>NC_057386.1:123018209-123638888 GCF_019320065.1 Cervus canadensis | reverse complement strand
TGCTTCTTGAGTTTAGCCTCAGAGGAAGTGGTTGGCTTGTATTTCAGGGCCATTTGTATGAAGAAATGTTTATCTTTTAACAATCAAACGCAGTTAGGCCAGTGAAAAATGCTGACCACCTATGGTGCTGGTCATAGGTAAACAGGATCAGACTAGGGTGCCCTATGTTAAGCTCACAGAGGATGAGGGTGGGTGCTCCTGAAGAAAATTGATGGACAAATTCCCCTGCACTTGTGGGTATTTGTTTCCAAAGCAAGAAGATCTGGGTTCCTTTGCGTTTGTGTATGTAAATTATGCACCCAGTAGGATTGCTGTAAGGACCTCGAATGTGAGGCGGGAGGAGATTCGTGTGAATAAGAGAGGACATTGGAGCCTGAATGGCGATGTGAGTGGCCAAGTCACGGAAGGATAACTGTCATTGAGTCAAGCAGTGCTGTGAGGGTTCAATTAGTGTGTCAGGGGTGTCTCCGAGGAGAGTGTCGCTACCCCTCTTGCCCTCCGAAAAAAACCCCTTCCTCTGATGGGCTGTTCTGCTTCTCACTTCAGGGCTCTGCACCCTCCCAGCACCTTCCAGGGGAGAACGTCCGTCTGTGCGAGTCACAAAGGCGCCGTTCCAGGGGCCCGAGAACGCCCGGACCTGGGGCTTGGGGTCGGCGCGGGCCAGCACAGCGGTGCAGCTAGCTGTTCTCCCAGCGCCGTCCGACACGCAGCTGCGGCCGACGTCGGACACGCGGTGGGAGCGGTCCTGCAGACCGCCGCTGGTGAGTTTCTCTGCGCTTGCAGCCGCGCCTGCTGCGTCACAGCGCCCCCTGCTGGGGAAATCAAATACCTGGTGGCTGCCCCTGGCCCCCGACGTCAGAGGTTTAGCTGCCCCTCAACTTGCAAAATATCCTGACCCCCCTCAATTAAACATAAATAAATTACAGTGTGTCAAATAACTCCAAGGAAGCCCAACAAACTTTCACTCCCCCCCGAAACTATCCCAATTTTTAAAAATTTGTGTTCTACGCCCCGCTTAGCGCTGCAAGCATGTTTTAACATTCCACCAGGTTATGCAGCCTTGACTTAATTTTGGTAGGATCCTTCTCTTTCAGACTTGGCCTTTATAATCCACATAGTAAACTGTCCCAGGGGCCCTGCAGAGCCCTTCCGGGGGTCAGGATTTTCTTTTAAGGGCAGATTGTTAAAATTCAGCAGCAGAGGAGGAGCCTGCCCCCTCTACCTCAACTAATTAAATATTAGACAATAAAGTCTCCACCCACTAGGAGACTTCATTCATTCCAATAGTATTTGCTAAGAGCTAATCATGTGCCCAGGATTACGATACTGTAGTAGGTAGCGGGAGGTCCAGGGAGCTGGAGGCACTTTCATGATGCTCCCTGACCCGGACCTCTGGATTTCTTAACACTTTCCATTGCATGGGCAGCTTTGAGATTCCTCCCAAGAATTGCATACTCAAATTCTTGCTGGCTCCCAAAACAGGAAATGTGGGAATGGAGGGGAGGAGGAGTTAGGCAATGGGGAGGAATAGAGCCTGTAGTCAGGAGAGAGACAGCATGACCCACATTCACATTTTAAAACACTGCCTGCTAACCAGAACTGAAGGCAGGTTGAATTTGCCCCGTGGGCCTTGAGTTTGAGAACCCTGACCAAGAAGGTGGTGTGCCAGGGGCCAGGACACCCTGCAGGGCTCTCTGAAGTCCAAGCTGTGTGAATGAGGGTGGATCTCTTCCCAGGGAACAGAGTGGGCCCAGCCCAGAGGGCTCAGAAGGGTCTGTGTTGGTGTCTAGAAGCTGGAGAAAAGCCAGTGTCCCAGGAGGAGCCTGGTTCTTTCTCTGTGTGTATGTATGTGTATCAAGCAACAAGGTAAAAGTTGATGGAGTCTCCAGTTCTTGGGGGAAAACATACAACACAACCAATTAGCTCAAGGGCAAGATAAACTGATACTTAAAAATCGTGATTCACAGACAAGTTACATTCATCAGGCACCTATTATGTGCTAGGCTTCTGCGCAAAGAGCTTTATATACATTATTTTGTACTGAGGATGTGGGTGAGTATCTCCATTCGACAGATGAGGAGACTGAAGATCAGAGAGAGAAATCACATTGTCAGTGAATGTCATATATCCTTTAGTCATACTTTTAGAAAGGTGCATTACAGATCCACTTAGGATCAAAAGAGTCTTTAGATATAGAAAAGCTCCTGGACCATATGAAATTGGAGCTGCACAAAATTCTATAATTTAAAGAGGTCCTAAAGTGAGTATCCTTTGCCCAAATTTTTTCAGTCTAATAAATCCTGCTATAGCCTGTAGGCCTACGTTGAGGGCTCTTCCAGAAATAAACAAGCTATAGAACTTTAGTCTTTACTCTACTTCCCTGTCTGTGGAAATTTTCCAGAAATAGATATTTTCCTTCAGATGTGATTTACCAAAATTCAGTTGGTCTCCAAACCCTCTAGAAACCCCCTAGAACATATTAGGGAAATGTCAAAGGTCCTATCGCCTCAGTGACTGTCCTGTCACCCAGCAACTTGAGAATAATTTTCAAGGTAGTGGGTCATGTAAGGCAGGAATGCTGTAGGCTGCAACGAAGAAAATACTTGATAAGGGTACCTTGACCAGTAGTGACACTTAACTATTTCACTTAACAAGAAGCCAAGAGGTAGGCTGTTCTAAGAATGGGGCAGTGGCAAACAGTGTCAGTGAGGACCTAAATTTCCCCCCATATTTCTTCTTCACTCTCTTTAGTGTGACAGTGATATTTCTCCTCATGATCATAGGATGGTTGCTCCAGCATCAACTATCATTCTTTCACAATAATCTCCAAAAGCAAAAGAAAGGGGACTAGGGACAAGCTCTTTTTGTCATAAAGGAATAGGAATAGACTTCTCCTGAAGTTCCATTGGCCAGATCTGGGTCACATGCTCATCTTTTGACCAATCATTGACAAAGGGAAATAGGGTTACTAGGATTAGTGGGAACCAATCATGATTCATCCTCTAGAACTGGGCACATTGAGGAGGGACAAAA
Organism: Cervus canadensis; assembly: GCF_019320065.1. Classification (NCBI taxonomy): domain Eukaryota; kingdom Metazoa; phylum Chordata; class Mammalia; order Artiodactyla; family Cervidae; genus Cervus; species Cervus canadensis. Next base: position 123,635,855 of record NC_057386.1, on the reverse strand, counting down.
TCAGAGTCCTGTTAAGAACTTATGGTGTTCTAAGAGTCATGCTAGTTATAACATGTTATAGCTAGCTTCTATAACCAAGATATTCCCACATTTCATTGGCTTAATATAATAGAAATTACTTTCTTTTTTTGGTTAACAGTCCAATGAGGATGCTCATGGTTGGCAGGTGACTTCTTCCACAAGTTGGTTTAGGGAACCTGTCTTGTGGCTCTGCCCATCTGTGGTTGCACTTCCCAGAGATGTCAGAGCAGGGAAGAGAAGATGGAAATGTCACATCCACTTCTTAAAGTCATGGTCTGGAAGGGACACATCTCTCTGCTCACATCCCATGGGTGAGAATTCATAGGCATGCATAGATTCAGGAGGAGTTGGGAAGTATAAGCCCTGGTCAGGCAGCTACTGTGGCAACAACTCTTCATGAAGGAGAAGTGGTTGTTGGGAGACAATCACCTCATCTCTTAAAGGGTGATCTTCTTACATCCCTGCTTTTAAGGAACATCCTGGCTTTTCCAAACCTCTTGGCTATTCCCAGTGGGTGCTGCGATCTATACTACAGCACACACTTGTCTCTGAACACTCCTTTTATTCACTTGCCACTCAGCCTTTGCCCAGACAGTTCTCTTTACCCCCAATTTCTTCCCCACTTTTCTTCTCTGCATGGTGAACTCCTATTAATCCTTCAAAACCCAAATTGAAAATCATCTTCTTTGTGCACCTTTTCCCACTATTTTACCTAGGGCAGGGTTCATAGCACCTTGAAGGTTGACTTACACCTGAATTCCTTACAATGTTTACCACACAGTAGCCTCTTAGTTTGTGTGCTAAAGAGATTTAGGTACTGCAGGCAGGAGAACTCATTTGATTGCAAGCAACAGAAAACTCATCTTGGATTACTTTAAGTGAATATGCTGATTCATGTAATTGGACATGACCCAGAGTATCTTCAGGCTTGGCTATATCCAGGGCCTCAGATGATTCCCCCAAGGTTAAATTTCTCTTGAGTTTGTCTTCTGTTCTCCAAGATAGCGTTATTCTTAGGCTCCCTGAAGAGGCAAGATGGTTGCCAGCCACTCCCAACCCCATTCACAGGTTAAAGTGCAGCAGGAAACAGAATTTCTCTCTTCCTGACACCATTTACTCTGCTGGGGGTCACGGACCTATCACAGAATTGATCACTTGGGCCAGGGCCCTGAGATTATGCAGATTGGCCAGGGTTCTGGCACTATGATTGGCCCATCCAGAGTCACAGGTTCCAATCCAGAAATGACCAGGAGTGAGAGAGAGGGTAGCTTCTTACTGGAAATTCCAGGTATTGCTACAGGAGACAGAGGAATGCTGGATGCTCCATAAGCCCACATAAATTTTTTTTAATGCTAAACTGTCATCATATGAAAAGACCCATATAACAGCATATCATAACAGCTCCCATTTACTGAGTTCTTACTTTGTGCTTGTTTTAGTGCCTTACCTGCTGAACAACCTGAAATGGCTTCTAGAATTTCTCCTATTTTCCAGATGAGGAAATCAAGGCCCAGAAAACTGAAATGACTTGTCCAAAGTTAACAAGTGGCCAAGGAGGAATTTTTGCTGAGATTTGATGGTTGATACAGCAATGCTTTAAACCGCTGCACTGTAGAACCCTTCAGTGGGTGGCAGAGCTCAGAGTTTCTAGTTTAGGAATTTAGTTCCTGAAGTCTGGAAGTTGGGGTGCAGTGGATCTTACAGCCCCATGGAGTTCATAGAGTTAGCATTGTTCGCACCTCTGAATACCTAATGCATCTCAGTACAACTGGCTTCTGCTTTTAAAAGCGAGGGGAGGTTGTCCTCACAGCTGAAGCTGGGTGAATTTCAATGTAACCCCATCAGAGGACACACTGCCTTGATGCCATTTTGCCCCTCTTCTTTGGGAACACAGGGAGCAAGAGGGTAACCAACATGCCAGAACCATCTGCCTGGCTCCTAATAATAAATTGGGAGAGGAACAGGTTTCAGGAAAACATTGCTTTAAAAAAAAAAAAAAAGCCTCTTTTCACACCCGGGCAACCATCTGTCATGTCCTCCTCTGGTGCCAAACTGTGGGAGGAGGGAGGTCTGCGGGGGGTGGAGAAGGGAGAGGGTGCTGCTGGGTCCGGCACCACCAGCAGGGGTGGCTCACTAGTTTTCTTTGTTTTGCCACTGTGGACAGGGCATTGCAGAGAGAGAGAAGAGCACTTGCTGGCTTTGACCTCCCTGGGTACGGTGTCTGAGCAGAGGAAAAGCACAATTCCTTCAAGATGCCAATGGTGGGTAATAATAGCTCCTATGTATAGAGGGTTTACTGTGGGGTTAGGCATTGTGCTGTCCACTAAATACATATTAGCTCATGGAATCTTGACAGCAAATCTGTGTGTACCCATTTTATAGATGAAAGACTGGAGACTCAGAGATGTTAAGTGACTCACCCAAGGTCACACAGCAAGGCCACCTCTTCAGTATGTAATAATGAAGTCCAGTCTCCTCTCCACCCCAGCAACCCAGGGCAGGTTTTCCATGTAACACGCAAGCAGTTGACATCACCCAAGGGTGGTCTTTCGACTCTAGCTCTGCCCCAAGCACCCTTCTTGCCTTCCATCCTTGAGTTGAAATGTGGGCTTTTCTAGTCACCTAATCTGTTGCTTAATAACCACCCTGTCTCACCCAGAAGAAGTACAGGAGAAAAGACCCTGAAAGTTCCCAGGAACCTTCAGAGAAGACCAAAGAGCAGCTGGCTGAGGGGGAGCTTCGGAAGCTGAGGCAGCAATTCCGGAAGATGGTGGACAGTCGGAAGTCCTTTAACTTCCGCTCCCAGCGGAAGATCACAAACCAGCAGTAAGTGATGGTCAGAGAAAATTTGGGGTTTGGTTTCATGGGGCTTGCCTTCTGATGTGGCCTCTGGGGCATGAACCAATTTGGGATAGCTTCAGTGGGGAAAGGAGATAAATTCTCAGAGTTCAGGGTGTCTCAGGGACCCTGAGGGGAGCAGAGCACCCATGTTTCAGGAAAGGACCCAAACTAGAAGCCATTTCTGGTTCCTGTTTCTTTCAACACATGAGTTTTGTTCTTCCTTTTCTTGAGTCTCAGCTGTGGCTGGTGGGAGATGGCTTCCTCTAATTCTTGAGCTACCAAGGGCCACACAGAGAGACTGTCCTTAATCAATTCCAGAATTCTGAGAATCCATCCCAGAATTCTCAGGAGAGGGAGAATCTGATTGTCTCAGCTTGGGTCTGGTGTCTGCTTCTGGCCCAATCAGCTGTGGCCTAGGGGTTGAACTATAGGACAAAAAATAGCTATGGGTATCCCCAGCGGTTCTAGCAATGAAGGTGGGGAGTTCCCAGAGAAGGGGAAATCACCCGGCAGTGGATACCCCAAAGGACGTTTCCTGCTTGTGTGACCTTTTGGGATCTTCAAGACTGAATATTTGAACTTGAGTTGCCCTAGAAATTATATATAGTTTTCCTTGGGCAACAGAAAGGTGTTCTCGGGGGTTGAAGAAACAAACGTTAAATAGGCATTCTTAGATTCCGTCCAAGGAAAGGTGATTCCTTTACATCTAAAATGTTTATACAGGCAGTAACTGCCTGTCATTAGAAAGAAAATTTGACTGTTAGATGATGTGTGAAGTTCAGAGGCTAGAGGAGTTCTTTAGATTTTCCATGGATTGGCTTACTCAGAGCCACTGCTAGTCAATATGGAATCACTATGTGAATTAGAAAAAGGCACCCTTTTCTCAAGATTCTTTACTGCCATCTGTTGGAAACATCATTGTTATGTAGAGATTTTGTTAAAACATGGCCAAAGACACTCCTTGGAAGGAAAGTTATGACCAACCTAGACAGCATATTGAAAAACAGAGACATTACTTTGTCAACAAAGGTCCGTCTAGTCAAGGCTATGGTTTTTCCAGTGGTCATGTATGGATGTGAGAGTTGGACTATAAAGAAAGCTGAGTGCCGAAGAATTGATGCTTTTGAACTGTGGTGTTGGAGAAGACTCTTGAGAGTCCCTTGGACTGCAAGGAGATCCAATCAGTCCATCCTAAAGGAAATCAGTCCTGAATATTCATTGGAAAGACTGATGCTGAAGCTGAAACTCCAATACTTTGGCCACCTGATGCGAAGAGCTGACTCATTTGAAAAGACCCTGATGCTGGGAAAGATTGAGGGCAGGAGGAGAAGGGGATGACAGAGGATAAGATGGTTGGACAGCATCACCAATTCAATGGACGTTTGGGTGGACTTCGGGAGTTGGTGATGGACAGGGAGGCCTGGCGTGCTGTGGTTCATAGGGTCGCAAAGAGTCTAACATCACTGAGCGACTGGACTGAACTGAACTGAACTGAACTGTCTCTCAGAAAAGTATAATAAATCAGCAAATTGGTGATATGTTTTCAAGTAGATGGTGCTCCCTTGGGCTGTGCAGTCCACAACCTGCACTTCTGTGCCTGGAGATCTTGATTCACAGCCTATCCTTGGTGTGGGCATCAGGAAATGCCTACTTCTTGGTGTGTCTTCAGTTTTTCTTGAATCTTTCTTACTCTTCTGCATCCTACTGTGCCCTACCCTGGTCCATTTGATCTGGTTTCACTGTGATGGAACTGAAGCGGGGAAGGGGAGTGGAAGAGTAGACATAAACACCCCAAAATAGAAGGAAAACTGGGCTGAGGTAAGTGAGGTAGTTAGGGTACAATATTTAAGGAAGTGCTTTTTCCCAGTGCTGACCTCGCACCTATACCACCCTGAGAGTGAAGATTTCCTTAATTTTTGAAGCACCTCACTCCCCTCACTGCAGTCCCAGCCCTGCCTAAAGATGGACAAACCTTCCTTTTGCTTTTCTCTGACCTCACTACACCTGGAAAGCTTGTCTTTGATGGATTATCCTGCTCTCTCCCTTTTTCCTCTGTACCTTTACAAAGACCCCTCCCATGAGGGGCTTAAGAGGGGCAGAGAAGTCCCAAGGGCCAGGTTTAGAAGACAAGATGCTCTGGAACTAGATGTGCTCTCAGTGGCCCCTAGCCGCATGTGGCCATTTACATTGGTAATTAGTTACAAAAAATAAAATTAGAAATTCAGTTCTTCAGTTTCACCAGCCACATTTCAGGTGCTCTGTAGCCACATGTGCCTGGTGGATGCTATCAGACAGAGCAACTAGAGAACATTTTCATCACTGCAGAGTAATCTACTGGACAGTGCTGCTTTAGAGCAGTAGTGGCTAATGAGCCAAGTCTTACTGGCGGCCTGTTTTTATGACGTTTTACTGGCACATAGCCACACCTATTCATTTTTGTGTTTCATATGGTTGCTCTGTTGAATAGATGCAACAGAGGTCCTCTGGCCCACAAAACCTAAAATATTTACTCTTTACTGTTTATAGAAAAGTCTTTGCAGACCCCTGCCCTTGAATGTTCTTTACTGTTCTAGAGTGGTGCTTCCAAAACTTTAAAGTGCGTAGAGGTCACTTGAGCATCTTGTTGCAAAGCAGATTCTGATTCAGCAGGTCCTGGGTTGGGACCTGAAATGCTGCATTTCTCCAAGCTTCCAAAGGGCGTTGAGGCCGCAAGCCTGCAAATTGCACTGAGCAGTGGGAATAGGCTGCAAGGACTTTGCAAGAAGTTTGGCCTCTGTGCCAATTTCACATTGTTCAATTGCTGTACAGTCGCCCGAGCCTTCTTTTCTTTTCAAAATCTCCATTTGCCCACGTCCTCGACCTCCTCTCTTCTCCAGAGTAGACAAGGGAGAGAAAGACAACTCATGTCAGCCAATTTCATAAATCATTAGCCCCCGAATAGAGGAGTTGGTGGGGGTTACAGGTTCCTCTGCAACTCTGTGGTGATGCACAGTTGAAAGATCATGTCTGATGGGTTTGCCTGTCATTACCAGAGATAATTGGCTGGAAAGCTGGAAAAGAAGGTCTGCGAAATCAGACAGATGCCAGTGAGCTGCTGGCAAAAGAAAACTTGGGGGCTCCCATCATGTCTAGGTAATGGGTTTTGACAGGCACAGCTGCAAATTGTTCTGAGGAGAAAAAAAAAATATCACTCAGAGAAGGGTGCAGAGCAGTGGAAGTTGCAGTGAACTGGGTCAGAGGTGATGTAAGTTCAGGACCTGGACTAGAGACCTTGAGTGAGTCCCTTCCAACTCGCTGGGTTGGGAAGTACCTCTCTGAGTTTCCTTTCAGGGTCAAGGGGCCTGGAGTGTCCGATCCAGGCAAAGCCAGGGGTTCAGGGTTAATCATGTGCTGCTTTCCCAACAGCAAGGAAATCAAGACCCTTCAGGAGGAGCAAGATGAGATCACCCTGCTTTTGAATCTCATCAAGTCCTCCAGGAACCTGGATCTCAATGAGAAAAACTACGTGGAACTGCGTTTCCTGCTGCAAACTAAGGAGGACTATGAGGCCCTGATTAAATCAATGAAACTGCTGTTGGCTGAACTGGATGAGAAGGTGTGGTCTTTCTCTTAAAGGGTTAACCAGAACATTGAGCAAGGGGAAGGAGTGGGGGAGGTGTACTCCCCACCATACCCTGCACTGCTGGCTTTTCTAAACCTGTCTCTACCACCATTGTAACCCCTAATCTCTCAGTTCTATTGATCCATTTCCCCACTGTGGTCTCCAGTGCCTCCCTATTATACTTAGAATAAATGCCCAAGTCCTTACTGTATCAGTCAGGAGAGGTTAGGTATGCTGCAGTAACAAACTCTCCCTCTCCCCAACTCAGTGGTTTAAAACAACAGAGGTTTCTTTTTCATACATGATTTATGGTCTATTGTAGATTGGCTAGGGGCTCTTAAATCCTCTCATCCTGGGGCCAGGCTGATGGGATAGCCCCCATCTTGGACACTGCCAGGGGTTGTGGTAGAAAAAAATGAGATCCTGAGGGTCTCACCCTGGCAATTAAGTGTTCCAGTGCGTCACATCTGCTCATGACCCATTGACTCAAGACAGTCTACAGAACCCATAAATACCCCCAGTGCCCATACCCATCCAAAAATAGTCAACTCTATCCATTCATAAAAGGGCCTAGGAAGTGCAGTCCTCATGGATCCAGAAAACAAAAAGCTAGAGACATTTGCTGGATAGCATTCATCCCTTACTGTGGTTCGAAAGTCACTATGTGATCTAGCCCCTGCCTACCCCTCTAGGCTCATCCCGTATTATTCCTGCCTTAAGTCTTCTCACTCCAGCTGCAAAAGACTTTCTCTTTTTCCCCCCAAATAATGCTGTCTTTTCTCACCTCAGGGCCTTTGCGTATGCTGCCCCCAAATGCCTCACCCTAGTTGCTTATCTTTTTCTCAGTCTGCTGTTGCTGCTGCTGCTGCTAAGTCGCTTCAGTCGTGTCTGACTCTGTGCGACTCCATAGACGGCAGCCCACCAGGCTCCGCCGTCTCTGGGATTCTCCAGGCAAGAACACTGGAGTGGGTTGCCATTTCCTTCTCCAGTGTATGAAAGTGAAAAGTGAAAATGAAGTCGCTCAGTCGTGTCCGACTCTTAGTGACCCCATGGACTGCAGCCCATCAGGCTCCTCTGTCCATGGGATTTTCTAGGCAAGAGTACTGGAGTGGGTTGCCATTGCCCTCTCCATTTCTCAGCCTAAAGGTGACTTTCTCAGGTCTCAGGGAGGCCTTCTCTATGGCCTCTGTCCAGTTTAAAGTATATCCCCCTGGTATTAGGTTTCTGGCCAGGAACAAATAGCACACTCAGTGGGGGTACTCAGAGAAGTAGGGCACTCTGGATCCTGGAGTAAATGCCCCCCGCCCCTTGCCCTCTGTGCTCCATCCACACTGGCTGCCTTTATGGATCCACACTGCTGTCTCTCATCTCTGCCTTTGCACATGCTCTTCCCTCTGCCTGGAGTGCTGGGCCCCATCCTCTCTGCTTGGGGGAATCTTATTCATCCTTTGGGTCTCAGCTCAAAGACTGTTTATGCAGGATAACTGTCCCTTCATTTTTCTCTGCTATGTGCCCCTACTGTGTGTGTCCAAATTATCTTCTATCTCCCCTCTGCTAGAACTCAACATGCTTCCTGGGTTGTTCCCAGTCCTAGACTGTAGGTTCCCTGAGGGCAGGGGCCACTCTGTCTGGTGCCCCTGTTGTCTGGCATCAAGCAGTGGCTTGATAAACATTGATGAATGAGTGAATGAATGAATATATGAATGTATGAGAAGAAGGCAATAAATGTGAACAAAGAGGGAACTTCCCTGGTGGTCCAATGATTAAAACTTCGCTTTTCAATGCAGATGGTGCAGGTTTGATCCCTGGTTGGGGAGCTAAAATCCCACATGCCTTGCTGTCAAAAAACCAAAACATTAAAAAAAACCATAATATTGTAACAAATTCAATAAAGACTTTAAAAATGGTGCACATCAAAGGAAAAAAAAAAAAAAGCTTTAAAAAGTGAACAAAGAAAAATTGAAAAAAGAAACAGGGATGTGGATTCTCAGAAACATTAGAAAAGGCGATTTAGTTTGCTAATCCTCCAAAGAGTATGGCACTCACTGCCCAGAACAAAAACCTTCTTGGTCTAATTCCATCCTAGCTCCCAGGATCCCCTCCTGCTGTGTCCACCGCACAGTGCCCAGAACTTTGTCCTTTCAAGGGGTCACTGGAGGCAAGGATACCACTGGGCCCTGCTTGGCCTCACAGAATAATTAATAAGCTGATGCCTTCCTGCTGGGCATCTCGTGTAGGCAGTGCATTTCCCCTTCAGCTACAGGCTTGGGTAATGTCTCCCATTGGGCTGAAGCCTAATTACTTTGAGCATCATGAAAGCAGTGTCTGACATAAAGGTGCCAAAGGGAATACAGCTCTGAATTTAGTCACAAGAGCTGATGCCATAACTTCCTTTGGCAAGGAGCTGGAGCCTGAGGACTCTAGGGGTCAGCTCAGGCAGGGACAGGCAGCCCTTCAGAGCAGCAGAGGCCACACCTGATATATGGGGGAGGACGCTACCCTCCCATAAATCAAAACAAGTCATTTGTTTTATTTCAGAAGAGAGCTGGAGTGGGTTTGTGTTGAGGATGTTGCCTTGTGCATAGAACAGGAAAGGAGAGCCAAGTGGAAAAGGAATCTGGCTTGACTTGAACCTGACTTTGTCAGCACTAATGAAGCAATTTGATTTTGCTCTGAGGGAATTTGTGGGGGAGAGAGACAGTGTGTTCCAGCTAAAGTCCAAAACCTGGCTGATGTCAATCATAAGCAGCATTTCTATACCTTGCCAGTTTTGTGTGAGATCCACTGGTTCCCTTGATGTCCGATCTGCTGAGCCACCATCTTGCTTGAGAAATGTGTTGGGCTGCAAGTAATGCAATTCCTGACTGAACACAGTTGGGAAAATAGAGGTTTGTTTTTCTCACATAATAAGATGTCTGACTGGAAATAGGCCATCCTAGGGATGGTTTAGCAGCTCTACAATGATGGATTTTTTATTTTTCTCTGAGACTCTCTTGGCCTCATGGCTGCCAAATGGCCATCTTGTATAATGATATAATATACATTAGCTGGTATAATATTTCATCTAATTGCATTCAAAAATATAAAGAATGGATGGGAGTTTTTCCTCCATGATATTCTCTTCTTATGAAAGGGAGAATAACTCACAAAATCCCTTCAGCAGATTTTCTCTGATTGGTCAGGGTTGGGGTATAGGTCCATTCCTTTGCCAGTCACTGGTAAAGGGAAATTATGGAATTTCCAGAATTGGTTTGGGGTATACCAGGGGCAGCAGATTATGGTGCAAGCACCAAGTCTTGTCTATTTGTTTATGGTCCTCCAGTGAAGAATGGTTTTTACATCTTAAATGTTTGCTTTTTAAATGGTTATGTGAGTATCTACATACTCTAAAAGAGTTATGTGAGTCTCTTGGTCCTCAAAGCCTAAAATATTTACTGTTTTGGCCTTTTAGGAAAATATTCCCAGCCTCTGGTTTAGATGGATGATGATTTATCCCTTGGGCCTGGGGGCAGAGCCCACCTTCCCTGAGTAAAGTACTGGCAACAGGAAAATGTTTTTATCTCATTTAATAGGAAGTAGCAGGCTTCCCTTGTGGCTCAGTTGTAAAGAATCTGCTTGTTAATGAAGGAAACATGGGTTTGATCTCTGGATTGGGAAGATCCCCTGGAGAAGGAAATGGCAACATACTCCACCATTCTTGCCCGGGAAATCCCATGGACAGAGGAGCCTGGCGGGCTACAGTCCATGGGGTTGCAAAGAGTTGGACACGACTTAGTGACTAAAACCAACAGGAAGTATAAAAATAATACAAGCTTCAGGATGGTTGATTCAGCAGCTCAGTTAGGTTATCAAAGTATTTGTCCTTTGTGGGCAGGACTGCAGCAGCTATTCCAGGCACCACATCCATGTGGAACAACATCTTCAGGAGAAGACAGACCATCTCTTCCTATGACTCTCTTTTAGGAATAAGGAAACGTTTTCCAGACGTTTCCCCACCAGATGCCCCTCCAGCTCAGAGACTCCAACTGGTTTGTTGTTGTTGTTTAGTCACTCAGTTGTGTCCAGCTCTTTGCAACCCCATGGACTGCAAGCACGCCAGGCTTCCCTGTCCTTCACCATCTCCCAGAGCTTGCTCAAACTCATGTCCACTGAGTTGATGATGCCATCCAACCTTCTCATCCTCTGTCATCCCCTTCTCCTGCCCTCAATATTTCCTAGCATCAAGGTCTTCTCCATTGTCGGCTCTTTGCATCAGGTGGCCAAAGTATTGGAGCTTCAGCTTCAGCATCTGTCCTTCTAATGAATATTCAGGGTTGATTTCCTTTAGGATGACTAGTTTGATCTCCTTGCTGTACAAGGGACTCTTAAGAGTCTTCTCCAGCACCACAGTTTGAAAGCATCAGTTCTTTAGTGCTCAGCCTTCCTTATGGTCCAGCTCTCACATCCATACATGACTACTGGAAAAACCATAGCTTTGACTAGACAGACCTTTGTTGGCAAAGTGATGTCTCTGCTTTTGAATATAATATCTAGATTTTTCATAGCTTTTCTTCGAAGGAGCAAGCGTCTTAGATATAGGTCCTACCCTTCATCCATATTTCTTCCTCTGTTTCCCTCCATGAACATAACTGTGAAGGCTGGTGCTATGGCAGCCATGTTTTGAGGGAGAAGTCAGGTGAATTATACAGATCTTGTCCTCACATCCTTCAGTTACTGAACGTAAGCCATCAATGTATTATGAGAGAAAGATAAACCATAATTTGTTTAAACCACTATTTAGCCAGGCTTTCTGTAATTTGTTGTTGCTTGTTTTCCTAATTGATACAAGCTGCTACCCCTTAAGAGAGGCTGCTGAGATCTGTGCCCATAAAAGCAGAGGAAGTTCTGAGGAAAGCATATTTTTAACAAGTCCTGAGCCTAAATGAACTTAATCATTTTCTAGTCATTGACACTTGAAATTATGAATCACTCAACTGCCAGCACCTGTTTTTAACAGCAAATATTTTATAATACTTCCTTTACAATCCTGAATTAAAATTCATAGACGGTATAATCCTTTACCCTTCTTCTTTTAAATCAATATGATGCTATAATATAAAGGAAACATAAAGGAAAGCTATTTATACTAAAATTATGTGTATTTCGATATGTTCATGTTTTGGCCTGACTTATCTAGAACAGGGCTGGCGAACTGCTCCACAGAGGGCCTGATAGTAAATATTTCGGCTTTACAGGCCGTGTGGTCTGTGTTGCAGCTCTTCCATTCTGCCTTCATAGCCTGAAAGCAGTCATAGACAATGCAAAGAATGGGCATGGCTGTGTGCCAGTAAGACTTTATGGGAACAGGCAGTAGGCCAGATTCCACACTGCAGACTGATTTGGGCTTGTGTCCACAACTCAAAGAAGATGATCCATGGGAATTCCCTGGCCATCCAGTGGTTAGGAGTTGCTGTGTTCACTTCAGTGGCCCAGGTTCAATCCATGGTCAGGGAACTAAGAGGCCCACAAGCCTCCCAGCATGGCCAAACAAAAACCACAAGATGTTCCAGGTTGTGCTGGTGTCAAGATTTCCAAAATGATGGTCAAGTCTTGGTTAAGTTCCAGACAAATCAATGAACATTCTCTTGATTTATACAGTGACTCCATTCCTGGATACTTGTCCATGAAAACTGAATGAAAGGACTTCCCTGGTGGTCCAGTGGTAAAGAATCCACCTGCCAATGCAGGAGACGTGGGCTTCACCCCTGGCTGGAAAAGATCCCACATGCTGCGGAGCAGCTAAGCCCATGCTCCTCAACGGTTGAGCCTGTGCTCTTCAGCCCAGGAGCCACAACTGCTGAAGCACATGCACTCTAGAGCCTGTGCTCTGAGAAGTCGGAGCAGAAGTCACAGCAGTGAGAAGCCTCTGCACTGCAACTAGAGAGTAGCCCCTGCTTCCTGCAACTAGAGAAAGCCCACGCACAGCAGCAAAGATCCAGCACAGCCAAAAATTAAAAAAAAGAATGAAAAATGCTGTGTGTGTATATGTAAAAGACATTTTGATTCTAGGCACAGAAGATTATAGAGGATTTTCCCTTGCCTGACATTCAAGGCGCACTGGACAGTCACAAGGGATGGGGGTCAATTTTTGGATGTCTGGTGCTGTCTTACATGTTGCAGGGTGTGTGACACCTCCTGACTTGCTCTTTAAGGGTCGCTAGCATCCCCATTATTGTAAGAGTCAGAAAAAGAAACAAACAAAAAACCTGCCAACCAAACAAAAACAAGGTTACAGAAGGCTTCTTGGGGGATCAATGCCATTTCTCAAGGAAAACAGTGGCTTTAGGGTCAAGTGAAATTTTTGCCCTTATGTGAGTGAAATTTACACACACAAGTGAGAATAAAAACTTTTAGTTGCTCATTTTGTCCCAAACTAAAATTAAGTTGAGTCCACATCCAAGAGAGAAATTAAAATTCTATTCATAGGAAAAGAAATGGTAGTTTCTGTTTTAGCATGCTTGAGTTAGTGAACTATTGCATTTGTCCCCATACAGATGTTACAACAGCTGGGTTTTCCCCTCTCTCTCTTTTTTTCAGATTGTTCAGATGGAGAAAAAAATTGTAACCCAAAGACAGATCTTCACAAAAATACAGGAGGCCAATAACCCCCGGAAATTGCAGAAACAGATCCATGTTTTGGAAACCCGTTTGAATCTTGTATGTAAGGTGTCTTCTGGGGGAATTCTCTGGCTGTCCAATGGTTCGGACTCCCTGCTTCCACTGCAGGGGGCACGGGTTTGATCCCTGGTTGAGAAACTAAGTGGTTTCCCTGTGGCTCAGCGGTAAAGAACCCACCTGTAGTGCAAGAGACATGCGTTCGATTCCTAGGTCCGGAAGATCCCCTGGAGAAGTAACTTGCAACCCACCCCAGTATTTCCCAGTATTCTTGCCTTGGAAATCCCATGGACAGAGGAGCCTGGTGGACTGTGGTCCATAGGGTTGCACAGAGTCGGACACACCTGAGCACGTGTGCATGAATGCACCTGGAACACATGGGGAACTAAGATCCCACAGAGTGCAACGCGGCCAAACAAAATCTCTGCAGACAGCTCTCCCTCCCTTCGGAGGAGGAAAGAATGATGTCTGTGAAGCCATTAGCAGGGGTACATTTCATTGGTTGAGTCAGGAGAAGGTGAACGATGGTGTACATGCAGGCCAGGCAGCGCTCCAACCGTGGTTCTGGGGGGCCTGGGGTGGGAGGGGAGGGGAAGACCTTCAACCCTCTGGCTGCCTTCTGGAAGCTTGTCTCATGCCCCAGGAGCGAGCCTTGTTTTGAAGCACAGCCCTCCTTGCAGGTCACTGTACACTTTGACCAGATGCTGACCACCAACGCGAAGCTCCGGAAGGAGATCGAGGACCTGAGGTATGAGAAGGCTGCTTACGACAACGTCTACCAGCATCTTCGTCGGCGCCTGTTGATGCAGAAGAAAACAATGAATGTGGCCATTGAGCAGTCTGCGCAGGCCTACGAGCAGAGGTAGGCTGGGGGAGAGACTCTTGAGGGCAGAGATGTCTCAGCCACCTGTTGGGCTTCTTACTCCTCTACCCACTGTGCTTATGTGTGGAGAAACCTGAAACCATCATCATTGTGACTCCGAGCCCTGGTTGTGTGTCTGCCAAGCATGATGCTAGGTGCTCTGGGTAGTATATCAACCCTCACCACAGCCCTAGGAGTTATTATCTCAATTTTACAGGCCAGGGAATGGAGGCTTAGAGATGTCAAAATGCTTACCTGAGATGCTGGTAAGTGGCAGATGTGGTGGAGCTGAGATTTAAACCCCTATTCTGTATCATCTCCCCCAGGTGTCCCTGCCTCTAGTCGTAGGGACCCCTCTCAGTCTGGACTGTTTCCTGGCTTCACCCCCGGATGGGCAAAAGGCATGCAGTTTACATGTGAAGAGTGCAGGTTTTGGAGCCAGAGAGATCTGGGTTTGAATCCTGGCTCCATCACCACTAATTTATTGTAGGACTTCTTTGGGTGGAAGTGAGGATTAAATAACATTAGTATAGGGAATTTCCTGGTGGCTAAGACACTCCCAGTGCAGGGAGCCAGGTTCAATCCCTGGTCAGGGAACTAGATCCCATATCCTGAGACTAACAGTTTGCTTGCTGCTGCTCAGAAGATCCTGCATGAAGATTGAAGATCCTGCATGCGGCAACTAAGACCTGGTGCAGCCAAAATAAAGAAATATTAAAAAATATGAGTATATAAGGGAGTGGCTGGGGCATAGTATTATACTTGTCAAGTGGTGATGATGATGGTAATCGTGATAATGGTGATGTTTGATGAGGCTGATGGTGGTGGTGATGGTGATGATGATGATAAGGATGGTGACAGAGAGGATGATAGAAAATCATTTCCTGAGGGTGGTCTAGGGTTGTGAGCTCCTGTCATTCAGGTGAGGAAGGTGGTTCCTCTACTCCCAGAAATCTCCATGATTAAAAGAAGGGGTGATCACTGACCAGGAATGAAGTCTGGCTGGACTGGTAGGGAGAAGGCGGGGGGAGAAGGAAGGAGCCTCTGGACACTCAGACTGTGTTGTGCTCCCCGCCCCACCCAGGCTGGAAGCCATGGCCCGAATGGCCGCCATGAAGGACCGCCAGCAGAAGGACATCTCTCAATACAACCTGGAGATCCGAGAGCTGGAGCGCGTCTACGACCACGAAACCAAGCTCAAGTCCTTCTTGCTCGTCAAGCTGAATGACCGTCTTGAATTCGAGGAGCAGTCCAAAAAGGAAGAAGGTATCTCTCTCCACTGAATACCTCTTTCTCTCAACTGAAGCTGCCCAAGTCTCCTCGTACCAAGGTTGCCAAATTTAGCAAATAAAAATACAAGACACCATTAAATTTCAATTGCAGATAAAGAATAAAATTTTAGTCCCATGCAATATTTGAAAGATACTTACACTAAAGAATTATTTGTGCTTTATCTCCAATTGAGACATATTTATACTTTTAAAAATACATTGTTTGTCTGAAATTCAAATTTAACTAGATGAGTTGGATTTTATCCGCCATCGCTAACCTACAGGATGGGTTCTCACCTTGTGGCTCTGCTTCCATTATTTAGAGGAGAAACTTGTTTTATTGGTGGTTGCCGCAGCCCTATCTATGTTTGGAAATTCTGAAGGAGGACTGACAAGACTCAGCATATCATTGCAAACATGGCTGTGATGCAGACACATGAGCAGGGAGGAAAGATGCATGGGGCGAGGTCCAGAGGAAACCAGGCCCAGCTCCCCGGATCTTCTCCCAGTGGAGTCACACAGCTTATGCTTGATTCCTCCAGCCTCTAATTCTGACAACACATGTGGAGAGTCATCTACTTGGAGAGCTCATTAGAGACTTGATGCCCAAGATTCTTCCTGGGGGCTGGTTGTGTAGGCCCTCTCTCCCCAGCACATCCCAAGATTCCAGCCTCCCAGCAGGAAGGCAGATGTCGGCATAGGCCACACTGTTCATACAGTCAGGGCACAGGAGCCGCTCTTAACCATTTGCGGACAGTTTTATATCAGTGTAGGGAAATGTTCACCATTCAAGTTCCCAGATGAAGGTGAAGGGCCAGCCTTGCAAACAGACCTTTCTAAGCAGAGCAGTCTCAGGGCTGCTATGTTAACTCTCTCCTGGACATGTTGAAAGATTTGAGCTCTTCAGAGAGCCCCCTTGTGTAGCTACATTTGATTTTGTCAAATCTGTCCCTTTCTGTCCCTTTCTACCTTCTCATTTGCAACTGTATGGCTAGAAGTGTGTTTCTGAGAAACTCCCATCTCTCACTTTTCCCCTCCCTGTCCTGGGAAAGTCTAGCCCCCTCCCTGGGGCACAGTGATAATGTTATGGAGTTCTTTCCTCTGCCAAGCTCTGCTCTGAATGGCTTCCCTTTCAGACTCACAGTTGCTGCTTCTTCCTTTTCTAGTTCTCAAGGCAAAGAAGTTTGGGAAGAAGAGCAAGGGCGAGAGTTTTGAGAGCTACGAGATGGCTCACCTCCGGCTGCTGAAACTGACGAAGACTGGGAACCTGAATCAGCTCATCGAGGAGTTTCTGGCCAAGGAGGAGAAGAACTTTGCTCGGTTCACATATGTCACAGAGCTCAACAACGACATGGAGATGATGCACAAGAAGATCGAGAGAATCCAGGTCGGGGCACCTCTCCTTTCCCAGGCCAGGGGCCCATCTGTTCCCACAGTAGCCTTCCCCAAAGCAGGTTCCTCAGAACACTCTTTGAGCTGCTCTGCAGAAAAAGGACTTCAAGTCAAAAAAACTTTGGGAAATACTATATTCCCCCAGTGTTCTCCCCTCTACATTTTAACCTTCTTGAAACTGGTAGTAATCTTTCAGTTGACACATACACTTAATAGGTTCATGTCCCCTCACCCCGGTAAGTGACATTTAATAAGCATGATATGTCTTATAATCCAGAGTTCAGTAAACTATAGCCACAGCCGAATATGGCCTTTGACCTATTTTTTGCACAGCCCATGAGCTGAGAATGATTTTTACATTTTTAAAGGGTTGTAAGGGAAAAAAATATGCAAGACAGACCATATGTGGCTTGCAAAACCCAAAATATTGACTGTGTGGCCCTTTGCCTTAAAAGCTGGCTGACCCCTGTCAATAAGCAGCTTTGTAGAATTGAGGAAAGATGGTAAATTGATCTTGGAGAGAATTGATGTAGGTGAGCATAGTAAAGGCTCTGATAAGTCCTGCAGTAAAAAAAACTACCTTTGTTGAACCTGTAATTTTCCAAACTTGACTCCCTGAGCTGCTGACTCCCCAGAACACACATAAACAGCTTTTGGGACTCTGTGCACAGAGAGAGTCTAAACTTAGCATGACACTCCAGTCCTTTCAGAATTTGGCTTCAACCTTCCCCTGCAGGCTCAGCTCTCATCACGACCCTCAAGGCACTCCCGTCAGCTGCCAGTCCCAGCTGCCCCCTGTGTTTCCCTTCTCCGAAACTTTCCTCATGCTGTTGCCCACCCCTCTCACTTTTCTTCTGATGCAATACCACTCATTAGTCCTGACAAATGTCACCTCCTCTGAGAACTCATTACTCTTCCCTCTGAGGTGCCTGTGCTGGGTGGGAACCTAGGGGAGCCCTTCCTTTTGCAGTGTCACCATTTCCTGAACGTGGGGCCACATGCAAGTAGATAGTAGCTAGAAGACGGGGGAAAACATTCTAATTTTTTCAAAATGAGTGATGAACTTAATTTTAATGAGGATTAGAAAGAACAGCTTGTAGAGCATTGCAATTCTATAGAGAGGATTCCTTAGGGTGGTAAGGAGTAGTAATGTATGTGCATGCTCAGTTGCTCAGTCATGTCCAGCTCTTTGCGATCCTGTGGATTGTAGCCCGCCAGGCTCCTCTGTCCATGGGATTCTTCAGGCAAGGGGATCTTCCTGATCAAGGGATTGAACCTGCCCCTCTTGAGTCTCCTGCATTGGCAGGTGGATTCTTTACCACTGCACCACCTGGGAAGCCCAGGTAGTAATAGTAACAGTAAGCAAATAATGATAAACAAACTACACAAAATTTGGTCAATTTAAAGAAAGCTACTAATAGATAATAATAGTACAGGTGACACGTGGAAACGGAGGTGGGCTGTCACAGGAAACAGATGGCATGCCCAAAATGGGTAAATAGAGGTGAGCTTTTAAAAAAGAGACTTTACAAAGGTCTAAAGAAATTAAGGAGGGAATGTGCAGAATAGCATAGCTGAGCTCCAGAATGGGTGAGGTGCGGGAGCAGCTTCTGGAACCAGGAGACAGGAATGTGGAGAAGGCTGTGTGTGTGTCTTTCCTGGTGGCAAGTGGCCAAACGAATGACCTGCCACGAGGGTAGGCAAGCACCCCCTATCTCGCTGTCCTTCCACTGTGCAGCTGGGGTCTCCCTTTGGCTGGGTGACCCAGAGAGCGAAGGGGAGAGGCGCTTGAATGGCCCTATGTTTCTCTTTTGGAGGCCAGTCTTTCAGAGGACAGGCCCTCGTGTGTACCCTCTTCATCCCCAAAGCCCAGGACTGCCCTGCACACAGTGGGAAGCCCCGAGCAATGGTTCTCCACCAGTAACTGACCTTGACCTTCCCAGTCACCTTGAGGGCACTCTCCTTTCTTCTTCAGCCACACAGCCTGTCTCTGTTGTGAAGACAAGTGTGTCTGAGGAAAGATGGCCAAACTCTCGCCTTCTCTGGGCCTCAGTTTCCCCACCAAGAATGACATACTTGGATTGGAGCAGTAGTTTCCAAGCTTTCGTTTAAAAGCTACCAAAATTTTTGTTTAAACTAGGGTATGGGGAAACATCAGTATATAAAACAGATGAAATGGAGTGGTTCTGGATGAAGGGGGTGGAGGTGAGATAAGTTACTGGAGGGGGGTGTTTGAGACCTTATCTCTTTGCCCTCTTGTGGCAGCTCTGCCCAAAGTAGGGTTCAGATTTAAGTCAAAAACATTTGGGATTCTAACATCTGACTTCACTCTTACCTAGAGGGCTGGGGTCACAGGTCATAAACTGATGAATGCAGCCTTCATTGTTCTGTTGTTTGGCCTCCTTCATACCCAAATTTTAAAATTAGTGAGTTGCCAACATTTAAAAATCAGGATATTCCACATGAAAATGTGGATTTCTGCTTTCTCTAGGAAAATCAGACCTGACAACTCCAGCCCACATTCTCACAGGTAGCTGAGTGCACTGCCCCTATAAACTGGTCAGACCACACTCTCTCTCCTTTGCTGAGAGGAGCTGGGGTCTCATTTGCTCTGAGGAGACCAGGCCAGTCTCAAGCAAGAGGAACCCAGTTGGCCTCTGAGTGTGTCCCCTCCTGTTTAGGCGCTTCACCACTTCTCTCTGGTGGCCATCTTCAGTATCACAGGGAAGGTTTTTGAAGGCCAAAGGACACTGGTAATGTGGCAGCGAACAAAATAGTTCTTGCTGTTTTATAAACTTTTTTCCTCCAACAGTTTGCCCAACATCATCTATGGTTTTCTCCTCTGGTATTTTAAGTAAATTTACATAACCTTTTAAAACTTTTTATTCCTATGTTCTTTGTAGTGGCTTCTGGGGCCCCTACATGCTCCCTAGATGCTCTGTAGTAATAATACCACAAGATGCTTCTTAAAAAAGCAAATTCCTCAGGCCCTATCTCATACCTGCAAACCTAGATTCCCTGAAAATAAGCCTGGAATATGCATTTAAATTGTATCTTAAAAAAAAATTGTATCTTAATTTGAGACCTTTTCCCCCCATGATATAAATGTACCATTATTTACTTAACCAATCACCAACCAGTAGACATTCAGGTTGTTCCTAATGGAGATAATGAATAATAACTCAAGGGACAGCCTTGAGTGGCCACCTTTGCCCACGTGTCCTACTATTTCCTTGGGACAGATTCCTGGAAATGGTATTGCCCCATCAGAAAGTGCTTGCCTTTTACATTTGGACACACTGTTCTAGCCCTGGAGTTCTCAGATCTGGCCCCTGGGCCACCACTGTGGCAGCATCTCCTAGGAACTTGTGAGAAATGTGCATTCTAGGGCCTCACCCAGGCTTCCCAGGTAGCTCAGCTGGTGAAGAGTCCACCTGCAATGCAGGAGATCTCAGTTCAATTCCTGGGTCAGGAAGTTCCCCTGAAGAAGGGATAGACCATCTACTCCATATTCCTGGGCTTCCCTGGTCACTCAGACAGTAAAGAATCCACCTGCAATGTGGGAGACCTGGGTTCAATCCCTGGGTTGGGAAGATCTGCTGTAGGAGGAAATGGCAACCCACTCCAGTATTCTTGCCTGGAGGATCCCCATGGACAGAGGAGTCTGGCAGGCTGTAGTCCATGGGGTTGCAATGAATCGGACATGACTGAGCGACTAGGCATAGCATAGCACAGGGCCTCACCCGGACATACTAAATCGGAAGCTCTGATGTGGAGCCCAGATGTCTGTGTTTTCACAAACCCCTAGATGATTCTGATTCATGGTAGAGTTGTAGAACCCCTACTCTGGAGCTGTCTGTCCATTACCGTAGCCACCAGCCACATGGGAGAGTTTCGTTTAAATCAATTTAAATTAAATCTAAAAATGAGTTCCTCGTTGGTCCTAGCCTCATTGCAAGAGTCCTGTGCCTGCGTGTGGCTAATGGCTTCGGTACTGGACAGTGCAGATAGAACCTGGCCACCGTTGCTGCAAATCCTATTGATTATAGACAATTCTCCAGAAAGGATGAACCACCCACCCACTCATGCCCTCATCCTCCTTTTAATTTAAAAAGCATCAGAAAACTTCCATGGACCTAAGAGGGGTCCAGGGGTTCTGGGGTTTCTTGAAATGGATAATTTAAATCCTCACTAGGGAGGGAATATATATATATATATATACTTATAGCTGATTCACATTGTATACAGCAGAAACAAACACAAAATTGTAAAGCAATTATCCTCCAATTAAAAATAAATTGTATTCTAGATATTTTAAAAAAATGAAATAAGTCCTCATCAACTCTTCAAGGCACTGGCTTATTTTGAGGTGTGCTAGGAAGGGGGACACTGCTTTTCCTTATGGTCTGGTTCTCTCCTGAGCAGAATGAGATCTTGCACTTGCGATCCCAGCAGAAATCATCCCATGATGATAGCCACTCCATCCTGAGAGAGCTGGAGGTAAGACCAGCCTGGGGAGCGGGGGGACATGGGAGTCTCTGTTGTCTGTCTGATGGCCTGTCAGTTGATTGTCAGTAGGAGTAAGATGCCTGTCCTATGACTACTGGCCTGAGTCATGTCTTGACATGTTCTGACCCCTTGTCACAGGCAGCCTCTGCTACAGACATTGCTGCAAAATTTTGTTCCTAAAAAGGGCAAAGGCTTTCTTTTTCCATTTTAAAGACTCTCCCACTTCAGGAAGCCTATCCCAGGCCCTTGTGCCCGTAATTTCATCCCTGACTGGTGAGTTTCAAACAGATCTCTGCCTCTGTCTTTACTTCTCTCTCTCCCTTGTCCTAGCTGTGGCCTGTTCTCAATCAATAATAGTAATTACAAATATTTCCTGAACAATTACTATGCACAAGACACTGAGCTAAGAGCTTGGCTTGCACTATCTTATTTAATCCTCACAGCAACACTATGAAGTAGGTGGTATGATCTGTTTTACAGATGAGGAAACTGAGGTTCAGAGAAGCAATCTCCATCATCATGGAGTTGCGATAATGTATGAGCTTTGCATTGGATTCAGCTGCTAATAATAGGGACCCAAAATAACAGTGGTCTATGCAATAGAAGTTTATTTACTTTGTTAAAATGTAAATCTGGAGATTAGCACTTTAGGGCTGGTCATGATGTTATCAGTAAATCAGGCTTCTCCTTCCAGTTTTGCCATCTTTAGTGTGTGGCTTACATTCCCAACGATGCCTCATGCTTGTATTATGGTCCAGCCATCACATATACATTCCAAGCAGAAAGAAAGTAGGGAAGGAAAAAAAGGCCTTGCTAATTGGATTAGTCAGCTTAAAAGTTCTTTCCTTGAATTCTCAGTCAATAGCATCTGTATCTGTGTCTTACTGGCCACTCCTATTTCAAAGGATGGTTGGAAATACAACTTTTAGTTGGCACATTGCTACACTAAAATGATAACCATTTTGTTATTAAGGTATAAGGGGAGAATGGATAGCAAGTGTCTGAGAAAGATATGAACCACAGAGTTTGATTGCAAAGCCCTGTTCTAATCCAGTAGTTCCTATCCCAGGAACCATGCTCATGGGTCATTTCCCTTCCTTTTTCTGTAGCTGATTTCTGTTCTTGGCATTGCAGGTGGTAGACAGGGATGGCTCTGCCATTCTCTAATGCACCACTGGAGGGCAGCAAAGCACCTCTCAGGCTCAGCACCCTCTCCCAGGATTCGGGAATGGGGAAAGTAGACTTGCAGGCAGGGCCCAGGTTCAAGGAGATCCCCCCTCAAGTTGGACACGTGCTTGGCATCCCACATCCTTGACTCTTGGCCACCCAGTGTTCACATGCTTCCTTGGGGTTGGGACTGTTGCTGCTCTGCATCTTGGGGTTTTGAAGGCCTAATGGGGGATACAGCTTGGGGAGGCTGACCAGGCAACCCCAAGCATGGCCCCACCTCTGTCTGAAGTCCTCCAGTAACTCTTTGCTCCTTGCGTTTTCCTGGAGCCTCTTTTCAAATGCAGATACTCTTAGCAAGAGAATTTGTCTTAATAGCAATGGGCTCACCTAGAACCCACTTTTCTTACCCCCTACTAAAAATCACGCCCATCTCCTTTAGTCTTGGAACCTTTCTATTTACCTTCCATTTGTTGTCTCCTCTGAGGGAAGTGGTGGAATCAGTCCTTTCACAGGAGGTTTAGCATAGAAATTAAGCATCCAGGTCCTGGGAACAAAGGCTTGGGTATGATTCCCAGAAGAGTTACTTCCTGACGTTAGTACTTTGAGAAAGTTGACTTAATCTCTCTGAACCTCAGTTTCACCTGTGAAATGGGAATAATAATTGTACTCACTTTGTAGGGCTGTGAAGATTGAATAAAATCCTGCATGTACACGCTTAGCATACTGCAGGGCAGAGAGCTGTAAACATAACTATCATTATTGTTGTTTATCCTGTAAGTCAATAAAACCTCAAGTCACCATCATCTTGTTACTAAATAATTGCTTAAATAAAGAGCCCAAGGTCAGGTTCTTAGACAACTCAACACAGATGAGGTAAGCACAAGTTCACTTTTCTTCTCTGACTTCAGTATTCCTCATCTGAAAACTGGGACAATTGTGAGGATTAGTTAAGAAGATGCGTGTAAAGTGCTTGGAACATTTTAGGTGCCGGACATGTGTTATCAGGCTTTCCAGGTGACACAGTGGTTAAGAATCTGCCTGCCAATGCAGGAGTCACAAAAGACAAGGGTTCGATGCCTGGGTCGGGAAGATCCCCTGGAGGAGGAAATGGCAACCTACTCCGGTATTCTTGCCTGGAAATTTCCATAGACCAAGGAGCCTGGTGGGCTACAATCTAGGGGATCACAGAGAGTTGGACATGACTGAGCATGCACACACATACTTGTGTTATCAACACCACATCAGGCTATTAAAAAGCGTTTTTAACCATGTGATCTTTTACTGCACCTTTAGAATGAGAGGAGGGGCTCTGGCTGACATATGAGGAAATTCAGCCCTGGGAACTGAATATTCCAGTGGCTGGGACAGAGGAAGCTGCCTGGCGTGGTGGTTGAGAGACAGTTCAAATCATGGCTTCCCTCTCCCTTGCCTCAGAACCTCAGTTCCCTCACCTGGAAATGGGCGTGTGAGTAGGGCCCTCTGGGATCTTTATTTGGAATGGTCCATATGGAGCTGGCAGGGACAAGGCTGATCCTTCTAGGGCCCAGTTCACGTTTGCAAGCTGAGAGCCAGGGAGAGAGGTGGGAAACCATCAGAGCATTTATCCTAGAGCAGCGATTCTCAGTCTGGGCTGCAAGTCAGAATCACCTTGGAGGCGTTAAAGTTTCCAGTGCCGAGGCTGCACTCCAGACCAAGATGTCTGAATGTCTGAGGCTGGGGTCTGGGTAGCCAATGTTTTAATGCTCCCAGGTAATACCAATGTGAAACTGAAATTGTGATCCAGTGGACTCACAGAGGTTCTCAAACTTCACCATGTATCACGACCATCTGGAGGTTCATTAAACACAGATGCTGAGCCTATACCTAGAGCCTCTGATTCTAGAGCCTGGGACTTGCATTTCTGACAAGTTCCCTGATGGAGCTGATGCTGCTTGTCCTGGGACACCACTTTGAGAACCACTGGTCTCTAGTAATATGATTTAAACTGAATGATGAAATCGGTTTGTTGGATTGCCACCAGCATTTAAAGATAACAAGATGGAATAGAACAGAACAGAATGGAAAATGTTAGAACACACAATAAGAATACTGATTTGTGAAACTTTAATTTCATTTGATTAGATAAATGTTTATAGATACACACGTGTAAAATTGGAGGTGAAAGGAGAAGGCGGCAGAGGATGAGACAGTTGGATGGCATCACCGACTCAATGCACATGAACTTGAGCAAACTCTGGGAGGCGGTGGAGGACAGGGAAGCCTACGTGCTCCAGTCCATGGGGTCACAAAGAGTAGGACACAACTTAGCGACTGAACAACAGTGTGTGAATGTGTTGGACTGCAATGTAAAATATATTTCTTCCCGTGGGCCTTAATTTTTTAAAAATGAGTCAACAATTTTTAAAAAATGCTGCAATCCAGTAGACATGCAGACACACATACACATAAGTGAAACAAATCTTTACATTAGACAATATCTATCCTCACTACTTCCAGTGCATACTAGTATCTTCTCCTCTCTTCCTTTATTTTCTGATTTATTTTATTTCACTTAAAAAATGTGGATTGAGGCCCATTAAATTGTTCTTGCAACCCCTTGTGTGAAAAGTGTTAGTCGCTCAGTTCAGTTCAGTTCAGTTTCTCAGTCGTGTCTGACTCTTTGCGACTCCATGGACTGTAGCCTGCCAGGCTCCTCTGTCCATGAAATTTTCCATGTAAGAATACTGGAGTGGGTTGCCATTCCCTTCTCCAGGGGATCTTCCCGACTCAGGGGTCGAACCTGCGTCTCCTGCACTGCAGGTGGATTCTTTACTGGGTGAGCCAGCAGGAAAGCCCCTTAGAGGTTTGCAAACCTGCAATTGGAGACCCTGGTTTCAGACTCTCACATGTGAGGGCTGAGCCCAGCCAGAGTGGCCACCTGGCTGACCTGGATGGGAACTGGGGGTCTGCCATAGGAGAAACTGAAGAAGACCACGGAGGAGGCAGACATGTACGAGAACAACTACAGGGAGATCAGCAAGACCTTGGAGTATCTCAAGACCTCAGTGGAGAATCTGTTTAAGAAGATAAATTGTGATGCCACCAAGATCCTGGTGCAGTTAGGGGAGACGGGGAAAATCACGGATACCAACCTCCCGCAGTACTTTGGTGAGTCAAGCCCACTAGACTCTTAGCAACCATTTCCAGAGATTTCTATGAGCAGGCACCAGGACTTGCTGTTTTGGAGGTAGTGAGCCTGGTGGTAAAGCCTGTTGGCACTAAAGCCAACCTGCTTGAGTTCAAACCGTGGTTCTACTCTTACTAGCTGTGTGACTTTTGGCAACTGTTTTTTTTTTTTTTAAACATGGATTTTTGAGTCTGTGTGTTTCATATTTCTTTATTGGCTGTATCGGGTCTTAGTTATGGCAATTGGGATCTTTGTTGTAGCGCTTAGTTGCCCCGTGGCATGTGGGATCCTAGTTCCCCGAACAGGCATCAAACCTGCGTCCCCTGTATTGGAAAGCAGATGCTTAACCACTGGACCATCAGGGAATTTTCTGGGCAATCTTCTGAACCTCTCTGTGCCTCAGTTTTTTCATCTAAAAAATGTTGGGAAGGTTAAATAAATAAGTAGTTCTTAAAGAAGAAGTTACAGGATCATGTGAATAGATACAGAAGGAAATATTTGACAAAATTCAATATCCATTCATAATAAAAAAAAAACTCTCAACAAACTAGAACTAGAAGGAAACTTCCTTGCCTGATAAAAGGCATCTCCAGAAATACCTGCAGCTAACCTCATAGTTAATGATGAAAAAAAGCAATGTTTTTCTTCCAAGATCAGGAACAAGGCAAGGATGTCTGCTCTCACAACTCCTATTCAATATTATGTTGGTGGTTCTTGATAATGCAGTAAGGCAATAAAAGGAAATGAAAAGCATTCAGATTGGGAGGAAAGAAAGAAAGTGCTCAGAGCAGTGCCTGGCATGTAGCAAATGCCTATTAACTGTAATACACATTTCTAGGCCTTGAGCTCTGGAGAGAGAGGGAGATGTACCCACAGAGATCATGCCAGTTTAGAATGAATGACTTCCACTGCTTTTAGAATAGAATCGAAGGTTCTTAATACCATCTGTGCTTGGGAGGTTCCCAAGACGCCTCTCTCCCGTCAGTTTCAGGGATTCACTAGGAGGGCTCCTGGATTCAGCATATCGTTATATTCTCATGGCTATGATTTATTATAGCCACAAGGTACAAAGCAAAATCAGTGAAGGAGAAAGGAGCTTGGGGGAAAGCATGGAGGAAATCAAGAGCAAGCTTCCAAGGGTCGTCTCCCAGGACGTGCGTAATCTCCCCCAGCCATGAGTTGTGACAACACACGTGAAATGGTGTCAACCAGAAAAGCTCATTGGATACTCATCGCTTAGAGTTAGGATGGGGGCTGATCATACAGACACCTCCAGCCTGGCACATATCCCAGTTCCAGACCCCAGAAAGAATAGCAAGTATTTATAGCATAAGCTACATTTTTAAATACACAGATTAAGCATACTGGCATCACTGACCCAGGGGACATGAGTTTGAGCAGACTCTGGGAGACAGTGAAGGACGGGGAAGCCTGGTGTGATTCAGTCCATGGGGTCGCAAAGAGTCGGACATGACTGAGTGACTGAACAACAAAGGCATGATGAGCCTCTCTTAACAGTTAATGGTGAGGGGGACCTTCCTGAAATCCAAGTTCCCTGATACTGTCCAAGGACCAAACTGCTAAGCAACCTTTTCCAAGGAGAGCAGTTGGACTTTGCCATATTAACTCTTTCTTACCTGCAGTCTATCAATTTCTTTATAGCCTGGCCCCTGCTTACATTTTTAAAAAATTCATCTACTTATTATTTATTTTTGGTTGCCCTGGGTCTTCATTGCTGTGTGCAGGCTTCCTCTTGTGGTGAGCAGGGAGCTACTCTTACTTGCAGTGCACGGGCTTCTCATTGCAATGGCTTCTCTTGTTGTGGGGCACAGGCTGAGTTGCCTCAAGCGTGCAGGATCTTCCCGGACTAGGGATCGAACTGGTGTCTGCTGCATTGGCAGGTGGGTTCTTAACCAGTGGACCACCGGGGAAGTCCCCTTGCTTACACTTTTCATCATCTCTTGTCCTGCTCTTCCTCTTTGCTCACCTCCTGTGGCCACACTGTTCTCCTCTTTGTATTTCCAAATCTCTCCCCCAACAAATTCTACCTCAGGGCCTTTGCATGGGGTGTTCCTAGGATACTCATCCCGTACCCAGTTCCTCATTCTTAGATCTCAGTTTAAATGTCCTCTCTCCAGCAAGTCCCCCTCCGCTGCTCCATCTGAGGCTGGTCCTGCTGTATCCACTATTATTCACTCTCATCAGTTCAGTTCAGTCACTCAGTTGTGTCTGACTCTTCGTGACCCCATGGACTGCAGCACACCAGGCTTCCTTGTCCATCACCAACTCCCAGAGTTTATTCAAACTCATGTCCATTGAGTCGGTGATGACATCCAACTATCTCATCCTTTGTCGTCCCCTTCTCCTCCTGCCTTCAATCTTTCCCAGCATCAGGGACTTTTCAAATGAGTCACCTCTTCCCATCAAGTGGCCAAAGTATTGGAGTTTCAGCTTCAATTTATCAGTCCTTCCAATGAATATTCGGTACTGATTTCCTTTAGGATGGACTGGTTGGATCTCCTTGCTGTCCAAGGGACTCTCAAGAGTCTTCTCTAACACCACAGTTCAAAAACATCAATTCTTCAGTGCTCAGCTTTCTTTATGGTCCAATTCTCACATCCATACATGACAACTGGAAAAACCATAGCTCTGACTAGACGGACCTTTGTTGGCAAAGTAATGTTTCTGCTTTTTAATATGCTGTCTAGGTTTGTCTTAGCTTTTCTTCCAAGGAGCAAGCATCTTTTAATTTCGTGGTTGCAGTCACCATCTGCAGTGATTTTGGAGCCCCCCAAAATAAAGTCCCTCATTGTTTCCATTGTTTCCCCATCTATTTACCATGAAGTGATGGGACCAGATGTCATGATCTTAGTTTTCTGAATGTTGAGTTTTAAGCCAACTTTTTCACTCTCCTCTTTCACTTTCATCAAGAGGCTCTTTAGTTCTTAACTTTCTGCCATAAGGGTGGTGTCATCTGCATATCTGAGGTTATTGATATTTCTCCTGGCAATTTTGATTCCAGCTTGTGCTTTATCCAGCCCAGCACTTCTCATGATGTACTCTGCATATAAGTTAAATAAGCAGGGTGACAATACACAGCCTTGACGTACTCCTTTCCCTATTTGGAACCAGCCTGTTGTTCCATGCCCAGTTCTAACTGTTGCTTCCTGACCTGCATACAGATTTCTCAGGAGGCAGGTCAGCTGGTCTGGTACTCACTCTCATAGCAGTTCTATTATTTAATCCTTGCCTAGTTTGTCTCTATATACAGGTAATTCTCATTGTGTGAAGAGAGGAGGTTCTTGAGAACCAATAGCAAGTTTCAGATGTGAATCTTTTTGGTCCCTGATTTTCACAGAGAAGAGAAACGGTATGCGTTATGTGAAATTGAAAAAAAAAAATCCAATAGTTACTGAATTTAGATAACAAGCATCTGGATAGTGAGGAGTATGTGTATTTATTTGCTGAACTTGCCTTTCTGTCCATCTTCCCATTCACACTGAAGCTTATGAGCTTCATCAGGACAAGGTTTGCATCTCTGTTATTGTTTATGGTCATTGTTTTCCCTCCATGCATCATGGCGTCTCAGGCACCATGCCTGGTCTGATAAGCATCCAATAATCATTTGTGGAATGAATGAATAAATGAATGAATGAATGAATTATTCTGGTGACTCCATGGGGCCATGAAACACAGTGGGAAGGACAGTTCCCCCAAACTCAGAGCACTGAGGAAAAGATCAGTAGTTTAAGACAGAGTTTGCCCATGGCTCCCAGTTTTTAGTGTTAAAAAAATATTCCTCAACCTTCTTTTTATTATTGTCCCCTATGGAGCCTTTTCAGACATACTTTTCCTAACAGCTCTTCCTTATGGAATTTTCATACAGTTGATATACCATATAACTGTTCATGTTTTTTTATGTATATCCGTGCCTTATACATCAAAGAGTCAGATTGGTTTTGCCTCTCAAGAACCAAATTGTGCTCTCTAGGGAATGAATGATATAACCCAAGAGAAAGCCCTTGTCCTTATAGGCATTCATGACCTGCCTGCTTCCTGTTACTTCCCTTCCTCTCCAGCAGGGAGCTCTACCTCTAGTTCCCCCAGGGCCCAGGTCTCTGGCAAACTTCTTGGTTATGCCTTTTTTCCAGCCATCATTGAGAAGAAGACCAATGACTTGCTGGTGTTAGAATCCTACAAGCGGCTTATGGAAATGGAAGTGACAGAGGCGGAGGTCCAGCCATCCTTCCTCAACCCCTTCTGGGGCGGCTCCGCCCTCCTCAAGCCTGCAGAACCCATCAAGGTCACCCCCCCAGTGTTCTGGGCTGACCCCTTTAGTGACAAGTTGGATGAAGGTGAGTTCTTTTCTTACCTGGAATTTTTTTTCTACAGCATGATGACAAAGCCACAGATTCTGAAGTTTAGTTATCTCAGATACTTTAAAAAATTACAACTACTCTGTGACCATTTCATGAACCTTAAAATAGCCAAAATTTCCAAGTTGGCAAGTTATGAGCAGACGAGATTCTCTGATCCCGTCTCCTACCCTCACCGTATGCTCTTGACTCTCGCTCCACATGTGACCTCCTTTCCCCAACCGCATCTGTGTGCCCCCACCCCATGATTGAAGCAGCTGAGACTTGGTTCACACCAGAGATTAACTGTGGCCCTGCGGGCACAGGCACATTGACCTTCTTTGCTTTTGGAGGCGGAAGCTGGTGGTACTGCTGTTTGCGGGGCTTGAGGGAACTAGCCCTTCTCTCTGAAGGTGGGGGTAAAGTCTGGCCCCACGTGGTGTTTGGTGGGTAGTTTGGCAACATGTTCGGGAAGGTTGAGAAGTGGTTATGTTACTGAGCCAGGTTGCGTTTTTGCAATGCGAAGCAAGCCAGGCCAAGACATGAAGGGTCAGCAGAGAGAGGGTGATTCATTCGCAAGTTCGCAAAGCCAAGGAGAGGGGACGGGGAGACAAATCTCCAAAATCCGCCTCCTGGAAAGCAAGGGGCTCTGGTGTTTATGGGATAAAGACTAAAGATGCCGGGTGATCTGAGGCATGGAGCATGTGGGGGAAGGTGATTGGAAAATGGTGCCCTGATCCTGGTTCTGTATAGGTGTAACTAAGTGTGGGCCTCTGTGTGTTCAAGATGTCATCCAGCAACTCTCGCATGTGCTCAGTGGAAGGATTGTGGTTCTATCCAGGGTTAACCTGCTCAGCTGGAACTAGACACAGCTGGACCCAAGCTCCTAGAAAACAACTCAGGCAGACACGTTGTTTAGGCTACATGTTGCCTGGAGGACAAGCGAGACATTTGTACCAATAATAAAATGATCTTGATTAGTGAAAGCAGGTTACAGGTGAAATGGGCTTAGCTAATAATTACCCTGGGTTTCAGATACATGCATAGAGTCTGTAATCTTGCTTGTGGGGATTGGTCCTTCAGAGAAAAACTTACTCAGGGGTCGAAGGTGGAAGTAGGAGGGCAGCTGAACTGGAAATGACTGAAATGCTCACCCGTTAGAGATTGGTTAAATAAGTTATAGTTCACCCGTGCATGTGATGGAATACTATGCAGCCACTAAAAAGAATGCTGTGGACTGACATGAACTGACATATGTGTATATGGCATCTAGTGACCAGGGATGCTACGTAAAACCTACAGTGCACAAGACAGCCTTTCACAACCTGGTACATAGGAGAGAAAGGGAGAGAGAAAAGGGAGGAGGAGGAAGGGAAGGAAAATATCTTGATTATACATATAAAAATGAAGAGGATGTATATGCTGACTTACAGTGGGTATTTCTGGGTGGTGGGTTGCAGAGAACTTTGTATTTCTGAGTTAATTCTGTCATTGCTTAGAATTTTCTTTTACAGTGACCTTGTGTGATTTGAGTAGCCAGAGGGAAAAAATTGGTTTTTAAAAAAGTTCCCCCTCTTCTGTGAGCAGCGTTTCAAGTGTGCAGGTGTGCCGAGAATGGAGGGAGAGAACTGCCAATATGTGTGCATGCAGAGATGCACAGGTGTACACACATCTGCTTGATTTACTCAAGGCAACTGAGACTTAGCAGGAGTGAAAACCAGGGCTGGTGTCAGCCACCTTAGCACAGCTTCCCTTGACCCTTTGAGTTCTTAAACAAGGAGGGTGGCAGAGAACAGTGATTGATAACACTGTCCTCACAAGGTCAGGAATATACAGATGATATCTTCATTTCTGTTCAAGGGAATATTGATAAACATTGGGTTCTCTTAGCCCACTAGCCTCTATGGCTTGCATGTGTGAATTAGAAGAGGGAAGCCCCTCTAGGCAGATTAATTAGGCAAAGCCACCTCTGCTGGATGCATGTAGCTTGGCAATCAAGTGTGTGTGTGGGGGAGTGGGTTTCAGCCCTGCGGAAACAGGTGTCTTTGTGCAGTCTACATCCTGAGCAACTGCACATGGTGGCCCTGTCTTTTTGATATTAAATCCAACTCACCTTCACATCCTCGTCTGGGAGAAAAAGACAGTTATTGTCTGACCATCCCTGAGCAGTGTATCTCTGCCTGTCCTCCCTCTCCCTGAACTTGGAGAATGTTCACACTTCAACCCCCAGTGCTGTGGAGGGTCACCAAACCAGGCTTGGAGTTCCTTGGACAGGGCAAAGAGGCATTAGCCCTGGGAAGGAAGCGCACCCCGCTGCTGTGCTGGATTTGATTTTTGAACTCCTCACACCGAGTCCCGTCTTTGGTGCAGTGGAACAGCCCCTGGACCACAGCAGCCTTCGGCAAATGGTGCTCAACCACTACACCACAAGAGAGTCTCGAAACAGGGACAGCATACCTGAAAAAGGGGACGAAGTGAAGTCCAAGAAGAAGGTAACAGTCTGAGGCGGCTCTGGCCATTCGTACATAACTAGAGAGAGTAAATGTTTTGTTCTGTAACCCCAGTGCCTCTTCCACACTCATTACTAAGAGACTGGGGCACTGGCAGCTCCCCAGGACGGGGTAGAGGAGCAGGAGTGTGGAGCTCCAAAGCTGACACAGGTGGCAAGAGTGGTGTGAGGTCACCGTGGCCCTTGACTACCCTTGAGATGGTACCCCCCGCATCACGGCTCACCAGGTGAAGTGTAGGGGCCACATGGGAGCCAAAATACTGATTTCACGTCCTCGAACCACATAGGGTGCAGCAGACTCACAGGTGGGAACCGGGAGCTGTGGAGGCCCTGTGTCTATATCTGTGTGTGGGAGGGTCGCATGGATGAGTGTGTCACTGTAGAGCTGTGTCCAGGATGTCTTGTCCTGAAATACAAACTCCACTTGAGTGCCATGAGCTGGGGCCTCTCCTGGGCCTGGCCTTGTCTCTGCAGGAGCCCCAGGTCACAGGTTCTGGATGTGAGGGGGACATGGGTCATCACAGGGTGTGGATCATGAAGGGTCATCATGGCATGGCGTGGGGGTCCTGAGTCCCTGCCTCTCAGCTGGCTTGAAAGGAACCCCATTTCCCAGCAGGTGATGTCATTGGAGCAGACCCTGAGCTTCTCCTCTGGGGGGGGGGGATCTCTGTTATTGTTCTTGAACCTTAAAGACTCACTCCAGTTCTGGCTCCTCCAACCACCCAGACCCCCTCATTCTCTCTAGGTGACCCCAGCTGCCACTTTGATCCCAGCTTCAGCTCTTTGTTCCCAGTACATCTTTCGCTTTGGCTAGGTTCCAGGTTCTTGGGGTTCCCTTGAAAAATTAGACTACATGACATCTACTCCTCCTTCCTCCTAAAATACATCTGGACTTTCCTTTGGGAATGGCCCCTCCTACCCTCAGGCCATGTAAGGTATGGAAGGGACTGATTTCAACCCCTGCGCGAGGGTTGATCATATGAGCAAGTCTGCTAGTCAGAGTACTGCACCTGTTTCAGGGTTGGTTCAGGTATTGCATAGGCCCTGTTTTGGGATTTGTGTGGAGCTGGTGGAGAGAGAGAGAGAGAGAGAGAGAGAAGTGTCCTCTTTCCACTAGAATTGCTGAAGAGATAGACAAGAACCAGGAACTGCTGGTGACCACTGGACCACCAGCAGAGTCCCAAGTCCCTAAAGATCTGTTTTAAGTAAAGAGTCACTAAGATTCAATAATAATGACAGCAGGGCTGTCCCTAACTCATAGACTGCCTTCATGGGAACTAGCAAAGGGTCTTCTTTACTCAAGGACACACCATGAACAAATACACGACCTCTTCTTTATTTGAACACAGGCTCTGGGTGAATTTCCATCTGCCAGCTGTGTGGTCACGTGGTAGCTCTAAGGCACCCAGACTGCAAAGAAGATGGAGGTGGATAAATGAGGCAGCCACATGACCAACTGGCCAGGGTTGGGGGTGGTGCATTACTGGGCAAAATGAGAAGAGGGCAAGGATGCCCCCATCTGCCCACCCAAAAGCAAGCCACTCTCTTAGTCCTTCTCTTCTCCGTGGGTGATGATGTGCACCAGGTTCTTATAGTCCAAGTTGCCAGTCACATCAGGGGGGAAGGCGGCAAACATCTGGTCAATCTGCAATGAACCAGCAAGACATGCTGAGGATCTGGGGGGGAGGGCGGCCCAAGTGGAGAGGCAGCTGGGGCCTGGAGGATATGGGGTGTTATGGGCATCTCTCTCCCTGCCCTCCTGCTTCCTTGCCCTTCCTAGCTCTTCCCCAGGTGCTGACCCCAAGGGCCATCCTGCAGGGATGTTCCTAGGTACCCAGCCTGCAATGAGGAAAGCAGGGATTGCAAACTTAATTGTGTGTGCAAAGGGGCGGGCAGGTTATGTAGGCGAGCACAATGGGCCTGGTAGGGACTGTGGTTAAATGGAGACGTAGTCCGTCTACAGGGATTGTAACTTCTCAGGGCCAGCCATTGTGGCCATGTGGGCAAGGAGGTCAGACTCCTTGAGGAATTAGATTCTTTGAGGGAAATTAGAAATTTAATTTTTTTTAAATGTGTAATTTCTACATTAAAAATATTTTTAGTTTGTTTAGTTGCTAAGTTGTTGTAGTAGTTGTTGCTAAGTTTTGCAACCCTATGCAGTGTGGCCCACCAGGCTCCTCTGTCTACGGGATTTCCCAGGCAAGAATATTGGAGTGGGTTACCATTTCCTTCTCCAGGGGATTTCCTGACTCAGGGATCAAACTCGAGTCTCCTGCATTGGCAGGATTCTTTACCATTGAGCCACCAGGAAGTCCTTAAAGAATATTGGCTAATTATTGTTTTTTTAATTTGGGGTTAATAATAGCTAACACATATTACCTTTTTCACGTATCAGCACTTTATACATTTGAACTCATTTAATCGTCATGTATACTATGAAGTAGATTCTATTATTGTCCCCACTATACAGATGAGGAAATTGAGGCACAGTGAGGTTAAGGAGCTTGTCCGAAGTCATGAAGATGGTGGGAGTTGAAAGGTAGGCTCTTTCAACTGCTTGAATTTTAAGGAGGAAATTCAAATAAAATTTTTAGTAAAATGTGAAACTTCACAGAATCAGGCCTGAGAGGCTGCAAGGGACTATTTTAAATAGATTCATTAAGATTAATTAGCAATGTTGACAAGACAGTTGCTTGTTCATACAGGGCCTTTGATGAATTATTGATAGCAATAGTGCCCCTTCTTCCAGGCACATTACTGCCACCTGCCAGAAAGAGTCTTATGTTCTGATTTTTAGAAAATTATAGCAAGACACTTGACTGCCATCTGCTGGAAAAAACTTGCAACAAATAGATACTCTGCAGTATATATTACTAAGGGCATCCAGGAGGATTGTGCAGTGTACAACCTACACAACGATGCATGGTCACCCTGCATGACACCTTCAGTCCATCAGGAAATTGATGCTGTCACCGGGTCTCAATGTGTTACGAGGAAGGCAGAACCTGGAGTCAGACAGAGGTTTGGATCTAGGACCCGGCATTTCCCATTAGTGTTGTTCTTTTAAGCTAGTAACTTTGCCTCCCTGAGCCTCAGTTTCACCATCTGTAAAACGACCATAGTGCTAGTCACTACCTCACAGGGTGATTGAGAGAATGAAATGAGGTAAGGGCTCAGTAAACGAGAGCAGATTCTCTCTCAGTGTGGGGTCAGGGCTATTTTATGTAAGAGAGTCTGGAGAGGGAGTCCCTAGAAATGTGAGGCCAGTAACTGGGGTACAGAGGGTGTCTGAAGGGGGCCTGTTACCTCCTCTTTGGAAAACCTCTCCGCCTGCGTGGTCAGCATCTCCTTGACACTGCAGAGAGAGAAACGCAGGTATTGCCCCGGCTTTGTGGGGAGGGCTGTGGGGAGAAGCAAGGAACCCCCAGGCCCCCCTCCCACCACTCACATCCCACTCACTAATCAGCCTTGAGCACTCCTTTGCCTTCAGGGTCAAACACTTTGAACGCATTGAGAATGGTCTCCTCGGGGTCTGCTCCTGCAACAGAAAATGGGGTTGATGTGCTATGGGTGGCTAACAATCTTGGGTAAGGAAGAAAGGCCTCACCACTTCTGAGCACCGAGCCTTGGTGTTTTGAAAGCGTGGGCTGAGAATCCAGTTATTTCTGGAGCAAACCCAAGGTCAGGCATGGATCTAGACTTAGAAATACTGGGATTTGAATCCTGACTCCAGCATTTGTTAGCCATGTAGCTTCAGGCAAGTGACTTTCCGTCTCTGAGTCTCAGTTCCCCTTCTGTAGACGAGGATAAGAAGAGAACCTACATCCTAGACTAAGATGATGCATATAATGCATTTAAAGTGCTTTGTATGAGGTCTGGATTAGGATAAACCTTGGAGCACTATTAACTGCTCTTTTTATTCTCTCCCTCTCCTATGTTACCTTGCCTCCATCTGCCAACTCCTGTATGTTTTCCTAGTGCTTTTAATTGATGCCCAAAGATGAAGACACACACAGACACACACACATAGGTGCACAAACCAACACACACAGATATATACATATACAGACATAGATGAACAGAAATACACATGAACTTACCCTTAAGTTTCTCCCCAAACATCTGTAGGAACACAGTAAAGTTAATTGGACCTGGAGCCTCCTTGAGCATTTCATCAATTTCCTCATTTTTCACGTTCACACGCCCTAGAGCAGGAGACAGACACTCAGCGATTCTGAGCTGGGACAGAAACAGCTGTCAGGACACTGGCATTTGTCCTTGTAATCCTACTTCAAGGAATCTTGCCTAGGAATAATCGGAGACAGAGTAGACGGGACCAGAGATTCACGTGAGATGTTCTCAAAAGTGTTATTTATAATAACCAGACAACTGGAAACAACCCAAAGAGGGTTTAGTTATTTTTAAAACTGTGCTTTCAGGACCTGGAATATTTTATACAGATGTTTTAATGTTTTACTCAAATAAGAAATCCTCATATTATAAAATTAGCCCTTCTCACTTGGAGGTGGGAGAGACAGATCAGAATTCGAGGGAACTTTTTCAAATTATAACCGCTCTGACCCACACAGCCTTGGAGATTCTGATATACCTGTCCTAGCCACTGTCACAAGCCCATATAGTACGTTTGTATAAATTAGAAAAAGCCACCCCTATTGAGATAACTTATGTTTTAAATTAATAATCTACAGTGGCTACAAATGCGAATAGTACTCTGGATAATTGCTCAGTACAAAACCTGCCCAGCTGTTCATGGACCTGAGTTCTGGGGGTAGGAATGGAGGAGGAGGTGACAGATTGGACACTTATATTTTGAAGCAGTTCCATGTACTCATGATCACCCTACTGAGATGTTAAATTTTAAAAGCTGAATCCAAAATAGAATGAGTCTAACTAATAAGCATGCACACACACGAGATGCCTAGGAAAAAAATTAGAGGCTCAGATGTTGAGAGTAGAATATGCCCTAGTGGTCAACATTGTCTACTCCTTTATACGTCTCTGAATTTTCCAAGTTTTCTATTGTAAACTGCCATTGTATTCAAAACCACATAAAAATGATTTTAAAAGAAAAAGATACGTTAAGACACTCAAAGACTAAACACTTCTTTCCTATCCTCTGAAATTTGCCTTAAAGACCAATCTTGGTTGAGCTGTTTCAAAATGACAAGCTCTTGACCTTTTTGATAGCCCCACCTCCTGCCCCTCATGGAGTGGGATAAGAAGACCTTCCTAGCTGGTGCTGGGTGGTGGTGCGGGGTGACGTACCAAGAGCAGCAAAGGTGTCCCTCAGGTCATTCTTGTCGATGAAACCATCCCTGTTTTGATCCATGATGGTGAAGGCCTGCGAAAGGAAGGTGATTGTCTGGTCAGCCCGGGAGAAATTGTGGGGAGGAGTCCCAGCGATTGTGCCAAGGGCTGGGGGAAGTGGGATTCTGGGGTTTTCAAGGAGCATCGAGGGATATTAGGTGTTAGATCTGGAGTTACTACAGGACCCAGCAGTTTCACGCCTCCGTGTATTCCCAAGAGAAATGAGACACGTGACCATACAAACACCTGTGTGTGAACGTCCCCATCAGCACTACTCACAGTAGCTCCAAACTGATAAATGGATAAACAATGTGGTCTCTCCCCACAGTGGAATGTCATTCAATGATAAAAAGGAAATTCCGACACATGCTACAACATGGATGAACCCTGAAACATGATACTAAGTGAAAGAAGCCAGACACAAAAGGCCACATAGAGTACGATTCCATTTCTATGAAGCATTCAGAACAGGCAAATCCTTAGAGACAGAAAATAGATTAGTGGTTGTCAGGGGCTGGGGGGAGGGGGGACTGGGGAGTGACTGCTGATGGGTATGAGGTTTCTTTTGGGGGCGATGAAGATGTTCTAAAATTAGATAAGTGATGATGGTTGCAAAATGCTGTGACTGTATTAAATAACCACTGAATTGTACACTTACTTTAAAAGGCTGAATACATGGTATGTGAATTATAACTTTATCAAGCTGTTGTTGAAAAAATAAATGAGTTAAAGACGAGTCTGCTCACCAACTCGCAAGCCCACATTATCTGTAAAATGAAGCCAGTGATCTTTTCCAGCTGGCTCTGAGGGAAACTCCAAGACCTTTGTGAATGCCCAGGTATTTTACCAATGACGTATCATATCTGCATTTCTTGAGTTCTTTTAACAACTGGTTCCTGAAAGTATTTGCACCCCCAGGTCATGCCCCCAGCAGCTGATCTCATTCCAGAAGGTGGGACAGAGGGAGGGAGAAGGGAGGATGTAGTCTTCTCCGGGGAAGAGACCTATTTCAGGTTCAGATGTGACATTTCATCCCAGGAATTCCTCTCTCCCTGGCAGCCTGTGGGGTGTGATGTTCCTGTGATCTGAATGCTGGTGAGGACAGAAGGGGCAAGTCTTCATGTCCCACTGGAAGCCCCCAGTGGTTTCTCCTTTCATATAAAATACTGTGGCCTCGCCAGCATAGCTTTAGTGTGTTTTCCTCTGAAGGGCCAGGTGAGAGAGTAGATAACTCAGTGTGAGCCATCAGGATGGCTGGAAAATTAATTCAGTGTATCCTGAGTCTGCAGCAGTGGTTTAATTTTACGTAATTGGTACTTAGGTTTGCTTACGAAGGCACATCCCCATAGACTGGGATAGGGTTTCAGACCCAGCTAGCAGTCAACAATTAAGACGGTAAAAATTAATATCTCAGATACTCTCAGATATCTCTGCGACTGGCAGAAATCATATTTGAGATGTTAACACCCAGTGTTGATGGAGATGTGGCAGGAAAGACACCTTCTCCTCTTGGGGCTGATGGGAGTCAGAATGAACACAGGATTTCTGGAGGGCAGCTTGGACCAGTGGTTGTACTTGGTTTTAGTTCCTTTTGTAAAGAAAAAAAAAAAATGTTCCTTCGATCCAACTGTTCCGCTTTTAGGAATTTACCCCAAGGAAATAACTAGAGATACAAGCAAAGGGTGTTAATTATAATAGTAAAGCATTCTAAACATAACATCTAACCATAGGAGGCGATTTAAATAAATGATGGAAAATGTTGGTGCTGAATTGCTCAAGGAAAAATAACAGGTACAGATTAGTGTGCATAGAAGATAGTCACTTTGTTTAACAAATACGTGCATAACAAAAACCACTGGCAGGGCATATACCAAAATGTTAACTGATCATCTCTGGGTCATGGAATTATAAGTCAGGTCATTTTTATTCTTCATGCATTTCTGAAATTCATTCCTACATTTTCAACAAGACATAGGCTTTGTTTTGATGATCAGCAAAAGTTAATTTCTTTAAGTCATTCACACACATGTTCAGACCAAATTTGGGGTGTTTTGGGGAGGATAAAGACAAGCTAGGACTTCCTTGCTGGTCCAAGGGTTAAGACTCTGCACTTCTTTGCAAGGGGTGTGAGTTCGATTCCTGGTTGGGGAACTAAGATACCACATGTGGCATGGGACAGCCAACAACAACAGAATGAAAACAAAGACAACATAACTGAAAGGTCCTTGCAGGGAATATGGAATGAGGGAAAGGCTCTTTCTAGCATGTGGGAATCTCCACCCAGCTGCACCCACCTCCTTAAATTCCTGGATCTGGGTCTGTTCAAACATGGAGAACACATTGGAATTGGCTCCCTCTGCTCTCTTCTTGGCTTTCTTAGGTGACTAGAGGGTGAAAAAACACATCAGTTAAAAGAGTCAGAGGCTGGGAATTAGAAAACGAGGTCAGGTTCCATCTCTGGGTAAGCCTCAGCCACTCATCTGTGAAATGTGGGTATGGTGCCGACACTCATCTCAAAAGGGCGGTGCTGGAAAGATAAAAGGACATGGAATAAGACTTCCCAAAATCAGCCTGGTTCTGGTGGATTGTAAGACTGTGGGTCTTGCAGCAACTCCTTTGCAAACTAGGGGAGGTAGAGGTGTGTCTCCAGGGATGGAGGTCAGGCTTTCGGATCAGCCCCAGCAGGACCCAGCTGCTTTTGTTTGATGCATTTCACAAAAAGTTCAGTAATGCACAGAAGGAGAATTGATTGGAGGCGAAAAAAAAGTCAGGCTCACTAAACCATGAAGAATGCGAGATGAAATGACACATTTTCAGGGTGTTAAAACCCAACTGCTCTGTCCCCCTCGATTTTCCCCTGATCCAAATGGCAGCAACATCTCCTCTCTAAATGTTCTGTCCTTGCATCATGCAAACAGAGCGAGGGGAGTGAGTTAACATTTCCCCACCCGCTTCTGACTTGAGTTACAGCAAATGCTTGAACACTGCATATGTTATTGCATTTAGTCCTCATAACTGCTCTGTCAAGTGGATGCTATTATTACCATTGCCATTTTCCCGGGGAGGCAACCGAGGCTCAGAGAGGTTGGGTCGTTTACCCAAGGTCACACAGTCACAAAAAGGCAGAGCCAGTGTCGAACTTGGGCAGACTGCCTCCACAGTCTGTGCCCCTAACCACAGCCTCACACTGATCCTGATTTTGGGGGCTTCCTGCTTCCGAAGAGGGACACCTAACTAAACAACAGAGGGAGAGAGGTTTTAAATTTGCAAGTTCAAAAGGTGAAAACAAAAAGATTCTTTTCCCCAGCTGCCTGAACAAGAGAAAAGAATTACAATTTGATCCTTAAAAGCGTTCAATCCCATTTTGCAAGCCCTGGGAGTTATTGATTCCTCAAGAGGTCAGTAGACAAGCCATAAAAAAGCCAACTCTCTTATTTTGTTTTTGCGAGTCCCCGGGAGCTGCTGTTATTTGTGGCTTATCGGGGGCATTGATTGGGGTTCCTCTGTGTGCACGCAGCAAGCAGTGCTTTTTCCTCCAGGATCTGGGGCCCCGGCGAGCTGCCGTGCTCCCCCTCCCCTCTGGTCCTTTGCTTGGAGGTGGTGTCCCCTCCCTGCCACCCAGCATCACTTACCTCCTCCGGGGGCCCTCAGTACTCACCATGGTGGAAAGGACGCAGCAGTGCTCCCCCAGAAGAATCCCACAGTCTGCCCGGCTCTCTTCAGCCTGGGAACAATAAATACTTCCTCCCTAAGTTTAAAAATAACCCCATGACCACTTTTGGCAGTGGTAGGTGAGGCGGACACCACCTAAGGCCCCCCCACCCCATGCCGTTCTTCTGAAGTAAGGGCAGCTCAGTCGCCACCCGGTGACACGTGGGGCCCAGAAAGGCATTCAAGGTTAAAGAGGCGGGCGGCTGGTGCACGGGGAGAGATGCTGCTCGCTTGCTGCAGCGCTCGGGCGGTCAGCACTTGTGCTTGTCAATTTTGAGGAGGAAAATGGCGGGGAGAGCAGACTTAAAAATTCTCTTACATTATCAGTCACGGGTTCCACCTCAGGGCCTTTGCACCTGTGGTTTCCTCTGCCTGGAATGCTTTTCCATCTGACATCTGTGAACCTCCGTCCCTCACCTCCTTCAGGTCTTTGCTCACCTTCTCAATGAGACCTCCTCAGCATGCTATTTTAAAAATAACCCTTTAGGGACTTCCCTGGAGGTCCAGTGGTTAAGAATCCGCCTGGCAATGCAGGGGACATGGGTCCGATCCCTGGTCAGGGAACCAAGATTCTGCATGCTGCAGAGCAACTAAGCCTGCTCGCAGCAACTACTGAGCCCATGGGCCACAGCAAGAGAGACAGAGTGCTCCTGTAATTCAAGAGTTTGCGTACTGCGATGAAAGATCCTGCATGATGCGAAGATCTCGAGTGCCACAACTAACCTGATGCAGCCAAATAAATATTTTTTAAAAACAGCCATTGAGCCCCTGCCCTGGAGAGCCCTTTCTCGGTTTGTGTTTCTCCCCAGCATTTACCACTTCCTGAAAGCCTGGCGTGCTGCAGCCCTTGGTGTCACAAAGAGTCAGACACGACTGAGCTAGTGGACAACCACAACATACTGTGCAATTCCCTTATTTTGTTCACTCTCGGTGGGCCGCTCAGGAGGCCCTCACCACACTCTCCTCGGCTCCAAGCTCTTGACTGGCCAGCACACAGCAGCTGCTCAGCGAGTCTGTTAACTGGTTGAAGAAAGAACAGCTCTCATCAAGTGCCTGCTGTGTGCCAGGAACTGTGTATACGTTTTGTGCTCCTATTTAAAATCTAATCACCCTGTGTGGGAGAGACCCCCTTGTTTTCTGTGTCCCCATTTCACAGATGAGGAAACTGAG
Organism: Cervus canadensis; assembly: GCF_019320065.1. Lineage (NCBI taxonomy): Eukaryota > Metazoa > Chordata > Mammalia > Artiodactyla > Cervidae > Cervus > Cervus canadensis. The sequence continues at coordinate 123,593,295 of NC_057386.1, read as the reverse complement.
GCTGAGAGGCAAAATGAGATGCCTGGGATCAGACAGAAGCTGGGAGTGGACCTGAGGCCCATTTGCTTCCAGAGTCCAGGCTCTTAAAGGGCCTTGGGAAAGGTGGTTTGCTGTCAGAACTCAAGGCACTGTGGTGGTTAATCTCTCAGGATGGTTTTCCTCCTGTGGCCTTGCAGGCAGCCTTGGGATCCAAGGAGTAAGAAGTGAGGGCTTCAGGTGGGATGCATGAGACAAGTGCTCGGGCCTGGTGCACTGGGAAGACCCAGAGGAATCGGGTGGAGAAGGAGGTGGGAGGGGGGATCGGGATGGGGAATACGTGTAAATCTATGGCTGATTCATATCAATGTATGACAAAACCCACTGAAATGTTGTGAAGTAATTAGCCTCCAACTAAAAAAAAAAAAAGAAGTGAGGGCTTGGAATAAAGTCTTGGCCTTGTTTAGTGGCCGTGGGTGATGGGCTTCAGAGTCCAAGAAGCAGAACATCTCCTCAGCCGCCCCAGTGGTTTTGAAACAGAGTCAATGGCTGGGTGGGTGGTCACCCTCTCATGGAGCCCCGCTGCACGCCAGGCGTGGGGCCAGTGTAGGGGAGACAGCTGCCTAGCGACAAACTGCATGTCCTCATGAAACTGTGCAAGGGGTAGATGGATGAAAAGAAACAAATGCCCAACCCAGAGAATTTCAAGTGGTGACAGATGCAACAGAGGGACGAAATAGAGATGGGCAGTGCCAGGCAGTAGTGCTGAGCAGAGATGGGGAGAATGCTCCTGGCCCCGGGGACAGCAGGAGCCTCAGAGGAGGACAGATTTGAGAATCTTGAGGAGCAGAAGGAGCATGTGACTGGAGCTGAGTGAGTGAGGGAAGCAGGGGCACAAGTTGAGGCAACAGCAAGGTGTGCAAGACAGATCACATGGTTTGGCCTTGGAATTTCATACCAGAAACGAGGGGAGTAATAACGAGTTCACCAGCAGGAGACACTGTGTTGAACCAGCGCCTAGGCTGCCCATTCCAGGGGCATTCTGACTGGAGCAAGGCCAGCAAACGAGATCCTATCAACCAAATCAATCTACCAATATGTGCTCAGTTGCTCTGATGTGCTAAAACCTCTGTGGATATTGCTGGAGAAAACTGGAAGATCCTTGGCCCCCAGGAAAGAACAAGGTAGTTAAAGAAACAAGTAACACAGACTTTGCTTTCCTTGTCAAAGGCCTGAGTAGGGATTGTTATAAAGTTTTCATTCAACCTTAGGCAATTTGAGGCGGTGGAGTGGAATGAGTGAGCCCTCAGGCTGGGAGGTCAGATACAATTGGATTTGAACTGAGGGGGGCTCTGTGTGACTTCGGGCAAGTGGCTTTACCTCTCTGAGCACATAAAGTGAGAACGATTAAAAAGACCTTCCTTATGAGATTTTTCCAGTGTGAGTAACTATGAGGCCCAGGCAGGTCCTCAGTAAATGGCAGTGATCACTCAACTTCCTTTCTCAGGTAAAAAATAATTTCACTTTTGGGGGTGCAAACCCAAGAATCATTTATTGCCATGGCCAAAAAAAAAAAAAAAGTGTAAGTTATTTTCTCTCTGCAGTCACACCTGGGTTAGAATTACCCAGGAGCCGATTCTAGAGAATCGTTAATAACAAAAAATGTATTTTCCTGTATGTGTGCGGGCACAGGGACACACACCTGAGTGGACACATGCACCCACACCCATGCCCGCCCGCATGGACAAAACCCACCCATGCACTTGTGCACATGTACAGAGGCACACAATAACACACATCTGTGCACACTCACACACACATGTACCTGCACGCAGACAGATCAAAAAGAGCTTTTCTGTCCAAGATTCTCTGACAACACCAGAACAAATGTTTCCTGAGCTAATAGGCACACCATGGATTTCCATTAAAACGCTTGTGTGAGCAGTCGGTAGCTATAAATGGCTAAACAAAAAGTTTGTTGCAGCCACAGTAGATGTGCAGAATGCATGGTAGGGGTAGAGAGTCCCTGGTTGAGGCCCTCCCAGACGGGCGTCTGTACAGCTGGACCCTCTAAGAACATATTTTATTCAACTGGGCCTTTGGGAGAAGGTGCTGAGGAGAGAGTTCCGGCTCTGTTAACTCAAGGTGGGTGGGGGGGCGGTCTCCGTCAGGGTAAGTTTCTCAGGGCCTCAGTTTCCTCATCTGGGAAATGGAGACCATAATAGTACACACACCTTCATAAGGCTGTTGGGAGGATTAAGTGAGATTATATGTGTCAGGAAAATCCTGGGAACATGGCACCTTGAGTAGGTTATGGTGCTATGTGGCCACCAGGACTTGTGCCCACAGGCTGTGTTAGACCTTAGGTTCTGTTGTTGGAGAACCAGATATCCCCTCTTGTCGATGAGCTGGACTGGCACTGGGGAGTCCCCCAGAGCCCTGGGAGTGACAGTCTAAGAAGACTTGGGGTTTGGGTCTGTGTAGACGTTCAGGGGTAGGATTCAGTCCCAACCTCAAGGGTATATCAGGGGAAGGAGCTTCATGAGTGGGCTGAAGCTTCTCTGTCCTTGAGGCTAGTGTGGGTAACGCACCTTGCCTGAGAATGCAACTCCACCAGTCCTGAGAGCTTTCCCCTGCTGATGGGATTCCTATGGTCAAGAAGTGTCCAGCAACCAGACCTAAGTTCCATGGAGCCAAAGAGAAAAATAACTGCCCCCCTGAACAGAAGCCAGAGAGAAGAACATCGGGCAGAACAATCAGAAAACGAATCTAGTGGATTAGTTTCTTATTGCATCTGTATAAATATTACCATAAACTTGGTGGCTTAAAAGAGCACCAGTTTATTCATCTCATGGTTCTAGAGGTCAGAAATCAATTGAAAATGCAGGGCTAACATTCCTTCTGGAAGGTCTCAAGGAGAATCCATCCCTTGCCTTCTCCAGCTCCTAAGGCCTGCCCACACTCCTTGGCTCATGGACACATCACTCCAGACTCTTGGCTTCAACCTCTCTGATCCTCTTGCCTTCTTTCCATCTTCTGAGGACCCCCATGATTAATTTGGGCCCACCTGGATAATCTGATAATCTCGGTGAGGGAATCATCTCCTCACTTCAGATTCTTCATCACCTCTGCAAAGTCCCCTTTTTCAGGCGCCCTTACCTGTAAGGTAACATAGTCACACGTTACAGGGACATGGACATTTCCGAGGAGTTTATACTGCCCCCCACATCTAGTGAGAACGTGAGGAAACAGAGCAACAGCTAAGTAATATTAATTACAACAATAAAACTTAAGTGTATTAAAATTCATGGAACTGTACATGAAAAAAGGTCAATTTTATCGAGTGGTAATTTTAAAAATTACCCATTGATGATTTTAAAAGAAGGCATGAGGAGAGGAAAACACATAAGTAGTGCTTGTGGATGTACATTGTTTTAAAGCAAGAATGATATCAACCCCAATTTCAAAGGACATGAATACTTAAATATTTATTGGTGCCTCACTTGGTGCAGGGTCCTGTTCTCAGGGCTTGATGTATGTCAGTAAAACTTTGTTTGGGTAAGGAGAGAGATGTACATACTAAGCTTCAATTTGAGAAAAGTAGGAATTTATGTCCAACTGTCAATGGCATAATAGTCTTCTGTTTTGAAAACGAAGCAGTGTGTTAATTTGATTATTTTTTAAAACCCATGTATTGGCTTACTACATAAAACAAAAACTAAAACAAACAGACCTACAGAAATGCCAGTGAAATCCCAAAATGACTTCCTGGAGCTTTAAGACCTGATTTCTGAAATAAAAAACTTAACTAGATGAATTGTCAACAAGGAGGGTCATTGCAATCCATATAGTAGTCTGGAGGATGACATGCAGAGAGTACCTTGGAGGAAAATAAAGAGAAGCAAATGATACACATTCCAGAAGGAGGGGCTGAAAATAAACAAACAATTCAAGAAAATTTGGAGTAGGAAATGGCAACCTACTCAAGTATTCTTGCCTGGAAAATTGCATGGACAGTGGAGCCTGGAGAGTGGAGACTGGTGGGCTACAGTCCATGGGGCTGCAAAGAGTCGGACGTGACCAAGCACACACAAGAAAACTGTCTTCAGCTGAGGAGAGGATGAAATCTGCAGATTGAAAGGACTCCCAAGCTCCATGCTGGATGGATGAGGGAAAAACACACCAAGGTGTATCTTGGCAAAATTCACAAACTTGCAGGGTTAAGAGAAAATCTGACATATTTCTAGGCAGAAAGAATATAGCTCCTGTGGAAAAAATATAATTGGCATCAGACTTTTCTTTGGCAATGCTAGAAACAAGGAGCCAGAGAACAGGGGACTGCAGACCACAGACCCTCGGTCCCCGGAATTGGTCATCTGCCAGGCTGAGGACAGGAGGAGTATTTGCTTTTGATTCTTGAGATGGCCTTGTGTGATTGCTCAGGGTTTTGGAATCCAGTAAGCCAAGGTTTGAATTCAGGCCAGCTGTATTATTTCAGAAGTTCTTTTTTTTCTCCTCTCTAAATCTCAGTTTCCTCATCTGTAAAATGAAGGTAACAATAGCATTGCCTCATAAGGTTGTCATGAGGATCAAACAGGATAGAGCGTTTTGAGCCCTCGATAAACGTTAGCCACTGTGATTGTTTTTGGAGCACTTAGCTGTTAGACCTGAGAACCCCAACTTGGGGCCAGGAAGTTTTTTACCTTTTCCTAGGCTTGGGAAATGTGGTCTAACCTGATGGAGGGAATCCTTGAAGGAAGGACAGTCCTTTTCCATTGACCATTTGGAGCCTCGACATTGAGTGTCTCAGAGTCAAAGTCCCTGTTTGAACTTGATCCAACACTTTTGTTTGGGTTGACTGTGTTTTCAGGGGCTTGGAATGAGGGGAGATGGGTGAAGGAGACATAAACCTGTGATTTCTATGTTGCAGATCACTGCTTCTGATATTTTTCTAAGGTAAACATTAAGACTTTAAATTTCAAAACAGTGTGTGGGTAAACAGGTAAAATGAATCCCCGCTGTTAGGGATCAGAACAGTGGGAGCTCATAAGTGTAGGGGCCTCTGGGATACCAGGTTTAGCAAAAAAATAAATAAAAGCACACCCACACGTGCGCGCACACACAGACAGACACACACACAGAGGGCTTCCCTTATGGCTCAGTGGTAATGAATCTGCCTGCAATTCTGGAGACGCAGGTTTGATCCCTGGGTCAGGAAGATCCCTTGGGGAAGGAAGTGGCAACCCACTCCAGTAGTCTTGCCTGGGAAAATCCCATGGATAGAAGAGCCTGGCGGGCTACGACAGTCCATGGGGTCTTAAAAGAGTTAGACACAACTTAGCAATGAAACAACAACAATACACACACACACACACACACACACACACACACACACACACATAGTGAAGAAGGAAATGGCAACCCACTCCAGTATTCTTGCTTGGAAAATCCAATGGACCGAGGAGCCTGGCAGGCAACTGTCCATAGGGTCACAAAGAGTCAGACACGACTGAAGCGACTTAGCATGTATATGTAGACTCCCTAATTAAACTGAAATTTGAAGTAAACAGTGAATAATTGGAGATCTTTTGGGTCACTGGGAATGTGCTGTATCTTGATCTGGGTGCTGGTTACACAAATGTGTTATGTTTGGGAAGATTTGTCGAGCTGCAGTGTTATGATCTGTGCCCTTTTCTGTGTGCATGTCCATAAAAAGTTAAATTAGTACAATGTGAATGAATACATTCTTGCTATCAAACAGTTTGAAATGCTACAGAAATAGTTGACTAAAAATCTTCCTTTCTGTTACTCCAGCTAATTCCTCCCCAGAGGAAACCGTGTGTGTGGCTTTTAGACTATATTTTTAATCCTTTGCTTTTTAAAAATCAAGATACACCTGTAAAAAGGTGCACACCTCTTCAGTACCCAGTGAGGTGAGTTTTTCATATGTGTACACCCAGGTCAAGATCCAAAACACCCCAGCTCCCAAAGCCCTGTCCCAGTCAACACTCCTCAAAAATAACTGGGTTTGTTTTTTTTTTTTACCTCTAGCACCAGAGATTGGGCTTCCCTGGTAGCTCAGCTGTAAAGAATCTGCCTGCCAATGCATGTGACACGAGTTCACTCCCCGGGTCGAGAAGATCCGCTGGAGAAGGAAATGGCAACCCGCTCCATTATTTTTGCCTGGAAAATCCCATGAACAGAGGAGCCTGGCAGGCTACAGTCCAAGGGGTACAGTCCATTGGAAAAGAGACAGATACGACGTAGTGACTGCAGAACACAACAATCGGAGATTAGTTCTGTTATTCTAGAACTTCAGGAAGTTCCTTCCAGACTTCTTTAAAAATAAAATTTTAACTTTAGGATTTATAGAAAATTTGCAGAGGTCCCAATCCCAGGGACGGGGGAGCCTGGTGGGCTGCCGTCTACGGGGTCGCACAGAGTCAGACACGACTGAAGTGATTTAGCAGCAGCAGCAGCATGTCCCCCTCACTCAGTTTCTCCTAATGTTAACATCTTACGTTGTCATTCGGACTTTGGTCAAAATTAGGAAACTGACGTTGGTACATTACTATTGACTCAGCTCCAGACTCCATCTGGGTTTTTCTGGTTTTTCCACCAATGCCCTTGTTTCTGTTCCAGGATCTATTTCAGGATTGCATCTCAATTTTTCCCTCTCCCTTTCTCAATCGCTGTCATTGGCACACACAGTTGTACTTTTTTGTATTAGTATCATATCATGCACATACTAATATACTTTTTCACATGAATGATATCATCACACACCCACATACTCACACACACCAGCCACCTGGACCTTTCTACTGCACGATGTGCCTTGAAACCTTTTGAAACGCCACCCACCCTCTCCTCTCCCATGGGGCTGAGATGCTTGTCCACCTGTCTGTGACTGAGCGAGAGGCTGCAGGCAGAGCCAGGTCACGCAGCAGACACACTTTATACACACTCAGAGCACCAGCTGAGCAGGGGTGCCAAGAACAAAACAAAGGAAAACCCGACGAACTTTTTTTGGGGAAAGGATTAGATATATTTTCAAAAAGGACTAAAATAGTCACCGCAGGGAAAATCAGAACATCGTGAGATGTTTTTACGCTGGTCTGACCGTTTCGTACTGTTTTTATCTTGCATTTCATATGAGGTAGTGGGAGTTAGCGTCTTTGCTGTTCTTGAGTCTTTTAAAGGTTTTCATCCAGTTCTGGCTAGGGGTATTTTTTAACTCATCCCCTTTGTAAGTACTTTTTCCTCTTTAGCTCCTGGAATTCAAGTCTAAGCCTTTATATTCCTTGTAAGGTGAAAAGGAAGCTCTTCTCTGTGTGGTTGTTTTATAAAACTCTTCAGTGGATCAAACGAATACATACATTAATATCAGTAAATGAAAGCGTTAAATTTAAAGTGTTAAGCACATGAATATTTAGGACAAAACCTGGCATAGGAAAATGACATATATGTGCTCACCATGTTATCATTGAAAACAAACTGGTCTAGCGGGTTGTCTTGCCTTGGGCGTAATACCTCTTTAAGGAGGGTGGTGAAGTCAGCCATCACCAATAGAACAAAGGCATACCAGGCCCTGCCAGCCCAAAGTCGGGTGGGTGATGGGCTCTGTCACCAAGTGATAGCCTATCTCCCCGTGTCAGGGCCCCCAGGCGTCAGTGAGAGCCACCAGGTGGGGAAGTTGGCTTCTCCAGCGAGTCAGACCTGGGTAGACAGGCTCTGTGCCCAGTTGAGATGGGGCAGCTACAGTGAAGGGGCACCTTCTGTGTAGCGAGTGCAAGTTGGTCAAGCAGCCTCAGTTTCCTCATCTGTGACATGGGGATAATAGAGACCCTAATTTCCAAGTGTTGCAAGCATTCTTGTGAGGTTTGAATGAGTTAACTCATACTTGCAAAGTGCTGGAATGCTCTGGGCTCCCAGTAAGTGTTCAGTAATTGTCAGCTCTTTTCCCAGAGCACTGGAGGTCAGCCGTGTCCAGGGAGAGGGGAAAAAGAGGGGTAAAAGAGATAACAAGTTCAAGCATGGATTTATTTTCTTTTCTCTCACTCAACCAAACTCTCTGCTTATTAACGACCAGACCAAAATCTTCAGCCCTCTTGATTCTGTCCCACTGGCAAATAAGTCTGTTCTGCCCCTATCATGTCTTCATATCATTTCTCCTAAATCTTGTCCTAGGTCTGGCATATGGTAGTAGATCCTGATTTGTTTGAGACCCCTCTTCTCTTGCCTTTCCACCTATGCCTTCCGTATATCCCCACTGCAGTGCTTCCTGACATACCCAACTCTGATGATGACCTATATGTGTTTCAGAACTCTCAATGGCTCCCTGCTACCTGAGGAAGAACTCTTTGGTCCAATAGTTAAGATCTTTTACCACTTGAGCCTGACATACCAGAGTGGTACAATTATTGAAAGCTGGATTCCAGGTCAGCTCCTTCACTTCCTTTATTGTAGGGCTCTGGAAAAGTGACTTAACTACCCTGAACCTCAGATTCCTTACTTATAAATGGGGGGAAACAGTAGAACTGACCTTGGAAGATTGTTTTAAAAGTAAAACTAGATCATTGAGATGCTAATAATAGCAACTAACATATATTGTGTGCTTGCTCTGTGCCAGGTACTGTCCCAAGTACCATCCGCATAGTAACTCGTAGAATTCCTGTGAATGTCTTTTCCCAGAGTATGTGCACCATGAGTGTGTGTGTGTGTGCAAAGGAGTTACTACTGGTTATCTTTCCAGCTCATTTCCTACTCCAGCCCCCACCTCACCCTCAGGCAGAGGTACTGGAGGAAGGTGAGCTGTGACACTTGGACATGTTTGCATTGTTGAAATGAAGCCTCCTGGTGGAGGAAGGACAAATGAGGGGGAAGTGCTGGGTCTGGAGGGGACATTAAAGCCTGTGCTGGATTCTTGCGGGTGGATAGTAAGGCCTGGAGAAAGCAGACCTGCCCACCGTGACCACCTCCCAGCCACTGTCCCATGACCTCACCAAACTGAGGTCCCCAGAGAAATCAAATCATTATTGTCCTGCTTATCTAGAGCTCATGTGACAGGCACTGACCTAAGAGCTTTAACCATCATCTTATTTCATTCTCACAGCCCTGAGAGGAGAGTACTAGTATTAGGCCCATTTTCTAGATGAAGAAACTGAGGCTCAGAGAAGAGCAGTCACTCTCCAGGGTCTCTCTGCTAGTGCCTGGCACATTTGAAGCCTGCATGTCAGACTCCACCACTGCAGTTTTCCTCACCCTGCTATCCGATCTGCGGTCTTAGGGATCCAGGTCCCAGCTCTCACCACCCCCAGGGAGCCTAGAGGTCAGATCCAGTCCCAGGCAGCCAGACAAGCCTCTGGTGGCTTTTCCTCTCCTGGTATTTTTAGCCCTCAGTCATCTGTCTTGCCTGCGTGGGGGGACCAAGGCACCCAGACAATTCCATTTTTACTAGTGCCCTTCAGATGCCCGTTGCCCACGCCTGCCCGCCCCGCAGGCTCAGCTGTCTCCATGGCACGCCTGGCATTCTGGGGGCATTGTTCCTTTCGGTGAGGCCCAGATTCCAGCAACAGCTGCTGCCCTGACCTTCCCCACAAGCCTTTCCACACTCCTCTGCCCGCCTGTTCAAGTCCCCTTTGTTGAAACCTTGGCATCATGACAGCCGAACTTGTCACTTATGCCCTGCTCTGGAGCGGTATAAAGGCTGAACTCCTGGCTCATTAGTCATCCGACCCAGGGTTCTTGGGTGAAGGACCTTTCAGCATGTCTTCAGCTCACAGGGCTCTGCAGGGCTGGGGCCCCTGCACCTTTCCGGCACAGCCATGGGTATTCACAGGGCTTTGATTCTGGAGAAGGATTCTTGAGCCTCAGCTCTTTCGATATTTGGGGCCAGGTAGTTTTTTTTTTTTTTTTAAATGGGATAGGGGCTGTCCTGTGCACGGCAGGACATTGAGCAGTGTCATCTACTCAGTAGATGCCAGGAGTAACCCCCTCCCAGATTGTGACAACCAGGAATGTCTCCAGACGCAGCCAATTCTTCCCTTGTGGGGGGAAATTATACCAGGCTTAGAACCACTGATCTTGAGAATTATTATGAGGATAGGAGAGATGGAGCTTTCCCAGGTGGCTCAGTGGTATGGAAGCTGCCTGTCAATGCAGGAGACACAGGTTTGATCCCTGGGTCGGAAAGATCCCCTGGAGAAGGAAATGGCAACCCACTCTAGTATTCTCGCCTGGGAAATTGCATGCACAGAGGAGTCTTTTGGGCTATAGTCCATGTGGTCACAAAGAGTTGGGCATGACTCAGCAGCTAGACATCAGCAACAACACTGGGAGAGATGGGTTCTCTGCCAGTGAAGAGCATGCAGATGCCTAGGAATGCTGAAGTCCACCGATCCTCTGTCTTTCCTCCTGCTGTCTGCTGGCCTGGCTGTGGGGAAGGAGGGACACTTGGAGTCAAGTGGGAAGAATGCCACTTCTGCCGCTTGCTGTTTGGATCCTGGAGGGCAAGTGGCTTTTCTTTGTGGAACCTCCCTTTTTGCATCTGTGAAATGGGTGGGTAAGAACACCAATCTCATGGGGCACTGTTCAGCTTGATTAAGATAACACTGAACAAAACACAACTTGGATTTTGCCCTCCAATGTCTTCCTAAATCCTATTTTCTGGGGTAACCTATGCCCGTCCTTGGATGAAAAGTTGAGTTTTTTGTGCATGACTTTTCTGATCATTTTAGGTAAAAGACAGTCCTATGGTCATTTAATCCTAAAGACAATCTTACTTCAATATTTAGAATGTCTAACCCCAAATGGAAACCAGAATTCAAAACTTCTTCCGTGAATTCATGTCCAATCTTCTGTCTTCCCTCAGCTCAGGCCTGCAAGGTGTGCACAGCTGTCCTGATCAAATCCCTGTGACCACTCACCTGGACGACTCCAATAGCCTCCCTGCTTCCTGTCCTTGACCCTCCACAGGCTTGCCACATGGCAGCAAGGGGAACCTTTTCAAAGCCGGTTATGTCCACTCATTCTTTTAAATTGTTGCTCACTCTCTTAGGACAAAGACTGTTTCATCTGTCTGGACCCTTCTTCCCTTCTCTCTTTATCTAGATCAGAGTTTCTCAGTGTCATGCATGGCCTTAGAACTTTCTTTCTGTCTCAGTTCTCTGAGGACACCTGCAAAGCAGGACTAGCAAATACATGGCACGTGACATGCAGACACCACTTCCTAATCTAGTGCCCATGGCAGACACTGACAATCAATCACAGCACTCTCTCTCAGTGAACCAGGATGGTCATGCTCAGTTGGAGATGGCAAGGGAGATGAACTGACACCCTCGACCTCTCTGCCATGGTTGGAGGTGGGGAATAGTGATGTCATCAGTACTATTGACATTTGGGGCTAGATAATTCTTTGTTGTTGGGGGCTGACCTGTGGGTTGGAAGATGTTGAGTAGCACCCCTGGCCTCTTCCCACTAGATACCACCCAGTCGTAATAATCAAAGACATTGCCAGATGGGACTTCCATGAGGGTCCAGTGGCTAAGACTCTATGCTCAAAATGCAAAGGGCCCCAGGTTCAATCCCTGGTCAGGGAACTAGATCCCACATGCCCCAAGTAAGAGTTGTCATGCTGCAACTAAAGATTATGCATACTGCAACAAAGATCAGAAATCTCACATGCTGTGACTAAGACTGAGCACAGTCAAATAAATAAATAGAGATACTTAAAAAGACGTTGCCAGACATTGCCACATGGCTCCTAGGGCTGAATCCAAAATTGTCTCCATTAGAGAGCCACTGGTCTACCTAGCAGTTACTTATTCTTTAACTAACTTGTTCCTTCTTCCCCAGTGCCCCAGGTGAAGATTGCTAGCACTGGAGTCCTCTCTCCCTCACTTATCACAGTCACTTTTCACACTCCTCTGTTTGATTATTTGACAAGCACTGATTCCCTGCTTGGGATGTAGCTCCATGATGTAGAGACGGTGTCTATCTTGCTGACCATCTTCCCGTGGCACTCGGCACAGTGCCTGGCACATAGTAGGCACTCACTCAGCATTTGCTGAATTGGCTTATCATTCTGTTAGTCTCTCTCTTTCTCCAGAACCTTCCAGATGGGAAACCAGGATTCATTCATCTTTCCAGGGCCCTCAGTCCTGGCACAGAGTAGGTGATCACTGTAGACTTGTTCTATGGAACTGAATTCAAAAGGGACTGAGGGTGGTTTTAGAGTGAGTCCAGAACACATGTGTAAAAGGTCTGGACAGGCTTCCTATGCAGTGTCTCTGGAGGCTGACGTCTGTGGTCCTCATGCCCATCCTGTCCAAGACTTCAGGCCAAGGACTTCCCTGGTGGTCCAGTGACTGAGACTCTAAACTCTGAATGCAGGGGGCCCAGATTCAATCCCTGGTCAGGGAACTAGATTCCCACATGCTGCAACTAAAAATCCTGCATGTTGTGGTGGAAAAAAAAAATATTTTTAAAAGAAAGACTTCAGAAAAAAAAAAAAAAGGAAGACTTCAGGCAAGGTGGGTCCCCTCTGGCTCACCAAGAGTATCACAGTGACAGGCATCAGAGGAATCTTATTTGAGTTGAGTGTGGATGTTGCTCTTTATCCCTTACCACCATCTATGTCAGAGGGGTTAAGGATCTCATGTATCAACTTCAATTGAGCATGACTATCCTGGCTTCATAAAAAAAAGAGTGCTGTGATTGATTAGCAATGTCTGCCTTGGGTGCTGGATTAGGAAGTTGTGTATGCATGCTGCATGCCCTGTATCTGCTATTCATCCTTTGTATGTGTCCTCTGAGACAGAAAGAAGGTCCTTGAGTTACTTGTTACTTGAGGAGAATAGGAGAATTTGAGGGTGGGACACACAATGGAGCACTTCTGTTTCCCCAGGAAAAGTCAGACAGAGAAAGCTAAGTTTGCCCTCTTCTCTTGGGTGACTTTGGACAAGGGAAGAGGAGCCTGAGGGATTAAGGGGCAGTGTGTGCTAATATTTCTGTATCCCAGCCAGGGGCCAGGGCTTTTTACAAAGGACAAAAATAGACAGGAGAGCTGAGGAAGACAAAGGGGGACAGATCATGGAATCCACTCTGGAATGAAGGTGTGAGGCCAACAGGAGTCTCTGAAGTGAGTCATGGTTTTACAGAGGGAACAGGCCTCAGGGAAGGAAATGGTTCTGCCTGTAACAATGCCCAGAGACTGTCCTAAGAGTAAACATGCAGGTATTAACACAAATGGAGAAAACCAGGTTGATCTTAGTTCTGAACAGATACCTGGGGCCCCTGGATGCATGAGGTATGCTTTGGGTTGCAGAAGACCATTAGCAGGAGCTTAAACCATTGGAGGATTTATTTTGTCTTTGGTCAAATCCTGAACTTAAAGTTTTGTTAGCAAGAAAAAAGATGGCAAGTGATTTGGGGTAAGGCAGTGAGGAATGTCTGCTTACCACTCCTTCCAAAAAAGCTGAAATAATTTTTCCCCAAAATATATGCTGCTGCTGCTAAGTCACTTCAGTTGTGTCCAACTCTGTGCGACCCCATAGACAGCAGCCCACCAGGCTCCCCTGTCCCTGGGATTCTCCAGGCAAGAACACTGGAGTGGGTTGCCATTTCCTTCTCCAATGCGTGAAAGTGAAAAGTGAAGGTAAAGTTGCTCAGTCGTATCCGACTCTCAGAGACCTCATGGACTGCAGCCTACCAGGCTCCTCTGTCCCTGGGATTTTCCAGGCAAGAGTACTGGAGTGGGGTGCCATTGCCTTCTCCACCAAAATATACAGTGGAATACAAAATATAGCAAAAATTTTCTATAGCTGAAGAATGAATCTAGTTAAAGAGGTTTCTAGGGATTTCCTTGGTGGTTTGGTGGCTTAGATTCCATGTTCTTAATGCAGGGGACCCAGGTTTGATCCCTGGTGCTGGGGGAAGGGAGAGTTAGGGAGTTTGGGATGGACATATACACACAACTATATTTAAAATAGATAACTAACAAGGATCTACTGTATAGCATAGGGAACTCTGCTCAATGTTATGTGGCAGCCTGAATGGGAGGAGAATTTGGGGAAGAATGGAAATATGTATATGTGTGTGTATGGTGGAGTCCCTTTGCTATTCACCTGAAACTATCACAACACTTATTCAGCTATACCCCAGTACAAAACAAAAAGTTAAAAAAAAGAGTAAATATTAAAAATAAATAAAATAAAACAACGGTCCCATGTGCTACAACGAAGACCTGGTTCAGCCAAATAATAAATAAATAAATATTTTTTTAAAATTAGTGAAGGTGGTAAAGTAAAAAAAAAAAGGTTTCTCAGTTGCAGAACTTCTCAGAGCCTTTAACAATTACAATTGGTATTTTTTAAAATACTGACTACTTGCCAGGTACTATATCAGTTGCTTTATTTTTATCTTATTAAGTTCTTATAATAACTCTATGGGACCAGAAAAGTAGAAACTAAAGAGGATGGCAGGGACTTTCCTGGTCGTCCAGTGGTTAGGATCTGCACTTCCACTGCAGGGACACAGGTTCAATCCCTGTTCAGGGAACTAATATCCCTGTTCTATGGTGCTCGGTGGGGGTGGATAAGAAGAGGAGGGCAGAGCCAGGGTTTGAAGCCAGGATTCTGATCCTAGACCACTGTGTGATACTCAGTGCTGTAGAGCAAACAGTTACTAAAATGAGCAAATTATTGTTCTCTGGGGAGGTATTTTGCCAAGGTTGAAAGACTGAGGCCCCCAGATGGCCCCTGACTATTGGCAGCAGAATTCAAATTTAAATATTTTGTTCTTGTGTGGATTTCCCCAAATCAAAGTCTATCCCATTACCCTTCTTTACCATATTCTCTTTCAGAGCACTTAGCACAGTTTTAAATTAGGTATTTGAATTTATTTCTGGGTGAAGCATCTGTCCCCTCCCCAGAATATCAACCTTGTGACGGCTGAGATTTCTGTTTTTTTCTCTGCTGTATAACCAGCACCTAGAACCCTGCCTGGCTAGAGGTAACTGCTCCATAAAAATGCTAAGCCAGTAAGCAAATCTGACCATTCCATTTCCTCTTTCTGTAACTGAACTTGCACATTCATTTGAAGGTCTGGGTAAAAACTGGATTTGAAATTCTCCTTTTGTGGGGTGGCTTAGAGAAAAAGAGCACATGGTAAACACAAAACCTGAGAAAAACCCTGTACTTGAACTAACTCCAGGAAAGCCAGAAATTTAAAAAAAAAAAAAAAAGATCCCTGGAGAGTTGACTTTGAATTCTGGCTGATATCCACTAAGGTCACCATTGTTTAGTTGCTCAGTTGTGTCAGAATCTTTGTGACCCCATGGACTGTAGCTTGCCAGGCTCCTCTGTCCATGGGATTTCCCAGGCAAGAATACTGGAGTGGGTTGCCATTTCCTTCTCCAGGGGATCTTCCTGACCCAGGGTTCGAACCTGCATCTCCTGCACTGATTCTTTACCACTGAGCCACCAGGGAAACCCATCCACTAAGGTCAGTTTGAGCCAAATTTCTCATCAGAAGCAATCGTTCCACCCTTGAGAGATAAACTGCCTGAGTCAGGACTCCTCAGGACCCCACTGCTGAGAAAGTGAACCCCATTTCCTTCTCAACCCCTCTTCCAGCCTAAAAAAGAGGCTTCCACGGGCTTATCTGGTTGCCAGAGGAAAACATGGGGGCTTCACCCCATAACTTTTCTACCTGGTTTCTTTCAAACTCCCAGGTTTCATCCTTTTTCAAATGTGTCTGGGGTCACAGCAGAGCTCTGCAGTTCTTCAAACTTCCCGGCAGGGGGCGGTGCTACGTTAGGGCTCAGCGCAGCTACCTCCGCTCACAGGCAAGTGAGGGGAGCAGGAATGTGGAAACTGAGAGGACATCTTTTCTCCCTCCAGTCCTTCACTAGGCTTGCCTGATGTCTCATCCATAGCACTTCTGAAAACCAGAAGGGCAAGGACAAAAGTATCCGTGCAGGAAAACCATTTGCTTGCTTATATTTCATTCATTCCCCAGGTATTTATTGAGCTCCTCCGCTGCCCCAAGCCCTGCTCTAGGCTCTGGGAATCAACAGGGGAAAAAATAGGCAAAAAAATTTTTACCTCCTGGAGCTGACCTGTTGGCTGAGGGTGGGGGATGAGAGATCAAAGATGATAAGTGTAATAAATAAGGAAATTACAAATTCAGTTAGAAGTTGATAAGTTCTATGAAATAAAAGGGAAATAGAGCAAGTTAAGAGGCAAGAGAGAGTGGTGTATGGGGTCTACTTAAAATGGTCTGGAAGGCTCCTCGAGAAAATGACATCTCAGCAAAGACTTGAGGAAACAGAGGATGCCTGGGGAAGAATATTCCAGGCAGAGGGACCTGTCAGGGCAAGGCCCTGAGGTGGGATCGAGCTAGGATGTTATTTAGTTTTGAAAGTAAAAGTAATATTCACATACTGTGAAAAAAATTAGATAATGAAAAACATCACTTGTAATTTTTTTACTTAGAAATAACACTTTAACATGTTGGTGTATATTTTTGTGGTCTACTTTTAAGCATACAGTGTAAGCATTAGTCACTCAGTCGTGGCCGACTGTTTGTGACCCCATGGAGTGTAGCTCACCAGACTCCTCTGTCCATGGCATTCTCCAGGCAAGAATACTGGAGTGGGTTGCCAGTCCCTTCTCCAGGGGTTCTTCCCAACCCAGGGATCAAACCTGGGTCTCCTGCATTGCAGGCAGATTCTTTACCATCTGGGCCACCAGGGAATGTATAAATACATATATAGGTATATACCCCCATATATAAATAAAACAAATGGGGGTCATTCCATACATAAAGTTTCATAACCATTCATTTGCTTTATAATACAACCAGAAGACCATTCCTTGTCAATAAATATCGATTCATTATTGAAACAGCTGTTGAATGTCCCACTGGATGGATGTCCCATATTTTATTCAACCATTTCCCCCTTTAATGGGCATTTAGACTGTTTTCCGTTTTTCTCAGTTATAAATAGTGAGGTAGTTACCATTCTTGTAACATTTTTTACATTGTCCAATCATCCAATTATTTCATTAAGATGTGCTTCTACAAGTGGAAATGCTGGACTGAAGATTGTACATACTTTGAAAGCTTTTATATGTGAGACCTGGTTGTTTCTTAAGAGGGCCTTTCCGAGGGTTTCAGGGCAACTTGCAGAGGCTGGAAGACATGCTCTTTGATATGAAATTGCCTTTTCTGAGGAGAAATAAAATCCCTAGCAGAGGGCTTATCTCTAGGGGCTGGCCATCTGGGTAATTTTTATTTTAATTTTCTTCTTTATGTGATTCTATATTAAAATTTTCTATATTGGGCATGCATTGCTCTTTATAATAATTTTTCTCACAAAAGCAATATTTGCTTTTAATAAAAACAACACAAGAGGAATCTGTACAGTAGAAAGGGAAGGTCCACATCACCCCAGAAGTTGCCACAATCTATTTTATGTGTCCAGCTTTTGTCCAGATTTAAGATGTGCTCCAGCCCCCATCTGCAACTCTGATTTTATCAACACATCTTTCTTCCCCTTGCTCACTGTGCTCCAACCCCACTGGCTGTTCTTCAGATATAGCAAACTCATTTGGCCTCAGGGTCTTTGCACCAAGTCTTCTCCTTGCCGGAGCCCTTATCCCAGATCTTGGCTCTTTGTTCTCTCTCTGTCTCAACTCAAATGTCCCCTCCTGAGAGAGAGGCCTCCCTGGCCACACTGAGTAAAGAAATTATTCTCCCAGTCTATTCCATCACCCCACTTTACTTTATCCTTAGCACTTACCACAATCTGAATAGATCTTGTTTTATTTGCTTCCTTTTTCTTTCTGTCTTCCCTATTAGACCAGAAGCTCCTTATAAGCAAGCATCTTTTTTAAACAAAATACTATTTACATATTTATAGCCACAGTGGGTCTTAGTTGCAGCACAAAGGTTCTCTGTATCTGCTGCACATAGGCTTAGTTGCCCTGCAGCATGTGGGATCTTAGTTCCCTGAGTAGGGATTGAACCTGCATCTCATGCATTAGAAGGTAGATTCTTAACCTCTGGACCACCAAGGAAGTCCCTAAGCAAGCATCTTTAACTGTCTTGTCTACCACTTTACAGTGACTGACCTTTAGTAGGTGCCTGATAAACATTTATGAATGCTTTGAATGAAGGGACATACATAGACAGGCATGTCCTTAAAACCAAAATGGAGAATCCTTACAGTTCAACGACAAAATGACAAATAACCCAATTAAAAAATGGTCAAAAGACTTGAATAGACATTTCTCCAAAGAAGGTATACAAATGACCAACAAGCACATGGAAAGATATTCAACATCATTAGTCACTAGGGAAATGATACTGCTTTATACTCATTAGAATAGCTATAAAGAAAAAGCAAAAAATAAAAGTACTGGCAAGAATATGGAGAAATGGAAACCCTTACACATTGCTGGTGGGAATGTAGAATGGCGCAATCAATGTGGAAAACAGTTTGGCAGTTGCTCAAAAAATTAAATGTAGAATTTCTCTGTGACCCAGCAATTCCACTCCTAGATGTATTCCCAAAGAAATTGAAAACAGGGACTCAAAGAAAATCTTATACACAAATATTCATAGCAGCATCATTCACAGTTGCCAAAAGGTGGGGAAAAAACATATGTCGCTCAACTGATAAATGAGCAAACAGCCCTACCCAGACAGTGGAATATTATTCAACTGTGAAAAAGAATAAAGTTCTGATACCTGCTACGACATGAATGAACCTTGAAAACATTACATGAAGTGAAAGAAGCCAGACATAACAGGCCACAAATTGTATGATTCTTTTTCTAAGAAATATCTAGAATACATTAAGCCAAAGAGACAGAAAGCAGGTTAGTGGTTGCCAGGGGTTGGAGGAGGAGGCAAAAGAGAGTGACTATTTAATGGGAACAGGGTTTCCTTTTGGGATGATGAAAATATTTGGGAAGTAGATAGAGGCAGTGGTTGCACAACGTTATGAATGTTCTAAATGCTACCGAATTTTTCACTTTAAAATGGCTAATATTATGTGTGAATTTTACCTCACTAAAAAGAATACTGTCATAACAATAATCAATCAATCAAATTAAGATGTTACACATTTTTAAACAATCAAATGGGCTCACTTAAAACCTTCCTTTCTATTCTTGCTTACTCCACTTAACACCATATCTTAGATATTGTTCTCTGAGCGGCTACTTTGTCCTTGGTAATGGCTGCAGAGATTTCCACTGTGCAGAAGTCTTGTGAGTTGTTTATGTGGGCCCATGTGGGTGGACGGCCCATTGTTATGCTCTTATAAACAGTGAAGGATGGAAGGCTTCATTGTCTGCAGGCTCTGGTCTGCAGCCTCTTTGAGGGCAGGAAGGTACACAGACATCAGCAGACTGCCCCCACCCCCCCTGCACCTTCTGCACGCCCAGGACAGTGCCTCACTTTAGGGTTGCTCAGTCAGGAAGGAGGAACAAAAGGAAGAAACAAACCAGAATTAGGGAGAGGAAGGGCAGAGCAGAATGCGATCCCAGGGTGGAATCAGGAGACAGGCAGCTGAAGCTTCAGCCTACGCTGCACTGCCTCCTAGCTGCGAGATAAGAGCCACTCACTTAACCTCTTAGAGCCTTAGATTCCTCATCTGTCAAGTGGATACAGTTACAGGCCCCATCTCACCACATTATGAAGATGAACTGATCAAAATCTGTAAGTATATTGCACGGGGCTGGGTACATAGTAGGTTCTTGGAAAGTAGTAGCTACAATAATCCTTATCCGTATTATTTCTATCATTGTAGCTATTTCATCTCTATGCAAAGCTAGAGAGGAGTCCAGTGTACCCATTTTACAGGCAAAGAAATTGAAGGAAAAGGCCACCAGTTAGGTTGCATAACTCATAACCCACACGTGGCAAATAACCTGCTCTGGGATGCACCCCATTTTCTGGGTCCCTGAGCCAAGCTTCTCCTGTGGCACCCTTGATGAGATCCTCCAGATGTCCAGGATGGGGGCTCCCAGCTTTCCCAGGGCCCAGCAGTCCAGTATGGCCACGATGTGACCATCTCTCCTCAGGGCTGTGGTGTGTCGTCGGCTTGAGACATGAGTGGCAGGGCAAAGTGGTGAAGCAGGCGCTCCAGCTGGAGCCCAACGCCCTGAAAAGCAATGGAAGGGGCTGTGAATGAGATCCTGGGTCCTCAGGAACTTTGCTCACTTGCTCCAGGTGATGGAGGACCTCAGGAACGTCAATGAGCCGGCTCTGTGGAAGGACAGGGATCTGGGACTGTCCTCCAGGAGACTCCCAGGCAGGGCGACTTTGACCAAGACATCTTCAGGGTCTGCCAAGACCTCAGCAGATGTTTTGTGATGTGTTTTGAGATCCCCAGATGAGAACAGCAGTGGGATTCATAACAGCATCTTTGGTTTCCAGCCAGGACCACATCTGTGCTTTTCTGTAGTTATGAAAAAAAGGTCTTCTAAAATTTTCTGATAGAATATATGAAAAAAAAGTAATATAT
This sequence comes from Cervus canadensis, assembly GCF_019320065.1. Lineage (NCBI taxonomy): Eukaryota > Metazoa > Chordata > Mammalia > Artiodactyla > Cervidae > Cervus > Cervus canadensis. The sequence goes on along the minus strand of NC_057386.1, from coordinate 123,572,780 downwards.
GCTCATAGCCAAAAAGAAAAAGAAAAAAGAAAATGCAGACAAGTATAAAGAAGAAGAAAGTATCTGGAGTTTCCCCAGCCAGAAATGAGCAAGGCTAACATTTCTTCTCGGCTTCTAATGTATTCAGACACATGCACCCCCCGCCCCCACACTAAACATATTGCTTCTTATTCTGCATTTTTTTACACTTAAAATATGTCATGAACACCTCTGCATGTCAATAAATATAGCAGAATGTCATCGTTTTTAAAGGTTGCACTGTAGTGCATGGATGTACCAGCATTCATTTACAACCCCCCTCTTCCTGGATCTCTATGTTGATTCAAATTTTTGTCTGTATATAAGCCATTCTGTATTGCTATCCTGGTATCCTATCTGACTACTTCTTTAGAATTAATTCCCAGTAGTGCAATTGTAGGGTACTTTTTAAAAAGATATGATGCATAGAACCAAATTGCCTTCCAGAAAGATGCTCATTTACACACTCACCAGCTGTATATGATATTATCCCATGTACTCACTAAAACTGCTTACTTGAGAGATTGAATATATTTCCAAAGTGCTGTTTGGCCATTTTGTATTTCTCCTCTTCTTCATCCTTCTTCTTATTTGGCATTGCATGTTTCTATCATTTTCCCATGCTAAAAAGAACTGACAATGCACTGCAGTTATGTTTGCAAATATATTACAAATATTTTTCCAGATTTCTAATTGTCTTTGTTATTTTATTTCATCTTTTATATGTGTGTAAAATACACATTACATAAAATTTACCATTTTAACCATTTTAAGTGTATAGTTCAGTGGCATTAAGTACCTTCACATTGTTATGCAATGACCATCCCCATCCATCTCCAGAACCTTTTCATCATTCCAAATTGAAACTCTATGCCTATCAAACACTAACTCCCACTTTCCCTACTGCCCCAGCCTCTGGTAACTTCTGTTCTTTGCATCTCTATGAATTTGGCTACTCTAGGACCCTCACATAAGTGGAATCATACCATATTTGTCCTTTTGTTGACAGGATTATTTCACTTAGCATAATGTCGTCAAGGTTCATTCTTCTTGTAGCATGTGTCAGGGCTTCCTTTTTAAGACTGGATAATATTTGATCTTGTGCAGATACCACATTTTGTTTATCCACTCATCTGTCAATGAACACTTGAGTTGTTTTCACCTTTTGGCTATTGTGAATAATGCTGCTACGAGCATGGTACACCAATGTGTCTGAGTCCCTACTTTCAGTTGTTTTGTATATACACCCAGAAGGGAATGTCTTTAACTATTAACTTTGCCTTTTAACTTTATGACTTTTTCTCCCATGCAAAAGTTATGCATTTTAAAGTATTCCTCTCTCAGTCTTTCTCTTTTTTACGTTTAAAATTATAATTCTTTATTTTGACATATTTTCAGACTTTTATTTCAATAACTAAATAAAGAATTGCTACATATCCTTTACCCAGATTCCCCAAACATTAACATTTTATTATCATTTTCTCTTTGAGACTTTCAGCTGTGACGTTCCATTATCCTTAAATACTTCAGCACACATATCCTAAAAACAAGAACATTCTTTTATATAACCATAGGACAATGATTAAAATAAGGAAATTAGCATTGATGCAAAAGTACTGTCTACTATACAGATCATATTCAAATTTTGTCATTTGTTCCAATAGTGTCTGCTATAGCAAAACAAAATTCTGGGTCATGTATTGCATTCAATTTTTATTTAATTTGGAATAATTCCTCACTCTTTGTCTTTCATGACATTGGCTTTTTTTTTAGGAGTACAGGCCATAAATTTTGTGGAGCCACCAAGTTATGGGTTAGTTTGTTATACGGTAATGGATAAACAGAAACCTTACCTAGAAGTATTTTAAAACAATATATAAAGGACCCTAAAGCCAAAACAATAAGAGAAAGGTTGTGGAGGCAGAGAATTCCCACTGCAGAAGCAAGAGATGCTCTATGCACTTGATGTAAGACCATGGCAGAGTGTAGTTGGCTGAAGCAGCAATGTCTGTATTCATGCTTCATATTTTCTTGGCTAACCTCTTTGCTTCAGACAAAGTTTGTTACTGTGTAACAAAGTACCCATAACTTGGTGGCTTGAGAAAATAATAATCATTTCTTTTACTCATGAATCAGCAATTTGGACAGGACTCAGCTTGACTCTGCTCCTTGGAGCTTCAGCTGAGGCAGCTCAAGTGGAGATGGGAAGATCCATTTCTAAGATGATACACTCATATGGGTGTTTTGGTGCTAACTGTTGGCTCTAGGATCTCAGCCAGGGCAGTGGAGTGAGAGTTTTGGTTCTTTTTCATGTGAACCCCTTCAAAGGATGCTTGGGCTTCCTCACAGCATGGTGACTGGATGTCAAGAATGAGCATCCCAGGAAATCAAGGCAGAAATGTATGGTATTTTTGTGGCTTATCCTCAGAAGTAACACAGTGTCATTTTTGCTGTACTCCCATTGGTTTGGGCAGTCATGAAGCCCAGCCCAAGTCCTGGGGGATTGAATATAGATTCCACCATTTAAAAAAAAATATTTTGAGACCACTGACAAATGGTGACCTCTTTCTTTCTTTAAAAAAAATTGTTTATTTGTCTCCGTTGGGTATTAGTTGCAGCACTCAGGATCTTCAGTCTTCACTGCGGCATGCAGAATCTTCAGTTGTGGCATGTGGGATCTAGTTCCGCGACCAGGGATCAAACCCAGGCCCCCTGCATTGGAGCACAGAGTCTTAGCTACTGGACCACCAAGAAGGTCTCTAGATTCCACCTCTCGATGGAGGCATTTGAAAGTTCCAGAAGAGCATATGGACTGGGGAATGTATTGTTGCTGCCATTTTTAAAAAATACTATAGTCCAAGTCTGCTCTCAGGCCATAACAGTTTGTTTCCCTCCTGCGTTCAAGATTTACCCTTCCAAGACCTCCCAAAATTTTATGCCATTACAGGATTGGGCTCAACACCATGACCCAGGATCTTATTATCTGGCCAGGTCCAGGTACAGATGAGGCTCCTTAGATACAATGATGTGGATAGAGCTCCTTGAAGACCTTTCCTCTTGACTTGAAGACCTGTGAACTAAAGAACAGGTTGTCTGCCTCCCACATCCAATATCCAGTGGGAGCATAGGCATAGGATAATGGATAGAAATTCTCCCATTCAAAGAGGGAGACAATTGGGAGGTATAAAACAATCACTGGGAAAAAAAAAAAAAAAAAACAATCACTGGTCCAAGATATTCTGAATCCAGCTGGGCAAATGTTGGTAAATTTTGCCAGTTTCTTGATTAGGACCCAGTATTGCTCCCTGAATATGATTCTGTGTGTCCTTTTTCCTCATAAAATACAGTTGAATGGTTTTCTCAGCTTGCTTCCTACCTGCAGAAGTCTAGGGACTCAAAAGCTCCATTTCATTTTGCACTGTCTCTGTTCCTTTTAGTCTTAGCTGGCACTGCTCCCACCAGCACAGTTTATTAAAAAAAAAAAAAAAAAAACTTTGTGGGTTTTCTGTGAATCTTACTGAGGTTTGCACTGTTAAAGAAAAGCCGAATAACAGATCTCTTCTAGATAAGCCCTTTTCTACCTTGGACTCCCGTTGACGCTACTATAGAAGCCTTAAAATTCTCAGAAACCTGTTGTACAAATGAGAGCATCTGTGAGGCATGGCCTGTAGATCCTTAGAGGGGCTTTTGTCTGCATGAAAGCCCCTATAAGGCACTGCCTTATACCTTTCTGGTGTCTTACCAGATCACAACAAACTGTGGAAAATTCTTCAAGAGATGGGAATACCAGACCACTTTACCTGCCTCCTGCGAAATCTGTATGCAGGTCGAGAAGCAACAGTTAGAAGCAGACATGGAACAATGGATGGGTTCCAAATTGGGAAAGGAGTACGTCAAGGCTGTGTATATTGTCACCCTGATTATTTAACTTATATGCAGAGCACATCATGCGAAATGCTGGGCTGGATGAAGCACAAGCTGGAATCAAGATTGCCGGGAGAAATATCAATAACCTCAGATATGCAGATGACACCACTGTCATGGCAGAAAGTGAAGAAGAACTAAAGAGCCTTTTGATGAAAGCGGTTTAAAACTCAACATGCAGAAAACTAATATCATGGCATCCAATTCCATCACTTCGTGGAAAATAGATGGGGAAACAATGGAAACAGTGACAGACTTTCTTTTCTTGGGCTCCAAAATCACCGCAGATGGTGACTGCAACCATGAAATTAAAAGACTTGCTCCTTAGAAGAAAAACAATGACAAACCCAGACAGCATATTAAAAAGCAGAGACATTACTTTGCCGACAAAGGTCCATTTAGTCAAAGCTACAGTTTTTCCAGTAGTCATGTATGGATGTGAGAGTTGGACCGTAAAGAAAGCTGAGTGCTGAAAGATTGATGCTTTTGAACTGTGGTGTTGGAGAAGACTCCTGAGAGTCCCTCGGACTGCAAGGATATCAAACCAGTCAATCCTAAAGGAAGTCAGTCCTAAGTATTTATTGGAAGGACTGATGCTGAAGCTGAAGCTCCAATACTTTGGCAACCTGATGCAAAGAACTGACTCATTATAAAGACCCTGGTGCTGAGAAAGATTGAAGGCAGAAGAAGGGGACAACAGAGGATGAGATGGTTGGATGGCATCACCGACTTAATGGATGTTAGTTTGAGCAAGCTCCAGGAGTTGGTGACGGACAGGGAAGCCTGGCCTGTCCATGTGCTGCAGTCCATGGGGTCGCAAAGAGTTGGACACGACTGAGTGACTGAACTGAGCTGAACCAAAGGATCGTATAGTCCCACTTGGATTTGATCTGAGGTCTGCTGTCTGTTTCCTTTCTTTTCCTTTCCCTCTTCCTCTCTTTCTTTCTTCCCAAATAAGGTTATGTTCTGAGGTCTCAGTGGACATGAATTTTTGAGGAGTACTGGATTGTACTGGATTGAACCGTTCAATCTAGTACAGTCAGTCTTTTTCACTTAGTCATTCTAATAGGTATATCATGGTGCCTCATTGTGGTTTTAATTTGCATTTTCATAACAACTAGTGATGCTGCGTATCTGCTCACATGCTTATATTCCATCTGTTTATCTCTTGGTGAAATGTATGTTCGTATCTTTCGCCTATTTAAAAATTGATTTGTTTACTATTAGTTTTGAGAGTTCTTTAAATATTGCAAATACAAGTTGTTTTTCAGGTATATGACTTGCAAATATTTTCTCCCAGTCTGTAGCTTGTGTTTTCATTCTACTAACAGTATTATTCAAAGAGTAAAAGTTTTGAATTTTGATGAATTTACCACTTTTTTAAATGGCTTATGCTTTTGGTATTATCTCTAAGTAATATTTGCTTAATCCAAAGGTCACGAAATTTTCCTATTTTTCAGGAAGTTTTGTTAGTTTTATATTTAGGTCTGTGAACAATTTTGAGTTAAGCTTTATGTGGGGCAAGGTATAGAATGTCTGCTTTCATGATTTCTGTTCAGCATTGTACTGGATGGAGGTTATAGCCACTTCGATAAGGCAAGGAAAAGAAATAAAGAATATTATATTGGGAAAGGAGAATTAAAATTTACAGATAACAGGATCATCTGTGTAGAAGAATCTGATGGAGTCTCCAAAAAAGCTACTAGAACTTCCTAAATGAGTTTAGGAAGGTTTCAAAATACAAGATGATTATACAAATATCAATTGCATTTCTATATACAGGCAATGAACAATTAGAAATTTGACTTTTAAAAATTTCATTTATAATAGTATCAAAAATAATAAATATTTAGGGATAAATATGGCAAAAGATGTATAAGAGTTGTAGACTGGAAACCTCAATACACTACTGAAAGAAAATCTAAATAAATGGAGAGATATAGCTTATTCATGGGTCAAATGGCTCAATATTCTTAAGGTATCAGTTTTTTCCAAATTGAAATTATAGATTTAATGCAATCTGGATCAAAATTCCAGCAGACTTTTTGTGAAAGTTGACAAGCTGATTCTAAAATTCATTTGGAAATGTGAAGGACCTGGATAAGCCAAAGCAACATTGAAAAATAATTACAAAGTGGGAGAGGTAACACTACCTGATTTTAAGACTTATTATAAAATTATAGTTTTCAGGGGGCTTCTCCAGTGACTCAGTGGTAGAGAATCTGCCTAAAATGCAGGAGATGCAACGGGAGCCGAGGTTTGATCCCCTGGTCGAAAGATTCCCCAGGAGAAAGAAATGGCAACCCACTCCAGTATTCTTGCCTGGAAAATCTCATGGACAGAGGAGGCTGGTGGGCTACAGTTCACGGAGTCGAAAAATAATTGAACACAACTTAGTGACTAAACAACAACAAAACAGTTTTCAGAACAGTGTGGTATTGGTACAAAGGTAAGCAAAATAGATCAATGAAAACCAAATAGAGTCTAGAAATATACCCACATATATAATGGACTACTGGTTTTTTACAAAGGGGCAAAGACAATTCAGTGAAGAACAGATAGCCTTTTGCCCATTCTAAACCAGTATTTGTTTTATAATAAAATTTCATTTATTTTTAAGATTGATTTTTGAGAATTTTTTGTAAAAATCTACTTCTAGATACCAGTCCTTCTTAAGACATGTGTTTTGCAAATATTTTCTCTCTGTATGTAGTAGCTTCTTGGCTTTTTATTTTCCTAATGTGCTGCTGCTGTGTGTGCTCAATCATGTCCAACTCTTTGCAACTCTATGGACTGTAGCCTGCCAGGAGACAGTTAATGGAATTTTCCAGGCAAGAACTGACGCAGGTTGCCATTTCCTTCTCCAGGGGATCTTCCCGACCCAGGGATCAAACCTGCCTTTCTTGTGTTTTCTGTATTGGTAGGTGGATTCTTTACCACTGTGCCACCTGGGAAGCCCCATTTTCCAAATGGTGTCTTTGAAAGAGTTGGAAGTTTTAAATTTTGATGAAGTCCTACTTATCATCTTTTTCTTCACAATTTGTGTTTTTGTGTCCTATATAAGAAATCTTTGCTTCACTCAAATCACAAAAATTTTCTCCAGTGTTATCTCCTGGGAGTTTTATAGTTTTAGGTTTTATATTTCAGTCTGTGATCCATTTCAAGTTAATTTTTGTATAGGTAGTTAGATATGGGCTGAGGCTTTTTCTGTTTCTCTTCTCTCTGTCTCTCTTTTTTTTGCATACAGATGTCTACTTGTTCTAGCACTATTTGTTGAAAAAGCTATCCTTTCTTTATTGAACTGCCTTTGCACCTTGGTTGAAAATCAATTGACCATATATGAGTGAGTCTATTTCTGGGCTTGCTATGCTGTTCCATTGATCTATGTGTCTGTCCTTTCACCAATACCACACTGTCTTGATTCCTGTAGCTTTATAGTAAGTCTTGAAATCAGGTAATAAAAGCTTCAGGTCTTTTCTCAGTTGGATAATTTTTTGCCATCTGAAGAGGCTGGGAATGAGAAACAGTTTTGTTTGTGAGCCCAGCAGGTCCTGACTCCTTTCTATGTAATAGTTTGTTCTTTGGTCACTTCTCTCCTTTTGCATTTTATCATAGGTGGCAAGAAAAAGCCAGAGGACACTCTCCATATCCTTCTGTATCACTGAGTTCATTACACATATTTCTTAGTTTCCACGTTTCTGCAGATGACAGACTTCCTGCCAGCACGTAAGGTTTCCCTTTCCTCTAGTTTCTAGTAACATTTTTCTTAACTCTGACATCCTCCTCAAAGCTGCATAGACTTTTAGTAGTTCCAAGGCCCTGGGAAGGTCTCAGCTGTGTGGTTTGGGCTCAGAGCCTCTGGTGCGGTTGAGTCAAGTGGAACTAAAGGCAGCTGAATGCCGGCCAAGCATCTCTCATCATGGAGTCCCAGGACTTCTCCTTATGGTTTCTCTGCCCCGGTTGGTTGGGTCTTCCTCACAGCATGGCAGCTGAAGGCTCAAGAGTGAGTGTTTCAGCTCACAAGGAAGAGGCTGCATCTTTTGTGACCTAGTCTTGAAAATGACATATTAGTGGAAGCCATTCCCACTATTCTGTATTGATCCAGGCAATCACAAGCTCATCAAAGTTCAAGGGGTCAGGATAGGAGATGGGACATTGACTCCACCCTTTTTAAAAATTTTATTTTAATTTATTTTTATTTTTTGACTGCACTAACTTGGCAGGTGGGATCTTAGTTCCCTGACCCGGGATGGAGCCTAAGCCCCCTGCAGTAGAAGTATAGAGTCTTAATCACTAGACCACCAAGGAAGTCCCTGATTCCAACTCTTTTTTTTTTTAAATAAGGTTGGCTTTATTTATTTTTAATTTATTTTCTCATTTTTGGCTGTGCTGGGTCTTCATTGCTGCATGGTGGCTTTCTCTGGTTTGGCGAGCGGGAACTCTTCTCTAGTGGTACACGGGCTTCTCATTGAAGTGGCTTCTCTTTTTGCAAAGCACCAGCTCTAGGCACTTGGGCTTCAGCAGTTGCGATGCGCAGGCTCTAAAGTGTGGGCTCAGTAGTTGTGAGCATGGGCTTAGTTGCCCTATGGCATGTAGAATCTTCCAGGGCCAGGGATTTAACCTGTGTCCCCTGCATTGGCAGGCAGATTCTTAACCACCAGGGAAGTCCCCTGACTACACCTCTTGATAGAGGAGTGACAGGATTCTCGATGAGCATTTGGCACTAGGAGACATTTTTGTGGCCACCTTTGAAAAAAACAATCTAACTAACATAGTAGGGAAACACCTCATTTATGAAATTCTTTTCTTTATGCTAAACAAACCAAAAAACCCACTCATGCCCAGTAATTATTTAATGCATTTCCTCATTTCATCTTTCTAGAGACTTCTCCTGGGAACTTAGGTATCAAAATCAGTGGGATACTGCAGATCGTGCCTACTGGTTCATGAAAGCTGATGGTAAAATTTTCAGGAATTCTGCATGTTGGTTGTTAAACATGGCAATTATTTTAAATTACATTATATGATCTCACACTCGACTAGATTAAATTAAAAACAGGTAATAAATATGCAGTACTCATCATTGCCTAATTATTTTATACATTTTGCTATTATCTGTGCTCATTTGGTCTATTGTACCTGTGTGGTAAAACTGCTCTGTAATGGTATTTCTCTTCCCGAGTCCCCATTCGGTGGCTTTGCAGTGATAGCATGAGTTAGGCCATGGTGGGAATATTTACACCATGGAAATTGGCAGTTGCTACAACTTAGGGCTTTGTATGGTTGATTTTCTCTCCCTAATAAAGAGATGAACAAAGTGTTAATGCAGATTAAACTTTAAAGTGTGTTGGGTTGTACCCATTTCTTTGTGAATAACCCTAAGTATTGGGAGAAATATTCTCCCAGCATTCGAGAACTATTATTCAGTTGAGCAAAGAAGTTGCTCACATCATTCACAGGCAAGTGAAGTTCTAACTTACATCTTCATTATTTCACATTCACCTTACTCATGAATGTAAATGAGAAATCAAGCAGCATTCACCTCAGAACTATACTCATGGTTGAGGTGCAACTTCATTTGTCAAGTCGTGATTGACTAGCAACCTCAGATGGCTGATGGATATAGTTTGGCAAAAATCAATGAAATTTTCTTATTTATTATTTATTACAGAATTTAGTATTTATTATAAATATTAGTCGATTTTTTTCTGTACTTTTTTATATTAGTAAAAATTCATGATAAAAGAGCTTATGTATAGGATTTCCCTGGTGGTGTGGTGGTTAAGACTCTGCACTTCCAGGGCAGGGGGCATGGGTTCGACCTCTGGTTTGGGAAGTTCGGCATGCTGCTCGGTGTGACCAAAAAACCCAAAACAAGCAAATATAAAACCCTTATGTACACAGATACATTCTATGTAAAGGAGAGTTGGTTCTTATTAGCTCACCACTGATCGAAAGAACGATTTTTGATATACTGAAAAGTCACTGAGTGTCAGAAAATAATAATAGTTTACATTCGTTGAGTGCTAGCTCTGTGCCGGTGCTGTTCTTTTACTTGTCTTATTTAATCCTTACAACACCCTTGTGAAGTGGGTACTATTATCATTACCATTTTCAAGATGGACCAACTAAGACACAGAGAGGTAGAGTGACTTGCTCAAGGTCACACAGCTGACAAATGATAGAGAGGATTTAAAACCACAGACTGGATTTTCAGAGCCTGTGTTCTTAGCTCCTATTGTTTGCTGCTTCTCCAAGGGCAGTCTGCTAAGCGTCCTGGAGAGTCATAAAACAGTCATAATGATTCCAATGACAGTAACTCCAATACTTTGTACCATGCTCTGTGCTAAGTGATTTCCATATCTGTCACGTAACTTCCAAACATCCAGTTTCTGCAATTATTTCTGTTTTGTAGAAAAGGAAATTGAAGCACAAGGATTCAGATGCTGTGGCCAGGAATTCATGGGCTAAGACTTGTCTGTCTGAATGTTGGGCCTCAGCTCTCTCCCACACATTGTAAGCCCAGAATTAGCCCGGAATTAGTTCGTGGATGGTATGTCCCCAAATAGAAAGCTGGAGAGAATGTGCCCTAAGCTAGAGCTCAGAACCCCATCTTTGAACTTGACCCTGTTCTTCTGTTCTTCTCTTTGGAACCTCTGCCTTTTGGGGTGAATCTGAAGCAGAGACCAAGCTTGGCATAAAGACTTCACAAAACTGAGATTCAGTGAGACAGAGCCTTCATTTTAAGGGCTGCACAAATTCAGGCAGCACCGCCTGTCCAGTCTCCCTCTTCAGCAGTCTCCACGAGAGGAGCAACGGCAGAGGCCAGAGAAGAGTGTGGGGCTGGGCTGCAGGGAGGAAAGACAGCGTCTTGGCGGAGATGCGGAGGGCAGGAAGCAGTGAGGTGGAGAGAAGCTCGGGGCTTTATTAATTAATTAAGGGAGAGATGTAAAGTGGGGCAGAATCCACAGAGGACGCCTGTGCTCTATCTCAAGTTTATGGGTCATTTTTCTGTTGGCTGTTTGGTTGCCCCAGAGCGGATAGTACCTCAGCCTATTGCCTCCTGACAAGCAAAAGTGGTCCCTAAGGCAAAATGGGATGTGCCCCCTCCTGGCTTACTATCAAAAGAACTCCCTCCCTGGATTCTAGGGACTGGCTCTGGCCATGTGGAGTGGTCACGGTGGGCTGTTCTGGAATCACACTGCTGATTTGAATCTCTTGCCTCTGCCAGGTACCATGAGCTGGGTGATCTCAAGCCAGTGAATGGACCTTTCTGTGCCTCGGTAGCCTCCCCTGTGAAATGGTAATAATTATACCTTCCTCATGGGGTTGGAGGAGAAGGCACTGGCAACCCACTGCAGTACTCTTGCCTGGGAAATCCCATGGACGGAGGAGCCTGGTAGGCTGCCGTCTATGGGGTCGCACAGAGTCGGACACGACTGAAGTGACTTAGCAGCAGCAGCAGCATGGGTTTGGAATAAAGGATGATCAAGTGCTTGAAGTGATAGCAGACACAGAATAAGCATTCAACAACTGACAGATATAATGTACTAATACAGGATGGGGTTTTTGGTGCTTCTAGGGAAAAGAAAGGTGCCTCAGTTTACCATGCTTCCACACTTGACCTGAATGCCAGTTGGTCACATGTAAGAGAAAAATTGTGGGAGGGAAAGTTATAGTAGACATTGTGGTTACCCACTGACAGTTTACCCCTCTTTTCTTCCTTGCTCAGGACAACTTCTTGGAGATTCTGAGACAGTTTCTTCCCTAAAAAGAGGAAAGCATGTTATAGGGGGATTTCTCCATCCTAAACTCTCAGTTATTTCCTCCTCTAATGCAATTGTGTGAGGATGTGATGCTTGGAGTTGTGGCAGCCACACTGTGACCATGAGGGTAAGACTGAGAGAATAACAGAGGCACTAACCCAGTGCCCTGAGTATTTCTCAGTCACCAAACCAGCCCTGTGAAATTCCTCTTCCAGATTTCTTGTTACATGAGAAAAATCACCTCTTGTTCTCTTAGCCAAGGTTTGGCAAATGTTGTCTGTAAAGGACCACATAATATTTTAATTTGCAGGCCGTATGGTCTCTGTTGATGATCATTCAACTCTATTGAATTGCAAAATCAGCCATAGACAGTATGTTAACAAAATGGATGTGACTCTGTTCCAATAAAACTTAGTTTTCAAAAACTCACTGGGGCCACAAATTTGCCCTGTGGAGTATAGTTTTCCAACTCTTAATTTTTGGCTTCCTTTGCTAAATTTACTGTTACTTGAATCCAAGACATTCCTAACAGAGTAGGTTTGGGCTGCCTTGGAGGGTAGTCTCCCACTCCAAACACAGCTGTGCTTAAAGCCCTCATTGCCCCTTGTACATTTAAGTTTGTAATAAACTTACAAATATTAATTTATTCATTCAACAAACATCTGTTGCACACCTGCTATGTGTCAAGAACTATTGAAGTGCTGGGACTCCAATAGGGAATGTTGGATCCTGCCCTTAGGGAGCTCTCATTATATAACAATGGGAATCCAGAGGGACTTCCTGGAGGGAAATATTGAGTTAGTGCCAAAGGATGAGTAGGAGTTGGGAGGACTGGGAAAGAAAGAAAACATGTGAGGATGGGTATGTAGGAGCGTATTCCAAGGAAAAGTCCTAGGGTAGGAGGGGCCTTGCACATATGTGGCTGAAATGGGGAGAGTGAGGGAAAGAGTGGAGGAGAGAAGCTACAGAGGTCACATGGGACCAGATCACATGAGGCCTGGTAGGCTGTTGGCCTTTATGTTGAATGAGAAGGAGCTCCTGGAGGGTTTTGAATAGAGGGTAGCATCAACTTATTCATGACATCTTAGACCGGGTGGTAGCAGGGGAGATGGAAAGGAGATGGCCTTGCAAGATTTCAGGGAAAGTATTAATGAGTAGAGTAGAAGTGAAGTTGCTCAGTTGTGTCCAGCTCTTTGCCACCCCATGGACTATACAGTCCATGGAATTCTCTAGGCCAGAATGCTGGAGTGGGTAGGCTTTCCCTTCTCCAGGGGATCTTCCCAACCCGGGGATCGGACCCAGGTCTTCCTCATTGCAAGCGGATTCATTACTAACGGAGCTACAGGGAAGCCCAAAATATTAATAAGTAGGGCTTGAGGATAGAGTAGACAAGGGAGTTGTCAAAGATGATTCTTGACTATTTGGTTTCACCTCTATTTAATGAAATAGAGATAGAGCAGAGGAAGATTCAAAATAGTATTCTTGAGACCTTCATGCAGTAGCTTTATCAGAAAGAAGGGAGTAAGCAATAGAAAGGAGCTCAGGTTTCCACCCTGTTATCAAGCTTTGGGCTTGTGTTTGTTCTGGAAAGTTAACTGAATTAATTGGACCTCAGCACAATTATCTTAATTTACAGCATTAGGTAAAAATCTATAAATGTCAAGATGCAAAGTACAAAAGTGCAATGGGAATTATCAAAGAGACGACTGCATCTTCAATATTCTCCCCTAACTGCCAAAGCGGTGTTTGAAGACTGGGGGGACTTGGCCCAGGAGTTATGGGACCAGAAAGGGAACTGGGCTTTGACCAAAAATGATGGAGACCATTTGTGTGCCAAGAAATCCCTGCACACTGGTTACAAATAGGTAACCAGTTCTAAACTTTCTGGTTACCTATTTTTCATTTTAATGTTTATCAAAATATTGCTGATACATTGATGAAAAAATCAGACAGTCCTTTTATCTGTTCAGGTTACACATGATAGCAAGTAACAGATGACCCAAACACTGGTAACATAAAATACAATTTTTAAATTATTGTTTATAGCCAGAGGTCTAGAGGTAAGAAGTTAGTTAAGTGACTCAAGACCATTAGGTCAGATTTTTTTTTTTTAACCATTCCCTCAACACTGCAAAGTGGCCTCTGTGGCTCTTCAAGTCGTCAACCACATCTGTGTTCCAGGAAGAGGGTAGGTGGCAAAGCCTTTCACAGAAATCCCCAGCAGATTTCTGATTATGTCATCAGCCAGAATTGTATCTTGTGACCACTGTCAACTGCAGAGGCATCTGGGAAGGTGGAAGATTTTCTTTTTTAGTTTTTCAGCCTCTATATAGTAGAAAGGCAACAAAAAGGAGTTTAGGGTATGTGTTGAGTGGGCCAGTCCTTAGAATTTATTGTGATCTCTGTCCTACCCTTCCTCACCCTGATTTCATAACTCTTGAAGAACTGACTTTCAACACTTTTAATGGCCTCTCCTTCCACTTTTCCCCAACTTCCTTTGTGGGCTAGAGTCAGGAAATCAACAGGGCATTAGATTTTCTTAGGACAGGGCAGTCTTTGGTTCTGTATCTCCACTTTAGACTGATGAATAAGCAACAGTAACCATGGCTACCATTTATTTCTCTTTTAATTGAAGTACAGATAACTAGGCAATGCCAAAGAATGTTCAAACTGCCACATAATTGCACTCATCTCACACACTACCAAAGTAATGCTCAAAATTCTCCAAGCCAGGCTTCAGTAGTACATGAACCGTGAACTTCTAGATGTTCAAGCTGGATTTAGAAAAGTCAGAGTAACCAGAGATCAAATTGCCAACATCTGTTGGATTATAGAAAAAGCAAGAGAGTTCCAGAAAAACATCTACTTCTGCTTTACTGACTATGCCAAAGCCTTTGACTGTGTGGATCACAACAAACTGGGGACAATTCTGAAAGAGATGGGAATACCAGAACACCTTACCTGTCTCCTGAGAAATCTGTATGCAGATCAGGAAGCAACAGTTAGAACCAGACATGGAACAACAAACTGGTTCCAAATTGGGAAAGGAGTACATCAAGGCTGTATATTGTCCCCTGCTTGTTTAACTTATATGCAGAATACATCATGTGAAATGCTGGGCTAGATGAAGCACAAGCTGGAATCAAGATTGCCAGGACAAATATCAATAACCTCAGATATGCAGATGACACCGCCCTTATGACAGAAAGTGAAGAACTAAAGAGCCTCTTGATGAAAGTGAAACAGGAGAGTGAAAAGCTGTCTTAAAACTCAACATTCAGAAAATGAAGATCATGGCATCCGATCCCATTACTTCATGGAAAATATATGGGAAAGCAATGGAAACAGTGACGGACTTTCTTTTCTTGGGCTCCAAAATCACTGCAGATGGTCTGGTGACTGCAGCCATGAAATTAAAAGACACTTGCTCCTTGGAAGAAAAGCTATGACCAGCTTAGACAGCACATCAAAAAGTAGAGACATTACTTTGGCCAAAAAAGTCCATCTAGTCAGAGCTATGGTTTTTCCAGTAGTCATGTATGGATGTGAGAGTTGGACCATAAAGAAAAGTGAGCACTGAAGAATTGATGCTTTTGAACTGTGGTGTTGGAGAAGACTCTTGAGAGTCCCTTGGACTTTGAGGAGAGCAAACCAGTCCATCCTAAAGGAAATCAGTCCTGAATATTCACTGGAAGGACTGATGCTGAAGCTGAAACTCCAATTCTCTGGCCCCCAGATATGAAGAACCAACTCATTTGAAAAGACCCTGATTCTGGGAAAGACTGAGGGCAGGAGAAGGGGACGATAGAGGATGAGATGGTTGGATGGCATCACCGTCGCGATGGAGATGAGTTTGAGCAAGCTCCGGGAGTTGGTGATGGACAGGGAAGCCTGGCATGCTGCAGTCCATGGGGTCACAAAGAGTTGGACATGACTGAGTGACTGAACTGAACTGATGATTTACAATGTTATGTTAGTTTAAGGTGTACAGCAAAGTAACTTAGCTATATATATGGCAACACAAGTCTGTTCTCTATGTTTCTGGCTCATAGGGAAGTTTGTGTCATTTTAAATTCCACATAGAAGTGACATCATATGATGTTTGTCTTTCTCTGTCTGACTTACTTTGTTTAGTATAATCATCTCTAGGTCCACCCATGTATTAGGTTGGTGCAAAAGTAATCGCGATTTTGCATTATTGAACTTTGCCATTTGATGTTGCAATACATTCTTAAATAAATGTGGTTATGTTATACATCATTTCAATGCACATTTCTCACTTTATGTTTTTTTTGCTAATGACATTACTTGCTATTATTTTATATTTATCTTGTACTAGGAACATGATATTAGATGAAAAGCAAATTCAAGCTATTTTCTTATTCGAGTTCAAAATGGGTCATAAAGCAGCAGAGACAATTCACAACATCAACAATGCATTTGGTCCAGAAACTGCTAATGAATGTACAGTGCAGTGGTGGTTCAAGACGTTTTGCAAAGAATATGAGAGCCTTGAACATGAAGAGTGCTGTGGCCGGCTATTGGAAGTTGACAACAAATAATTGAGAGGATCATCGAAGCTGATCAGCTTACAACTACACAAGAAGTTGCTGAAGAACTCAACTTTGACCATTCTATGATTGTTCAGCATTTAAAGCAAATTGGAAAGGTGAAAAAGCTTGATAAGTGGGTGCCTCATAGGCTGACCGCAAATCAAAAATATCATCATTTTGAAGTGTCGTCTTCTCTTGTTGTACAAAAACAACACGGAACCATTTCTCGATCAGATTGTGATGTGTGACAAAAAGCAGATTTTATACAACAGCTGTCAATGACCAGCTCATTGGTTGGACTGAGAAGAAGCTCCAAAGCACTTCCCAGAGCCAAACTTGCACCAGGAAAAGGTCATGGTCATTGCTTTATGGTCTGCTGCTGCTCTGATCCACTACAGCTTTCTGAATCCTGGCAAAACCATGAAATCTGAGAAATATGCTCAGCAAATTGATGAGATGCACTGAAAACTGCAATGCCTGCAGCCAACATTGGTCAACAGAATGGGCCCAGTTCTTCTCCACGACAATACCCTACTGCACGTCGCACAAGCAGTGCTTCAAAAGTTGAACGACTTGGGTTATGAAGTTTTGCCTCATCTGCCATATTCACCTGACCTCTCGCCAACCAACTACCACTTCTTCAAGCATCTCAACAACTTTTTGCAGGGGAAGCACTTCCACAACCAGCAAGAGGCAGAAAATGCTTTCCAAGAGTTTGTCAAATCCCAGAGCATGGATTTTTATGCTATAGGGATAAACAAACTTATTTCGGCAAAATGTGTTGTTGATTGTAATGGTTCCTATTTTGATTAATAAAGATGTATTTGAGCCAAGTTATAATAATTTAAAATTCACAGTCTGAAACCGCAATTTCATTTGTACCAACCCAATAGCTACAAATGACATATCTCATTCTTTTTTATGGTTGAGTAATATTCCATTGTGTGTTGTTGTTATCATTTTAGTCTCTATGTTGTGTCTGACTCTGCTTCCCTGTGGACTGTAGCCTGCCAGACTCCTCTGTCCATGGGATTTCCCAGGCAAAAATACTGGAGTAGGTTGCTATTTCCTTCTCCAAGGGATCTTCGTGACCCAGGGATTGAACCCAAGTCTCCTGCATTGACAAGTGGATTCTTTACCACTGAGCCACCAGGGAACCCCAGTGTGTGTGTATACATATATAAAACATCTTTTTATCCATTGATCCGTCCATGGACATTTCTTGTCCATTACCCATATCTTGAGTATTGTAAATATCACTGCTATGAACATAGGAGTACATGTATCTTTTTCAATTATATTTTTGTCTGAGTATATGCCCAGGATTGAGATTGCTGGATCATACGTCAACTCTGTTTTAAATTTTTTGAGGAACCTCTTTACTGTTTTCCACAATGGCTGCACAAATTTACATTCCCACCAACAGTGTAGGAGGGTTCTCTTTCCTCCACACCCTCTCCAGCATTTGTTATTTGTATAGTTTTTTAATGATGACCATTCTGACCAGTGTGAGGTAGCATCTCATGGATAGCTACCATTTCTTGAGCACCATCGGGGTACCAGGCACGGTGCCAAACATTTACGTACAGGATCTCATGTGATCTGAAGCAACTCAGTGAATTTGTCACCTTGGATGGGGAACCTGCCCTGTCTGATGAGAAACCACTCCCAGGGACCATTGTTTCACATCTGACAGCTTTATTCATTTACTTTCCCTGTCTGCCCTCCTAAAAACCATCTTAAGTTTGGGACCCCTTCAACTCCCCCCTCTAGGGGAGACTCTGTCTCCAGGTTCCAGCAGGAAGATGGCCTGACTTGAGTCAGTCCCTGTGACCTCCTGCAGCATCTAAAGCACTCATCTTGCAGGACTCTGCCCGAGGCTTCCTCTTCCTCCTACACACTGCGTGTGATGACAGCTGTCAAGAGGGGTCAGGCATTGAGGTGGGAAACTTTCCAGACCCAGAGAGGGGATTAGAATTCACTGCTGAAAGTGCCAGGGCTTTCCCTAGGGCTGATTCCTCACAGAATCATTTCCTTTGAGATTCATACTTTCTTTTAAGAACCACTTTGAATTACCTACTGTATAGCTGGCACCTTATCAGGCATCAGAGCATCTACCCCACAGGGTCATATTCTTCTGGTATCTTCTGTCTCTTTGCACCTTCCATCTAGTCAAGGCCTGGCTGCCTGCAGTCAGGGTCAGATGCTATTTCATCTCAATCTATGCACTTTTAGTGAATACCTAAAATACTTTTTTAGTGAATACTGTGTGCCAGGCATCAGACATTATCTCAGCGTTCCTCAAACTGGTCATTTGAATTTCCCTACAAGTGACTCAGTTGGTAAAGAATCCACCTGCAATGTGGGAGATCTTGGTTTGATCCTTGGGTTGGGGAGAGCCCCGGGAGGAGGTCATGGCAACCCACTCCAGAATTCTTGCCTGGAGAATCCCATGGACAGAGGAGTTTGGAGGGCTACAGTCCATGGGGTCACAAAGAGTCAGACAAGACTGAGCAACTAAGCATAGCACACATAGCACACATATTTTGAAAGTGTCATTTGTACTACTTTTTGACCTAATGTTTTCCTTCAAATTAGTCCTCTATTTATTTCAATAAACTTATTTAAAAAGTAACTTTAGATCACTGCCGTTAATGGAAAACTAGTATCACTTGCCAAAAGCAAACAGTAATCTTAACAATAAAAAGAAAAACTATTAAAATAAAAACTGTTCATCTCTTTCCAACTTATAATCATCTCCAGTGCTCCCTCAATGATGTGTGTAGCCAAGGTGATGGTACTGTGTTTCTCTTATACCTCACCATGCCCCCACAAGGTGGGTTCCCTCATCACCCCATTCTACAGATGTGGGGGCTGAGGCTTAGAGGGGTGAAGGGCTCTTCACCCAGGAAAGAGGGCTGCAATTGGTGGGACTGGAATTCAACTCTAGGTGTATCTCATCCAAAAGGCTTGGGGCCTTTGAGCCTGGTCCTGATTCCTGAGATGCCTACAAGTCTTTCTCTGTTTTCTCAGCTGTTGCTGTCATAGGAATAGAGATTCCCCAGGGCCATGAGAACCTGTTTTTACACCCTCAGGGCATTTATCCACACATGTAAGAGGCAAAGGTTACTGAAACAGCTTCCTGATGATGTGGGCGAGCCCTCAAGATTCAGTCTCACATCATATTGACTCAACCTGGTTCTCCGTCCATCCCTCCAACCACTATCTTCGCTAGTCTCTCCAGGGAACCCTCTATCCTCTGGTTATTCCCAAAGCCTCCCCTTTCTTTAGCTTTGGGAAATAGTGCTGCTTCAGGGTGTATAGGATGTTGCATTACTCATGACTCCATTGTTCACAAGTGACAGAACTGTAATACTCAATGGCTTACAAAAATAAAGGGATTTATTGACTTATGTAAATGAGAAGTGCCATTGGAAAGGACTTCAGGCAGAGCTGGATCCAGACTTTACACTGTCATCCAAACTTCATCCATTTCTCCCTCTCCTGCTGTTATGCACTCCTGTTTCTACCTGCTTCCCATCTCTTCTCCCTCCTTTCTTCTGTACTGACTTTCTCCACTCCAAAATGGCAATAGTGGCCACAGCATCTCCAAGCTTACAGCGTACCAGCTCTGTGACTCCTATAGAAAGAGAGTATTTCTTTCCTAATAGTCTCAGCAGAAGTCTCAGGCCAACTCTCATTGGTCCAGACTACACTAAAGTTTCCTTCCTAAAACCGTTACTGCTGCTGCTGCTAAGTCACTTCAGTCGTGTCCGACTCTGTGCGACCCCATCCCTGGGATTCTCCAGGCAAGAACACTGGAGGGGGTTGGCAGTTCCTTCTCCAATGCATAAAAGTGAAAAGTGAAAGTGAAGTCGCTCAGTCATGTCTGACTCTTCGCGACCCTATGGACTGCAGCCTAACAGGCTCTTCCATCCATGGGATTTTCCAGGCAAGAGTCCTGGAGTGGGGTGCCATTGCCCCGTTACTGTAATTCTAATGGGCTGAGCCTGGGTCAAGACAGATCTTCAGTTCAGTGAAATCACATGTGCTGACTGGAGGAGGGGTGGTCTCCCAAAGGAAAAAATCAGAATGCTGTTACCAGAAGAGGGCAAAAAAAAAAAAAAATGTCAGGGAGGCCAGACAAAGGCATCCCCTGTGGATATAAAGTTGGTATTTGCAAAACCGCACAAGACCCAAATGTTCTTGTTACTAGAACAACAAAGAGGTGGATCACTTTCTCGATTCCTTGGACTCCCATGGTGTTTCTAAAGAAACACCAGGCCCAGTAAAGGTGTCTTCTCTTCAGAACTCCCTTCAGGGTGCCCTGGAAGTGTTAACCACTATACTTTCCATCCCTTGCTTCTCCCAGCTTGGAGGCAAAGAGATCCTGTCCAGATACACCACTTTTTTTGGCTGGTTGACCCAGAGATCTTGAACAGGTTTCTTCTGTTTCGCCACAAATATTCAACCAAGAAACAGCCCTTGTGCTTGGAAAATTTAGACACAGGGACAAGAGGGTAGCTCAGGACAGAAGGAAAATAGCAAGGGACTGGCAAAGAGATTAGCATATTCATTCATTCATTCTCCCTCCTTCCCCATCCTTAGCCCAGATTCTCTCTCTCCTCACGCACATGGCTCAACAAGGCTTATCCACTGCACCACATCTCCTCTTTTTAAGTTCCCACTACAGCCTGAGTAGCGGCCCTGAATCCCGGTTTCTGAATGAGAGCATCTGATTGGCCCAGCCATTAGGTGGGCTGGCCACGGGGGAGGAGCCCAGGTCTCATAAAGAAGGCCTTGGCAACCACGACTCCATCCCCAACGAATGCGTTCGACTCAACCAACGGGAAACTTAAATCTAGTGACTTCTTACATTTTATTTTAAAATCAGGCCTCTCTTAGGGCATTTTTGAGGTGGAGAGTCGGAAGTTTGCCTTCGTAGTGATAAAAAGGAGATGTAGTATGTATTTAATACTTTGTTAAAATTTCAAAAAACTGTACAAGCAACCGCCCTTCTGAGAAGACAAGGCGGTGAGAGCCACCACGCTTCTCGGCTCAGCACTCCTGGGCCTGGTAACATTTATTTGGGCGCTTGCATCACACATGTGCCACATGACGGATTGCTGGACGTTGACAGCATGGCTCCAGTACTAAAAACATATGACTCCATATGGAACGCCGTGGTGTGGGGTGGAAATCCTGGACGGCTCGAGGCTGCAGATGGCCATGTATAATTCACGGGATTTGTAAGACTCTGCATCTGCTCCGTTGCTCATTCTTCAGTTGTCAGACAGACATAATCCCGAGTCTCTTATTTTATAACACAGATCTGCCAAAGGGAGAGGGGAGGGGAGGCGGGGGAGGCAGAGCTGCTGCCAGGAGAACTCAGAAATAATTTGGGGGAGAACATTCGGTGTGTCAGTGAGGACAGAAGCATGCACCGCAGGAAGCCCAGGCGAAGTTGGAAACTGGCTACTGGTTCCCTGGTCCCGCACAGGGAGGCTGGGATCCTGAGGAGGTTGTTGGAAAGGAGTATGTTTTGATCTTGCCTTGAATCGAAGCCTCACTATTGGATTTTGGTCCAACCTGGGTTAGCCTGGTGATGAGCCAGCCGGTCAAATGTCAAGCTATTTAGGCATTTTATAGCATTAAGTCAGCCTGTCTTAACTGTCTTATATTGTCAGATGGTACCACTAAGTGGCAAAAAAAGAGATTAGGTGCCTGTGACAGTCCTTGCCAGTGTGCATACCTCCGCCCACACTGGGGTCATCTCCACACAGATTTGGTACAAGTGTTTCTTCCAAATGCCTGCCTGAGGGGCTTTTTCCCATGCATGGGACAGGCCAGAGGCTGGGAAGCTGACGCTGCTCTCAACTAATAAGGGAAAAGGAGTGGTCAATAAATACTCCAGCTTCTCATCCCAGTGAGACAACTCTGAGCTATGATCTGCTTTGGGGGGCACCAAATTAAGACAGAGACTCTCTTTCAGACTTTCTCAGATCTCTATGTTTTCTTTATACCATTGTTCATATTTAGTTGCCACCGTTTTTTTCAATGTTTGTTCTCCTTTTTACTCCAGGGGCAGAGACTGCGTTTATCTCGCTTATTCTCCGCTGTATCCACAGTGTCTGTCGCCTCATACTTAATCAACATTTGTGACGTTAACATTGTAAGATTCTCCTGGCTTCCCTTCCCTCCAGCTATGAGATCCTTAGCAAAGCACTAACACCTCTCAGCTTCATCCATCCAGTCATTTATAGCAGGTGGACAATAATATGTCTTGTCTACTGCATGGAGTTGCGTGTGTGTGCTCAGTTGCTTAGTTGTGTCCGACTCTTTGCAACCCCATGGACTGTAGCCTGCCAGGCTCCTCTGTCCATGGGATTTTCCAGGCAAGAATACTGGAGTGGGTTGCTATTTCCTCCTCTAGGGGATCTTCCTGACCCAGGGATCAAACCCTGGGTTCGGTGGTCTCCCTTGTTGGCAGGCAGATTCTTTACAATTGGGAAGCCCTCATGGAGCTGCAGTGGAGATTAGATAAAAGAATCATGGAGAGAGACTTCTTCGGTGGTCCAGTGGTTTAGAATCTGCCTTCCAATGCAGGGGACACAGGTTTGATCCCTGGTTGAGGGAGTAAAATCCCACATGTCACAGGGCAACTAACCCCCACCCCACAATGAAGACCCAAAACAGTCAAAATGTAAAAAAAGAAAAGAATCATGGAAGAAAATCTTAATAAGTTCTGAAGTGCTAAATAAAATAATGACCCTACTAGGTCAGAATTTCTAGAAGTATCACCTTCCTCTTTTTTATATGTTAATTTCATATGGTACCCCCAAAGCAATTTTATTTGAAAAACTGTGTATTTACTTGAATTAAAGTAGGGGGGAAAGCAGCCCATCAAACTCAAGTGTATTAATTGGGGGTGTATTTGGCTTCAAATAACTGAAAACTCAACCAACAGTGACTTAAACTTAAGTAAGGGGTTAATTTTTTTAAATCACCAAGATTTTTGGGTAGCTGCAGCCCAAGGCTAGTGCAGCTATCCAAGGCTATTGTGAAAGAACCAGGCTCCTTCTAACTTCCTGATTTCTTCCTTGGCATGGAGGCTTTTATGTTCATGGCCTCAAAATGGTTGCTGTACTCTAGGCATTGCACCCTGATTCCAGGCAGGAAGAAGGGAAAGATGAGCGAGAAAAGGCTGTACCAGCTGAATCTGTCTAACACCACCATCATCACACCACCACTACCACCATCAGTTTCTCAATTAGGAAAGCAAAAACTTTCTGGGAACTCTACTGAACAGACTTCTGCCTACATTTCACTGGCCTGAGTTAAGTTCCCTGACCACTCCTGACCACTCTTAGCTACATGAGAATCAAAGGAAGCATTTTTAGCTGGACACATTACTTGCCTGACAAAATTAACAAGGGCACTGTGACTTCAGAAATAGCTTAATAAAATAAAATGAATCGGCCTAAAGAAAAATATCAAACAATAATACTACTGGAACCAAATCTGACAAACTTCTCCTCCTTTTGCTCCATCCCTCTCTTCTTTATTGCTCAGAATTATACTTTTGACTCTTTTCCTTCTGGCTATGATACATGGGAGCTTCTTGAGAACAGGACTGCTTTATTCAACCTTATGCTTGTATCCCAGGCACCCAGCACATTACCTAGCACCAAGCAGTGTGGAACACATACTACTATTCATTGTTTCATTTATTTGTTCTTACTTATTTTTCTTAACAGGCTGCTAAAACACTTGGACCAATTCTTAATGCTTTCTTAAAATAAAAATCAATCAAAATATTATATTGAGTGAAAGAAGCCTTACACGAGAGTACATGTCATATGATTCTGTATATCTGAGGTTCCAGAATAGGCTAAACTAACCTATGTTAAGAAAAATCGGGACAGCAGTATCTTCTTAGGAAAGCAAATGTGGGAATTGACTAGGAGGTGACATGAGAGAGCTTTGTGGGTTTGGTGATGATCTTTACTTTGATAGAGGTTTAGGTTACATGGTTTAGACATTTGCCACAACTCATGAAATACACACAAAAGATCTGTGCATTTCACTATATTTCAATTTCATCTAAAAAAGAGAAAACATATATTGAACTCTAGTTCATGGTACACAAGTTTGAAGTGTACGGATGGAATGTATGGTGCCTGCAACTTACTTTGGAAAAAAAAAGATGGATTCATAGACAGATAGAAAGATGGAGAGATTGATAGCAATATAATTAAACAAGCATAACATAATTGTAGAATGTGGGAGGTGAGTACATGAGTGTTTTTTGTATAGGTGGTATCTTTCATAATAAAATGTTGGAAAAGAAGGACTAAAAAACCTCTGACAACAGCAAAATGAGATTGAAGAAGTATTCGTTTGTTAGGGCTGCCATAACAAAGTACCGCCAACTGGATGACTTCTTACATGGTAGTTCAAGGCTCCAAGCATGAGGGTTCCAGTGAATAAGGTGAAAGCCTTTTATGACCCAGCCTCAGAAAATCATATAGCATCATTTCCTGCAGACTCCATGGGGCCAAGCAGTCACCAACCCATGCAGATTTAAGTGGAGAGGACAGAAAGCCTCCATCTCAATGCAAAAACCTTCTAAGAATTTGCATTCATGTTTTAAAACCACCACACCCATCTAGAGAGACAACATCTGCCACCTAGCCTGTCCCTCTCAGCGAGCAGAAGGAGAAAGAAGTTTCTGATCTCTCTGTTGACAAAAAGAAAAATGAAACTGGGTCCTTATTCAGAGAACACATGGCTCTGTTTTTGTCCCAGGCAGTGAGGTCTTCCTCTGGCACAAGCCGGAGCTGGGAGAGCCAGTGGATCCTGGGTGGTCATCACACTAGACACCGCTGCAGCTAATTCTCCCCCTCGGCTCCATCCGTGTCCCTGACCTCTTGACTTTGGGTGTCCTACCCACCCATCTGCATGGTCCTTCCCATCGCTGCTCAGCCCAGCCTCCGCCCTCGGTCTCAGGACTGAACAAACTCTCTCACTTGGGGACAATGGAGGCCTTTGTCATCTTTTCCTTCTTCGAGTGGGCCACTGTCTGTATGAGAATCCAGATTACCCTTGTTGGTGGTGCTGGTGATTACCTCTGAGAATCTGTTCATACCGGCCTTTCCTGGAAGGCTGGGGGTGAATCGGGGGCTGCACAAAGCCAAGAATGTTATCACGGTGAACCAGGACGGGCCCGGCTTGGCTCCGTTGCAGAAAACACACTTCACTCATGCAGAACACGCCAAATTGAAAAGATTGTGGGTTAATCAAATCCTTTTCTCCTCTGTTTTTATCAAACTCAAGAGGGGCTGGCCTATTAATTAGAAACGCTTTTTCATGTAAAACACGGGTGCTTTGGAGATAAGGAGGGAAGACCCTTGATTCTGCAGTCACAATGATGTTTCAGTTATTTCATTACAAGGCACCACATTCACCGCTGGCCCCATGGACACAGCGCAGGCCTCCCATCGCTCTTGTGGAAAAACTCCCTGAGACTCATAAAGTTTCCCTGCCAGCAGACAAGGGCGGTAGACTTTCTTGTTCTGAAGTCACGAGGCATGGAAGACCTCACATTTCTATATGCTGCTACCAGAAAAATTTATCAGGCTTTGCTTCTGTGTTATCTAACTACAGTAGCCTCTAATCTCATGAGATGATTTAAATTTAAATTAATTGAAATTAAAAATTCAGTTTTCCAATCCCTCTAGCCACATTTCAAATGCTCAACACAGTGGCCAATGTCTTCTGTATTGGACGGCGTCACTACAGAAGGTTCGGTTGTACTGCGCCGCTTCTTTCAACAAGCTCCCAAAACGTCCTGTTTGTCATTTGGGAAAAATAAGAAAAGAATGGTCATGTCCTCTACAAGAAAAAAAACCCAGAACCTTACTATATTTCTGTAGTGACACTTGTCAGTGCTTCCTGGCCAGCACTATCCCCCTTCATTTGGCAGAAGCACCTTGCTTTTCCTTTGGGAGTCACTGCTCTCCTACTTCCCAATCTTGTGTGGTTCAGGCCGGGTTGACGCCACTGCCCAGCCTGAGGGGCAGGACTTATGCCTGACCAATTGGAATATTTCTTTTTCTTGTCCTTGGTGATCCATTCAGTCGTGTTGACCAATAGGAGTAAACTCTGAGTCTTTGGCAGGAATCTGTCTGAAGTTGTTCCTTCTTCCTGTTGGGGATATGAGCCAGGAACTGCAGGCCGTCATCATATCTTATCTTGGGGAGAGTTGTCCTGAAAAGAACTTCATTGCGGAAGAAAGCAGAAAGGGCAAGGGAGAGTCTTGGTGACACAGCAGACCTCTTGGATCCAGCTGTGTTTGATGGCAGATCTAGCCCTGAGCTTCCCAGTAACATGAAGCTATTGCTATTTACACCTTGGTGCTGATGAGTCCTCCAAAGCCTCTTCCACATCTTCATGTTAAGTCCTGTGAACTGGGTTTCTGTTGCTTACGACCGAAAGAATTCTGATTAACATATGCTCCAAGAATGGCAATCTGCTTACAAAGGAAAATGAAACTGTTTTCTCTCTGCTGATACTTTTCTATTCTTACTGTTATTAAAAGCCACTTCATGGGATAGGAGGGGCTCGTCTCCCAGTGAGCCTCTCCCTGTTACTCCCTGACTCCAGGTAGGCTCTTTCTGGATCGTGAAGCTCCCTGACCCGGGAGAGCCAGTTCCACAGGCCGAGACTGCCACAACCAGATTCTGTTTCTTGAGAATTTGGATGAAGTTGAAACAAGGACTGATTGAGTTGATGGTGTGGTCCCCTTAGTGGGAGACTGAAAGGCCATGTGCTTTGCCTGCTGAGAACTCTCAAGTTGTTCTGCTCTAACCCTGCCTGAGGCCAGTGTTCTTTTAATAAACCACCCTTAACCTGAGATAGTTCAAGTTGGTGTCTATTTCTGACAACCAAATAAGCCTGATTAAGAGTATCAAAAGCCTGTAAGGGGTTTTATTTGGACCAAGCCACTCTACTTCTAAGAATTTACTTCCAGAAAATTTTATATGTATATATACACACACACATACACAAAGGTTTAGCTATGAGGATATTAAGAGCAGTGTTCTGTTAGAAATTGGGATGAACCTAGATACAGTAATAGAGGCTCAGTCAAATACATTCAGAAACATAATTTTTAGGCAAATATTTACTGAGGGAATGAATGACATACTAGATGACCATAAATTTATATTGGATAAATATATCTTGGGCTTCCCTGGTGGCTCAGATGCTAAAGAATCTACCTGCAGTGCAGGAGACGTGGGTTCAATCCCTGGGTCTGATCCCTGGGTCAGGAACATCCCCTGGAGAAGGAGATGGCAACCCATTCCAGTATTCTTGCCTGGAGAATTCTATTAATAAGGAATGTATTGGGACTTCCCTGGTGGTCCAGTAGCTAAGACTCCGTGCTCCTAATGCAGGGGGCCTGGGTTCAATCCCTGGTCAGGGAACATAGCACATACCACAACTAAAAGTTTGCATGCTGCAACTAAGACCCAGAACAGCCAAATATATAAATAAATATTTTTAAAAAAACAAAGAATAGAGTCGTGATATATTAAATGAGAAAACATGTTAAGAAATTACGTACCCTGTATGATCTCATTAAAAAGAAAATCATCATATATTTGTATACACATAAAGAAGGGTTTGGAAGAGTCAGTAGCTTCAAGGTGTTAATAGTAATAGTTTCTGGGTAGGTGCAACTGTAGTTGGGGGGGTATTTTTAGTGTTTTCTTCTTTTTGCTTATTTGCTTCATTTTCATTTTGATTTTTAGTAATGAACATTGCTGTCCTTGCAAGACAGCCTGAAACCAGGTCTGGTAAAGATCTTTTCTTTAGATGTAAGCATGCCATGGAAAGTCATTGAAAGAGCTAACACTGGGAAATGACATATTACAATATTTTTAAAAAGATTTTCTTTCAGAGTTAACAAAATGAGATATTATTAGCCAGAGTGGCTAGGGAAATTGCTTTAAAAAACCCACAGGCACAATTTTTGACTTGACAGTGTTTTGCAGACATTCTGGAGCCTTTTTTTGAAAAAATTCATTATGCTGACACTAACTATCAAACCCCATTCCCTTTAAGCTCAGCTGTGTTGTAGCTGAAAACTTGCTCAGTATGTTTACTCCACACAGAACCCAATTTTCCAAATCTCTGCAAATTTGCCCTTAACAGTAAAATACTGGGTACAGAGCATCTACCCACTCCACCCAAATTATCCCCCTTGGCATGTGCTAACAGTCTGATGCTGTGATTATTGTTATGATGGAAAAGACTGGTGCCATGTCTTATTTGTAAGCTTTTCTGGAGAAACCCTGGGAGTATTCTGTTTTTACTTTGTTGATGTCACAGATTGGGGTCACTGGGCAATTCATTCACCCTCTGCAACAGTCAGGATGAGACTGGATTATGTTGCAGTAACAAACATCTCCTAAATCTCCATGGCATACAACAACATAAGTTTATTTCTCACTTATATTACATGCAGTCATGGGCAGGCTGTGCCTCTGTTCCATATTATCCTCTTGTTGAAATTCAGGTTGGCAGAGTGGCCTCTGTCTGGGATGTCACTGGTCGCATGGCAGGAGGAAAGGAGAACATGGTGAATCATGTGTTTCCTCTTAGCTTCTGCTGAAAAGAAAACTCAACTCATCATCTTCCCATCCCTTTCAGTTCAGTTCAGTTCATGCACTCAGTCATGTCCGACTCTGCGATCCCATGGACTGCAGTACGCCAGACTTCCCTGTCCATCACCAACTCCCAGAGTTTATTCAAACTCATGTCCATTGAGTCAGTGATGCCATCCAACCATCTCATCCTCTGTCATCCCCTTCTTCCTCCCGCCTTCAATCTTTCCCAGCATCAGGATCTTTTCTAGTGAGTCAGTTCTTCGCATCAGGTGGCCAAAGTATTGGAGTTTTCAGCTTCAGCATCAGTCCTTCCAATGAATATTCAGGGCTGATTTCCTTTAGGACTGATTTCCTTTACTCTCCCTCTGTTGACTGTCTTTTAGGCATTCTTAATTCAATGGTTCAGCAGGTAAAGAATCCGCCTGCAATGCAGGAATCCCAAGAGACACAGGTTCCATCCCTGGGTTAGGAAGATCCCCTGGGGAAGGAAGGGCAACCCACTCCAGTATTCTTCCTTGGAAAACCCCATGGACAGAGGAGCCTGGTAGGCTACAGTCCAAAGAGTTGCAAAGAGTCAGGCACAACTGAGTGACTAAGCATACACAAACAGTATTAACTTGAATAATGATAATGAAAATAATTATACTAAATCTCATTGATTGGGACCTCCCTGGTGGTCTAGTGGCTAAGAAGGCTAAGACTTTGCACTCCCAATGCAGGGGGCCTGGATTCAATCCCTGGTCAGATGTGGATCTAGATCCCACATGCTGCAACTAAGAGTTTGCATGCTGCAACTGCAAAGGAAGATCAAAGATCTCACATGCTGCAACTGAGACCTAGCACAGCTAAATAAATAAAAATAAATCTCATTGATTGAGGACCCACTGAATTACACATGTTATGATGGCACCTTATGGGCCTAATCTCCTTTAACTCTACACAGTTCAGTTCAGTCGCTCAGTCATGTCCAACTCTTTGCAACCCCATGGACTGCAACATGCCAGGCTTCTCTGTCCTTCACCGACTCCCAGAGCATGTTCAAGCTCATGTTCATCGAGTCGGTGATGCCATCCAACCATCTCATCCTCTGTCGTCCCCTTCTCCTGCCTTCAATCTTTTTCAGCATCAGGGTCTTTTCCAATGAGTCAGTTCATAGCATCAGGTGGCTAAACTATTGGAGTTTCAGCTTCAGCATCAGTCCTTCCAGTAAAGATTCAGTAATGATTTCCTTTAGGATTGACTGGTTTGATCTCCTTGCAGTCCAGGGGACTCTCAAGAGTCTTCTCCAACACCACAGTTCAAAAGCATCAATTCTTCAGTGCTCAGCTTCCTTTGTAGTCCAACTCTCACATCCATACACGACTACTGGAAAAACCATAGCTCTGACTAGATGGACCTTTGTCAGCAAAGTAATGACTCTGCTTTTTAATATGCTCTCTAGGTTGGTCATAGCTTTTCTTCCAAGGAGCAGCAATTTCATGGCTGCAGTCACCATCTGTAGTGATTTTGGAGCCCCCAAAATAAAGTCTGTCACTGTTTCCATCGTTTCCCCATCTATTTGCCATGAAGTGATGGGACCGGATGCCATGATCTTAGTTTCTTGAATGCTGAGTTTTAAACCAGCTTTTCACTCTCCTCTTTCACCCTCATCAAGAGGCTCTTTAGTTCCTCTTCACTTTCTGCCATAAGGGTGGTGTCATCTGCATATCTGAGGTTATTGATATTTCTTCCGACAATCTTGACTCCAGCTTGTGCTTCATCCAGCCTGGCATTTTGCATGATGTACTCTGCATATAAGTTAATAAGCAGGGTGACAATATACAGCCTTGATGTACTCCTTTCCCAATTTGGAACCAGTCTGTTGTTCCGTGTCTGGTTCTAACTGTTGCTTCTTGACCTGCATACAGATTTCTCAGGAGGCAGGTAAGGTGGTCTGATATTCTCATCTCTTGAAGAATTTTCCACAGTTTGTTGTAATTCACAGTCAAAGGCTTTGGCATAGTCAATAAAGCAGAAATAGATATTTTTCTGGAGCTCTCTTGCTTTTTCTATGATCCAGTGGATGTTGGCAATTTGATCTCTAAACCAGAGATCAAATCCTACACAACAGGTGTTTTATTATCACCAATTCAAATACAGGAGTTGGTGGTGGACAGGGGAGCCTGGAGTGCTGCAGTCCATGGGGTTGCAAAGAGTCAGACACAACTGAGTGACTGAACTGAACTGAACTGAATTCAAATACAAGAATCTGGAAACTTTGTGAGATTAAGAGCTTGCTTAAAATGAACAGCTAGTATGTAGGGAAAGCTGGGATTCAAGTTCAGGTGATCTCACTCCAGACCCCATGTTCCCAATTGCCAAGCTTTTGTGCTCTTCTTGTCAACTCCTGTCTCTTCTTTGACCTCTGTACCCAATGATCGTATTATTTATGACACCTATCATCTAGTTCTTTTACTGTCTCAAGCCCCATTATTCTCTACTAGGTGTATTGCAGTATCCTTTTAACTGGTTTCACAGCCTTTAGACTCTGCTTTGTCTTGGTCACACTGCCATATTTCTCTTTGGAAAGCATGAGTTTGATCATGTTCCTCTTCAGCTCAGAAAACCCTAGTGGTTCTCCCACTGTCTACTACTACAAACTGTAGCTTGGCATCTAAGCCTTCCATGTCTGACACCAGCTTAATGGAATCCCAGTTTGTTCTTCCTATGTTCCAGCTAGATGGGACTAATTGTGCTGAGAACATTCTTTACATTATGTTCATTCTTAGGGGTTCTCACTCTCTTCCCCCCAATTCCCACTGAAATTCTCCTTTACTGTTACTTGAGTATGAGTCTTAGCTTTCCTTCTGGATGATGAGCACTAATAGGGGAGTAATATCATGATGGGGGAGGGCAGCCTATAAAAGTAACCTAACAGTGTTTCTTAAAAACAAGTTGGCAGGAGCAAAGAACAATACTTCTCTTCCATTAAAGCAAAGCCAGTAGTACGAAAGACAGCAAAAAATAGACTTTAGAACTAACTTGCATAGGAAAGAGACTGTCATGTGTTTTTTAAAATTCAGGTGTAATGCATGTAAAGAGCACATATCTTAAGTGTCCAGTTCAGTGAATATTGGCTGAGGTATATGCCTGCGTAATGACCCACTGATCTCAAGATTCTGAACACACCCATCATCCCAGAAGGTTCTCTCATGTTACCCATTAATACTCACCCCCACCTCATCAGAGAGAATCATTATTTTAACCTTGATTCATTTTGCCTGTTTTACCCTTTGCATAAGTGAATTCATAAAGTAGCTGGCTTCTTTCTTTCAACATAATGTCTGTCTCGCATGGTTTTGATTACTGCATAAAGCATAAAATAATTTGCACATACTTAAAAGAAAGACAGTTATTAAAATTATGGTTTTTCCCAAGAAAGGACACAGAGGACTCAAACCAACCTAAAGACACTTCATCCTGCCCCCCATGGCATGATGATGCAGGGGTGGAAGAAACCAGAAATTTAGGCTTAATTTAACCCCAGGGCAAATAGCACATTACAGCTTTGCCAGAGAAGGTTAAGGGTGGGAACTGGGTGGAGGAAAGAGAGGGAACAGAGGAAAGAAGATGTATCAGTCAGGGTTCTCTAGAGAAACAGAACTGGTTGATGTGTACACGGAGATTTATCATGACGAATCAGTTCACACCATAATGGAGGCTGAGAAGTCCCACAGTCTGCTGTCTGCAAGCTGGAAACCCAGGCATGACAGGGGTCTAATTCAGTCTGAATCTGAAGGTCTGAGAACCTGGGGGAGCCAATGGTTTAAATTCTAGTTGGAAGACAGGAAAAGATGGAAAGAGTTGTCCCGACTCAGCAGTCAGGCAGGAAGCAAAAAAGGGAATAAATTCTTCCTTCCTCCACCTTTTGTTCTATTTAGACCCTCAAAGGATTGGACAATGCCCACCCACATTTGCGGGGGGGCTATCAATTTATTGGGGCTCCCCAGGTGGCTTAGTGGGTAAAGAATCTGCCTGCAGTGTAGTAGACGCAGGCAGACGTGGTTCAATTACTGGGTTGGGAAGATACCCTAGAGGAGAACATGGTAACCCACTCCAGTATTCTTGTCTGGAGAATCCCATGGACAGAGGAGCCCAGTGGGCTACAGTCCATAGGGTCGCAAATAGTTGGACATGACTGAAGCGACTGAGCATACACATGCACGCATATCAGTTTATTGAGTTCACTGGTTCAGATCCTAATCTCATCCTGAAACACCCTCACAGACGCACTCAGAGATAATGCTTAATCAGACAAGTTGACACATAAAATTAATCATCACAGAGGGGTTTGTAGTTTGGTGTGAAAGGTTTAAATGCAAGTGTGGTCCAAAGTCTTAGAAGGAAGCATTTTCTTCACCTGAGCCACCAACTCATGCAGATTCAATAAAGGAGGGAAACCCCAGCTGTAACTAGAACCACTAGGATCAAGGATGAACTCCGGAGGAAAAGAGGAATAGGATTTGCAAAGCGGATGCCCCCGACCCTGCCTTGCCTGAGCCTGCTTAGTTATTGCAAGCCCTGGCAAAAGGCCATGTCTCCCATCCTGCTCACTAGCTCTTTCTTAAGTATAAATGATGGTATTTCAGAGTCGAAATTACCGAGGAGGGACAAAGTGCAAAGCCCGGGTTAGTTTTCCAGCTAATTTCGAGTGATTGTGTCTGGAGGGTAATTACCATTAGCTTTGCAGAAACTCATTGTATTTCTTTACTGTAAAGCCAGATTTCTGCAGATCTGGAAGCTGCAATGGGAGACACAACCCAGCATTCAGCTGGTCGAAGTATGCCACATTCAGGGCCCAGTCTGGTGATGTGCACACAGTAGGTCCTCACTAAGAGCTTATGGAGTATGAGAGAGAGAAAGGGACAAAGAGAGACAGAGAAATAGATGGTGGAGGGAAGGACGGCGTCGGGGGGCGGGGAAGCAAGGGAGAGAAAGTGCAGGGACAAACCAGAGGAAGCAGTGAGGTAGAGAAGGCAGAGGGTCAAGAGCCCAGTGGCAGAGCCAGGAGCCCCGGGCCAGTGGCTGCTCCCACCTCCACCCCTCAGAAACGCAGACCTCTCCTGCCTCTTGGTAGGGCTGGCAACGCTCTCACTTTCCCCTGAAGAAGTTTCCAGAATGAAGAAGCCGTCCTGGCTCAAATCACTTTGAGACCTGGAACAGGTCACTCCCTTCTCTAAGCCTTTGTTTTCTCATCTGTAAACTGGACATCAGAGGGCCCACCTTCCTTTTATCCTTGGCCCACCGTTATTGTTCAGTTGCTCAGTCATGTCCGACTCTTTGCGACCCCATGAATGGCAGCACACCAGGCTTCCCTGTCCTTCACCATCTCCCAGAGTTCGCTCAAGCTCATGTCCATTGAGTCGGTGATGCCATCCAACCCTCTTGTCCCCTGTCACCCCTTGTCCTGCTGCTCTCAGTCTTTCCCGTCATCAGAGTCTTTCCAGCGAGTTGGCTGTTCGCATCAGGTGGCCAAACTATTGGAGTTTCAGCTTCAGCATCAGTCCTTCCAGTGAACATTCAGGGTTGATTTCCTTTAGGACTGACTGGTTTGATCTTCTTGCAGTCCAAGGGACTCTCAAGAGTCTTCTCCAGCACCACAGTTTGAAAGCATCAATTCTTTGGTGTTCAGCCGTCTTTATGGTCCAACTCTCATATCTGTACATGACCAGTGGAAAAACCACTTTGCTTATATAGCTTTGACTTGTATAGTTGAAGCTTGTATAGCTTTGACTATACAGATCTTTGTTGGCAAAACTTGCGCAGTTCCTACTGGCCCCCGAAGGTACCTGGGGCCTGGACCTGTGGTCTAGAGTTTTCATGGTGCTTTTTGTTCTCTACTGGGTGTGGACATGGGTGTCAAGGTGTTATTTCTGAGCTCCATAGAGATTGTGCCCCTGATTCCTGACAATACACACGGTATCTTGGGACACGTGAAAGTAGTCAAGGCTATAGGTGGTGTGTGTGAATTGTCCTCGACATCTTTCATTGTCCACTAAGGCACTGGCCGAACCCCACCCCTTCATCATCGACACCTGAAGAGGAAGACTGGTTCTCTGCATAGCACTGGAGCGAGTGTCAATCAGGTTTTCATCCCCTTGAGAAGGGATCCTCTTCTGTCCCATGGCATGGTTAGACCTCAGGCATAAAGAACTAAGGAAGGAGGGAATTTCCTGGTGATCCAGTGGTTAGGACTCCATGTATTCACTGCCAGTCTGAGGGCTTGGTTTCAGTCCCTGGTCTGGGAACTAAGATCCCACAAGCCTCTTGGTGCAGCCAAACAAAAACAAAACAAATACAAAAAACAAACAAAAAACTAAGGGACCACTTAAAAAAAACTACAATCCCCAGCACGCACTCTGTCTGTTCCTTCCTTACCTGTAGTACTTCTGGAAGCTGTTCCCTTCAGGATACAAAATGCTTTTGACATTCTTCCCTCCCTTCCATCCCCCTCCCTCCCCAAAGTATTGCCTTCTGGAAACTTCTCTAAATGGTAGAAGTCTAGGCCAGCAAAAAGGAGAGTACTTTGCCTACAGAAGTGTCCCATCCGTGGAGAAAACCCCCTCCCCTCTCACCACCCCATTTTCTGACTGGCACAGACTGTGGGTCTCAGAGTCCCGGGTTGTAAGTGGGGAGGGGAGGTTGAGTATTTTCCTATCTCCTTTTACCCTGGAGGAGTGCCCTATTTCAGAAGATAAAACTTGAATAGGTTCCCGATTGTTTATCTCAACCCAGCTCCATCTGCCTTGTATTTATGGAAATTCCTCCCAGATTCTGGCAACAGGCGCCTGTCAGTCTTGGGTGTCAGCACTGTGAGCTTTGGATTTTGCTGCCTTCTTAGGTATTTTAGTGGAAAGCTGGGAAAATATGTCTCAGGGGCTGCTACTCTGGTGCCAGAGTAAATCAACCACACCCAGCCTCTTCCTTTTACAGCTTCACCTCCTTTTTCACTCATTCACTCATTTAATCAACAAACATTTATGGAGCACCTTAATTGTGCTGGGTACCATGCCAGGCACTGGGAACAAGAGGGTGAATGAAAGCTTCTCCTTGCTCTTGAAAGGGACTATCTTTGGGAGGAAGCAGATTCACAATCATAGCATAAGAGTGGTGGGTGATGCTGAGACCTGTTTAAACAAGAGAGGTTAGGGAACCTACTCAAGGATGCGCAGTAAATTGGAGCAAGATCCAGAGAAGAGGCCAGTTCTCCTGGTTCTCCACTTCCTCCCTGCCTCCTCTCTGTCACCCTGAGTTTCCTTCTCCAGCTACCTCCCCCACTAGGATAACCCTAGCCATTTCTCCCTTCCTTATAGATATTTATAGCTTATCCCTAGTTTTCACCCCAGCCCCTGACCTTTTCACCCTAGAGCTCCTTCCAGGTTATGAACATGTCTCACAACTAGAGAAGGTGTCCAGAGATCTCTGCTCTCCCCCTCCCCATTTGGTGGCCTGAGGCTTGACCCATTTGCTTTTCTCCTTTGACCAGGAAGCCCTTAGAGCACACAGCGTGAAGCCTGTGGCTTCAGTATCCAGAGAATCTGACTCCAGCTCCTACTCTGCCACTCTTTGCTGTGTGCCCTTGATCAAGTTGCTTACTGTCTCTGAACTTCCTATTTTCACCTGTAAAATGGGAATAATAACACTGATCTGTCTATCGAGATGTTTAAATAAGCCTTTTAAATACCCATTAAGCACTGTGCCTGGCTTATAGTAAGTGCCCAATAAATGATACCTGCTATTCTTGTTATTGTTATTATTGATAGTATTCCCCCTGTTAGATAGTATTCTCCTTGAGGGCAGGGACTGTGTCTTTTCTGGTCAGCCTCCCTAGCACCAATAAAGTCATCGATGAATGTTCATTCAGTGATTTGATTGACACATTCAAGTCTAGTTGATGATCAGGTTGCACCATTAATTATAAGAAAGAAAACTTGAATATGAAGTTGCAATCCAATGATTCCCAAAGTGAGATCCCTAAAGCCCTATTTCTGTATATTGATCTGGAGAAAAAAGGGTCACATCAATTTAGGAAACCCTGAATCCTGTATCCCTTTCTGGGAAAGTCAAATGAACCTTAGGATATTAAAGGCTCTGGCAATTCCTGCATAAAAGAAACCTTTGATTCTCCTGTTGCCCAAACTTAACTGACCCATGAACTGTTTTTTCATGATATGTCTATTGTCAACCCACTGACTTTGTGTACTGGAGGACACTTTCTAAGAGCCCCAGTGCACACCATTCATGAATCTGCCACCCTGCCACCCTCCCACAGCTGCTACCCTGAAGGAATACACCAATCTGTTTGGTTTCCAGAATTTCTGAAGGGGCTAAGTGCACATTCTATATACCCTCCATGGGACACTGCTACGAAATGCTCTGCCAGCCTCCCTAAACAACAGGATAGTCATCAATGTGTATATTTTTAAAACTCTCCATTTATTGTACAAACAACAATGCATAATTGGCTTCTATAACGACAGAAGGGAGAGAGTTCATATACGCTCGCCAAAGATTACTTGAAACAATGGGACATTTGCAACTGACCCAAACCTTACAATCATCACAGTCTCTTTAAAAACATGAGACACATTCGGGTGCCTGGAAGAATGGTATTTTCCTTGTCTGGTAAGAAATGTGACATGGAATCTATATATTTATTCTTTGTGATAAATGTTACAGTCAGATGAGATCTGAAGATGCCCAGAATTTCCTTTTAGCATGTAAAATGGAATCTAGAGAGAGGCTCGTCTCACCTTCCTCTCCTTAAACCTGCAACCACAGCCCAACCAAGCACTGGGCTGTTCACAGCCTGTTCCATATCTCCATCTAAATCTCTGCGTTTGCCATAGCTGTTCCCCTTGCCTTGAACCGCTTTTCCCTCACCAGTAATAATAACATCAACCACCATCTGTTGATCACTTACCATGGGCCAGGTTCTGCTAAGAGCTTTATGACTATTACCTGATTTAATCATTCTGGCAACCCTATGAAGTGGAAGTTTATTACTTCCAATTGACCGAGGAGGAAACTGAGGTGCCACAAGGTTATGTAAATCAGCTTCTCTTCACATGGCAAGGCAGGGATGGGCTAGGATTTGATCCCAGGAAGTTGAGGTCGAGATTCCCTGCATTTGCCCTTAAGTGCCCAGAGTTGAGTTTTTGCTTTTATTGACATGAAATTAACGTAACGCAAGATTACCATTAGAAAGTGTATGATTCAGGGACTCCCATGGTGGTCTAGCGGCTAAGATTTCAAGCTCCCAATGCAGGGGGCCTAGGTTCGCTCCCTGGTTGGGGAACTGGATCCCACATGCTGCAACAAAGAGTTCACATGTCACAGCGAAGAACCAGCGCAGCCAAATAAATAAACTTAAAAAGACAACCAACAAGCAAAGTGTATGACTCTGTGGCATGAACACATTCATGATGTTGTGCAACTGTTGCCTCTAATTCTAAAATATTTTCCTCACCCCAAAAGGAACCCCTGTATCCATTAAGCACTCACTCCCGCCTGCATTCTGCTCGCTATTTTGCCTGCCTTTTCCAGCACCCAGGTATGTTTCTGGAACAACACACTGCTCTTTCCTCACACACAAAACAGCCTGGACTCAAGCTCCTGGAGGGGAGCGACTGGGTCTTCCTCACTAATCCACTCCCAGCCATCAGCTCTGAGTCTGGTACATATTTGTGGAATCTCCGCCTCATTTTCTATTGTTTGTTGTTTTTTACCGTCTATTGGATTTTTTGAGGCCCTACTACGTGCCATTATGCAAATCTTCAGAATAATTCTGTGAGTGGGTGGGAAAGATTATGCCGATCATAGGGAACAGAGGCTGAGAAAGTTTAAAGCATCTCTTCTCCTTCCTCTGTGCCTTTGTAATTGCTCTTCCCCTCTCTTGAAAACCCTTCCACCAGAGTTTCCCATTCTCAATGTCCTCGCCATCCCTCTCCCGTCTGTTTGGCTTTGCTCCTCTGTTAGAAAAGCAAAAATCCAACACACAAAGGGAATTCACACATTTGTCTTCCATAAGGCCACCTGGTCTCACTCAGACACCCACCTTTCTCTGGTCTTGGCTGGGATTCTTTCAGCTCCAGGAGCCTCCTGCTAATCTAAAGCCCTAGTCTACAGTTTGTGCATCTTTGATGAATAAAAAATGGGGAAATGAATTAATTATTACTTAATAAATTCAGTTTGGTTGACAAAAATCTTTCAAAGCATAAGGTCCCCACGTTGGAACCTGCCCAGATGTCCATCAACGGGTAGCTGGTGAAATAGATGATGCCTTCTCACAGGGGCATGCCAGGCGGGGAGACCCACAGGCACTAACATAGAAGGATGGACAAGATGTGGTATTAGAAGGGAAAAGAAAATAGCAGAAGAATTTTGGATGGCACAAACTCATTCTTGAGTACAGAGAAGAAATGCACAGGTGGGTGAATATAAATATAGATGTATTCATGGAGAAAATTCTGAAAGAAAACCAGGGTTTTTTTTTGTTGTTGTGGTAAAATATACATAAGATAAAATTTACCATCTCTGCCATTTTTAAGTGTACAGTTCTTTAAAAAAATTTTAAATTTATTTTCGGTTGTGCTGGGTCTTTGTTGCTGTGCAGGCTTTCTCTAGTTGCAGAGAGTAGGGGCCACTCTCTTGTTGCAGAGCATGGGCTCTAGGGCACACGGGCTTCAGTAGTTGTGGCACATGGGCTTAGTTGTTTCACGGCATGTGGAATCTTCCCAGATCAGGGATTGAATCCGTGTCTCCTGCATTGGCAGGCAGATTCTTTATCCCTGAGCCTCCAGGGAAGCCCAAGTATACAGTTCTGGTATCAAATACATTCCCAATGTTGCTACTATAACCACTATCCATCTCTGGTGCTCTTTTCATCTGTAAATTGAAACTCTGGACCCTTTTAACATTAACTTCCTACTACCTGCTTCCTCCTAGCCCCTGGCAACCCACCAACTTATTTTGTGTCTCTATGAGTTTGACTATTTGAAGTACCTCTTATAACTGGAATTATACAGTATTTGTCTTTTTGTAACCTGCTCATTTCGTTCAGTATTATGTCCTCAAAGTTCATTCATGTCATAGCCTGCATCAGGATTTCCTTCTTTTTAAGGGATCAAGATTTCCTCCTTTTTAAGGCAATAATATTCCATTGTATGGATAGACCACATGTTGCTTGTCCATTCATCCATTGGTGGACACCTGGGTTGCTTCTACATTTCAGCTACAGTGAATGATGCTACAAGGGTCAGGATAAAAAAAAAAAAAAAACCAGCATATTTTTAGAGAAACTAATCTCTGGGCAAGAGAGTGGAATTATGGGGAAATTCTACTTCCTTTCCCTCACTATACACAATTTAATTTTAAAATGTATTAAAATGTATAAAATCTAGAGAAAGCCCTGATCCCCATATACATCTTACAGAAGTGTAACCACAGTTTGGGGTATGTTCTCCCCCAGGTTTTTCTTTGCACAGGTGAACGTATAATATGCGCATAAATACTCTTGGAAAGTGAAAACTGAATTGCAGAATTACATAGTTTGCTCTGTCTGTGGAGTGCTATATCATGGGCATCCTTTCAAGTCAGTTCGCATGGGTCTATTTCATTCTTTTTAACTGCTTCCTACTCTTTTGTTGCCTATATGCTCCAAGTGTATTTAACCAACCCTCTATTGTGGACACTGAACACTAAGTTTAGGTTCTTTTTAGTTTTTTCCTGTTTTATCTATGGTGGTAAATATCCTTGAATGAATAACTTTGCACAGGTGAGCATAACTGCTTGCAAGATAAATTCCCAAAAGCAAAATTGTTTCTCCAAAGAGTATATACTTAAAAAAAAATTTTGGCCATACTGCACATGGCATGTGGGTTCTTAGTTCCCCAACCAGGGACTGAACTGGTGCCCCCTGCAGTGGAAGTGTGGAGTCTTAATACTGGAGCTTGAGGGAAGTCCCTCCAAAGGGTGTACAGTTGTGAAATGCAGGTGGGTATTGCCAAGTTGTCTTCCAAAATAGTTGAAAGAATCACCCCTATCATCAGTGGAGACAGGAGTATTTTCCACACATCCTCAACCCAAACCAGATAACCACCGTTGTTTTAATTTTCTAAAGATGAAGCTTATCACAGCCACCTTCAGTTATGAGGGCGGTTGGATTACTTCCAAGTTTACTGGTCAGTTGTTTTTCCTCTGTGAGTATTTATATGTTTTGTCCACTTCTTAAGTGGGAGCCTTTTCTGTTTCCTTAAGGCTTTTGCTTTCACTATACTGTGTCATCTGACTTTTTTTTTTTTATTATTACAACCAGCAAGTTCAAGTGTACAATCCCTTATCTGAGACCCTTGGGGAAGATGTGTTTCCGAATTCAGAATCTGTTTGGCTCTTGGAAAGGCATCAGGGTCCATGCACCTTATCTAACACTGTCAGCAAGGTCTGGGGCAGCCTCCCTATAATCAAACACATTAATAATTCTGCTGTGAAAGTATAAATGTTCCCACAAAGTGGGATGAATAAGGAATATAAATAGATTTGAAATCTCTGGTCAAATCTGGTTTTGCTACTAAATATGTTAGCAATAAAAACTCACAGTTTTCAGAGCTTTCTGGACTTTAAAGTTTTGTTTAACAGGTTGTGGACCTGTATCAGTTTTGTGTACAGGGAGGGAAAAAAATAAAGATAACTTTAAAGTTAAATACATAAGGCTCACACAGGGAAGTTAACATCAAGTGACAAGGTCTGAATTCT
The DNA here is from genome assembly GCF_019320065.1 of Cervus canadensis. Classification (NCBI taxonomy): domain Eukaryota; kingdom Metazoa; phylum Chordata; class Mammalia; order Artiodactyla; family Cervidae; genus Cervus; species Cervus canadensis. The sequence goes on along the minus strand of NC_057386.1, from coordinate 123,531,053 downwards.
TTCTTCCACCTCTAGGCTTTGAGAGGATTCAGGCAGGTGGGACAAGATAGGGATGTTTACACTTGGCCCAAGCTCTTAGAGACAGGGTTACATCCACCTCTGTTGCTGTCAGCTTTAGCTAGCTAGCTTCAGCCCTCTCCCTCGCACACACACTTATTCCTTTTCTGACAGGAAAGGGCCCTAACCCTTCCATGCATCCCCGATTGCTGATATGGACCCGGCCAGGACCGCCTTCCCAGCAGCCCCTTCTTGTCTGACTGCCTCACACTGCTTCCTTCGCTCCACGCCCGAATGCAGGTGAAATTAACTCAGTCCCATGGAGCATCCCAGCATGGAGTCTTCTCATCTCCCCACCCCTAAGTCAGTGATTTCCACAAGGAGGCCCTGATGCTAATTCTTCTCCCAATATATAAAAACCAGGTGCTTCCAGGAACTGTAAATATGAATCTACTTTAGGCTTTTAGAGCTACTGTGGAATTGAATAATCATAAAGGATACTTCTCCCGTGGAGATTTATGCCCTCCATGCACCCCCACTCCCAGTGCCCAACCGATAAAAAAACCATATTTTACCAAAATATATCTCCCATCAGCAGTCCTGGAACACCTCACTAACCGACTATATTTATTGGGAAATGATTCACATTAATTTCAGGTGTCATCCTAATATTATATTTATGACAGACTGTGTGAGCGCCAGCAAGGGCCCTCGCCTCGTTCCTGGCATACATTCTGTTTCTGCAAATACATATTGTAAACACTGCCTGGAGAGATAGAATCATAAAACCAAAATAGGTTATCTTTGGAAAATCTGTTAATCCTAATCAAATAAGACAACCGCTTGCCTGATTTGAGAAGCTGAGAGGCTTCATCCAAGGTTTGTGAGTTTTTTCTCTCTTAGAACTTTCTTATTCCTATTCTCCCCCCACCTCTAGGATGTGATGCAACTTTTTAATGCTGGAGGTGGGGACCCTCATAGTGATGAATGAGGGTGGACTTACAAATCCTGCCAAGTGAATAGTTGCTTGTTGTGCAAAAGGAGAAACTAAAGGCAGAAAGGAGGCCAGGGGCAGGAGAAGGTGGACAAAAGTTTGTTCAGAATCTATTTTATGTGACCTGACACAACAAGACATGAATGTGGACCAGAGAGAGAAAATGCAAAGTGCCTGCCTATAGAGATACTCTTACTTTGGACAAGCCAGAGGAAGAGGAGCACGGCCATTCTCTGAGGCCTCTGGGAGGGAAAGCCTGGAGGGCTTTTAAACATTGAGAGATCTAATATGTAATTTTCAGTTGTGTACACAGTGTGATGTGGCCACACATACATCATTGAAGCTGTCATGTCTAGTAAAGCCACTATACAGGACAATCTTGAGTGGGAGGTGTTCTGGGGGAGAGGAACAAAGGGTTTTGTTCCACTTTGGGGTTGCTGTTGTCTGAAGCAGCTGTTTGCATCTGCCCTTATCCATTCCTACATCTGGGAACAGAAACCCCTCCCTTCTTTCACCAAAGTCTAAGCACTTGGGTGAAGTCTACTTCCACCCTTGGCTCCAAGGATGGGCACATGACTTAGCACTGACCAATCAGAGCACTTTTACCTCCCTAGATCAGAGGATTTGGTCCTGATAACCATGTGACCCAGGCCCACCAATCAGAGCATTTTATTATCTTGAACACAATGATTGGTGTCAGACCTGACCAATCAGAGGATGCTATCCTTCTGGCTACAGTGATTGCTTCCCAGACTGACACATGACCTACCATTAGCTAATATGAACAGCCCATCTCCCTGGTTCCAGATACTGTTACAATAAAGGGCAAAGCTCTAAGCTAGGTTGAAGAAAGCCCCTCCAGTATTTCTGCTGGAATTTTGGGAAGGAAAAGACCAGTTCTCTTTAGACCAGGACTTTTGAGGCATGGGATGTAAGCTTGAGTGCCTGGCAGCCATTTTGTCACTGTGAGGGAGAACCTGTCTGAGAAGCAGAGTGGAGTGATAAGGAAAGCTAGATTCCTGGTGATAAAGATGATGACAATTTTAATGCTAATGATGAACAACTCATGCTGTGCTTACCATGTCAAGCTCTAGAAACTATACCTAGAGTGGTCATGTATTCCTTTTAACAAATCTATGTTCTGGACGCTTTTAGTACTCCCATTTAACAGATGAGAAAATGAAGCAGAGTGGCCACCCAGTCAGAAGTAGAGCCAGACTTTGAACCATAGTAGTTTGACTCCAGAGGCATCATTTTACTGACAATGGTTCATGTCGTCAAAGCTATGGTTTTTCCAGTAGTCATATACAGATGTGAGGGTTGGCCCATAAAGAAGACTGTGCTGAAGGATTGGTGCTTTCAAATTGTGGTGCTGTAGAAGATTCTTGAGAGTCCCTTGGACTGCGAGAAGATCAAACCAGTCAATCCTAAAGGAAATTATCCCTCAATATTCACTGGAAGGACTGATGCTGAAGCTGAAGCTCCAATACTTTGGCCCCATGATGATAAGAGCTGACTCATTGGAAAAGACCCTGATGCTGGAAAAGAGCAAAGGCAAAAGGAGAAGAGGACGGCAGAGGGTAAGATGGTTGGATAATATCACTGACTCAATGAGCAGAAATCTGAGCAAACTCCAGGAGATAGTGGAGGACAGAAGAGCCTGGCTCACTGTAGTCCGTGGGGTTGCAAAGACACAGTTTAGCGAGTAAACAACAGCAATTTGGCTCCAGAGTCCCTGTTCACAACTACTGTGTATCGCTCAGCAAACATTTATTGAGCCCCTACTGTATGCCAGGCTGTGTGAGGACATGGCGATGAATAAACCCTGATCCCTAATCTCCAGGAGCTCAGAGTCAGGGAGGGCTGTCACGAAAGCAGGCAAGCCCACCCACTGGATGTAACCAAGCTCTGATTGAGGTAGCTGCCCTCAGCCTGTGACTGCTGCACCACCTCCATCGATTTGCAAAGAAACTCACAACCTTCAGGAGAGTAGCTCCAGCCCTAACAGGCCTTCAAAAATGTCAAGGGTATTTTTAGCCTGGAGAGTTGGTGCATCCAGTGACAGATTGGAGAAACGAGCCTGTGCTCTGGGGAGATGTAACGTGAAGCCACAAGAAACTCCATTTCAGGAGAGGGGTTGGGCTCAGGGAGGCCTCGGGGCTTCAGGGAGACACAGGGAGGACAGCCAGGTTGCTGGATATCTGGAACTGGGGTGGAGGAGTCTCACTTGGAGTGCTTGGGCCTGGAACCTTCCCTGGTCCACTCCCAGGAAGGTATGAAGATCTTTCAGAAAGTGCTAGCTTAGCCGGTATACATGGGGGAGTAGCACTCACAGTGAGATGGCCAGGTGGGCACAGAACTTGGGGAGGGCCCTTTAGTCATTCAACAAAGCCACATGCTAATTCCCCAGAGCCTGACTTACTGTCAGCGCTCAAAACATTTTGTTGAACAAATGAGCACCCATTCCATGAGCAAACATCCACACTGGTTCGGCGCTGTACCAGGAGCCAGGGATACAAAGAAGGCACAACCTCTGCCCTGTGTTAGATGGGAGGAGAAAGTTGTAGAACCGTGTGGTCAGATCTACAGCAGTTTGGTGACCCCATGGACTGTGGAAACTCCACAGAAGGCGCTTAGCAAGGTCATAGAAACCTTCCTAGAGGAGGTCACCCTTGAATCGGAGGCTTGAAACATAATCTGAAGTGAACCACGTAGAGAAAACAGTGAAGTATAAAGACATAGAGCTGTATCAAGCGAAAAAATAAAATAATAAAAGAGCAGCTCCCTTTTACTGACCCCTCCATGAGGGCCAGTCACTGTGCTATGCTTGTAAAGATTGGGTTTTATTTAATCTTCCCAACAACCATAGAAGGAAAGGAAATCTTCCAATTTGCAGAGAGGAAACCTGGCCCTCAAACGTTGACAGCATGGATTCTGGGGCCAGGTGGCCCAGACTTCAATCCTCACTTTTTCACTAACCAGCTGTGTCACTGGGGCAGTGACTTTCTCTCACCGGTCCTCAACTCCCCACCTGTAAAGTGGAGATAATAACAACACCTACCTTGTTTAAGGTTGTTGTAGGAATCCCATGAATTGCTACGAGCCAAGTACTTGAAAGATTGCTTGGCATAAGGTCATTGTTCCGTAAGTGTTGCATGAATAAATGGGGAAATGAGTGAATGGAAATTAGGGCTAGAAGAAGTATAATAACCTTCTACGGCCACATAGAAAGTAATGTCAGAATTTGGACCCAGGTCTGACTCTGGATTCTGAGCCTCTGTTCTTTGTTGCCAACTCGGGGTTTAGTAAAATTGGGGAGGAAAGTCGTAATCCCTGAGACTCTCATGGATGGACAGAGTGAATATCATGTGCCAAGAACTGGCCTGATCACTTTCCATGCAGCAGCCCCTCACTTAGCCCTCATGACAACCCCTCTGGGTACATCCTCATACTTTTCTCATTTTACAGATGAAGATATTGAGGGTCGGAGTGGCTATGAGACTTGCCTGAGCTGCAGAGCTAGCAAGTGGCCACCCTGGGATTTGAACCCAGCTTTTTATGGCCAGTTCGTGATCCAGTTACACACAAGCTGTAAAGAAATGGATAAATGATTGTACCCGAGGTGACTCACTTGCATTTCTAGTTTAGTTCTCACTCCAGCCTTGTGAAGAAAGTGGTGGATTGTCAGTCCCGTGTTAAAGAGGAGGAAGCTAAGGATCAGAGAGGCTGATCAACTTGCCTAAGTCCACACAGCTGGTTGGCAGCCATGCCTTCACTGAGGAGCAGAAGGGTTGTTGCAGTTTATCAGACCAGCAGCCTCCCTACCTGAATGGTCCACAGGACCCAGCCCTCCACTTTTATTAATACAAACAGCTTCACTGGGTCCAGCGACACCCAGAGGCTCCCTGCCCCGCTCCCCGTCTCCCCACTCGGCTGACCCCCCAGCCACGTGTGGTCCGCGATCTCTGTGCTCAGATGCAGGTGCTTGCAGCCACCACAGGCCGTCTGTCCGCTGGTGCCCACCTCCTCGGTCTGTTGCAAAACCAATGTCAGTTCATGTGAGCCTGATTCCCAGGTACGCGGCCCACACTGAACACGGTTCCATGCAGGCCAGAGAGCCGCTGTGGCTGTCGACAGAGCTCTGAGGCTTATGTCACTTTCAGGGCCCCACATCTGGTGGCCACAGCTGGCAGGCCCCAGGGAAGAAATCCCCTTCTCCTTGTCTCTCTCCTCTTCCAAAACATTCCCCTGCTGTCCATCTTGCTGACAGTGTCACAGTCCAGGCCAGCGTGGTCCTTTACCTGGATGGCTGCTGCAGCCACCTCCCCGGGCTCCTGCTGGGACACCCCCTACACACACACACACACACACACACACACACACACACACACACTCAAAGACAACTCACCACCCACACATGAGCCCCACTTAAAACCCACCAGTGCCACAGAGACCCAGAGAGTTGAAAAACAAATACTCAAGCAAATACATGAGTATACATGTTCATAGGAACACTATGCACAACAGCCAAAAGGTGGGAACAACCCACACGTCCATCAACAGATGAATGGATAAACCAATTATAGCCTATCCATACAGTGAAATATTATTCAGCTGTAAGAAGGAGTTATAGATGTGGCACTGTAGATAAACCTTGCAAACATTATGTGGAGTGATTGAGAGAGACCAGATACAACAGGCCACATATCTGATTCTATGTATGTGAATTGTCCAGAATAGGTAAATTCATAGAGACAGAAAGCTGACTGGTGGTTGCCAGGGGCTTGTGGGGAGAAGGGAATGGGGAGTGATTGTTAATGGGTGTAGAGTTTCCACTTGAAGTAATGAAAATGTTCTGGAACTAGATAGAGGTGGTTGTATAACATTGTGAATGTATTAAATAAGACTAACATTCACTTTTACATGGCCAAGTGTGTGTATGTAAAACTCTCACCTTTAAAAAAGTTTTTGACTATTGATTAAAAAATTTACCGTTTTAAATCATTTTCATGCTCACACATGCTCAGTCCTGTCCAACTCTTTGTGACCCCGTGGACTGTAGCCCACCAGGCTCCTCTGTTCATGGGATTTTTCAGGCAAGACTACTAGAGTGGGTTACCATTTCCTCCTCCACGGTATCTTCCCGACTGAGGGATCGATCCTGCGTCTCCTGCACTGGCAGGTGGATTTTAACCACTGAGCTACCTGGGAAGCCCTGAACCATTTTCATCACCGGCAAAAGAAACATATTTGTTTGAATATCTGTTTTCCAGTTCTTTAGGATGGGTACTTAGGTGTGGAGTTGCCAGGTTGTATGGTAACTTTATGTTTAAAGTTTTGAGAAACTGCCAGACTATTTTCCACACTGGCTGCACAATTTTGCATTCCCACCAGCAGTGTATAAGGGCAGAGAGAGGTTTTGAGGCTTGAATGCAATAATACATGTACAGGGTTTCACTCAGGCTTGAAACACAATAAATACTCCAAAAATATGAGCAATTATGATTATTCTTATTAACCGTCATTACTATGTACCTCCTCTAGGCCAGGCTCTGGTGTAGGTACTGGTGGTACAGAGATGAATGCAAAGTGATTCCTACTTTCAAGGAGCCCCTGTTCACCTGAATGACTTTTCATCAGGCTGTTCCGAGTAACTGGTTTGATTAACAACAATAATAATAGCTACAAATGTAATGACTGCTTATAACGTGCCTGGCATTATGCCCAGTTCTTTATTCACTTCCTTCCTGTGGTCCTCACAACAAGGGAGTAAGCAATATTAAGACAATATTACTATCCCCTTCTACAGATGAGAAGACTCAGAGTGGGGTGGGTGTTCCCAAGCACCACAGCCGGCATCCAGCAGCGATTAAATGTGAAGCCTGTGTCCTTACCCACTGCCCTTCCTGGACTCAAATGTGGATCTATTTCCTCTCCATTCTGCCAAAATCCTGAAATTAACCCAGGTTTTCCTTGCACTGACCCACTTGGATTCTAGCTGTAGTTGCCAGCGTGGCAGGGGCAGCCGGTGGGCAACTTATGGGCACAAGTTTCAAGCATTGGTCAGGGCCTGAAAGGACAGTCTTTCCTGCAGTTCGAGGAGCCACTTTTGAGGGCTAATCCAGGCAGCGTCTGGGCCTCTGATACCCCAAGAACAAGTACCAAGTTGCATTTGCTTTTTTTCTCCTAGGCTGCAGGTCTTTCCCTCAAAATCTGGCCACTGCCAGCCACATCCTTGGTGTGGCCCTGCTGCTTCAAGTATTCATGGTCCCTTGCAAGACCGCACTAGCAGTTGTGTCCAGAAGAGCAACACCTGGTCTGTCTTCCATGTTGTCCACAGCTCTGATTCTACAAGGGACTGGGAGGGCCCCTTTCTGCAAGATGCTAGTCTGTATGGATTGTTGAGTGGGTTTCCACAAACCAGTGGGTTTTCTGGGCCTCCCAGAGCAGCTGGTGGCTCCCCTGGCAGTGCCAGGTAGGGGGGACTGAAGTGATCATCCTCAAGTCCACCTGCCCAGGCCTGAAAGGCCAGACAGAAACTGGAGGCAGGGACGACAGGCCCCGGGGGAGGAGGATGCACTGGACAGCATAGGAGACACTCTGAGTCTCTGAAGACGCCAGGAATTCCCTCTCCTTTCTCCTGTATTTCCTTGAAATGACTGTCCCCATACTTGGTAGGTTAAACGTTTTCTATCTTGTGTCCCTAAAATGGGCTTCCCTGGTGGTTCAGATGGTAAAGAATCTGCCTGCAATGCAGGAGACCTGTGTTCGATCCCTGTGTCTGAAGGATCCCCTGAAGAAGAGAATGGCTACCCACTCCAGTGTTCTTGCCTGGCATGTTCCAGGGACTAAAGAGGCTGGCTGCTGCCATCCATGGAGTCGCAAAGAGCTGGACACGACTGAGTCACTAAAACAGCCATTTGAGTACCACATGTCACAGTATTTTGCCATATCCACAAACCACCATTATTGTCACTTATTTTATACTTTCTTCAAATTGACTCACTTTTTTTTTTTTACTTTAAATACATGTTTTGAAGAAAGAAAGTTTATTTTGCAACTGTAAGTGAAACACTATAAGTTTTCCTTTGCAGAAACAGAATGGAACATAAAAGTAAATATGTACCTCCTACATAGATTTCTTACTAATTACAAAGGGAAAAAATTAGAGTGGAGAACCCTGACAGATACCACCCCATCCAAGAAGTCAGAGTTTACAACGCCAGAAACAGCCGTCAGGGGCCTCCTGGCATGATGCACTGTGAAGGCTACCACATTACTTTAGTGGTGTTCTTGCCAGGAGTGTGTAACTTGAATCTTTTTTATTTATTTGCGGATTTATTTTTGGCTGTGCTGGGTCTTCATTGCTGCCTGTGGACTTTTAGTTGCAGCAAGGGGAGCTGCTGTCTAGTTATGCACACTTCTCAGTACGGTGGCTTCTTTTGGGGAGCACGGCCTCCAGGTGCATGGGCTAAGTAGTTGTGGTGCATGGACTCAGTTGCCCTGTGCTATCTTCCCAGACCAGGGGTCAAATCCATGTCCCCTGTATTGACAGGCAGATTCTTAACCACTGGACCACCAGAGAAGTCCCCATAACTTGAATCTAATCCCAAGGAAACACCAGACAAACCCAAACTGAGAGATGGTCTCCAAAATGGACTCTTCAAAAATATCAGCCTTGAGAAAGGCAAAGGAAGGCTGAAGCACAGGTCCAGGTTAAAGGAGGCTAAAAGAAGGGAGTGTTATTTTCAATGTGTGATCCTGGATAAGATCCCCGAATGGAAAAATAATGATTATAAAATACAGTTCAATTTTATGTCACTATTTCATTTGGTGAAATTTCAACACGGAATCTGAAAGGTCAGATTCTAGAACTATATCACTGCTAAGTTTCCTGCATGTGATGGTTGTACAATAGTTAGGAACGAGAATGACCTTGTTCTTAGGAGACAAACACTGATCTCTTGTGTGTAAAGGACTGTGCTGGTGATTGCATTAACTCTCAAATGGTTCAGGGGGAAACATATATATAGAAAGCTATATATACACATACAGACGGAGAGAAAAATAAAGCAAATGTGGCAAAATGTCAACATTTGGCAAATCTGGAGAAGTTCAGAGAGTTCACGGTACTCTTCTTACAACTCTTCTGTTGTAATTTTTTTCCAAATAAAAAGTTTTGAAAAATGTCCATCTGCAGAGAGCAAAGGCAACTCACATATCACTGAGGGAGGGGTCCCACACGTTGGAAAATGGAACTCAGGGCAGTTTCTCCTTGTCTACGTCTCTCCGTATGGTAGTTCTTTCCTTCTTCAGCCTCCTCCTGGGTAGGTTCAGTTCAGTTCAGTTCAGTCGCTCAGTCGTGTCTGACTCTTTGCGACCCCATGGGTAGGTTTATCTGCCTACTTACTCCCCTCTTTAGGGATTTAGGACTCACATTAGCGTATTAAAGGCTCTGAAAAGTGGTGAATGCTTTTTGTTGGTTGAGGGTCTGCTGTTTGTTGCGCTCCTACCATGTCTCTGTGAGCTGTAGGAGATAGATGCTGTCATCATACCTATTTAAAAGATGAAGGAACTGAGGCTTAAGGAGACAAAGTAACATATCCAAAGTTTCCTCAGAAGCCAAAGAACAGGGATTAGATACCTCCCTTAATTACCCCAATGTACCCCAAGCCACCCCTGGTGGCTCAGAGGGTAAAGAATCTGCCTTCAACGCAGAAGACCTGGGTTCGATCCCTGGGTCGAGAAGATCCCATGGAGAAGGAAATGGCAACCTGCTCCAGTATTCTTGCCTGGAGAATTCCATGGACAGAGAAGTCTGGCAGGCTACAGTCCATGGGGTCACAAAGACTCGGACACGACTGAGTGACCACACACTTCACACTTTACATAGAATTACTGGAGGCAGTCTCGTGGCTGAGATCTAGAGGGATTTGGGGTTCAAATCCCAGCTCTACCACTCTGCTAGCTGTGTGATCTGGAACAAGACACTTGTAAGTTGTGGTGATGATTAAATAAATCAGTATATGGAAAGTACTTAGTGTTTGACATAATACCTGGGAGTAACAGAGACTCAGAGAGGTTAAGTGACTTGGCGAAGGACACACAGGAAGAGGCAGGTTCAAGGATTGAACTCTGGGAGACCCCAGAGTCCCAGCTGTGATCCTGTGTCCTGCTGACCCTGAGCTCTGGGTTAGGCTCACCAGCTTCTGGTCCCTATTTGCCCTCCATAACATAGCTCCCTTCCAGCTTCTCCTGCCATAGTCAAAGTCTACATTTTCCTGGTCTGGGTGTGGCTCCAGTCAGTCCTCATGAGGACTTCTGGGCCCTTTGCTTGGATCTCCAGCTCATATCCCACACCCAGCCTTTGTAGGGAAGGTGAACGCACCTTACCTACCACCAAGGGAGTCCTAACTGCTGCAGAAGTAAACAATCCACAATCCAGTGGGTTACCAGAATGTCTTCCTCAGGCTCACCCACCTGCCTTCCTTCACAGGAACTAGGCTATACTAAAGCGAGCATTGGAAATATTTATTCTGCCAAAGAGAATAAAACAACAACAACAACAACAACAAACAGGGTTGGAATCCATTTCAGCCTAACCGATATTTTACACAATTGGATACGTTTGACTAAACTAATACATATGTATGTAGACCGGCGCATTTCCATTCAAAGCAATGTAAATTACCTTTGACCAATATATTTTCCTGGAAATCAATGCATTTTAACACAAGATAATATTTATGAAATTGAATTTTTTATTGAAGCTAATGTAATTCTATTCTATTTTATGCATTTTTATTAAACTAATGCATTTTAAATTAATCCATTGTATATTAAGTACAACAGACATTGGTACTTACAGTAAAATAATATATGCCCACTGAAATCAATACAGTTTCAAAACCTGGTGTTTTCCATTTAACTGAAGGATGTCAAGAATACGCAGCAACGAGTTCAGGGCATATGAATGTAAAAATTGTCTTTTCTTTTTTTACCCCAAAACCATTATCATGTAAAAAATATTGTGCCTCAGGATATGGCCAGAAGCCCAAGGATTTAGATTTAATTCATGATTATAACAGCCAACTCAATCAAACATCCCACTTGACCGACTTTTTGACCAAGAGGACTGGTGATTCTTAATCATGAAGTGTGACACAAATCACTTGTCACTACTAATAAAATACTGAAGTTTGCAAATAATTTACTTTGGAGGGAAAAAAAGCTCGTGTTTTGAATCAGTCCAGATTCTGGCAGGAAAAGATAATGCACTCAAACTGGTATTTCAAGAAGTGTTGAATAAAGAGACTATTTACTAAGGTGAGGGCAGGTTTACAAAAACAATGGTGCCACACCCTGGGGCTAGTAACCTTAGGGAACTATTACCCAGTGGGCATTACCAGGCAGCTGGCAGAGAGAGAGAAGCTGTGGCTATCACCAGAGAAACAGCCTCTCTCAGCAATGCCGTGGAGAAGGAGTGAGGGGGATAAATACTCAACTTCTCTATCTTCCCTCTTGAGCTCCTGTTGATACTATACTTTCCATTGGCCATATCAACCAAAAGCCAAAGGAAAAGAAAGACTGTCGTTGCAGTTCTGAGGCATCACAGAATAAGCTGGAGACAGGTTAAGAAGGGTGAATATGGTAGGGAAATGGAAGATACTAGCACAGCTCCTGAGTGCTTACTGGACACGAAGTATTTTCTCATTTAATTCTCGCAACACCCTCTGAGGAAGGTACTACTATTATCCCCATTTCCAGAAAGGGAAAAATGAGGCTCAGAGAGATAAAGTGGGAGAGCTAAGGTTTGGAGAGAGGCCCATCTAACTTTGTGGAGGAAGGGGACAGTTTCTGGAAAAGATCTTTCTCTTTAATTAAAGAATACAAGATTCTCTTTAGCATAATCATATCCCCTTCCTTACTGCTTGAGACTGTGACATGAGGACCTGATATCTGGAGCTGTGGCAGCTATCTTGTGACCATGAGAGGGGACATTACCTACACGCCGAGTAGAGCAAGGCAGAAAGCAGAGGGGTCTGAGTTCTTTCTGATACCAAGTCCTTAAACCAAGTCCTGGGGCTTCCCAGGTGGCGCTAGTGGTAAAGAACCTGCCTGCCAATGAAGCAGACATAAGAGACACCGTTTCAATCGCTGAGTTAGGAATATCGCCTGGAGGAGGGCATGGTAACCCACTCCACTATTCTTGCCTGGAGAATCCCCATGGACAGAGGCTCCTGGCGGGCTACAGTCCATAGAGTCCCAAAGAGTCGGACGTGACTGAGCGACTGAGAACACACAAACCCAGCCCAGAACCTTCTACCTTAGGCTTCTTGGTAATTAACAAGAAATACTCATCTTTTAGGCTTCATATGTGGCTCAGGGGGAAAGAATCTGCCTGGCAGTACAGGAGATGCAGGAGACACAGGTTTGATCCCTGGATTAGGAACTTACCCTGCAGTAGGAAATGGCAACCCATTCCAATATTCTTGTCTGGAAAATTCCATGGATAGACGAGCGTGGTGGGTTACAGTCCATAGGGCCACAAAGAGTCAGACATGACTGAGCATGCATGCATGTTTACTCATCATTGCTTTTTAAGTTTACTGCTACTTGTAGCTAGAAGCATTTCTTGTAGACTGTTACACGTACATTGCTTGAAGTTTTAACAATGAGTATTATCTTTCTGAAAAACACAAAATCAAATAATAAATAACCTTTTAACCACTCCCGTCATCCAACTCCACCAAATTAGTCATGGGATTTTCTTTTTTCCTTCAGGACAAGACCCAGATGCACATGATTTTTTAAGGCTGAATTCACAGACCTATTTTATTACATTTTTATACTTTTTTTTTTCATTATGCACATTTAGGTGGCAGAACAGCTCAAGCGTATTCATACCCGTATTCCCTGTTGCTGAAGAAGCTGTTTGCAGCTCTCATGGGGCACAACACTGCTATTGTTGCATTTCCTATGAGAGTCCCTTATAAGCCCGCTCTCTCCCCACTCCATCAGCTCTAAGTCTGTTCAAGGAGACTTTCAGAGTTCCCAGATCCAACCACAGAACCCCAGGGACCTGGGGGTGGGGGTGGGGGCGGGTCTCAAGGCATTTCCCTAGAACTTGCAGATGACAACCAGCATCTTCCTTCTATGAGAGGAGAATTTTGTTCTAAATTTCCATCTTGCTCCTTTCTCTTTGAATATAGACTCAGGAGATTCTAGAACCTCAAGGGTTTGGGACATTTATTCTTCTTGCAAAGATTTACAATGATGAGACGGCCTAATTTCACTCATTCACCCATTGCTTTGGCTCAACTGAGCCTCCACTTTCTCATCTTGAAAATGGGAATGATGCTAGGACTTTACCTCAAAAGATTGTGAGGGGAAGAGTTAAAACATGTGGACTGACTGGCACAGAGTAGGGACTATCTTACAAGTAACAAAAGTAACATTGTTTTCTCTTTGAGAGTCCATAAAAGTTCTTAGTGCATTCATCCATATTACAGCCACCTTCCTTAGTGGTGGCTATCCTTATCATAGAGAAATCTAGGTCATTATAATGTCTCAACTTTGGATGAGTGTCTATTTTATGAATTCCTCCACATCACTGATTAGCCAAGGAAACTGATGGGAATTAAGATCTTAGGCCTTAAGATCAGAAAGACCTGATTCAAAGGGTTCAAACCTCACCCTGTGTGATCTTGGGTAAGTCACTTTGCCTCCCTGGGCCTCTCAGCTTCCTCATTTGGATAATGAAACTAATAATGTCTGCCTTACAGACTGGTTTGAAGATTAAATGAGGTTAGACATGAAAAGCTCTGAACACAGGGCACTTAAGAGCATCTGCCATATCTCTTTATAGTTGTTGTTTTTTTTTTTTTTTTTCTTGGCATGCATGGAAATAACTATGGAGAGATAGATGTAAAGTTCTGTGGTCTACGTGCTAGTCTGTTTCCAGAGACAGATGGATAGAGGAAGAAAGTGCAAAGAGGTTATTGATTGAGTTAGAATTTTCTTTTCTTAAATAAAAGTGATCTCAAATTTGTAGAAAAGATAGAAGTGATTCATCATTAATATTTTAATACTGTTTCTAGATTCCAAACTCTCTGTGGGCTGAGACCCAGCTAATGAACTTCAATATTCTGCACAGGGCCTGGCACTCAGCAGGTAACCAATCAACAATGATTGCTCTAGATTCACTGCTGTATTAGTCAGTTCAGGCTACCATAACAAAATACCATAACCTGGGAGGATTAAACAACTATTTTCTCATAGTTTGGACACTGGAAGTCTAACATCAGAGTGCTGTCATGTTTAGGATCTGGTGAGGGCTCTCGACCCGGTTTACAGATGGCCATCTTTTTGCTGTGTCCTAGAATGGCAGAGAGAGGGAAAGAAGAGAGAGAGAGAAGGAGGAGGGGTGTGTGCTCTGATGTCTCTTCTTATAAAGGTATCAATACCATCATGGAGGCCCTAGCCTCATCACCTAATCTAAACCTAGTTACCTCCCAAAGGTACCATTCCAAATACCCTCCCACTAGGAGTGATGGCTCAAGGGCCCAGATCTGACCTGGAGAAAGGAGAGTTTTCCCCAGGATTTCTGATGGAACCTTTGGAAAGAGGCACTCTCTTTTTCCCTGGGGATGTTACCCTCGGAGGACAGACACCTGGGCTGCCAGAAACCATCTTAGCCACCTTGCAGAGAAGCCTGTCTGAGAACAAAGCCAACAGAGAAGGAGAATGATAATGTCTAAAATTCAACCTCAGAGGCTCTTGATCTAGCTGTACCCAAAGCTCATCATACTAAGAAACCACTTTGGCTTAAGCCAATGTGAGGTATGTTTCCGTCTCTTGCAACCAGAAGCAGGTGACTAATTCAAATGTGTTAGCTAGAACTTTTTCAGTATTTCCAACCTGTGCTGATGAATTCTGATTCTCTTGGATTTGGGAATATCTGCATCACACTCTCTTATAACACTGAAGAGAATTATGACTTGTCTCCGTTGTCACAGAAGATTAACTAAGAACTGATACTTTTGGACTGTCACAACACCCTGTTATAGCCACGCTTTCCGGGAAACAAACTCACTCAGAGGGACAATGCAGATAGTGGAGTGCAGTTTATTACACCGGCGGGCCCAAGGCAGAGTCTCCTCTTAGCCAAGGGCCCCGACCAGCATTTGTGAAAATCTTTTATATCCCATGTGTACATGTCCAAACCCACCAGCCCAAATCCCTTCAGGCTTACAAAGGAAGGGTAAATACAATCACAATCACCCCATCTTTCACGTGTTATGTGTTCAAACAGTTAATAATCAATAAGCCCGCGGTTATATTCCAACCAGTTAATAACCGATAAGCCTGTGCTTACATTCCGATAGATAGTGTCCGGAGGCAGGGGTGATTAGTGTCTGTTTTCTCTTAGGCAATGAGTAACCTGGATGTGATCTTCAAGATTCCACTGCCCAGAGGGGTTCTTATCCTTCCATTGTCATTCCCACAGGCGCTAAGCAGAGTTCAGAGTCCATTGGAGAGGCGGCCTAGAATGATCAGCAGGGACAGGCCTGAGATGGAGTCCAGGCCCTATGAATTCCTTCTTCAACCCTTGTGAGGTAGCCAAGCAGCTATTGTTATATTCTGTAGTAGATACTGTCAGCTGATGTTAGAACACCCTTTTCCATCCTTCTCCTCCCATTTTGTTCAGATTCCCAGCTCCCTCCCCACCAAGCAGCTTCTCTAGGAGACATGGGCCCACGCTCAAGGCAGGATAATCCTTCCCTCTTCTCCTCTTACTCAGAATAAGTGTGTAACTCAATTCTGGATGGTGAGATCTAAGGGTAAATCCATGGGCAGAGCTTCTGGAGGAAGTCTCCCGAGGCCTCTGAGAGAACTTCCTGTGAACTCTGTCATGTGGAATCTCTGCCGCCATCTTGCTCTGCCCTGTGGGGAAAATCCAGAGGACTGCAGAGTGGAGCCATGCAAACTGCCTGCCTCCGGACTTGTACTGCGAATTATAAGAATTACCTGTTTTGAGATCTTTTCCATCTCAGAACTCCCTGGTATGTGAGAAAATAATTGTCTCTTTCAAACAATTTTGAGTCAAGATTTCTGTAACCTTCAAAACCATTTGAATAATACACTCTGATTTTATCGATGAAAGAAAAAATTTCAGAGAGAGGAAGTCACTTTCTCTGATATATTGTCAACATTACTGTGGTTGCAGGTGACCGAAATTTAACTGGAATAGCTTAAGAAAAGAAGGGGATTTATAGACTCAGTAAATTCAGAGCACAGAAGTGGATAAATGTCCCTCAACTGGTGAATGGAGATAGATTGGTGAATGGATACATACAATGTATTTATTCCTCAGCAATAGAAAGAAACAATTACTGATGTGCTAACAACATGGATGAACCTTAAATGTATTATGCTAAGCGAGAGAAGCCAGACTAACCCTGGTGGGCTACAGTCTGTAAGGTTGCAAAAAGTGAGATGTGACCAAAGTAACTTAGCACACACACACACACACACACACAAATTAAAAAAGAAAGTGTTAGTTGCTCAGTCTTGTCCCATTCTTTGTGACCCCATGGACTGTAGTGCCGCAGGTTCCTTTGTCCATGAAATTCTCCAGGTGAAAATACTGAAGTGCATAGCCACTCCCTTCTCTAGGGGATCTTCCTGACCCAGAGATTGAACCCAAGTCTCCTGCAGGCAGAATCTTTACCGTCTGAGCCACTAGGGAAGCCCTGGTGGGCTTAAGTATTTTAAATTAGGAATCTTATTATGGGATGGGAAGTTACTGCTTAATGGGTACAGAGTTTTTGTTTGGGGGCTGAAGATTTTGGAAAAAGATAGTGATGATGTGCACAGCATGGTGATGGTAATTAATGTCACTGAATTGCATATTTAGACATGGCTAAAATGACATTTTATGTTAAATATATATATTTTGTAATATTTATTTATTTTAGGCTGTGTTGGGTCTTCCTTGGGGCTTGGGCTCTTCCCTGTAGCGTGTGAGTTTCTCAGTCATCGTAGGCTTAGTAGTTGCGCCACGTGGGCAACTACTAGTTGTGGCACAGGCTTAGTCATTATGGCTCACAGCTTAGTTGGTCCATAGTGTGTGGAATCTTAGTTCCCTGACTAGGGATCGAACCCACATCCCCTGCATTGGAAGGCAGATTCTTAATCCCTGGACCACCAGGGAAGTCCCTTAAATAGAGTTTACCACAAATTTTTTTCCAAGTGCAACCAAAGAAGTCTGATCTTAGATTTCACGCATGTCTGGGTCCAGGATTCTGTTCATCTCTCAGGCTCTTTTCCCCCATCTTAGCTTTATTTCCATCAGGCTTTCCCCAGGTGGTGACAAAAATGGCCTTAGGCAGTCCCAGGTATACGTCCTCTCAGCTCAGCAAAAAGAGCAGGAGGGAAGTGATTCTTTCCCAGTAGTTCCTAAGAGTCTCATAGTTGAGTTTTACTGACTTGCCTTAGGACATGAGCTAAGGACGTAACCAATCACCGGGGCAGAGAGGTTGGAGTGATCTAATTGGCCAGTCTGGATCACATGCCCATTCCCAAAGCTGGGGGAGTAGCCCCATCCAAACCCTTTGGAGGGAGAGTTGGAAGGGATGAAAAGAAAGAAAACCAAAGAGCTTTGCCAGCAGCCCCCACACCCAAGTTAAATGTTGAATGGCCCAGCCCCAATTCTCTGCCCGACATTTAGGCAGGCTGTGCCATTCTGTCCTTACTTCTCTCCAGCAAAGCCCACGTAGGTACAACATACACTCATCATTCCATCCCTGGGTTTGCATAAAAACCCACGTCCATGAAGTAGCAACTGCAATGTTTTTCAATCACACAGCAAAGATATTTAAAAATATCACCCATATGTGTTTTAAATACAGGCAAATAGCTGGCAAGGCAGCCGGCTTCACACCCGCGTGCCATTCTGAGTTATAATCTTCGCGCTTCCAACTCTCAAAATCACACGTTGAAGGCCAGACAAGCCCGGAACACTGCTGAGGCTTTTCGTCTACCTAGAATCTTCCTGACTGCTCAGCCTAGATTTCTTTCCTGGTAGAGGGACCATCTATGATCCTGGGAAGGAATTTAAGGGACTCTGTACTTGAGCTTAATTATTTGTCCTCCACTAAGAATACAAAAATGGAACCATGAAGTTTTTAGTGAAGTTTAGGAAGTTTCCCAAACTCTTTCATGAAACCATCCTCACAGTCCAGCCCACGCCAGCTCTCTCACTGCCCCCGTCCACCTTCCCATAGTGTCACCTATCTGATACTGAAACCGTTTACATCAGATTGGGACTTGAACCCATGTGCTGGGACTCAAAACCAGCCAAAACCCATTTTGGGACACAAACCCAGCCAAAACCCATGGTAACTGGTTTCAGGACCTAATGAAGCTCAGGTTCATGATGTCTCATCGCAGAAAGAAGTCAGTCAGAGACAAAGTGATAGGTAATAAGTGGATTTATTCAGATTTAGAGAGATGCATACTCTACAGAGTGTGGGTCATTGGAGAGGACAAGTGCAGCAATGAAATGTGGCCTGGTTAGTTTTTATAGGCTGGGTAATTTCATATGCTAATGAGTGGGAGGATTAGTCCAACTATTTCTGAGAAGGGGTGGAGATTGCCAGGATTTGGGCCACTGCCCACTCCTTGGTCTTTTAACAGTGCTTCAGAACTGTCAAGGCACCTCTGGGTGTGTCATTTCACTTGCTGATTGAGGATCAAGGTCTAGTCTTGACTGCCATCTTGGTCCCATTTGATTCTAATCGGTTTATGTTGTGTCCTCGGGCTATGTCATTCTTTCAGAAGTAGTGCCCTGCTCCTTTCCCTCCTGTTACAATATTAGCCTTTAAAATCCAACCTTGCTTATACTTCTTCTTATAACTTGCGACTCCCAACATCTTCTCACCTTCCAGATTTATACTTTCCTTTAATATCCAAACTAATGCCCTTCTGCAATACATATAATTCCAACTTTAAGTGGCTAAAATTATAATAGATTTTCTTTATCTTTTACAGAAAGTGCAGAGGTAGGCAAGTCCAAGTTTGGTGTGATCAGTGGCTATGTGACATCAATTCTCTACCCTGGCCTTCTTTGTGTGGCTTTTACCTGCAGCCTACCTCCCATTATGACCCTAAAATGGCTGCCCCTGCACCAGGTATCACTTCTAGGTACAGAGACATCTACAGAAGCATTTCAGCAGATCTCCCCTCGCATCTCATTGGCTATAACTTCGTCACATGTCCACTCCTAGGCTGATCACCAGCAAGGGCAATGGGAGGAAGAGGACCAAGAAGAATAGGAAGAAAAGGGAGGAGGAAGAGGAGGAGGAGAAAGTGGAGGAGAAGGAGGAAGGGAAAGGACAGGTCATGGGAGGAGGAGATTTCTGAGAAATCTTGGGGAGCTTTTATAATCTCCTCTTTATCAGTTCTCTTGGGATTGGTGCACATTTCACTCTTGCTCTCTCTAAACCCTCCCTCCCCTGCTCTGGTGTCTCCTTGCCTTGTCATAGCCCTGCATGGGCTTGACTAAGGTGCTTTTAGTCTCACTGGTCTTGTTCCAAACCTCTGGAATATGAAAGTTTTCATTTTCAAGTTTGTAGCAAACTCATTTGGCTGAAAAATCTGCCCAGGATTGGTGCAATGTGTAGACTTAAGACAACAAAAAAACCCAAAATTCAATGCTTCATGTGAATGGTCATCCATTTTCTGTTGAAGTGTCAGTGTGCTGGGTCATGTGGTGCTGCCTAAGTTCTGCAGGTAATATAAGGTATGTGGTACTCTAACTTCTGAATTCCTAAATACACCTGGCCCTAAGGGGGTTGGATAAAGTGAGTTATGAAGTTTGATGATTACTATTACCATCTCCATTTTATAGCTAAGGAAAATGAAACTCAGTTTCAGTGGCTTGCCCTGATTTACACAGTGAATGTGACCTGGATTTAAATTCTGAATGTCTAATATCAAAGCCAAGGCCATCACCCAACATAACCCTTAAGTTCATCCCATCCTTAGACACAATTTTTCCTGTCTTCATGCACCATCTATTATTATTTACTTAATATTTTTCTCTAGCCTGGCTCACTGTTTACTTAAACATTTTTGTAAAAGGAAACTTTCTATCACTGCTCTAAGTGGAAAACTAGCAACTCTTGCCATAAACAGAAAATAACTACGTATAAGTAGATACATTTAGAGTAAAGTAATGAATTAAATTCTTGCCTGCCAGATGAACTGAGCCTGAGAGATTTTTTTTTTCAGGGACAGAAGCATTATAGACATGATAACAACTAAGTGGAGCTTGTCCTTTGGAGCACTCAGAAAGATTGAGGGACATTTAAAAGAGGGTGGGCTTCCTTCCCATGGAATTTGAAGTTTGTAGAATGTTTCGTGTATACTCTAGAAATATCTGGAAGCTCACGTACCACACTTTGGAAGGTACAGAGCTGTGCATATCTGGGCAGCTGCCAGACTTACCGCCTCCTGCTGGTGTCCCTGCATGTGCTATCTGCCTGCTCTCCGTGGTTGACAGACCCCACCCTCTGTGACCTAGGCTTGGCCAGTCAGCCTTTTCCCTTGACCTCATAAAGATATGCTTCCAGAACTACTGGAGCCATGGTTTCAGACTTATGGGCAGAGTAAAAGGAGCAAAATCAAGCCAACATCCAGATAGAAGCAAATGGAAGGCCGCAAAAGAGAGTCTAGGCTGTGCTAAGGGCCTCGCCTGGGGTGTTTCCAACCAAACTCCTGCCCTTTTGGGATATGGGAGCCAACAAATCCATTCTTTTGATTCAGTTCATCCAATTGAAAAGGCCATGACTGGTTCACATTGACAGTATGGTCTGGTCAACAAGCACCCAACTTGAGGATGCCACAGGGATTTACCAAGAAGGTATGTGATGGTTGGTTTGATGTGTCAAACTACTGACTAGATGACAGTGCCAATTATTCAGACATTAATCTGGGTGATGTGAAGACATTTTATAAATGTGATTGAAGTCTATAATCAATTGACTTTAAGTTATCGATATAATCTGAGTGGGCCTGATTCAGTTTTAAAGGTCTTAAGAGCAAAACTGAGACTTTCTCGAAGACATGGAAAAATAGAACTAGTTTTTGGTGGATTTGACCATCCCAATCCCTTGTGGAAGAAGGGAGGAGGGGAGATTGTAGAGGAGATGAAGGTGGGGATAACTGGGTGGACGAAAGGACAGTGTTTTGGATGAGTGGGGGAAAGTGGGGTTCCTTCCTCTCCATTCTACCCCACCTTGGAGAAGAAAGGCTGTCACAAGGAGTTCTAGAAAGTGATCTCTTTAGGCAGGGCCACTGTTGGATATTTAAGGTTTTGTTTTTTCAGAAACACCAACTTGCCAAACAGGTTGGCATTCAATACTCTTAACAGAGCCTGTGGCCCTCGGAATTCTTCATTTTCCTGAACCTCCTTTTCTTGCAGGGCCACCATTAGGGTCTGAGATCATAGCCAATGCACCTAGTGCAGAATGGGTACTGAAGGATTGCTGAAGATCACTACTGATCATTTGGATAAGGCCAATCTCCATGTGTCATGTTTGGTTTTTTCTTTTTTTTTCTTGAAGACAAATTTTATTTGGCAAGAGCATATGTCAGTTTTCTTAAAGCAAGATGCCCCCTGAGGTCCCCTAAAATATGTGTTGAGGGCAAGGGAGAAGAAGCTACTTTCCTAGTGATTGCTCATCTTTGCAGTCAGTACACATGCATATGGAGGTACCGGTGCTGTAGCAGTCCCTGCCCACCATCACACTATAGACAAAGCCTCTGCCGATACAAGGAGTGGACCCTGAATGCAGAAGCTCTTGTCTGGGATCCCCATGGCTTAGCCACAACATGAACTGCTCCACCTCTGGGGTCTAGCAGTGGTTTGAGGAAACAGGATTCAGATCCACTCTGTCGTTGCTCTAGAACATCTTTTCCTACTCCAAGGTCTGATTTCAGGGAGCTCACAGTCTTAGGTCCAGAAAGTCACAGCAGGCTGAGAGCACAAAGCCCCATGGTGTCCAGGTTGGGTGACTGTGGGGGAAAATCAAGGTTGGTGAAACAAACGGCTGGCTCAGGAAGGGGTTCAGGGACCAGCCTGCCAGTGAGGTAACATGGGATGCACGTGCTGCTGCGGCACATAGACCCCAGTGTACAGTGGCTCGGCATGAGACACGTGTTTCACAGCCACGGCACAATCCTTGGCAGGTGTTCCTAGATGGTGGAGGCTGTCCTCCACGTGTGATGCAGGAAGCCAGGCTCCTCCCCACCCTTGAGTCTTTCATCCTCCTCTTAGGACCAGTTGGCCAGGCATGTTTCTTCCCTGGCAAAGGCAACAGTGCAAGGTACATATCTTGAGAAGTTGGCTCAGAACTGGCATGCCAACACTTCCAGCTCATCCTTTTGACCAAAGCAGGTCATGTGGCCAGACCCAAGCTCTAGCATGAGGGGCATATGCCCTGCCCACATTGAGGTGGACTCTACTAAGTCATGTGGCACTGTTCATGGATAGAGGGAAAGGTGGAGGGTTGGGATCAGTGACACCGTCAGCCATAGGTAGATTATTATCCCTCCTGTTTTCAAGAGGAGGATGCTGATGTCCGGAGAGGTTAAGCATCTGAATTTAAGCCACAGAGCCAGGCAGCCACGAATTCAGGATTAAAACCCCATGGCTGTTAACCCCCTGAGCCCTGGCTCCTGCCAACACCATGCCACATCAGAACTTAACTCTGCTACCGGTAGCATCACTGGGCAGCCATTTCCCAGTGACTGACTTTTAAATAAAATATGGTGTACACAGTTTCCTGTGTCTAATCTGTTTTTTACATTCAGCTCTTGTCTGGGCCACCATCTGTCTCTCCACTCTGTGGTGATGCTTCAGCAGTGGGATGAGGCCTTGCCAGCCAGGTTCTCTCCACCTTCATGCCACTTAGCAACCCCAGCAGATGCAAGTTTTCTGACACACAATCCCATGATTAGCGGATGCTCTCTAATTAGCTTTATTTCCATTGTGTTTATTGCCTCCCTGAGATTATCTTAAACCTTTAGCCCTCCAGAATACACAGGATGCATATGTGGCCATTTGCCTCCCTGGGGATTGGGAGGAATGGGACTGTCAGTGACTCTCATAGGGGTGGACTTGGCCTCTAAAGTCAGACTTCATCTTGTAGGGAAGTTTCCAGACTAAAGAGAGGCTAAAAGGTCAGAACAGATAGGACAGCTCAGTGGGAGTAGGGAATGGAGAAATTCAGAGGACTCTGCCTGGATTTTACATCAACTCTTTAGTTCTTTAATCCTAGGTAAGTTACATCATCTCTGAGCCTCAGTGTCCTCATCTGTGTTGTTCATTGTTCAGTTGCTGTTGTGTCTGACTCTGCAACCCCATGGACTGCAGAACTCCAGGCTTCCCTGTTCTTAACTATCTCCTGGAGTTTGCTCAAACTCATGTCCATTGAGTCAATGATGCCATCCAACCATCTCATCCTCTGTCACACCCTTCTCCTCCTGCTCTCAATCTTTCCCAGAATCAGGGTCTTTTCTAATGAGTCATTTCTTCACATCAGGTGGCCAAAGTATTAGAGCTTCAGCTTCAGCATCAGTCCTTCCAATGAACATTTGGAGTTGATTTCCTTTAGGATTGACTGGTTTCATCTCTTTGCAGTCCATGGGGCTCTTAAGGGTCTTCTCCATCACCACAGCTTGAAAGCAGCAATTCTTCGGTGCTCAGCCTTCTTTATGGTTCAACTCTCACATCCATACATGACTACTGGAAAAACCATAGTGGTTCTTCCAATAGTCATGTATGGATGACTTTGTCAGCAAAGTGCTGTCTCTGCTTTTTAACACATTGTCTAGGTTGTCATAGCTTTTCTTACAAAAAGCAAGTGCCTTTTAATTTCATGGCTGCAGTCACCATTCACAATGATTTTGGAACCCAAGAAAATAAAGTCTGCCACTCTTTCCTTTCTTCTCCTATCTATTTGTCATGAAGTGATGGGACTGGATGCCATGATCTTAGTTTTTTGAATGTTGAGTTTTAAGCCAACTTTTTCACTCTCCTCTTCCGCCTTCAGTTCAGTTCAGTTCAGTTGCTCAGTCGTGTCCAACTCTTTGTGACTCCATGGAATGCAGCACGCCAGGCCTCCCTGTCCATCACCAGCTCCTGGAATTTACTCAAACTCATGTCCATTGAGCCAGTGATGCCATCCAACCATCTCATCCTCTGTCATCTCCTTCTCCTCCTGCCCTCAATCTTTCCCAGCATCAGGGTCTTTTCAAATGAGTCAGCTCTTTGCATCAGGTGGCCAAAGTACTGGAGTTTCAGCTTCAACATCAGTCCTTCCAATGAATATTCAGGACTGATTTTCTTTAGGATGGACTGGTTGGATCTCCTTGCAGTCCCAGGGACTCTGAAGAGTCTTCTCCAACACCACATGTCAAAATCATCAATTCTTTGGCGCTCAGTTTTCTTTACAGTCCAACTCTCACATCCATACATGACTACTGGAAAAACCATAGCCTTGACTAGATGGACCTTTGTCGGCAAAGTAATGTCTCAGCTTTTTAATATGCCATCTAGGTTGGTTATAACTTTTCTTCCAAGGACTAAGCGTCTTTTAATTTCATGGCTGCAGTCACCATCTGCAGTGATTTTGGAGCCCCCCAAAATAAAGTCTGTCACTGTTTCCACTGTTTCCCCATCTATTTGCCATGAAGTGATGGGACCAGATGCCATGATCTTAGTTTTCTGAATGTTGAGTTTTAAGCCAACTTTTTCACTCTCCTCTTTCACTTTCACCAAGAGGCTCTTTAGTTCTTCCTCGCTTTCTGCCATAAGGGTGGTGTCATCTGCATATCTGAGGTTATTGATATTTCTCCTGGCAATCTTGATTCCAGCTTGTGCTTCATCCAGCCCAGCATTTCGTATGATGTACCCTGCATGTAATTTCAATAAGCAGGGTGACAATGTACAGCCTTGTCGTACGTACTCCTCTCCCAATTTGGAACCAGTCTGTTGTTCCATGTCCAGTTCTAACTGTTGCTTCCTGACCTGCATATTCTCAAAAGGCAGGTCAGGTGATCTGATATTTCCATCTCTTGAAGAACTTTCCACAGTTTGTTGTGATCCACATAGTCAAAGGCTTTGGCATAGTCAATAAAGCAGAAATAGATGTTTTTCTTGAACTCTCTTGCCTTTTGATAATCCAGCGGACATTGACAATTTGATCTCTGGTTCCTCTGCCTTTTCTAAATCCAGCTTGAACATCTGGAAGTTCTCGGTTCATGTACTGTTGAAGCCTGGCTTGGAGAATTTTGAGCATTACTAGTGTGTGAGATGAGTGCAATTGTGAGGTAGTTTGAGCATTCTTTGGCATTGCTTTATTTGGGATTGGAATGAAAACTGACCTTTTGCAGTCCTGTTGCCACTGTTGAGTTTTCCAAATTTGCTGGCCTATTGAGTGCACCACTTTCACAGCATCATCTTTTAGGATTTGAAATAGCTCAACTGGAATTCCATCATCTCCACTAGCTTTGTTGGTAGTGATGCTTCCTAAGGCCCACTTGACTTCACATTCCAGGATGTCTGGCTCTAGGTGAGTGATCACACCATCGTGATTATCTGGGTCGTGAAGATCTTTTTTGTATAGTTCTTCTGTGTATTCTTGCCACCTCTTCTTAATATCTTCTGCTTCTGTTAGGTCCATACCATTTTAGTCCTTTCACCCTCATCAGTCCTCATCTGTAAAATGGAAATAATAATAGTGCCTAGTTCATGGAGTTGTTATGATGTTAAACGAGTTAATTCCTAGTCCTTAGAACAATGCCTGGCACACAGGGATTAAGTTGTAATTAATTATAATTGTATAGCTATTATTTTGGGCTTCTGGGGAACATCTGTTGCCCACCCCTCCAAGTATCACTTGTTTTTCCCAAACATAAACAATGATGATAGCAGTCTATGTTTATGAAGTGCTTACTAATGACAGATGGTGCTAGTGGGAAAGAACCCACCTGTCAATGCAGGAGACATAAGAGACACGGGTTTGATCCCTGGGTCGGGAAAATCCCTTAAAGGAGGGCATGACAACCTACTCCAGTATTCTTGTCTGGGAAATCTCATGGACAGGAGCCTGGCAGACTACAGTCCAGATGACAAAGAGTCAGACACGACTGAAGTGACTTAGCGTAGCACACATCATGCTGACACCCGGTTTGTTGCATGCACCGTCTCATTTAACTCTCACTACAACACCAAAAGGCCCCCATTGTACAGATGGGGAAACTGACGTTCAGAGAGGTGGAGTGCCTTGCCCCACATCTAAAAAGTGGCAGAGCCAGGATTTGAATCAGAATTTGAACTGGAGTCCCTCTGACTCCTGCCCTGCTTCTTGTTGTGCCTAAACTGTACCTGTATTTGGTCTGAGAAAAATGGAGAGAATAACTGATTTTGCTTCCTCGATGTCATTGCTGCTCCCAGCCACTCTGCTGGGGCCTTTGCCCCACTTCGCAGTTGGTGAAGCAGGTTTGGGAGGTGGAAGTGACTTGCCCAAGGACACGTGTGTGTAAGAAGGGGACAGCCAGGAGTTGCTGCTCCATTTGAACTCATGTCTGACTTCAGACTTGATTTAGATGTCTGACCCTGAGATAGCAGTTGATTCTGTGTCCACAAGTGGCAGAGCAGTGAGTCAGACCCCTGCCTCTGGACCCAGTGCTTTTTCCTCTGCCTTTGGCCAAAGAAATTGCTGCCCAGAGAGGGAGAGAGGAGGAAAGAAGAGAGATTTGAGGAACAGGAGGTGTCCCCAAAGTCTAGCTTTGGGCTCACTCACTTATTGCCTGTCAGCTTGGGTGCTGCCCAGAGCCATATTCTGGTCCCAGGGGCGCTCAGGCTTGGAACTGGGGTTGGTGTATACACAAAGTGTCCACCAGGTGGGGCTTTAGCTAAAGTCCGTACTCCAGGAGGCCCCAGGAGAAACCTTGCTGTCCTACCCTGGGAAGTACGGCTTGGCACACGCCCCGTGTATCTCTATGGTACACTCGTCCACGTGCACACGCAGGCTGTGCAAACCTGTGTGTGAGTATACAAGTGTGTCCCAGAAAATCTGTTTCTGGCTTGTGTGAACAGATGTGTGCACTGGCATGTAGACGTGTGTGTGTTTACACCCATGTGCAAACAGTGCAGGTGTGTACACACATATGCAGCTATGTATGTGTGTGTGTGTGTGTGTGTGTGTGTGTGCAAAGAGGGTGTGGCACATACAGGCCAGGTTAGACCCTGGCCTGAGGTCCTCAGGATCATTTTAAAGTCTCTTTCTCAGACTGGAGGCAGGGGGCTGGAACAGATGACCTCTCAGGGTCCTTGATGCCTGGCACATTTGCCGAAGATCCTGAGGGACACCAAGGATTTGCAGCAAGAAAGGTCATGGTAGGAGGGCCAGGTTTATTTCCTGGGTCAGGGAATGTTTGAATCAGAGGGACTTTGCTCCCCCTAGATGCTGAGTTCTTCAGTCCACAGAGGTTTCTGGGACTGGAGGGATGGGGACCCAGCCTTCAAAAAAGAGCTTCTAGAACCTTCATTCTGGACTCCCCGAGCTCTGGGCAGTGTGGCTGGAGACTGTGGGTACAAGGAGAGTTGACTCTTGGATCCAACCCTGACTCAGCTCCTCACCAGCGGAGAAGTGAATTCAAAGCCCGCCAGAGGAATTAGAGGCAGCTGAGAAAGGGAAGGGGGTGGCGTTCAGGGTTGAGAACCTAAGCCCCAGCATCAAACAGAACAGGATTTGACCCCCAGCTGTGTTGCTTACAGGCTAGATGACCTTGGGCAAGTCACTTGCCCTCTCTGAGCCCCCATTTCCTCAGCTATTAGAGGAAGGAAATGGCCATACTTACCTCCAAGTGCTGTTACGAGGAGGAAATTAGATAATGGGCAGAGTGAGCCTGGCTTGTGGAAAACAGGCCATAAACGGCAACATTATCATTATTTTTCTGATCCTATGGGGCCAGGTGGATAATTTTTTTGGTTCATGGGAGCCAAGAGCTAGGAAATCAGAAGGTCTGAGGAGGCTGAGGGAGTGCTATCTGAGGGACTGGCTGCCAAGGTGACAAACAGAGACCCTGTTGGTTCTGATTTGTCTGAATGGCATCTTCTAGAAGCACCTTCACTCACTTCCCTCCTGCCCTGAACTTAAACAGCAAAAAAAACTAGAGCTAGGATTAAGGCTTTTGCAGCAAAGCTACCAAAAGATACAGGTTTTCCCACCCAGCCTCCAAACCATGCTCAGCCATTTTCCTGTTGAGTGAACTTGGGTGAGCTAGTCTGTCTCTTTGAGGCTCAGTTTGCTCATCTGTAAAATGGACGTAGACATGATAGATTGTGAGATTTGCCTAGAATGTTGGTGAAGCCCCCAGTGCATAGTAGGCACCATTATGACAATGAGGATGACAATGTGATGATTGGTGAAAAGACAAGTGTAAGCATTCACATCTCCCCATCTTACCAAAGGAGAAAAAGAACTCTTCTGTCTTTTTGTTTGGCTACTGGATGGTATTTTGCTGATTAGATGAAATGTGAGAACCTCAGATTTGAAAAAGAGGGAGAAACTAGAGCAGGAGAGGGGATGGAAATGGAGGCAAGAGAGAAAGAAATGGGGAAGATCGGACCTGAGAGTGCGCTATGAGTGAGACAAGATGGATGAGCCATTTAAGATGAGAAATTAAAAATAGAAATTGGAGCGGTTGCTTTAATGAAGGAACTTTGGGAAAGAAAGAAGCAAAAAGGATTTTAAGGCATTAAGCTCTTCATGCCCCACCCCTTAAGAAAGCATGCAGTAATCGTCTGTACTTTTCATTGAAGCTGTAAGGGTCCAGTTTGTGGAGTTTTATTTGGTGGGTGGATGGTGCTGGAGGTCTTTGTTGCTCTTTTCCCGGCACAGGGAAGATCCATGACTCCTTGACAGTTCATAGACCTGGAAGCCAGTGGAGGAATTGGTGCCCTCGTGGCATGAAGCCAAGTGGGGCCACTTGAGCTAGATATGTGGGATCTAGGAGAGATGGAGAACCAAATGGGTGCCCTCAATTCTGTGGTGGTTATCTCAGGTGACTTAGATCACGTCCACTTTGCACACCTTGCTGCTGAAATAGGGGTGCAGAATTAGAAGGCAGATTTCTGCCCTGGGGCCAGCTTCTCAGGGGCTTAGGGAAGCTGTGTACCTGAAGAAGAACCTGTGCCATTGGGGAGCAGAGTTCTCAAAACTCTGATTAGTTAATGTTTCTAAGTCTCCTAGAAGCTGCCAGGTGCCAAGTGGTTTTTCATTTTGGGGATAAGAACGTGCAGTCCTGGTTCTGGCCAGGACTAAAAGGTTCCCTGGGTTATTATGTGACCAGAGCTATTGGGATGCTTAAAAAACAACAACAACAACAACAAACAGACATAGCAGAGTAAAGTCAGCTTAATAAGGATATAATTTTCAGTTCAGATGTTCTGTGCTTTTGGAAAAAGGGGAATGGGTTGAGTTTCTTTAAATTCATAAGAGTGCAGACCCCTCCACCTGGAGTTGATCTTTGTATGTAGTGTGAGGTAGGGATCTAATTCTATTTTTTCCCATCTGCATAGCCAGTTGGCCCAGCGCCATATTGAAAATGAAGTCTGTCCTTTCTCTACTAGTTTATAATGCCAGTTTTGTCATCTGTTTTGTGAGTTCATTCTATATCGGTGTGAATCTGTGTCAAAACTTTTAATTTTGTCACCTGAGTCCATTTGTCTGTCCTTCTGCTCCCTGTCTTTACTGTAACAGCTTTATGATAAGTCTTAATATATGATAAGAGAAGTTCCCTCATCTTACTATTCTTCAAATTTACCCCAGCTATTCTTGGCCCTTGCATTTTTGTAAGAATTTTAAGATGGGCTTGTCAAGTTCTATGAAAAACCTTATTGGAATTTTGATTTGAATGGTCTTAAATTTATGGATTAATTTGGAGAGAAATGACATCTTTACCATATTACATCTTCCAGCCCGTGAACTTGGGCTGTCTTTCTATTTAATCAGATCTTCTTTCATAGATATCTCAAGTGAATGTGGTATTGTGGTATGTGTATCAGAGGCCCAGGAAAAAACAGATGCCCTCCACCCCAACTGAATTAAGATTCCTGATGAAAAAAATAATTTGTACTCATAAAGGAAATTATGATGATATGGAAATTATGATGGAAATTATGAGACCTCTAAAACCATTGTTCAGAGCTAATGTCTGTTAACCAATTGATATCTAATTTTCCTTACCTTTTTTCTTTGTCACATTTTAAGCAAATATTTGTTAATACTGTTGCATAATCTGCTTATGTTCACTTTGCCATATATCCTAAACATCTCTTCGTTCAACACATATACACACAACTCTTATCTTTCTGTCTCCCCTTTTTTTCTATTTTATAGACTATTGATTATTTATTTATATTTGGCTATGCTAGCCCTTCATTTGGAGAAGGAAACGGCAACCCACTCCGGTATTCTTGCCTGGAGAATCCCAGGGACAGGGGAGCCTGGTGGACTGTCGGCTATGGGGTCGCACAGGGTCGGACACGACTGAAGCGACTTAGCAGCGGCAGCTCTTCGTTGCTTTGCGGGGGCTCCTCTCTAGCTGTGGTGTGCCCGCTTCTCATGGCAGTGCCTCCTCTTGTTGTGGAGCACAGGCTCTAGGGTGTGAGGGCTCAGTAGTTGCGGTGAATGGGCTTAATTGCCTTGCGGCATGTGGAAGCTTCCTGGACCAGTAATCAAATTTGTGTCCCCTGCACTGGCAGGCAGATTTTTAGCCACTGGACCTCCAGGGAAGTCCCTTCATCTTTCTTAATAATTGAATAATATTCTCTGGTAGATGTACTGGTCAGCGTGTGCCTGTGTGCTGTAAGTTGCCTCAGTCGTGTCCCACTCTTTGCAACCCTATGGACTGTAGCCCGCAAGGCTCCTCTGTGCATGAAATTTTACAGGCAAGAATACTGGGGTGGGTTGCCATTTCCTTCAGGGGATCTTCCAGTGATTTGATTTCCAGTCTGGGGATCAAGCCAGTGTCTCCTGCATTGGCAGGCGGATTGATCAGGGTCCCAAACACACAAACAAAAAATCACCTGAAATTTTTCACTTACAGAGGTGTATGTTAGGGAATGTTAAGGCACCCAGGTGCTGGCAAGAGAGAGCCATTTATACCTCAGATCTGAAGAGATGTGAGGAGAGAGAAGTTACTGGGGCCCAGTGGAGCAGGAGATGGCCAGCCTGACAGGGGTGGTGACCGTAGAAGGCCCCAGCCACTGCCAGGACTGCAGTGAAATAGGGAGGGAGTGAGGGAGTAAATGTCCCAGCCTTTCTCTGGGCCTTCTTTTCTCTTACCAGGGCCTCCCACTATCCAAACCCAGCTAGAAGCCAGGGAGCAAGGAAGCCTGGGAGGTGTAGTCCGTAGGGGTCAGAGTCCTGGGACACTGGGCAGAGCAAGAGGAAAGTGAGTGAGGAAAGGGACCAAAAGGAGAATAATCAGCACAGCAAGAATGCACTATCATCTGTTTAGTCTCTAACACGTGAGGGGAATCAGGCCGAGGGAGCCTGTCCCTCTTGTGTTGTTCCTCTCCAGTTTAATTGGTAATTGAGAGTTGGCACATAGTTAAGGCTCCAGCTCTTGTTTTCTGGGCATCAGCTTTTCCTCTCCATAAGAGGCAAGGCGGGCTCAGAGGCAATGAGCCCCCAGGCTAATGTGAGTGAACTCCCGTATCAGTGCTGGTTCTGCCATCTTCACAACCATGAGATCATGAGCCAGCCACTGCCTCTCTCAGGGCCTCATTCCTTCCATCTGCAATATGGGAATGCAGATCTCTGTCCTGTTCATTGTGAGGCCAATAATAATGAAAGGTACTAAATACAACATGTTTACATAGTTTTACATAGACTAACTCACTTAATCTTTAGCACTTTGTGCGATTATTAGCACTATTGTACACATGAAGAAAATGAAGCACAGAGAGGTAAACTAACTGGCTTAAGGTCACAGAGCTTGTAAGTGGCCAGCTGGAATTCACATCTAGACAGTCTGGCTCCAGAGTCACTTTCCTAACCACAGCGTTATTTGAAATGATTTATTTATAAAGCGCCCAACAGCCTGTGCTGTGTGTGATTAGTCGCTCAATCGTGTCTGATTCTTTGCAACCCCACGGACTGTAGCCTGTCAGGATCCTCCAGGTGAAAATACTGGAGTGGGTTGCCACGCCCTCCAGGGGATCATTCCAACCGAGGGATTGAACCCAGGTCTCCTGCATTGCAGGCAGATTCTTTACCCTCTGAGCCACCTGGGAAGTCCAAGAATGCTGAAGTGGATAGCCTATCCCTTCTCCCCGGGATCTTCCCACCCCAGGAATCGAACTGGTGTCTCTTCTTTGCAGGTGGATTCTTTACTAGCTGGGCTACCACAGAAGTCCATCCAACAGCCATTAGTAGGTGCTTAATAGTGGTGATGGTTGACAGCACTGTGTCAAGTGTTATGCATCTAAGGGACTGCTGGCTTGGTTCTACAGCCAGTCACTTCAGCCTCTGGATCTGAGACCTAACCATGGGCCAGCCTCCAGGGACACCCCCTTGCAGGTGTCGGCCGGACACTGCCATATCCCTTACTCCTCTCCCAGGGCTGTTGAAAACTTCCAGATGAATTTGGTGTCTCTACTTTAGTCTTTCTTCCTACCCGACAACTGTGGTGGGCAACATGGAGCTACTGAAGGACATTTTCTTTTGTTTCAGCTTTGATGCTGGGGATTTCGCATATCATTATGTTCATGGCTAAGGCCCTGCCATTATCTTCCCCGGGATTCTTGCACAGTTTATGAATTTCCTAAAGGATCTGGCTGTCTCTCTGCTTGTGCTTTCAGGACAGGCTGCTCCAAGCCACTCTCTGCTTTTTCTGGGATGGGGAAAGGATGTCTTCTTTGCCATTGTAATACTCATTGTAATACTCATCCTGATGTGTGGGTCTTTGAGAATCAAGAATCAACCAGCAACCTGCTTAGGTTTTTGTATATCTGTGTATGTGTGTGTTTGTGGCAGGGAGAGTGTGCTAAGAACAACAACAAAAAAAAAACAGCTTTTCACAAAAATATTTAATATTTTAGTACTTTAGTTCTCAAATCCAAGGCTGATTGTTTGCTGAAAAAGTCTGAGTTTGCTGGTCTTTCATTAAGGACCATCCATAATAATATCATTTCCTTGGCTAACTCCATTCATGGGGTAAACACTTAACTGCTTAATTCATTATTGCTGAGCCTGAGACGGTAACAGATGCCTTTGGAACATAAGCCCCCACATCTAATAAGGCACAGGCTCACGATGCGCTTGGAATATGGTGGGGAGAGACGGCTGAAATTTATTTTGTGAATAAAGCAATAAGCCACTAAGCAAAGCTAATATGTTTCAGCTCAGACAGAAAGACACGATCATTCAGTATTTATGTAGCAACCTTTTCCTCAGTGGGACTGCAAGTTTCTACCATTAAAATTGTCGGAATTCTTCAGAGACCCACTGCATTAAGTCATTTAAAAATATCACAGACTTAAAACAATCTGAATTATTGGATTTTCTCGCTGCTCCTCGGTAAGCATGTTTGCTGTGGCAATTTCCTGCTCGGTCAAAGGTGCAGCCTACGTCAGTCAGGAAAGTAGAAAAGTTCCATGCAAAAAAAAAAAGAAAAGTTCCATGCAGAATTTTTA
This sequence comes from Cervus canadensis, assembly GCF_019320065.1. Taxonomy (NCBI): domain Eukaryota; kingdom Metazoa; phylum Chordata; class Mammalia; order Artiodactyla; family Cervidae; genus Cervus; species Cervus canadensis. The sequence goes on along the minus strand of NC_057386.1, from coordinate 123,497,283 downwards.
TTTGGAAGTCCAATAGTCCCTAACAGTTGAGACAAAGTCAGACGTAAATTTATTATTTTTTCTTTTAACTTTGTCTTTTGACGTAATTTCAGATTACCAGAAAGGTTGCAAAGAAAGTGCCAAGAATTTCTGTGTACACTTCCTCTGGAGTCCTCAAATGTTAACATTTTGCAACATTTGCTATGTCATTCTTTCTATACAGATAGATTTCGATAAACAGATGCATATTGTTTTTGTCGGTACTGTTGGAGAGCTAGTTGCAGGCATGATGGCTTTCCCTTTACTCCTGAATACTTTAATATTCTCTCTGAAGGATATGTTGGTATATAGCCACAGTGCAATGATTAAAATCAGGAAATTAACATTGATACAATACTATTATCTAATCTGTTGGTTTATTCTAACTTTGCTATTGGCTCCAGTTAATGCACATTCTAGTAAAAGAAAACCCCGGATCATATATTTTAATCGCTTGTCAAATCTTTTTTGCTTTCTTTAATCTAGAATACTTCCCCAGCCTGTGTGTGTTTCATGTGACATTGACATTTTTAAAGAGACTAGCTGTTTATTTTCTAGAATTATCCCTCCATTTGGGTTTATCTGATATTTCTTCACAATGAGATTCAGATTATGCACAAATACCACAGAAGTGGTGGTATATCCTTCTCTGTACATCATCTCAGGAGGTATATGATGTCAGTTCCATGGCTGCAAAGTCAGATGTAAATTTACACTTGATCTTAGCCAAAAGGCCGAAAAGCGATCAGATGTAAATTTAAAATAATCTTTCATCAAAACCTTGATTTGTTAAAAATTGCTTTGAAAGGTTTCACACTCACTCCAGATTTTCTACTACAGGTCTTTAAAAAACAAGACTCAAAGACAAGGAAGCTGCAAGCTTTACAGATGCTCAGGAGAAAATGTAGCCATTAAAAAAAATTGCCATGTGATAGTTATGAAATTTCCCTAAATTCATTTTGCAGAATGAGAGCTGTAATTTAAACGTGAAGTTATCGAGAGCTGAGATAAACCACACATCACGTGCAATTTAATCTGGCAAGGAAACAGGCCACTCGGAATTGCTAACTAGGCCTAATTCATTGCATCTTGGTGAACGCTGTACTTCTGGTCTTATGAGTCTTTCAACTTGTGCATTAATATATTTACCCAGGCCTTATGGAAAATGTATGGGGATAGTAACAGAAATACTGTATCCTTGTTTAAATCACATTACATTTTTTAAACAGCTCAAGTGATTGCTTAGAAAGATCACACCTTCTTCTGAAGCATTTATTAAACAATTATTTACTTACATTAAAAACTTTAATTGCCTTGAAGCACGTGTTCTAAGACACAAATATTGGAAAATCATCAAAAATATCCATCACGATTCTTTCTTCTTTACAACTCTTCTAAACTTTATCTTTTTTATAACCCTCTGTATTGATCTATTGTCCCAGACCAAGAGTGATGTCAGAAGTCCAAGCTGGGTCATAAAAAGAGAATATAATTTCCATTTGCTGTCTATAAAAGCAAATCTTTTGCTTTTATAGAAGAAGGGGGGGAATGTCTCCTTTTTTGGGGGAGGTGGGGCAGAGGCTAGGGTAGGATTGGTAGGGGGACATGTCAGAAAGGGTGACTGCTGGGTCAGGAGAAGTGTTAGTTATGAAGCGGGTTGGGAGATCTGAATTCCTCCTGGTTGGTGGGTGTAGGACCTTGGGAGGAGCCTGGGGACTTATCCCTTGCAGAGGCAAGATGATGGAAAAAATGTAAAAGAAATCTAGCCATCCCTGCTGTCCAGCGTTGGAGAAATTGCAGAAGACCAGAATTTCCACCAGCTGGGCGAAAGACTCTCTCCCAAAAGACAATCATAATAAAGGAGGCCCATACTGGGAGGGAATCTGGGGTCCCCAGCTAGGCTAAGGACCCCGGAAAAATGATTGTAACAGTGGCAGAGACGTCTGTAGCTGTTAATTATCCAGAGCTAGGCTAGGCCCCCCCTCAACATATAACGATAAAAGCGAACCCACTGTGGGGGAAGAAACGTTCCAGAGGTTTTGCTAAGAACCCTCTCCAGTAATGGGAACAGTAAAACGACCTCCCATTCTAAAGTTGTCAAGAGCACATGATAACTGGACTAAAGGCTCCTGAAAATAGTAATAAGAATCTCTATTGCAGAGGACCCCCGGAAAGAACCCATTGCTATGGCCAAGACACCGCCTCCCAATAATACAACTCTATAATGGCGTGGACCCTGCGCACGGCAGTGGTGACATTTCCGACAACTCAGTGGCGCCCCCGGGCGGCTGCCACCCGCCCACTGGCCGGCTCCCAACAACCCGCCCGCAGGGTAGTCTACGCAGCTCTAGCTGGCGGCTGCTACACTCGGATGCGAAGCTTAGCTGGCTGGCGAAGGAGCGGCGGCAGCCCGAGGCACGTGTTGTGTGCTCCGATTGCAAAAGAAAAAAAAATGCATTGCAAACTATTAACTTTTTTTTTTAAGTATGCATTGCTGGGGATGGGGGATAGGCAGGTGCGAGGCGAGGGTAGGCGCCCCACGCACCCGCCGCCTCCCGCCCCCGCAAACTTCCCTTTGCATTGATCAGCACGTTACGTCAGTATTGATAAGTTTGCAAAAAGCCAAAGTCAAGTGCAATCGCGCGGCACACCGACCCCGGACTTGGGGGGGGAGATGCAGCGAGCGCTCCGCGGGCCCGGGAGCCGGCTGCAGGCAGGGCAGCGGCGGCGCCAGCGCCTCTCGGAGACGCTGCCTCCCCCCACTCCTCTCCTCCCACCCCATCCCCGGCCGCCTCCCCCGGGCGGGCGCCGAGCTCCCCGCCCCGCGCCCTCCTCCCGCGCCCTCCGGGGGTCGGGGGGGGCGCTCGGCTCCCGGGCCCGGCGGCGGCGGCGCGGCGGCGCCTAGGGGCAGCGGGTGGCAGGAGGCCGGGGGGCGCCCGAGGGGCCCCGGGCGGTGGCGCGCAGGGCCCGGACTGCCGGCGGCGGCCCCGGGGCTGGGGGGAGTCCAGCCCGGATATTGAGTGCAGCCATTGAGAAAAGCCAAACTCTTGTGTGTGTGCGTCTCGAATAGCCCCCAAGATGGCCGCCAATGTGGGATCGATGTTTCAATATTGGAAGCGATTTGATCTACGGCGACTCCAGGTTAGTGCGGGCAGCACCGGCCGCGCGGCCGCGGGGAGCCCTCGGGCGCGCCCTGGGCGCACTGGGGAGGTCCCCAGGAGGGCGGTCGGGCGCCCTGGGGAGGCGGGCGGCGGCTGCTGGGGCTCGCCGGGGCTCGACTGCCCGCTGCCTATCGATAGGTATTAGGAATTGATCTCGCCGCTGCTCTTTGTTCGGTTCAATCATCGATTAGCCGCTGCGACCATGGAGAAGCGCTAGTGAGCCCATGGCCCGGGGAGCGAGCCGGCGGGTGAGCGGCGGAGTGAGGCGCGAGGAAGGCAGGGTCTGCGGTCCCAGGCAGGGGGCTGCCGGCGGGACCCCGGGCAACCCCCCTTGCGCCGCACTTTGCGCGCCTCCCAACTTCGCGGCGCCCGGGGAGGCCGCGCAGCGCGCCGCGTGCCTGTCCGCGCCCGGCTGGGGCTCGGGCGAGGGAGGGAGGGAGCTGGCGGGCTGGGAGGAGGAGGAGGAGGAGTGGGGGGGAGGCATCCGGGGTTGGCTAGGAGGCGGCTCCGCGCCCCGCCGCCCGCCAGCACCTCCGCCGCCGCCGCCCGCCTCGCTGCGCAGCCCGGACGCGCCGCCACCCGGGGGCCGCTGCTGCCGCCCCAGCCGCTGCAGCCACCGCCTCCGGACTGGCCGCCTGCACCGGCAGACCTCTCCTCGGGCCGGGTTCTCGGGGTTCGTTTTTGCCTCTTGCTTTATCGCCCTTGCCAACCTCTTTCCAAGTCTAGGTGGGGACGGGCGGTGGAGATGGGCCCGGGGCGCGCGCAAGTTTGCGCTCCTGCCTCAGGGGCCTTGGAGAGCCGGGAGCTGCGCAGAGCAGGTGACTTCGGGCTCTCGGGCCCACTGGAACTTTTAAATGGGAGATTCCCTCGCTGTTTTCTGCCTCCTGCTTTTCCTCTCCGCCACTCCTCTCTTTTCTCCTCTCTCTAGTCTTTTTTTTCTCTTTTCTCTCTCCCTGGGGCGACTCCCTTCCAAACTCCAGCGCTTTATCCCCGTTCCACCTTTTTCTGGGAGTCTGTGAGTCTCCTCCAGATTTGGGGGTTATTCTCTGCTGACCCAATAGGAGACTGGGCCGCGGGGTGGAATCTCGCAGAGAACTGTGCGCAGGAGGCACAACGCTAGCCTCGGTCCTTGCCCAGGTGCCCCAGGATGCTCCTGACAAGCCCCCAAACCCAGGAATCTCCCCGAGGTGCGGCGGGAACCAGGGGCGGGGAAGTGGTGCTGGTTACCGGGCGATTAAAGCATCCTGCCTTGGCCTTGACATTCTTGGAAGAAGGGAGAGCATCAGTCTGGAGATAAAAACGAACCCCCCCCCCCTTTTTTTTAATCCGCCTGCAAATCTCGTTAAGTTTCTTCTGATAAGTGGTTCCAGTGCCCCCCTCCTCCTGGTGGCTTCCCAACCCCCCTCCTTTCTAACCCCTCACTCCCCGCAGGCCCCCTCCTTCAAAGCCAGTGAGCTGGAGAGAAAATCGGGGCACTCAGGCATGCAGTTAATAACTGCAAGTGCCTTGCAATTCCAGGTCCTCACTCGAGTTGGGGCTACAGTTTGGTGGCCATCTGAGGCGGGCAGGGCTGTGAGCTGTGGTTGCTGTTTTAAATGATGCTAAAGTGGCCTTTCTGGAAGAGTGGGGGATGGGGGAGAGAGAGAGAGAGAGAGAGAGAATGGGAGAGAGAGAGTTGGGCAGCCACATTGGGCTTGGCACGAAGGCCAATGGTAATCGTATTCCCTGCTAATGTTTGTAAATGAGACCCGGGCACGGCTGGGGGACAGCGTCTTTATTTATGATTGATGTTCTGTAACATAAGGAATGACAAGAACGTGGCAGACAAGAGGAGAGGAACCAGAAGGGCTGGCGAAAGCCCTTTGCAGGGTCCTATTGTTATTCTGGGCTGGAGAAAATTTCCGCGGCGAGATTTACAGCGCTGGTATTTGCTCCCGGTCGGCCGGAATGTCAGTTAACACAATTTTCATTAGATAACTCGTTTTCAATCTGGGGAGCTTGGGCTGCAATCGGGAGGTGGAGTGAGACCTGGGCTGGGTGCTGAGAGGTGGGTGCGGCTCCCAGGGGGCTGATTTCTGAGCTGGAGTGGAGGGGCTGTTGAACCTCAAGTCTCTCCTGTGTCAGGCTCAGGGGTCTTTTGTGGAGCTGTTGAGGTCACCCAGATCTTGATTCCAGTTTGGACTCCCATTGATCTGGGAACCCTTTGTTAGGGTTTTAGAAGATGCTGAGGTGAAAAAGCAAATTTGAACTGGAAAGGATGAAGATGGGGGTGATGGAAAGCCTTGTTCAGGTGATGGGAAAATAGAGCCAGGACCTCTCCCTGCACAGGGGGTATACTTAGGGTGCAGGAGAGAGGGATATGTTCATTACAACAATGGCTGGTGTGTTTGGCACAAAAGGAGAGGGCTCTGGGGAAAGGGTTAAGCTCATTTACATGGATATTAAGTGGGGGGGGGGTGTCCCTTTGGGAGTTTGAAAAGCTGTACACTTTAAGAGAACAGAGTTACATGTGGCAGTGGTGTACAGATATTGAGGCCCTCACATCTGCCGTGGTCTCCACCCTTGTCCTGAAATGTTCAGGTTTTCCCCTGCCCAACAGGCCTGCACCCCCCACCCAGCCCCATATTCTCACTGATGGCATTTTTGTTGGAAACGGATTATGAGCCTAAGCACTTGCGCCTGGGATCATCTCTTGTGCATAACGCTAATGACTCCATGCCACACTTTTATTTTCATTTTTTTCCCTTCCCACTTTCTGTTTACAGGGGAGATAGCCAGAAAGGAAAACTTAAGCTGGCTCGTTCCAAGATCTGGGTAGGAAATGTGGGCCCCCACTGCAGGCCCCGTGCAGGCCAAGAGCTTTGGGCTCACTTGTCCCGTGGCCCCGGATGTTTGTGAGTGTGAGGAGGTGTGTATAGCTTCAATTCCGTGGTTTCTTGCAACCTGGTTGCTGAGCGTTGAAGTGGCCAAGGTGGCCTGTGTCCCCAGGCCAGACCATGCTACCAAGGCCACTCCGATAGTGGCAAGAAAGGTGACCTTGTACTGGCCCGTGCACAGCCCTCTGGAAGTACCTATTTTTCAAATATAGAAGCGATCTGGTTATTATTCCTTCCAGTGCCATCTCTGGACACAGTGGGGCTGTTTTCCCAGGATGGAAGTCTGTCAGCAGTCTTAATGATGGTGAAGATGCTGTGACATTTGGTACCCTGCTCCAGGATCCCTGAAACTGCTTCCCCCTGTCTTTGCTGCTGCTGTTTCTGTCGGCTGCTAGCAGTTCAGGAAACGAGAAGAAATAAAATTCTATCCCAAAGTTAATGCTAGGCATATTTCATTTGGTTATAAGATTGCTTTATGGTGAACATTACTAATGCAGTATTTTTTTATGGCTTTTCTGTGTATAGTCATCGTAACCGGATTCATACCTTTATGATTTTCTTTTTCTGCTTTACTTTGCCACTTTTTAAAATGATGCTCTGGGCCCAGTCTCTCACTATATATATATATTTTTTCCTTCAAAGAGTGTTAATCAAGCTAACAAGAGTTGGTGCTCAGTCTGAATGCACATCTGTTTCTTGGGAGGAAAGAGGTTGGCTGGAAGGATCACACTGTATGAACTTGGGTGGAAAAGGCAAATTCTGCTCGGGGTGTTAGCCTTGGGGAGGAAAACTGATGGGTCCTCAAATGAGATAAGCTAGACTTTTTGTGAGGAGTTTTGGAGAAACTTCTAGGAAGGCCCAATTTCTTGGCGTATGGGAGATGGGACTTGATGGAATGTTTTTCTCAGCTCAAAGTTTAGAAAAGAGCGTGGATGTGATTAAAATATTATAACCTTATGATATTCTGAAGTGCATAAATTTTACATATCAGCCACAGAGAGTTTAGACATCCATTAGAGCCTCTGACAGCTTGACTTATCTAAATGTGCTATCATTTAACAATGTGTCAAAATTCCTCTTTCTTTAGATGACAGCAGTAAATAAGCTATCAGCTCTGTTGGCGGAATCCTAACTTTGGAAACTTCGCTGTAATAGAATTGCTGCTGGGGTGGGGAGAATGAGCAGGCCAGGCTTGGTGCGGCCCAGGCCCAGGCCCATGAGATGGACTGGCATTAGGCAAAGGCTGTGGGAGGTTGGAGCAGGAGGAGAGGGAGCGGCGGGAGACAGAGGGATGAGGGGAGATTTCTAGCAGCAGCTCTGTGAATATGACCAAACCATTGACCAGTCCCCTGGACCCTTTCAAGTCCAACCAGTGGGTGACCCCATTCCATCTGCCTCTCCAGTTCATTGCAAGCCACACCCTGTGAGCCTATTTTGCAGAAGGAGCTAGAAACAGGTGTTGAGAATTTATATAAAGAACCCAGCAGTCTTTTCTGGGCATCCCAAAATTCTGAATTTCTCAACTCGACAGAAATTGCTTCCCAAAGATGGGCCTCTCTTTGAATGCTGGAAGAAAAATGAGCAACGTCTCATCCTTGACCGCTTTTGCTGTTGGAGGTCTCGAAGTTTCTTTTATTAATACCTGAATTCGCTATAGAAAATTGAGAAACCACGGACAAGCCTAAAGAAGCAAATAAGCGTCTCGGTGGGTTATTTCAGATGAGCACGGTGCTATTTTGACCAGAGGGAACAGCTTTTCTGATGGTGGTGGTGCTTTTTTTTTTCTTTCCTTTTTCTTTATTTCTTTCTTCTTTTTTTAAACTCTTCTGTTAAAGGGAGGATTCTGTCTTCGAACTTGACATTCTGTTGTGGTAACCTTTCTTCCGTCAGATAGAATTTCAAACGTGAGCACCCCAGCTGGTGCTAAATTTGATCCTGGATGATGGTGGAGGTGGCTGTCCAAAAACTATGGTTTTCTCTGTTGCTTTCTGAAAGGGCTGAATTTCTGGTGGCTTCCTGTTATCTAACTAACTCAGACTGAGCCTGGCAGACGTTGAGTGTGGGAAGGGGACTGAGGTAGTGGCCTGCCTTTGTTTCTGGCGTAGGAAATCAGGGTTCGGTCTTCTGTTTGATTTTTCTGTCTGGGGGAATGCTCTTTCTTAATGACAGTGGCTTATATCAAAGGTGTCAGGGAAGGTGGAAGTAGTAGGCAGAGTGGAAGGGCCCCAAGAGCAGCTAAGAAGTACAGTCTCTAGCACTCCTGGGTGAATCTCCTAACATTCCAAGTCTTCCATTTCTTAATCCATCACGTAGACTGGTTGTGCTCATCTGGTTTGCTATACTCCGGTTGCTGTGAAGGGAAGGATGCTGACATACTTTGTGTGCCAGTTAAATGTATTGCCTTTTCATGACCTCGGGGCCCATTTTGGCAGTGATGAGGAGCCATTGGCCTCTTAAGCAGAATTTTGAGACAAAAAAAATCATGTCTGGAATGGAGTTCTTGGTTTCTAAGCCTTGAGGATCCCTTCAGAAAATGGTTTGTAGTGTTTTGCAGGATATGAACAATCAATTCCTATCATACTTAATTTAAAAATCCAGAGTCCTCTCCCCTGATTGTAAGACTCCGGGTAGTTGAGCCCTCCACCCCTCCTCCCCCGCCGTTATCCTTCTGGCTTCATCTTCAGCGTCTCTCCTGTACTTGCTCTGTTCTAGTCACAGTGGTCTTTTGGTCCCTCAGACTCGTCAAGCACATTCTTACCTCAGAGACTTTGCACTTGGAGTTCCCTCTGCCTGGGCCTCTTTTTCTCCTGGTCTTCCCATGGCTGGCTCCTTTTCATTTGGTCTCACCTCAAACACCTGAAGACGCGTCCACTACCCTTGAGTGTGCAAATATGCTTCCTCCTCTTTAAGGCTGGTATTTCCCCGAAGGTTTCGACCTCATGACTTTCTCAGGGGTGGCTTCTCTGTAGGCTCTTTAGAGACCATCTAGGTCTGCCATCAAGGTTGGCGAACTTTTCTGTAAAGAGGCAGATAATAATATGCTTTAGGCTTTGTGAACCACGTGGTCTATGTTGCAAGCACTCAGTTTTGCCACTGTGGCATGAAAATAACCATAGACAATAAAAATGAATGGGAATGGTTGTATTCCAGTAAAACTTTACAAAAACAGGTGAAGGGCTGGATTTGGCCTGAAGGCCATAGTTTGCTGAGTCTGGTCTACAGGTCTATAATGATGGCTGTAGCATGGCTGAAGTGTTTTACTTTCCACTTAAGAGTGTTAAGGTAGATCACATGTAGTTCCAGAAACTTGTTCTCTACCCTTTCCCTCAAGTGGGAAATAGGAGGAGCCAAGATGGTGAGGTGCCCCTGTCTAGCTTCCAGTCCTGGCTCTATCACCTATTGGCTATGTGATTTTTGGATGGGTCACTTAACTTCTCTCAGCCTTATTTCTTTGTCTCTAAATGGAACTAATAGTAATCTCCACCTTTTAGATTGTTCTTAAAGATTACAGCACTTGAAATGTGAAAGTGCTTAGCACAGTTTGGGGCACACAGTTACTGTTCCATAAGTGTTTTACTTCTTCTTGTTGGTATTTTTAGAGAGTAAGAGAGGAGTGAGAAAACCAAATGAGCAGTGGATCCTGGAATTTGCTGGCCTTGCAAGCTTGTTTTAGAGATTACTGGGCACTTTTTCTCTTCTCTTTTACTCCACTGGGGGCTTACTATATTAATATATTACTAATGTTATGTGTGATGTCTTATATCTTGGGAGCTCAGACTACAAGAGGTTGCAGGCTGGGAGCTTTGTCTGGACCACAGATGTATCTGTCCAGATTAGTGCAATATTTAAAAACACTTTTTTAAAATAAGCTTCTCAGCATTTAAAACACAGAAGATGTTACCTAAGAAATTCAGATATCCAGTATCCTGTACAAATCCAACGCTCTGGCCGCACTCGGCAGGGAATGGAGACCTAGCAAGGGCACGACATGCAGAGTGAACATGGTGCAGAGACCTTGGGCTGAGGGTCTGCAGCGGGTCAGACCAGCTCCAGGGGTCATGAGGAGGGTAGCTGTCAAGGCCACTGGCTGCCATTCTCCAAGTGCCAAATGTCAGACGAGGCAGCATTTTCAGAAAAACCGAAAGGCCCTGACCAGCTTCATGAAGATACATGATTAGCCTGCCGTCTCTGCCTTTCCTCAGTAGCTCAGTCACCCTCAAAGTGGGCTGGCGGCTGCCCCCTCCTTCCTAGTCCTTGCCCTATGCACCCCCTCTGCCATCCTTCAGCCGAATGAAACAGCAGTTCCAAGATACGCATTTGTCATTAAAAAGAAAGAAAGAGAAAAAAAATCAATCCTCCAACCTCTTTGGCCTGAGCTGGTTGTCTGCCCCAGACGCCGGGAGCCGAGCAGTGCTTAAGACTGAGCCGCCGTCGCTCAAACTCGACGGCGTAAGTGGCTCCCCGGGAACCATTATGGTCGATTGACTTGTCCAGTCAGCTGTTTGGAGTGTGGGTGCTGTAGACGGAGAGACCACAGGGGTCACCAGGACAGCCGGGTTGAGTGCAGATTTCCTCAAGTGAGGCAGTCACTCAGAGGCACTCAGAGGCTGGGGGCACCTATTTGAGGTGTTGGCCCATTGTGAGTGTCCATGGGCTCCAGGCATCTGAGGTGTGTGGTGTGGGCTGCAAAATCAAGCCCTGCAGTCTCCCACTCCCAAAGGTATTTAGTGAGGACTTGGAGCCAGGGGGCCTGGCTTTAGCCCAGCTCTGCCACTTACCAGCTGTGTGACCTTGGGCAAATCACTTAACCTTTTTGAGCCTCGGTTTTCTCTCTTGTGTAAAATAGGGATAATAGTAGTATCTGCCTCCTTAAGGATTGTGGATTAAGTGAGTTAGTGCATGTAAAGTGTGAAATCTGTTCCCAGCACATAGATGTGCTATATAATGTTAATAATAATAACTGCTATTGTCCTTCACTTTGAAAATGTATTGGTTTAGGTCCTTAGCTAAGAGGAGACTTTGCCTTGGGCCCGCCGGTGTAATAAACTGCACTCCACTATCTGCATTGTCTTTCTGAGTGAGTTTGTTTCCCGGAAAGCATGGCTACAACATTTGGTGCGTTGGCCAGGAAACTCCTCACTTTGAGGAGACAGGTCTCATTTGAGGCCACCCCGAGGCTTTGTAGCTTGAATCTCCTAGAGCGGGGAAGGCTCCTCGCCCCTCTGGAAGGATTCTGCTTTTCAACGCCCGTACCTTTCATGTCAGCAAGTAGTGGACAGCTGCAGGGGAACTGAACACTCAGTTAAAGTTGCAGGTATTGTCCCTTGATCCATCACACCAGAGCGAAGAAGGCATACCACGTGACCTGGAGGACGCCGAGTGGACCACCCAGAAGGACCCCACCGACCCACGGGAAACCAAGATCATTCTGAGGAGGAAGAAGAAAACGAGGTCCCGGACGAGCCCTCTACAGGATGGAGCTGGGTAAACGACTCCTGCTGCTTGGCCTCACCAATGCAATTCTGAACTTGGGTATGTGGGGCTATGCCCCTGTCAGTAATGGACAGACTCCCCTGGTGTGTATCGCCACTCCGTTATGGGGACTTTAACAACAGAAAGGCCTCTCTCTCACCAACCATAACCTTTCTTTGGTCTCCTGGTGTAAGAAGAAGCCATCAATGGGCCAGGGACATAGGGTTACATTTAACATGAACACCAGCCTTATGGAGATAACAAAGGCTTATATCTCATATATGAGAATTAAAGAGGAAAAGGGCTCCCTTACAAAAGGGGGACAGGCCTCCCGGTACCTTGGGCAATACTACCAGGTCTGGGATGAATATTTCTGGATGACTCCTGAGAAAGGACAGTTGATTGCCCCTGCTACTACTTGCTGGGAACAAAAAGAACAGAAAGTTGGATTTGGAGACCGTCCCCTAGACCCAAAAGAATTGTTATTTGTGCCCTGAACAATGTAAACAAATCTTGGAAGTTACCTATCACCCCAATCAGTCTGCTTAGTGGCCCGGTTCCGACTGCCCTGGAATCCGTTGGGTAGCCCCCAATGGGACCCAGTGGCTCTGTGGGCTTAACTTATGGCCATGGTTACCAGTTGGCTGGGTGGGGCGTTGCACATTAGGATTTGCTTTCGCCCATGGCAGAATTAAGCGTAGCCTACACCAGCCTCCAGTAAACCTGCCTTATCTGCATGCAAGATGGACACGATCTGTGTTCCAATGGTATGACTATGTTGCTGCCTTGTTTATACCCTCTGTAGGGACAACGGATATCATGGTTAAGGTAGAGGCCTTAACTAATTTCACTAAACAGGCCCTCTTAGACAGTACTAAAGCCATTCAAGCTTTGAACAAAGAACAGATTCAGATGAGGAAGGCAGTAATTCAAAATAGGATGGCATTAGACATACTCACAGCAGCCCAAGGAGGGACTTGCGCAAATGCTGTGTGTACATCCCTGACCTGTCTGAAGATGTTATCTACTGCCTTGGAGGATATGCAAAATCAAGTGAAAGCCATGTCTAATGAACTGTTGTTATAGTAATCTTGATCATACTGCTTTGTGGGCCCTGCTTCCTACACTGCATTCTCTCATGTGGGTGGCAGGAGGGCTAAGGTACAATATATCTCAATAAATGATGCTCGTTATGGAAACTTAAGAGCATCAAGAGGGGGGAATGAAGAAGGAATTCATAGGGCCTGGACTCCATCTCAGGCCTGTCTGTGCTGATCGTGCTAAGCCGCCTCTCCAATGGACTCTGAACTCTGTGCTTAGCGCCTGTGGGAATGACAATGGAAGGATAAGACCTCCTCTGGGCAGGGGAATCTTGAAGATCACATCCAGGTTACTCATTGCCTAAGAGAAAACAGACACTAATCACCCCTGCCTCCGGACAGTATCTATCGGAATGTAACCACAGGCTTATTGATTATTAACTGTTTGAACACATAACATGTGAATGATGGGGTTATTGTGATTGTATTTACCCTTCCTTTGTAAGCCTCAAGGGATTTGGGCTGGTGGGTTTGGGCACATACACATGGGGTATAAAAGATTTTCACAAATGGTGGTTGGGGTCCTTGGCTAAGAGGAGACTCTGCCTTGGGCCCGCCGGTGTAATAAACTGCACTCCACTATCTGAAAAAAAAAAGAAAATGTATTGGTTTAGCCAAAAAATTCATTCAGGATTTTCCATAAGATGGTACGGAAAAACCTGAACAAACTTTTTGACCAACCCCAAATGTTCACCACTCACAGTATAACTACAAATTGTGTAAGTTAGAATAAGTAAATATCATAAATACTATAAATGATAATAATATACTGGCAATATCATGGTGAACTGGAAGACAAAGTGCCAGTCTTCATTTAGCTCACAGACAATGGAGCGGGGTGGGTGCATATCTTATTGGACAAACGGGAGTGTAGTCACACACGGACATTTGATTCTGAGATAGCATGTGGCAAAAAAACTACCTGAGTCTTAGCATCAAGGGAGCCTTCCTGGAAGAAGTGACCCTTTAGCCAAGGTGTCAAGGACAAGGTCAGGGAAAAGCATCCCTGGGAATAGCATGTGCTAATACCTTGAGGTGGGTGGAAAAATAGTGTGTGCAAGAAACTGGAGGAAGGCAATGAAGCTGGCCACAGATTTTGAGTGGCTGTTGTGGTGGTGATTTAGTCACTAAGTCATGTCCAACTCTTGCAACCCCATGGACTATAGCCCACCAGGCTCCTCTGTCCATGGGATTTCCCAGGCAAGAATACTGGAGTGGGTTGCCATTTCCTTCTCCAGAGGATCTTCCTGACCCAGGGATTGAACCCAGGTCTCCTGCACTGCGGGCAATTTCTTTACCAACTGAGCCAGCAGGGAAGCCTTGTTGGACCCACCTTTATCCTCACTCTTGGCATCTGTCAGTTGGGAGTAAGGATGAAGTATAAAATAAGATTATTTAGCACATGTGTGGCCTGAAGTGAATCTATCTCAATGAGTACTTTGTAAACTGTCAAACACCATTTCAGCCTTTGTTGTTGTTTAGTCACCAAGTCCTGTCTGTCTCATTGTGACCCCATGGACTACAGCACTCCAGTCTCCTCTGTCCTCCTACTATCTCCCAGAGTTTGCTCAATTCCTGTCTGTTGAGTCGGCGATGCTATCTAACCATCTCATCCTCTGCCACCCCCTTCTCCTTTTGCTTTCAGCATTTCCCAGCATCATAGTCTTTTCCAATGTGTTGGCTCTTTTCATCAAGTGGCCTAAGTATTGGAGCTTCAGCTTCAGCAACAGTCCTTCCAATGAGTATTCAAGGTTGATTTCCTTTCAGATTGACTGGTTTGATCTCCTTGTAGTACAGGGGACTCTCAAGAGTCTTCTCCAGCACCACAACTTGAAAGCATCAATTCTTCCATGCTCAGCCTTCTTTATGATTCAACTCTCACATCGTACATGACTACTGGAAAAACCGTGGCTTTGACTATATGAACCTTTGCTGGCAAACTGATATCTCTGCTTTTTAATACACTGTCTAGGTTTCTCATAGCTTTCCTTCCAATCCTTAAGTATTGCTTTTATTTTTTTAACAAGGTATTCAGCCCAATTCTTGCTCTGTTGCAAAATACGCCCAGTTCCCCAACTCCTGTTTATCTTGGGATCATGGCACGGGGCTATCAGGATTCAAATCCCAGTTCCGCTTCATCCTAGCTGTGTCCCTTGGGTAAGTTAGTTCCTGTTTCTAAGATTTGGTTTTCTCAGCTGTCAGGTGGATATAATAATGGTACCTCCCAGTGGTGGCCCTGAAAAAGCACCTTGCAGATCTTTGTCTCCAGGGAGTGTGATGGGCAGGTGGCACCAGATCCTGCCCTTGAAGATCACCCACAACTGCCACAGCCAGGGGCTGAGTGTAACAGGGACTAAGAGCAGACTGGTTTCTGGGACACGTGGACTCATTTGCCGGCTCTGGACTCCTCTGCAGTCTAGGGTGCTTCCACTAACCAGCCAGCCTTACTTACCAACTTCCCTTCTCTCACTCAGGCCCTCCCTCCCTCGCTCTCTCTATTCTGGCTCCCTCCTGCAGGGTGCAGGTATTGATCCTGATAAATCTCTTTGTCTTGTAATCCTGCCTTCGTATCTTCTTCTCAAAGGACCAGGCTCTCCTACAGGAAAGATGAAATGAGGTTTGGACATCTACCTAAGGCACCTAGAGCATAGGAAGTGCCAGGTGAGGTATCTTTTATGTCTTGTTGGGAGCCTGGGTGGTGTCACTCTCGGCGTTGCCTGTTCTTACCTGGGCCCGCTGTGTGAGTAGGTCCTCCATTCCCTTTTGTATCCCTTCATTATGTTTTGCTGTCATTTCCTGACACGCCTCCCCTTTTTATTCAAGCACTCTGGCCTCCTCACTGTTCCTTGAACACACCAAACATGGTCCAACCTCAGGGCCTTTGTACTTGCTGTTCCCATTGCATTTCCCAGACATCTCCTTAGTTTTATCTCAGTCCATTCAGTCCTCTATTTAAATATTACATCTTCAGAGAGGTCCTCCCTAAGCTTCCAAAATGCCTCCCTGCCCCCTGCCACATTTACTGCTATCTGCTTTATCTGATGTGATAATATGTATTTATTTGTTCATTTGTTTACCATCTGTATTCCTTCCTGGGCTTCCCTGATAGCTCAGATGGTAAAGAATCTGCTTGCAATTTAGGAGACCAGGGTTCAGTCCCTGGGTGGGAAGATCCCCTGGAGAAGAGAATGACAACCGACTCCGGTATTCTTGCCTGGAGAATTCCATGGACAGAGGAGCCTGGTGGGCTATAGTTTATGAGGTCGCATAGAATTGGACATGACTGAGCGACTAACACACACATATTCCTCCCTGAGGAGGGCAAGGGCATAGTAAGTCCTTAATAAATATTTGGATGATGGAGTGCATGAATAGCACAGGAAGAGTGAGGTGGGAGCAACTGCGCTGACTCTACCTTGGGAGGCAGTCCTGGGGGACCCAGCTCCTCCAGACCCCCAGCTTCTTCACCCATCACTGGCTCTTGAAATTCTCTCACTGTGATTGGGAATTGGGCACAGGCCTCAGACTAGCAGCGAACAAGGGTTTATCTTTAGCTCTGTGAGTCTTGCTTTAGAAACTGGTGACCCCAATTCCGGCATGGGAAGTAGCTCCCATCCTAATTAATAAATCCATTAATTAATTGCTGGGGCAGGCTGTGGACCGTTAGCAGTGATTTGGTGGCCTCAGTCACAGACAGCTCAAAGCAGGTTCCTGCAGTCTGTGAGATGGGGGACACAAGATAGCCAGTTACAATGTTTTGGGATCCAGGTGACAGTCTTCTCCCAAAGCCTGGTTCATGGGTCCATGTGATCAGCCCAGCAGGCATCAAAGAGGGATCAAGGTCTCTGGACAGCGTTACTAGAGTTGGGGGGATTTCCTGCTCAGCATCCCCTGGAACTTCTAGTTTATAATCAGGCAGGAGGTCAGGATTGGAGTCTCCCCTTCCCTTTTATGGCTAAGATACCCTGTCCAGGCCTCAGTTTTACTGTCTAACATAGAGCTTCCTGGGGTTGTTGAGACAGATTATTCATTCATTCATTCATTTAATGAACATTATTCAGCACCTGCTATGTGTCACGTGCAATGTAAAGTGCTGGGAGTGCAGCAGTAAACAAAATGGACCAAGTTCTTGCCCTCAAAAAGCTTTTCTTTTATTATCGCTTGGAGATAGAAGTACTTTTCTCCAAGGCTGTGAGCGGTAAAAACTGCCAAATCAATACAGACACAGCCTAGGACTGGGCATGCTATAAGCCTTCCCAGAATGGTGACTGTTGTTAATCATGGTCTTTATTAACAGCAGTAATAATAACTATGATGATGATGATTCTGTGAGGTAATTTCCTGTTGAATTTCAGTTACCCTGGGAGCAGTACCTGAAATGATTTGAGCATGGGCTTTGGACCCTGGCCTTGCTGTTTCCTAACTGGGATGCCTTGGGTGATTCACTGGGTTTTTCAAAGTGTCAGTTTCCTTATCTGTAAAATAGGAATTAAATACAGCCGTTACCTCATAGAGACCTTATGGGGGTGTTGATGCAGTGACTGGGAGCTGGCTGTGGCTCAGATCATGAACTCCTTATTGCCAAATTCAGACTTAAATTGAAGAAAGTAGGGAAAACCACTAGACCATTCAGGTATGACCTAAATGAAATCCCTTAGGATTATACACTGGAAGTGAGAAATAGATTCGGGGGATTAGATCTGATAGACAGAGTGCCTAAAGAACTGTGGGTGGCGGCTCGTGACATTGTACAGGAGGCAGAGATCAAGACCATCCCCAAAAAGAAGAAATGCAAAAAGGCAAAATGATTGTCTGAGGCAGCCTTACAAATAGCTGTGAAAAGAAGAGAAGCGAAAGGCAAAGGAGAAAAGGAAAGATATACCCCATGTGAATGCAGAGTTCCAAAGAATAGCAAGGAGAGATAAGAAAGCCTTCCTCAGTGATCAGTGCAAGGAAATAGAGGCAAACAATAGAATGGGAAAGACAAGAGATCTCTTTAAGAAAATTAGAGATACCAAGGGAACATTTCATGCAAAGATGGGCTCAATAAAGGACAGAAATGGTATGGACCTATGGACCTATGGAAGCAGAAGATATTAAGAAGAAGTAGTAAGAATACACAGAAAAACTATATAAAAAAGATCTTCATGACCCAGATAATCACGATGGTGTGATCACTCACCTAGAGCCAGACATCCTGGAATGTGAAGTCAAGTGGGCCTTAGGAAGCATCACTACGAACAAAGTTAGTGGAGGTGATTGGAATTCCAGTTGAGCTATTTCAAATCCTAAAAGATGATGCTGTGAAAGTGGTGCACTCAATAGGCCAGCAAATTTGGAAAACTCAACAGTGGCAACAGGACTGCAAAAGGTCAGTTTTCATTCCAATCCCAAAGAAAGGCAATGCCAAAGAATGCTCAAACTACCACACAATTGCACTCATCTCACACGCTAGCAAAGTAATGCTCAAAATTCTCCAAGCCAGGCTTCAACAGTATGTGAACTGTGAACTTCCAGATGTTCAAGCTGGATTTAGAAAAGGCAGAGGAACCAGAGATCAAATTGCCAACATGCGTTGGATCATCAAAAAAGCAAGAGAGTTCAAGAAAAACATCTATTTCTGCTTTATTGACTATGCCAAAGCCTTTGACTGTGTGGATCACAACAAACTGGAAAATTCTTCAAGAGATGGGAATACCAGACCACCTGACCTGCCTCTTGAGAAATCTATATGCAGGTCAGGAAGCACAGTTAAAAATGGACTTGAAACAACAGACTGGTTCCAAATTGGGAAAGGAATATGTCAAGGCTATATGTTGTCACCCTGCTTATTGAACTTACATGCAGGGTACATCATACAAAATGCTGGGCTGGATGAAGCACAAGCTGGAATCAAGATTGCCAGGAGAAATATCAATAACCTCAGATATGCAGATGACACCACCCTTTTGGCAGAAAGCAAGAAGAACTAAGGAGCCTCTTGATGAAAGTGAAAGATGAGAGTGAAAAAGTTGGCTTAAAACTCAACATTCAGAAAACTAAGATCATGGCATCTGGTCCCATCACTTCATGGCAAATAAATGGGGAAGCAATGGAAACAATGAGAGACTTTATTATGGGGGGCTCCAAAATCACTGGAGATGGTGACTGCAGCCGTGAAATTGAAAGATGCTTGCTCCTTGGAAGAAAAGTTATGACAAACCTAGACAACATATTAAAAAGCAGAGACATTACTTTGCCAACAAAGGTCCATCTAGTCAAGGCTATGGTTTTTCCAGGATTCATGTATGGATGTGAGATTTGGACTAGAAAGAAAGCTGAGCGCTGAAGAATTGCTGCTTTTGAACTGTGGTGTTGACGAAGACTCTTGAGAGTCCCTTGGACTGCAGGGAGATCCATCCAGTCAATCCTAAAGGAAATCAGTCCTGAATATTCATTGGAAGGACTGATATTGAAGCTGAAGCTCCAATACTTTGGCCACCTGATGCGAAGAACTGACTCATTTGAAAAGACCCTAATGCTGGGAAAGATCGAGGGCAGGAAGAGAAGAGAATGACAGAGGATGAGATTGTTGGATGGCATCACCGACTCAACGGACATGAGTTTGAGTAAACTCTGGGAGTTGGTGAAGGACAGGGAGGCCTGGTGTGCTGCAGTCCATGGGGTCACAGAGTTGGACATGACTGAGTGACTGAACTGAACTGATGCAGTGAAGCATGGAAGCCCTTAGCACAGAGCATGGTCATTCCTAGGAAACGAGAGCAGCTACTATTACCTCTGTTATCATCATTGTTATTTTTATTCACCTCCTGGTCATCACTAGCCAGCAGTAAGGTGGACCAGATCCTTGCAGAGAGGCACTGGATGGGAGGTCAGGCCTCTCCAAATACCGGTTGGCTGGCCGTGGCAAGACCAGGCCTGGCATTTGCTTTGGAACATCAGAAGGAGGCTCTCTGCACAGCAGTCCTGACAGTTTTTTAAACAAATAGCTCTTTCCACCTTTAATGCATGCTGAACAGTGTTTAGAGCCCTTGACGAATATTATCTCATTTAATTCTCACAACCCTAGCACAAGAAAACTACTACTATCCTGCTTTTATGGTTGAGCAGACTGAGGCACAGAAGGTTAAGTTCAAGGCCATATTGTCAGCAAGCTGCAGAGCTTGAATTCTAACCCAGGACTCAGGTCCATTGGGCACTCATGTCCCTGCTCTTGACTCACTAGGGGCCAGGGGTACCTCTTCCGGAGCCCATCCCCCAAGTCCCTGCCCCCCCTCCCCCCTCAGGGTTCCCCACCTACAGTCATTATGCTTGTGCTTTCCCCTTTATTTTTAAACATCTTAAAACACCTCATCATTGTCAACTCTTGGAAATCAATCCAGACTCACAAGCATGAGAGACATGGGGTAGGGTGGCAGGTGGGAGGTTATTAATAATACAGGAAAGATTCCTGTCTCCTGTCCTGGAAAATGAGCACCCCCCAGCCATCCATCCCTGGCCCACCCACTGGAGTCCAGAACTGCGTGGTGCGCCCTGTCGTTGGGCCTGCGTTCCGCAAAATGAAATTCTCCGTCCGGGCTGATAATAAGCAGGTATTGATTGCTGCCTTGGTCATTATCAAGATTTATTTAGTCGATATGGCTTCCTCGGTCAATAAATCGTGTCGTTGATAAAGAAAGAAGGGAATAGACTTGTAGGCTTTATTAAAAAAGTTTTTTAGATTTTTTTTTTTTAAGCTGCTAAATCTAGCCCCTCTTTCGTTGGCTGTATCACCCATACTCTACATTTCATATTTGGCTCCATAAGCTCTTTCCTTTCATGGTGAAACTTAACTCATCGCTCTGGTTTCTGGAAGGCAAGACTTGGGGCCACAGCTGCTTCTGAAATAGCCTCTGGCACTCGCGTATCTGTCTCCTCACTTTTCTGGCTTCCCCTCAGTGCTGGGCTGGGAGTCTACGGCCTGGTTTGTCAATACCCCCTCTCTCCTTTCATCCTCACAACAACCTTTTGCAGTAGGTACTAGTGTCGCCCCAGTTTGCAGATGAGGAAACGGAGGCCAGATTGTTGGGGTGTATCCAGTGCCACAAAGCACTTGAATCTAGTCCGGCCAGTCTTTTCTCTGAACCTGACATATGTTCAGCAAATAGCACATATTTGTCTAGTATGTGCTGTGGGCCCAGCACAGTGTTAGGTGCTGGATACAGAGAGGGTAAGCTAAACAGATTAATGTGTAATTACTGACACAGAAAGAATGGAGGAATGAAATGACCAAATGTCACTAAAATCAGGACAAAGGGACATCTGTTTATTCAGGGTGGATGCTGAGTAGGTGACATTTTCAGGCTGAAGCCTGAAAAATGAGGAGCCAGTCAACAAAGTTCAGGTAGAACAGACTTTGTAGCTACGGGAACAGTGGTGTGCAAAGGCCCTGAGGTGGGAATCCCCTTGGCACATCTAGGAACTGAAGGAAGGCCAGGATGGCTGGGACAGGATGGTCAGGGAAGGGAAGGTAGGAGGCGAGATGAGGTCTGAGTGGGAGGTAGACCCGGTAGACCGTGGTAGGGGATGGATTCAGTTGGATTATATTCTCAGGAAAGTGAGAGGACGTTGAGGGTTTCAAGCAGTGGAAAAACAGGATCCAGAGCATGCTTGGTTCTCACTGGGTTCAGCCTGATACGGAGCAGTGAAGGAAGGGAGGGAATGTTTGGAAAACAGATAAAAGAGAGCTTCTTTGACAGTCTGATGTGTTATTTCTGCCCAGAGAGGGTCTTAGTGGTGAGAAGCCTTTGGGTGTGTACAAGTGTATTGAAGATGATATCATTCAAGGAGGGGAGGGTGGGAGAAGGTTTCCATGGGGACATTTCTGATGCCCCAGCAAAGTGGTAGCTGTGCTTCCTTAGGAAGGGAGTGGTTACTTCCCTTGTGCAGATGGCCAGCTGGTGTTTTAGAGGCCTCTCGAGGCAGGTACACATTGGCCAAGGGGTGTTGTGTTTGCCTCCTCAAAAATGGAACTGGTTCAGGGTGGTGCAGCAGGGCTTGAGTTATGTTCTCAGAAGGACTCTTTGCACACTAGCCTTTTGGGTCTGGTTTCTAGCATGTCTTCAAATGTTGCTTAATAGTAAGGACCACGAAAAGATGAGGTGACTAAAATGGTGTGGATATCAGAGCACAGGCCACATGAGGGTGCTCTGTCCAACCATGACCTGGCTGTCACACGTGGGGATCCTGTTGGGTAGGAGAGGGGTTGGATGTCTACCTGAGTTATTATTGGGAATGTGGGCTGGAGTACACAATAAATAGAAATTTTCTTCCCTTTTTGTCTGTAAGCACCCACACACTGGAAGTCTAGCAGGGGTTGGTTGTCCAGCTATCCGCCATCATCCGTTCATTCATAGATCCGCTCACTTACCCATTTTTATCCACCCACTGAGTGGTTTATCCAGCTATCTACTTTCTGTTCCTGCTGACTTCATCCATCCATCCATCCAATCATCCATCCATATATCTAACTATCCATCCTTCCATCTATCCATTCATTTACTCAGCCAGCCAGCAACCCATCATGCCCAATCACTCCTCCCTGGACTTTGGTCTCCCAATTTGTTTACCTGTACTGACTCTGGGAAGCATGCTGGTAGCTCAGTGGTAAAGAACTCGCTTGCCAGTGCAGGAGACGTAAAAGACATGAGTTTAATCCCTGCGTCGGGAAGATCGTCTGGAGCAGGAAGTAGCAGCCCACTCCAGTATTCTTCCTAGGAGAATCCCATGGACAGAGAGGAGCCTGGCAGGCTGCAGTCCATGGGATCACAGAGTCGGACATGACTGAGGTGACTTAGCATGCATGCACAGACTCTGATCTCCCTTACTGTTTTTGACACATGGGAGCTAGTGAGATGATGAGAAACCTTTTAAGAACCATTTTGAATGGTTCCCTATTGCCTTTGGAGAAAAAGCCCCAACATGACCTGGGCTCAGCACAGCTGGCCTCCACCCTCCATCCCTGGTCTGTAGCAGTGCACGTCTTCTGTTTTCTTCTTGATCTTCTGTCTAGATGTTCTATCCACTGTTGAAAGTAGGTTACTGAAGTCTCTTTTATTGTTGAATTATCCATTTTTTCCTTCATTTCTGTCAGTTTTGCTTTATGTGTTTTGGTGTTCTTTTTATTAGTACATAACTTACTGGAATCACCTTCCGAATTATACTAGCTTAATTCTAGTATGTCTTCTGTTCTTGACCTTGATCTCAAGCCACGTTCTTGGTGCCCTCCATGTTCCAGATCCACACGTCTTTCTTCATTTTTCTCTGTACCACACCTCCCTGGGCATTACTGCTCCCCCAGCGTGGGACACTGTTCCCTCACATCCCCTGTCACCTCCTCCCTGACCCTGGGACTTGTTCAGTGACACCTCCTCAGGGCAGCTTCCCCACTCTCCCTTGAAATGGTGGGTTCCATCTCTACTGCATTTACCATGGCGGGTATCACACGTAGCTCTAATTATTAACTACTGCCTCCTCCTGTGAACTCTAAGCTCCATGAGGGCACAGAGCAGCTTGTCCCCAGAATCTGGCAGCTGAGGGCTGAGCATATATAGGCCCTCAAAAAGTACCAGTCAAGTGAATAAACGGGTAGATGTGACTCTCATGTGATTGTATTTCTTTGTGTGCAACTGTATCTTTTTTGTGTAATTTTGAGTATGTTTGCAGGTCTTTGCACATTTATAAGAGTGCCTGTCCTTGTGTCTATTAGCATGTTTCTGTCTGTGTGTCTGAGTGCGTCTTCGTGTCCTTCTGAGTGTCTTTGAACCTCTGTCTGTGTATCTGCATCTACACATGGGTGACGTGTGTGCACACATGTGTGTGTCATTGTCCGTGCAGGCGCCTTAGTGTGTATCCGTGTGCATTTGTGTGCTCACACTCCCAAGCAGCAGCTCCTTTCAGTCTCCTTGCCATGCAGTTATTTTTTGACTAGTTTGGTGTAGCATTTAATGATTTCCCCAAAGCTCAGCGCAGCCCCAAAGCGCACAAGTATTGATCTTGCTGCATTGGAGGTAACTCGGGGTAATGCAGGGTCCCGGCAGGTCCTCCTCCTCAGAACTGGCTGCTGCACCTGCCTGGTCTCCCTGGCCCCAACTTGATCCCTCAGGAGAAAGAAACGTCAGGTTGATAGCTCAGTTCAGGGGCAGAGTGGGGCTTCTGACAGACAGGTTGTCTCCTTCTTACCTGTGTGATGAAGCCATGCCTCATGCCTCAATTTCCTCACCTTTGAAATGGGGAAGGCAATAATAGTTACCTCATAGGGGTAGAGTACGGAGGAAATGAGGTAATCTATGTGAAGGGCTCAGCTTGGAGCCTGGCATGTACCAAGCGTTCCATAAATGTTATTCTATCCCTTGCTGTCAAGCCTGCTCCCTATTACCTCTCTCCTCGGTAGTGGGAGTGATGATTTCAGGCTATGGAGGCAGATAACTAAGCAACTCTCTTTCTTGAAGGGGGTGCTTTCTTTATGGCTTCTCTGTGGCTGCCCAAGGGGTGCACACCTGCTCCAGTGAGAGTGACATGCTAACCCACAAGTGCCCAGAGAAGTCTAGAGGCTCCGCATAAACATACAGCCGTTCCCCAGTAGAAATGGGATTTTGCCTCAGGAGTTTCTACAGCTTCTGAAAATCTACCAGCTGTTTACATAGTCTCCAGCCTCAGCTTTCTGTCTTGCTCCCCAAACTCCTGTATCCTTTCTATCCCCAAACTGCCACACTCCTTATACTTTGCGGCCTTTGCATTTGCTGTTCCTCTGCCTGAGATACTGTTCCCCTTGTTCTTTGCTGGCCCCAGCCCTCCTTCCCTGACTCAGTGCTGAGTTGGGCACCCTCTGTCTCCTGCTTGGACATCCCTGGCCTGGGCTGCTTTTCTAGGCCACCGGTTGAGTCCCTGGTTCCTTGCTGGTCTCCCTCATCAGATGGTGAACTCGTTACTCTATATTAGCTTCAGTAACTAGTGTGGCAGTTGGTGAATGCTGAATATTTGGTGCCCAGATCAGAGGTCACAAATGTAAAAACTGAGGTTCCTGGCTTCTCTTCAGCAGAAGAGCTAGCATGCCTGGGCCTGCATTTCAGACAGGGCAGCAGTCAGCTGAGATGTGCCATGGGGATGGGGATGGAGAGTGGGTTTCCCATTTTGCACAGCGCCCACTGGGCCCAGTTGTCCCACTGATGCTGTTTGTGAAGCCTCCATAGAGTTAGCAGCTTCACTCTAGGGACCAGCTGTGCTGACATAGTGACTGGTGTGGAGCTGATTCTGCCTTCTCTGGCCTCAGTTGCAGCCATTCTGGAAAATGGGCAGAATTTACATGACTGTTAGGGATGAAAGGAGTGCTGAAGGTTTTGGGGTTTTTTGGGTTTTTTTTGGTTTTAAATTTAACAAACATTTATCAAAGGTGGCTCTGTGTCAGGCACAACTCTTAGGTACTTCCTAATAAATATCATTTAAGGACTTCCATGGTAGTTCAGTGGCTAAGATGTTGTGCTCCTAATGCAGGGTGCCCAGGTCCCCACATGCTGCAACTAAAGAGTTCACATGCTACAATGAAAATCAAAGATCCCATGTGCCACAAGTAGATCCAGCACAGCAAAATAAATAAATAAAAGTAAATATTAAAAAAGAAAACCATCATTTAAATGATGTAATTTCCATAACAGCTCTATGATGTAGACATTATTAATACTACCATTTTGCAGAGGAGAGAGGTGAGGCACAAGAGGTCAAGTGACTGCCCAGAGTTGCTGAGCAGGGTCAGTCTAACTCCAGAGCTCCTCCTGTGTTTGTAGGATCTCCTGCCTCTTGGTATTCTGTGAATATCCAAAGCGGAGACTGTACAGTTGGGAAGGGACTGCATGCAGATTTGCCTTTCAAAGGTCTTATGTGCTGGTGTTTTGTTCACAATGAACAGTGCCGGCTGGCAGGAGTAGAGGCAAGGGCCAGGATTCCGGGGAGTGGACGCTGATAAACAGCTGGGATGTCAGGGTGCCAGGAGTCAAGGTCAGAGCTGGTGACCATGCAGGGACTCCTGAGAGGAGCCAGGCCTGTTTTCTGCCCTTCACATCCTGGGGTAGCTGGACCCGGGGCCCCTTGGGCCAGCAGCCTGTGAGCCTCGCTCAACCAGCACTGTCCCTGGGAGGGTGTTCTCAGCCTCTGCAAGCAAGGGGGTTGGTCCCACAGCCCTTGGCCTACTTTGCAAAATTCATCTCTGGAAAAAAATTACTCTCTGAGCAGAGCAGAGCATCTTGGCATCTTGTGGTGGGTGAGGCCTTCTGAGGCCTTCTGCCTCCCCAGAGCAGGGAGGAGAGAAATCCAGGCCCAGCTCCTGCTTCCCTCTTGGCTTCCAAGGTGGGGCACTCCGGGGGAGGCAGCTCCCCCAGCTCCCCACCCCTGAGTCCCTAGAGCCAGCCCAGCTGCCCCATCAGTGCATGTTCCCTTGCATCCTGCCCAGGATAGCCTGTTTAGTGGGTTGGGGCTGGCCCAGCTGCCAGCAGGTAAGTGGGATTGGGCCAGGGCATAATTTGTTTCTCTGGGATATATTGATGAGCTGCCCTAATTAAGCACCTTGCTAATGAGAATCCAACCACTTCACTGGAGCCTAATGGCTCAGAGCCTGAACCAGCCATGGGTCCTAGGCAGAGCCCTCAGTGGTGTGGGGGTCTCAGTTTGTTTTCCACACCGTGGTGCTTCCTGTCTTGTCTCCCCTCCACACTAGACCTTGTGGTTTGCCGAGTCCCTCCTGTCCCTGCACACAGCAGGCACTTGGGGATCCCAGGGGCTGTTGAAAAGCGTGGAAGTATTAAGTTGCTCAGCCGTGTTCAATTCTTTGTGATCCCTGGACTGTAGCCCCCCAGGCTCCTCTGTCCATGGAATTCTCCAGGCACAAATACTGAAGTGGGTAGCCATTCTCTTCTCTAGGGAATCTTCTCAGACCAGGGATCAAGACCAGGGATATGAACTCAGGTCTCCCACATTGCAAGCAGATAGATTCTTTACCTTCTCAGCCACCAGGGAAGCAAGCACCCAGGAGCTGTTGAGAGTTGACTAAAGAGGCATTTCTACTGCTGCTAAGTCACTTCAGTCGTGTCCGACTCTGCGACCCCATAGACGGCAGCCCATCAGGCTCTCCCGTCCCTGGGATTCTCCAGGCAAGAACACTGGAGTGGGTTGCCATTTCCTTCTCCAAAGCATGAAAGTGAAAAGTGAAAGTGAAGTCGCTCAGTCGTGTCCGACTCTCAGCGACCCCATGGACCACAGCCTACCAGGCTCCTCCATCCATGGAATTTTCCAGGCAAGAGTACTGGAGAAAGAGGCATTAGGTAGAGGTTAATTATGGCTTTCTTTGGGGGAAGTTCTTATCACTGGTGGTCAGATTCACTGATCTGTTTCTCTGTTGCCTCTTCACTAGGTCTGTGAGGAAAAAGAGATGTTGGGGATGAGGATAGTACTTAAAATGTGTGATTTGTGTTACTGTATCAGTTATTTACTGCTGTGTAACAAACACCCCAAAACTTACTGGATAAAGTAACTATTTATATTGTGAGTCAGAATCTGAGAGTCAGGAATTAGGACAGAGCCCAGCCGAGTCAGCTTGTTTCAGCTCTGTGTTATCTGGGGCTTCAGCTGGGAACAGTCACAGTTTGGGGGTAACCCAGCAAGTCACACATCTCACAGTTGATGCAGGCTGTCAGCTGAGACCTCAGCTACCAGCCGGAGCACCAGCTTGTAGCCTCTTCATATGGTCTCTCTGTGTGGACTACTTTGGGCTTCCTCACAGCATGGTGGCCAGATTCCAAGGGTGAATGTCCTGAAGAGAGTGAGGTGAAGAGAAGGCGTTTTCCTAATCTAGCCTTGGAAGTTGCTAGTGTCATTTCCATCTTCTCTATTAGTCAAGGCAGTTACCAAAGACCACCCAGGTTCAAAACGAGGGGCTGTAGGCCGCACCACTTGATGGGAGGAGTGTCAAGTCACAGAGCAGGAAGAGCATGAGAGATGTTGTGGCAGCCATCTTTGGGAAAACAGCGCTCTAGTGAGGGGGGTGGTGGTGATTCAGCGCTGAGTGATAGACCATGAAGAGACAGGAGGTTGTGTAGGGGAAGCAGGTGTTACAGAGATGGCAGAGTGAGGGGAGCGGGCGTGACAGGAAGTAGTTGGACAGGGAGATGTGAGTTGGCCAGAGTCTGCCGTGATGGAAGTGGGCCCGATGGTGACCATGCGCAAGAGACTGGCAGTACCATCTTTTCCGGCTCTCTTAGCTGCCCCCCTTGAAGGCCTCGGGGTGACCAGGCTGATTCTAACATGGGTACCCAGGCCTCGGGCAGCCCAGGCCCCCTTAACTGGCCCTGTCTTATCTGCCCATCCCTTCCCCTGCCATCTTTCTCTCTTCCTGTGGGTCCCCAGGCTCCCCATTCCCACTAGGAGCCTCCACTTTTTCCAGAAGGAGCGACTCCTACCTCAACAGCCTGGAAGCCCTCCAACTACCGTACTTTTCTTCAAATAAAAGCAGCTAATTAACATTATTCTTTAATTATTGCCTTTATCAACAAGGGGTCTGATTTGTACCAGCAGGATAGTTGCCTTCCCTTAAACTACCCAAGTGAATGCTTCAGTTCCTGGTGCTTTTGAAATGAATTTGATGTCATCTGCCCAGAGTCACTTAATGGGAACGCCTGGGTAATGACTGAATGCGCTAACTCCGTTAGCAGCCCTGGAAGCATGTAATTTGGCCCCTCAGGCAACAGCACTTTTGAAATCTCTGGATAGTTTTGAACTCTCTGTTCTTAATTAAATATGCAATTTTTCACGGTAACCAGGTTAATTCTTTTGTGTTGTGTTGTAATACTGTTAGGAATTTTCATAGTTCTTATTAAACATTATTCAGGCATTGTGAATTCCATAATTAAAAAAAATGAAAAGAACAAAGCTTGATTCACTCCTTTCTTTTCCCTGGCTAATTTATCAAATGAATTTTGCAAATTTTTCTTTCTGTCCCCAGACAGTGTGGCAAGTGTTTTAAAGGGGAAGGATTTAATTGCCCTGTAGGGATTGGCTGGTTATGAAGGATTTGGCTGTTTGATTAGTAAACCCAGTTGGGAATGGTCTAATGCTCCGTGATCTTAAAAATTGTCTGATTGTACCCTCTCCAAGGAGGCTTCTCTTTTCGTTATGTAGAGCATCAACTTCACACAAGTGTGGTTATTAGGTAGTAAAGAAGGGGAGAGAAAAAGATCTGACTTTTATTTTAAATTGGGGATCTTGGGAGATTTTTTACCCCCCATTTCCCTGGCTGGGGAGGAAGGGAGAACATAGTAGAGGAAGAGAGAGAGAGAGAGAGAGAGAGAGAGCGCGGGATGGAGCAGTTCTCAGATTGCAGGTCCAAGAGAAGGTAGAGGAGGGCAGCTCAGAGGGTGGGGCCTGAGGGAGCATTTTGCTGCATCCTTGCAGATAAGGGCACCTGCCATGTTCGCCAGCTGGAGAGGTGCTTATAAGCCAAGGAGGCCCCTCTGCAGGGTTTTTGGGGCAGGAGGGTTACTTTTCCATTTCTGGAACCGGATCTGGTTTCTGAAAAATATTTGCAGACCTCCACTGAGCATGGTGGGTTTGTGAGTGGGAGAGGACCATGCCTTGCAAATGTCCTAATAAGGCCAGGGCCCTTCTGATGAGGGGCTGCTAGGCAGAGATAGCCGGGCCCTCCTAGTGAGGGGAGTAGGACCACTGGCTGATTCCTGGACCCTTTTGATTTCAGTGAGGGTCCCATTTATGCCTCAGTTATCCTCATCTGCAAAATGAGTCAAGTTATTTCCAACCTCTTCTTACTTTGCTGGGTTTCCACTCCACCCACCTGTCATGGCTCTCTGCATAGAGGTGGGAAAGTGGCAGATGAATTTAAGAGGCAACAGGGGTCAGATCACACAGGGGCCTTCAGGGCCACAGAATGGAGCTGGGTTGTTTTTTTTTTTTCCTAAGTGCAAAGCTCCTTAGGTATTGAAGGACGGTAGGGATGATTTGGAAGGGATATTACCAAAGAGAAAGTGGGTTGAGGGGGCCTTTGTGCCAGAAAGGGGACTCCTTCCGGCAGCCCCTCTGTCCCCTGACTGTCTCCTACCCAGATTTAGCATCTTTAGCCCTGAGCTCTGGGAAACTCCCCACCTTGAGGTCACCCTCCAGCTGGTCTGACAGTTGGAGCTGGGGTAGAAGATGCTGGTCACGCCTTCAAGGGTGCTTGAGGGCCTGTGCTGCAGTGGGTTTAAGCAGATGGTTCAGGTTTTCAAGAGAAGCCAGAAACTTGGGTTTTATGAACATTCCTTTAAGATGTAAATGCAGGGAAGAAATTGAAAATAATTAAATGCTGGGCACACAACAGGTTTGCCTATTCATAAATATCAAATTGGACTTGTGGGCCGTGGGTCTTCAAGTCTGTCCCACTGCTTAAGGGGGTTCTAAACTAGTGAAAAGAAACATTTTAGTAGCTTATTTATGAAGTGCTTTTCCAGCACCCTGCTGAGCCCCTGACAAATCTGAGCTCATTTAACCCTCCCAGTTGGAGGAAGTGGGTTGAATCTTATCTTTGATGGGCAAGACTGAGGGTTGAAGAGGTGTTGCCTGGAGTAAGAATTCCAGGCATTAGTCCCAGCTCACATGGTTTTTGTGGTAAGTAACAGGACTCTGTGTAGAAGGCATGCTTCCCCAGGAAACCATGGTGGGGAGGTGGCAGTGACTTAGGTTACATGGTGATGACCTTGCTTGATTTTGAAGTTAAAACCAAGAGTTGAGGGCCCTGAACTTGAGTGAGCTTTATTGAAAAGTGAAATCAGGTCACCACACCCTCTCCTCCACTTAAAAACTTTTAATGACTCCCTGTTGCTTAAGGGATGAAGTCCAAATTTTTACCTTGGCTTATAAGACCTGTTGTGGTTACCTCCTCCCATCTGCTTTTGCCTCCACCCTTTCACCTCTTACTACGCTTCCTTGTCACCAGCTCCCCAACCAGACTTAAATTATTATCAGGTCCACAAATGCCTTACACTTTCTTACCTCCATACTTTGCATATGCTGTTCCTCCTGCCAGGAATCCTCTTGTCATCACTCTGCCTGACAAATTTCCCTCATCCTTCACATCTCCAAGCTGGGAGGCTTTCCTGAACCTTCTGGCAGGATCAGGGGGCTTCCCCCATAATTATTACATCACAGTTCATTGGGATTTCTTGCCTTGTCTCTTTTATTTTAAGACCCACAAGGGCAGCGTTTGTGTCTGTCTTGCTGACTCTTGTCACATGCACAGAGCTTGGCACATCTTAGATGCTCAATAAATATCTGTTGATGGCACAACACTTTTGTTGCTCCCAGAAAGTTTTGGCGAGCAACCCCTCAACTTTCAGGACCTCACTGAGAAGCAGGGGTTGAACATGATGCGAAGACACTGAAAGGAGCAAATTCTACTTCCCTCAGACCCATCCTGGCCCAGCCCGCTCTGGGAGGCTCTTTTGGACCCTGTGGCCTCTCTGCAGTGTGGACAAGACAAGGCTGCTTCTCCGAGAGCCAGGGCAGGAGTTAGGCTGCTTCGGCTGCTGTCAGGAGCAGAGAGGCTTGATGCCTGCTCCCCCTTTTCTCCCTGTTACCAACTTGACCCTCCAGTTGGCCAGATGTCAGTGATAAAGACGAAGGGAAATAACACCGTAATGTTTCCTC
This sequence comes from Cervus canadensis, assembly GCF_019320065.1. Taxonomy (NCBI): domain Eukaryota; kingdom Metazoa; phylum Chordata; class Mammalia; order Artiodactyla; family Cervidae; genus Cervus; species Cervus canadensis. The sequence continues at coordinate 123,465,936 of NC_057386.1, read as the reverse complement.
CAACCAGAGGAGCGCGAGGCCTTAGAGAGAAAGCAAGTGATGACACCTGCTATTTCTCTGCCTTGGGGTGCCTCCCCTACTTGGAGGTGGTGCTGGGATTTTCCTCACTGTAGCTGTGTGGAAGCCAGGCTCTGGTTGCTGAGACTGCTTGGAAAGCCACAGGCCCATGACATCCTCAGCCGCAGGCACACACGCACGCACTTACATGCACACATATGTACATACACTCACTGGCCCGTACACACACACACACACACACACACACACACACACACACTCCTTGCCAGTTCTGCATCTCTAGGATCCCTGCACACGTGTACATACACTCACTGGTATATATACACACACGCACACACACACACATTCCTCCCCAGTTCTGCATCCCTAGGATCCTTGCACACGTATGCACATATACTCACTGGTGCATACACACACACACACACACACACACACACATTCCTCCCCAGTTCTGCATCCCTAGGATCCCTGCATGCAATAGCAACACGTCTTCTTTTTCCCGCCTCTCTGCCTTCTTTTTCCTGTTTTCATTCCTGAGTTGTTAGAGGACCAAGAGCAGCTGAAGAAAGCTTTCCGGTTTGTGGGGTAGGGAGGGAGGTATTGGCCACAGAGGATTATCAGGGAATCCTGTGACTGAAAGGAAAAGAAGGGATTTTAAAAATTAATTTCATCTTATAAAAGCCATATTGCCACATGGAGGATTTTAAAACAAGAAAAGAAGAGGAAGAAGATGCCAACAACACAGGCTCCCCTTAGCGCATCAGTGTGCCTCCGTCTGCTCTTAATGGTTTGCCGTCAGAAGTGTGGCTCCTTCTGTTTTGTAGCCTTTTCATTTAACAGTGGCATTGGCCTTTTCCACATCATTGTTGTTTTCAGATCAAGTGTTTCACTGGTCTAATATTCCATGAAGTGAATGGATCATTCTCTCCTCATCCGGACCATGTCCCTGGGCATCTCTAGGTGTTTTTGCTTTTAAAACACTCCAGTGATGGGAAAAAATTGCATTTCTGGTTTTATGTCTTTGGCTCTTTTCTCAAGACCAAGAATCTGGCTCCAAAGTCAAGTAGTCCTGGGTTCAAATTCTGTCCCTGTCAGTGTGACTTCAGGCCAGTGCTTTCTCCTCTGTGCCTCAGCTTCACCCTCAAAGCCTCTCTCAGGAAGTCTTGTTGGCTTAGATCGGTGAATTGGCCTGAAGCATTTAACTGAGGACTGACATGTAGCTAGTTCTTGTGCAGCCCCTGGCGGGTCTGTTTCATTCACTCTTCTTCCTCCAGCATTGTGCCTAGCCTGCAGGGGCTTCTCACTTAACCCTTTTCAAATGAATGTAATGGACACATTGACGTGAATATATTTTTCTGCCTGTGTTGGTGTTTATGTTTCTGTTGAAGATTCATGTATAGAAATATAGATGTACACACACACACACACACTCAATGCTCAGCCAAACCAAGGGAAGGGCACAGGGCTGTTCTGGTTGAGGATCCACAAGCATTTTATTGTGATTAAATATTTATTTGGTGCTTGTAATGTGAATGTGACACTTTGCAGTAGATAAGACAGGGCCATGTAGAAAAGGCTTGAAAAGCTGTGAGGTCCAGCTCAGTGAAGAAACAGCAAAAGGAAGTAGTCAGGGAGGGGCTGGGGCACAGGAATTTATTCTCTCAATCAGTCATCTGTGTTTATCCAGCACCTACTATGTGCCAGGTCCCAGGCTATGCCCTTGTGATGCCCTGGTGACCAACACTGCCATGCTCTCTGCCCTGATGGCACTGTTGGTCTCCACAGTGTTTAGAAGTGAAATCTCTCAAGAGACTGACATTAATCAGATAATCACACATATTTGAAATTGCAAACCCTGTAAAAGGCTGTGGAAGAAATGATCTAGGAATGATGATACTGTATAGCAGATATAATCTGGAAGTTAAGGAAGGACTCCTGAGTTAGCCAAGTGAAGAGGGGCCATAGTCATCCAGGCAGAAGAAGGGAGCAACACAGGCAAAGGTCCTTGGGTGGGAGGATACACCTTTGGTTCTGAGAAGTGTGGCTGAGGAGGGTAGACAGGATTGACTCAAATGGGGCTTGTAGACCCTGCTGAGGTCTTTATCCTGAAATAGAGGGGAACTGTGACTGGGTGAAATGGGCATTGGAGGGGTGAAAGAGGAGAATTGGAAGGGTTTAAGGGCCTTGAGGCTGGGGTGGGAGGAGTGGCTAGATAAGGAGACTCAGCACTGGCCTTTCCAGGCATCCAGAAAATATCAGTGTACAGGATGGAGCAGGTCAAGGCAGGGACAGGAACAGAGTGATTTTTCTGGGCAGATGGGGAGAGGAGCAGGAGAGGCCTCACCACATTCAGATATAAGCTTTCTTTTTGCCACTTATATTTACCTAGGGGCTTGTGAAAAGAGAAAGATCCAAAAGAAAAAAAAATCCACCAGATCCAACATTGCTTCAGGCATGCAGCCTGAGGGAACAAGTATTTTTTTCTCCAATATTTGTGCATGTTTGAGTGTGTGAAATGCTGTTCTGAAACTCTACGTCCTTTCCAGAATAGGGAGCTCCGGGGCCTTTGGGGCCGTCAGGAGGTGGGCACCGTCACTCCCCACATTTCTGATGAGGGCTGGCATAGCGGGGCCCGCCCTCTGCAAAATGGTAGGCTTCTGTTTCCCATCTGCTTTGTGTTCCAGTAACTCAAGCGTGGCCCGCCTCGGGGGCTGGAGGTTCCCAGGCAGGCTGGTCTCTGGAATGGTGGAATTCCCAAATGAGAGATTCGGAGGCAGGGAGTCCAGGGGATTTGGCGGCTGCCCCTGCATAGTGATATTCTGTGCCTCACACATTCTTATTAGCATCGTAATCACTCCAAAATACTGATTCATTATCGCACTCCAAGCTGCAGACTGAGGCAATGGGGTTTAATAGTTCCATATGAGCCATTCTGGGCTGTTGAGTAAATATTGCTCATTCTGAAAAATTGGGTAAATGTGTGTTTACGCTGGCGATGAGCAAAGCAGCAGCCAAGTAGGTAGTTGGGGTCTGGGCTGGCGCCAGGCAAGGTGGTGGGGGATAGGGGAATACTCACACTCCAAGAAGTGTCCTATTCATGTCTGGCTGGCCTTAAAATATTTTTCTGGATGTGAAGATTGGGATTAGGAGGGAGTTTTGCTCTGAAATGAGAGTAGATGTACCCTTGTGTTTATTGTGTATGTAGAAATGGCTCCAGGGTAGATAGGAAAGACCCCAGGCCCTCCAAACTTATATAGATAAGTAATTGGTTTCAGAACTGGATGGCTGCTTACTACATGCAGCAGGAGGCACTGTGGCAGGGGTTAAAGCGTGCAGGTGAGTGGGTTCCACTCTGAGGTTCCTGTTCTGCCACTTGTTAATTGTGGGACCCCAGGCAAGTTACTTGACCCTTCTGTAGCCTCAGTTTTCTCGTCTGTAAAATGGGGATGATAAAAAGTACTTCCTCAAAGGATTGTGTGGGATTTAAACAAGCATATTCGTACAAATTTCAAATGGTGCTTAACATCATGCACGAGAAATGTTAGTTATTAACAGGGTTCTGGTGTGGTGCAGCAAGAAGGTTTGCATTTGGATCTGGTTATATCTGGGGTTCTTAGGCTTTGAGAATCTGATGAAAGGTATTATCCTTTATTCAGGAACACTGTTGATTGAGACACAGCATTTTGCATGTAGTTTCAGGAGGTTGTTGGGTTCTCCATGTTTAGCTGGGTACTGCAAGTTATGAGCTCCCAACCCCTACTGTGGATCACCCTGTTGTGGAGTGGAAGTGAGTCAGATGCTCTAGAACCTTCTAGAACTAGGTTTTGGCCAAAGCCTAGGTTTCATACTGGCTGTCTTTCATATTTGCTGTATAAAGTTAGGAAGATGAAGAAACATTTTTGAGCTTCAGTCTCATACTTGATGTGGAGTTCTTCATGTGAAAAGGATTTGGACCAGGTTAAAACACTTGGCCCAAAGCTTGGCACACAGTGGATCTCACACTTGATTGACCTCAGAGTTGCTAAATGTAAGCTCTGCCCCTCTGTTACATTTATAGTCTGTATATTACAATTCCTTTATCTGAAGTTCTTATATCTGATTCTGCTAGTTGTGTCTATTTATTCTCACACATAGTAGACTGTTTCCCTGTGTGTTTTGTAATTTTAGATTTTAAGCTCACCTTTAGGAGAATTGAATCTCTGGGAATTTTGTGTGGCCTGGGTTACCTCTAGAGTAGAAGTTGGCCAGCTTTTTCTCTAAAAGGCTAGGTAACAAATATTCTTAATTTTGTGGGTTCTGATGCAACAACTCAGCTCTGCTGTTGTGCAACAGAAGCAATCAGAAATAAGTAACTGAATGGATGTGGCTGGATTTGGCCTGCAGGCGGGTGGGATTTGGCCCTGCGGGTCATAGTTGGCTCACTCCTGCTCTAGAGATTTTGTATTCACTTTTGCTTAGTGTCCAGGGTATTACTAGAGGAAAATTACTTTTTGTATATTAATTACTTGACTGACAGCAATGGTTCTCAAAGTGTGGTCCTTGGACCAAAAGCATCTGAGAACTTAGACATGAAAATTCTTGGTCCCATCCCTGATCTTCTGAATTAGGAATTCTGGGGGTAGAGCCCAACAATCTGTGTGTCCAGGTGATGCCGGTGTATACAAGTCTGAGAACTTGAAGGGCAGTATAAAATTGACCTGTAAACCCCTATAAGGGCAGACCTTTGGTTATGAATTACCAGGGAAAACTGCTTTTTTGGTTTTCTAATCTAGAAACAGGGCCAAGACAGATCAAATCCCATTGTTCTCTTTCTGCATTAGTGGATAGATGTGTTCTGACCCACTGTCACTGAGGGTGAAGATCTCTGGACTAAAATGGGCACCTGTCCCACCCTTTCATTGTCAGGGGCACTGAAGTATTAGTTCACATACTTAGCAGTCTGATTTTCAGTTTCCTCTTTAGTTTTGGCCCTTGAGAATTTCTCTTAACTTTCACACTGAACTGACCTATATATTTAAAAGGGTGTTGGTATGTTTCATCCATTATTTCTGGATATTTTGTAGTGCGAGCATTTCAGGTTATCTTGTTTCCATATTACTAGACACGAAGTTCTTTCAGTGTTGTGGAAGATTGAGTTTCTCCTTTGGGATCCTTCTTTAGAACGTCTGGCAGTGCCCCTGCTTCTCAGGTGATCTAACGCTTGTCACTTGCCCTGGACTCAGGGCCCATTTTGTCACTCCGTGGTCACAGGGAGTATCACTCTCTGGTCACAGGGACCAGAGGCCAAACATCCCCTGGGGAACCTCTTCATCCTCACTTTCTCCAGGGTTTGGATCCAGTTCAGCCAATATTTGTTGATCACCCACTGGTGGCAAGCCCTGGGTTCGTGATGGAAGGGGGGTTCAGCTCTGTACAGGTGACTGTTTCTGTGTTAGAGGGTACCATTCTGTGGTCATTGTACCTGGGGGCCTGCCTCTGTCTCCTTGTGCTTCTTTAGGGGAGCTTGACTCTTTCAAGTGTTTTTCTCTGAGGGTCAGAATGGGGTCAGTATTAAGAATGCTTACTTTGAATTATTAGAGAACTGCAAATAAAAACTGCAGTGAGGTTGGGACTTCCCAGGTGGTCCAGTGGTTAAGAATCCACCTTACAATGCAGGGGATGTGGATTTGATCCCTGGTCAGGGAGGTAGGATCTCACCTGCTGCGGGGGTCACTAAGCCTGTGTGCCACAACTACGGAGCTCAAGTGCCCTAGAGCCCATGTGCTGCAACTAGAGAAAACCCTGCACACTGCAACGAAGAGCCTGCTTACCACAACTAAGATTCAGCCAAATCAGTTCAGTTCAGTTCAGTTGCTCAGTCGTGTCTGACTCCTTGCGACCCCATGAACCGCAGCATGCCAGGCCTCCCTGTCCATCACCAATTCTCGGAGTTTACCCAAACTCATGTCCGTTGAGTTGGTGATGCCATCCAGCTATCTCATCCTCTGTCGTCCCCTTCTCCTCCTGCCCTCAATCTTTCCCAGCATCAGGGTCTTTTCAAATGAGTCAGCTCTTTGCATCAGGTGGCCAAAGTATAGAACAACAGACTGATTCCAAATAGGAAAAGGAGTATGTCAAGGCTGTATATTGTCACCCTGCTTATTTAACTTATATGCAGAGTACATCATGAGAAACACTGGGCTGGATGAAGCACAAGCTGGAATCAAGATTGCCAGGAGAAATATCAATAACCTCAGATATGCGGGTGACACCACCCTTATGGCAGAAAGTGAAGAGGAACTAGAAAGCCTCTTGATGAAAGTGAAAAAGGAGAGTGAAAAAGGTGGCTTAAAGCTCAAGATGCGGAAATCTAAGATCATGGCATCTGGTCCCATCACTTCATGGCAAATAGATGGGGAAACAATGGAAACAATGAGGGACTTTATATTTTTGGGCTCCAAAATCACTGCAAATGGTGACTGCAGCCATGAAATTAAAAGACACTTGCTCCTTGGAAGAAAAGCTCTGACCAACCTAGACAGCATATTAAAAAGCAGAGACATTACTTTGCTAACAAAGATCTGTCTAGTCAGAGCTCTGGTTTTTCCAGTAGTCATGTATGGATGTGAGAGTTGGACTATAAAAAAGCTGAGCGCTGAAGAATTGATGCTTTTGAACTGTGGTGTTGGAGAAGACTCTTGAGAGTCCCTTGGAATGCAAGGAGATCCAACTAGTCCATTCTAAAGGAAATCAGTCCTGAATATTCATTGGAAGGACTGATGCTGAAGCTGAAAATCCAATACTTTGGCCACTTGCTGCAAAGAACTGACTCATTGGAAAAGACCCTGCTGCTGGGAAAGATTGAAGGCAGGAAGAGAAGGGGAAGACGGAGAATGAGATGGTTGGATGGCATCACTAACTCAATGGACATGAGTTTGAGTAAGCTCTGGGAGTCGGTGAAGGACAGGGAAGCCTGGTGTGCTGCAGTCCATGAGGTCGCAAAGAGTCGGGCATGACTGAGCGACTAAACTGAATGAGGTACTCTCTCACACCAGTCAGAATGGCCATCATTAAAAAGTCTGCAAATAAATGTTAGATAGGGTGTGGAGAAAAGGGAACCCTCAATGGTGTTGGTGGGAATATAAATTGTTAAAATCACTGTGGAAAATAGTATGGAGGATCCTCAAAAAAAGCAAAAATAGAGCTGCCGTATGATCCTGCAGTCCCACTTCTGGGCATATATCTGGACAAAACTTTGGTTCAAAAAGATTCATGCACCCCAGTGTTCATTGTAGCACTGTTTAAAATAGCCAAGACATAAAAATAACCTAAATGTCCATCTAGTGATGAATGGATAAAGAAGATGTGGTACATATATACAGTGAAATACTACTCAGTCATAAAGAAGAATGAAATACTGCCATTGGTAGCAACACAGATGGACCTCGAGATTATCACACTAAGTAAAGTAAGAAAGAGAAAGACAAATGCCGTATGATATCACTTATATGTGGAATCTTAAATATGACACCAATGAAACAGAAAAAGATTCACAGACATAGAGAACAGACTTGTTGTTGCCAAGGGTGGGGAGAAGTGGCAGAAGGATGGATTGGGCGTTTGGGATTAGCAGATGCAAACTATTACATAGAGAATGGATAAACAACAAGGTTCTGTAAAGCACAGGAAACTATATTCAATATCCTGTGATAAATCATAGTGGGAAAGATTTTTTTTTAAGGTATATATATGTATAACAATCACTTTGTTGTACAGTAGAAATTAACAACATTGTAAATCAACTGTACTTCAATTTAAAAAAAGAACAGTAGCTTTGAAATCTACCAGAGTCAGTTTCAACAACCATCTCTGCCTCTTACAAGCTGTGTGTGTGATCTTGGGTGAGCCTCTTTACCTGTCTGAGCATCAGCTTCTCCGACTGTAAGATGGGATGACAGAGGGTTGCTGTAAGGATCAAATGAGATTACTCATGGAAGGCACTTGGCAGAGCACTTGGTACCTTGTGAGTGGCAAGTGGATTCTGGCCCAATGTTTGTGATCCAAGTGGCTATTGTGAGTCTGTCTCTCATGATAATGGACTAGAAATCAGGCTGGGGAGAGGTCAGTCAGGTGCTCACTGAGATGACAAAATCAGGCAGCAGTCAGGTATCACTGCTCAGCATGCAGCAGATAACACCTTGGGGTATCTGCCCGGCTGCTCCCCATTCCTGTGATGACCTTCTTGCTTCCTGCCTCCTCCCCTCAGTCATGTGACTCAGTCTGGAGAGGAGAGGGAGCTGCCAATCAGAATACTCCATCCACCCTGACTCAGGTGACTGGTCACTACTCAGGGGTAATGTCACATGACTCAAGCTGGGCCAATCAAAGAGTGTTCCCCAGATTTTTCAATTGAAGCAGAGAGGGGAGTCTCTGTTTTCTCTCTAGCTGAGCTGCTAGAAGGACGGAAACCCAGAGCTGCCTGTAGCCAGGATTGCCAACAGCCTCATGGGGACAGAGTGAAGCCAGCCTGTAAGGAGAGGCTGAGTCAGGATATGGAGACAGACTCTGGTTGAATCATCCCAGAAGCCACCTTCTCTATCTCTTAGTAGTTTGATTACGGGAGCCCACTTCATGTTTTTTGTTTGTTTGTTTTTTGGATTTTGGGGGAGATGGGAGTGTTACACTCTTTGACTTAATTTCTGCTGCCTGCAATCAGAAATACCCTCCAAAACAGTTCTGCCTATGCAGTGTTCTGGGAACTCTTGGCCACTCCATTCTCCATGGCCAGGTTTCTACAAGGTGAACCAGACACGTGCCACATCTGCCACCCGGCCTGGTACTGACCTGCCCGGTGGTGCAGGGTGTTCCCTGTTGTTTGAAAAACATCGTGCAGAGGAGGAGGGAACAGGGAGGCCACACGGTGTGCCTGGACACAGCTCTGGGCAGAATTGCAATGACTGCAGGGTTTTTCTGCTGGAGCTTTTGGAGGGGGGCTGGGCAGTGCCCCAGCCACGGTTGTGTCAGTCAACTACCCAGAGAAATAAGCTCCCACGTGGAGCATCAGGAGATGCGGGCTGTTCCTTCCCTCTGGGTTGCAGATTCTCTTCAGAGAAGCCCTTGGGGACCCCCTAGTAGGCACTAGTCACCTACCCTCCTCACTAGTCACATGTAAGCTCAGCAAGTCTGGCTCATTGAGAATGGATTTTGCCTACTCTTTAAACATGGCCCACAGACTCCCACAAAGTCCTTTACAGCTTCCTGAGCCCACCACACCTGCTGACATTCAGCACAGTTCTCCCCCCTCATCCTTGATCTCAAAAAAGATCATCTTGAAAAAGATTGTTTTGTGTGCAGTTTACCCAAATGCCACTTTTTCTCATTTTTGCCAGAGTTGCTCTTTTTTCCCCCCCTTCCTTTGATTTCTTTCTTGGATTTGCTCTTGGGTTGGCTTCCTTAAACCAAAATAACTCTCACAATGCATGGGGAGAGCGCTTCCTGTGGGTGAATGACATCTGTATGAAAAGACGGCAAGGCTGCCGATTTCTGTCCTTTGAAGACGCTTGTCAGCCAGTGCGCGGTGGAGTGTCAGACGTCACCCGGGGTGACTGTGGAGACGCCGGCGACAGCTTTTTTCCAGAAAGCCTTCAGCCCAAACTTTGGGCTCTCTGGGGACCCAGGAGCAGCATCCATTTTCTGAAGAGATTAAAGGCGATGCTGGTTGGAGCAGCTGGTATTTTCAACTGCGTTCCCAGCAGGGCCCTGCAGCAGTGCTTTGTAGCTCACCTGCTCTGCCTTTCCTGGTTCAACTCCGTTCCCTTCTTTCCTGACTTGTGTGCCTCCTCGGGGGTCTGGTAGCTCCAGGCAGACCCCTGAGAGGAGAGGAGAAGGGGTGCTGACATGGCATCGTGGCTCTCCTATGGGAGATTGGGGGGAAATCTCATGTTTAAGAATGTAGCTCTGGTGGGGACATACAGTTTTTCAAGGCAGGAGCCTGCTGTGCCCCCCTTTGCCTGGCAGAGAGAATTAACTCTAGAGTCAGGCCTGGTCTGAGTTCGTATCTCAGCTCTGCCATCCTCACTGGGCCAACCTCGTCAATGCTCTGAGCCTCCCAGTTTTCCCGTCTGTCCAGTGGGGCCACCGGGTTTAGTGAAGCCAGTACAGGTAAAGCGCGGCCTTGTGTGCCGCCTGGCACATAGCAAGTGTTCAGTGAAGTTTAGCTGCTGCGCACCTCTCCAGATTTACCCTGGCTGACCCTCCTGGATGGCCCATCATCGCTCTTTAAGACTTTCTGGTTGATAGTCCCTCTACCCCAAAGTTGGTCAAAATAAAACCTGATTTATTTATGTAGTGATGGTTTTTCCGGTAGTCATGTACGGATGTGAGAGTTGGATCACAAAGAAGGCTGAGTGCCAAAGAATTGATACTTTCGAGTCGTGGTGCTGGAGAAGACTCGTGAGAGTCCCCTGGACTGCAAGGAGATCAAACCAATCAATCCTAAAGGAGATCAACCCTGAATACTCATTGGAAGGACTGATGCTGAAGCTCCAATACTTTGGCCACCTGATGTGAAGAGTCAATTCATTGGAAAAGACCCTGATGCTGGGAAAGATTGAAGGCAAAAGGAGAAGGGGGTGGCAGAAGATGAGATGGTTAGATAGCATCACTGACTCAATGGACTTGAGTTTGAGCAAGCTCCAGGAGATGGTGGAGGGCAGAGAAGCCTGGCATGCTGCAGTCCATGGGGTCACAAAGAGACACAACGTCGTAGCGACTAAACAACAGCAAATTTTGTTCTTACTGTGTCTATGTTTCTGTCAAAAGCAAGTCCCCTGACACCCTTCCCCCAGCCTCTTTACCCCTATACATTTTTGTTTCCTCTGTCCATCCTTCTGTCATAGTACAGTGCTGACTGCAATATCTAATTCGGGGAATGGCAAACTTCCATGAGCATGGGGGCAGGCAGATGACACCAGTGATGGGTTCAGCCCCGGCTAAGCAGGAGGAAGTTTTATAAGGGAGCAGGAGTGCCAGACAGCTGGGGATATCTGGCCCTGCAGCAGGGGTTTCAAATTGTTTAAAACGCTGGGCTGGACAGATGAAATACCTGACTGCTGGCTGACTGTGGCCCAGACCTGGGTTATAGTTCCATCTGCTCCCTGCCCTCACCAAGACTGTGACCTCCTTGAGGGCAAAGATGCCCCCTCCCACGTCCCCCCACTGCCACCCCAAGGGCCCCATTCTGGGGATGGCACATGGCAGGGGTCAGCAAATTTCTGATGAGTAAACAGCATATGCTGTTGACCTACTCATTTATTTAAGAAAAAAATAAAGTATGTTCAGTGTAGAAATTGTAGGAAGAACACATAAGCAAAAAGAAGAAAATGAAAATCACCTGTTTGTGAGATAAATCTGTATCATGATTTCTTTAGATTTTTTTTTTTTATAACAAACATACAGAAAAGGTCATGGGTCATACATGTTCAGCTCAATGACTTGTCACAAACATGGAACCATCACTCAGATTAAGAAATAGAACTCCCCTGCCCCCTGCCCCAGAAGCCCCGTCTAGCCACTGCCAGCCATGCCCCAGAGTGACCCATCCTGACTCCTAACAGCACGTGTTAGTTTTCGCTGTTTGTGAACTTCATGTGAAAGGAATCACCCAGCATGTGCTCTTTTCTGCATGGCTTCTTTCACTAACATTATGTTCTTGAGATTCATCCACATTGTTGTGTGTAGCTGCAGTTCATTCATTCTCGTTCTCATCTAGCATTCTATTGTGTGAGGAGACCACAATTTATTCATCCATTCTCCTGTTGATGGGCATTTGGGTGGCTTCCAATTTGGGGCTCCTACTAACAGCACTTCTAGGAACTTTGGTGCCTGAATGTCTCCTGGTTGAACTGGTGCATGTGTTTTTCTTGAGTATAAATCAAAGTTTCTAGATATTGACACAGCTGACATGTGGGTCTGGATGATTCTTTGTGGTGGGGGCTGTCCTGGGCATTGGAGGATGCTGAGTATCATCCCTGGCCTCTGCCCACTAGGTGCCAGTTGTGGCAATCAAAAGGGTGCCCAGTGTCCCCTCAGGGGTGGGCAGAATCGCCTCTGGTGGAGACCCATAGTTTATACCAAGGAATGGATTGCTGGGTTATAGCAATTAACCCAGCAATTGCTGGAATTAATTGGGAATTATTTGCATAGCTTCAGTATAGTATATGCCAGCATTTTTCCCAAAGTGGTTGTTTCAGTTTATACGTCTGCCAACTGTGTGTGACCTAACAATTTCTAATACCTGTATTATAATTAATATATAAATTTTATGTAATGAAATCAGATGTAAGTATTATTCCACCTTATAATAGGTTGCATGAGTTAAGTCTTTTGTATCTTTTATTATTTATTTTTCCATTAGAGAACAGTAAGATGATTAAATCTGTACTTGCCTCTGGAATCTAACTTTCATTCAATCCCTGGCTCTGCCTCTGTCTAGCCATGTGGCTTTGACTGAGTGACTTCACTTATTTGTGCCTCAGTTTCCTCTTTTGTCAAACAGGAACAATAATACTGGCCTCCATTGTTGGAAGATTACACTAATTCATTAGTGTGAGGCAGGTGGAAGAGGGCCTGGCACTTGCCAAGTGCTGTGTTGATGACTGCTATCCATTTAGTGGCTATAAATTTTCCCTTGTGTGGTTGAGCTATGGTTTATGTCAGTTCTTTGGTGTGGAATGGTAAATGGTTTTCAGTTTGGGTTGCCAGATTTTGCAAAAACTAAAAAATGGTAATACTTAGTTGCATTTGAATTCCAGATAAACAATTAATTTTTAATCTAAGTATATCCTGTGCAGGGCTTCCCAGGCGACACAGTGCTAAAAAATCTGCCTGCCAATGCAGAAGATATGGATTCAATCCCTGCGTCAGGAAGGTCCCCTGGAGGAGGAAATGGCAACCCACTCCAGTATTCTTGCCTGGAAAATTCCATGGACAGAGGAGCCTGGCGGGCTACAGTCCATGAGGTCGCAAAGAGTCGAACATGATTGAGCACGAACACCCGGTCCAGGGTATGCCCCTGCAGGGACTTTCCTGGTGGTCTGGTGGTTAAGAATCTGCCTTCCAGTACAGGGGGTGTGGGTTTGAGCCCTGGTTGAGGAACTAAGATCCCACACACTGTGGGGCAACTATACCCAAGTGCCGCAAACTACAGAGCCCACGTGCTTTGGAGCCTGCACGCCACCGTGAAGATCCTGTGTGCCCCAGCAAAGACCTGGCACAACCATACATAAATAAATATTTTTTAAAGTATATTCTGTGCAATATTTGATGTTTTTATACTTAAAAAAAATTGTTGTTTATCTGAATTCAAATTGATCCGGTGTCCTGTATTTCATCTAGCCGTCCTCTTTAATTTCGGGTCTTTTCTCTTTTGAGCATCCCAGTGATTAGCATTCTGGAAGCTGCATCTTTGCACACAGATATGGTTTCCCAAACTTGGCTTCTCAACTGAATCACCTGAGGGCTTGTTAAAGGGCAGAATCCTGGTCCCACCCTCCATCTCCTGAAACCCAGTCCCCAAGGCTGGGTTGAGTCTGAATTTTTAACCAAGGCCCCAGGTGAGCCTGGACTTTAGAGTAAACTTCTGCTTAGCGATGTTTACGATGTTCTGTGTGGAAGGAAGGTGGGGCAGAGAAAATGCTTCCTTGCTGCTCCCTGTCTGGTCAGCTGTCTCCTGCAGGGGAAAAGAAAGGTTTGGCCTTGACTGACCTTTCCTGGGACACTTCTGCCCGAGGCCTCCAGCCTGGGCAGGGGACTGAGGGGGCGTCTCCACTTCCGGCTACCCCTCAGCCCAGCTCAGAGCCCGCCCCAGCTTTACAGGAAGCAGAGCTGAACTTTGGCAGCGGGAGAGAAAGGTGGGGGGATTGGGCACCAGGACCAGCTCCATTGATTTCTGTCTGCACTTCTTGGAAGCCCTGTCATGAGGAAAACAGGCAGCGGGTAAACAGTAGACGGCAGCCCCAGCAGCAGGGCGGGCCTGGCTGGCCTGAAAACCTGTCTCAGCTCCAAGTGTCTGCTAGATTCTGACTGTCGCTGTTGGGGGCACCGGTGCCCCTTGGGCTCAGGCCTGAGGCCTCCTGAGACTCCACCATCTGTCCAGGTAAGGTCCGACCTGGCCAAGGGGCAGGACCTGGATTCAGAACTGCACCCCTTGCCATGACCCTGCCAGACCAGAGCCTCAGGGACTCATGGACCATTCATTCTGTTTCCCACGGGCCTTCAGAGGATGCCAGGCCAGGTCTGAGGGCAGGAGGAGGTGTCCACCACCAGCTCCTGACCCTGCCCTCAGCCTGGCGTGCAGCAGCTGCTCTCCCCAACTTTGGAGGACAGCTCTGATTTCTTTTTCATCCCAGCTGCTGCTGGGCACTCGAGAGCCGCCAGGCCGCAGCCATCTGGGCAGGCCGACCCTGTCTGCTCAACTCAAAGCCACGAAATTACAGCTCAGACAAGATCAATATGATCACGTCCTGGGGCCTTCAGAGGATGCTTTTGCTTTGAGAAGAGGTCAGAAGGGGTCTTAGATTTATAAATATATTATTATTTAAGAGAGGATTCCTGGTGGTCTGTAAGAGTTTGTTGGCTGGGGAAACAGCCTCTCTCTGGCCTCCTGGATGCTCTCTGGAACAGAGCCAAAGTGTCCAGGCTGCCTAGGCGGGGGTGGGCTGGGGGCCTATCCTAGCGACAAGGGGCTCTTCAGAGTTTGGGTTTGGTTCTGGAGAGGGAGATGTTCACCTTCCTTGTAGGTCCATTTGGTGCTGACAGCTTGTGCTGGACACATGTTTTCTGGAAAAGAACTCATCAAGCAAATATGTTTAACTAGGGCTCCATTTTTCTTCCTTTCATTAAGTGCTTGTTGTAGCCTGGGCATTGTTCTAATTATTGTTGCTGAGAGAATAGTATTGTTATGAAACCAGATGGGGGCCTTGTCTTTTGGAATTTATATTGTCATTTTTTTACCCTTACTAGTGAGGAACCCAGGAATCAGAGAGGTAGAGTGGCTCGCTCAGGACCACTCAGCAAGAGGCCCCTGCCAGGTTCAGTTCTCACTGGTCAGTGAACAAAGTAACCTCCTTGATTAAGTGGGAAACTGAGTCTGAATAATAATGATGCTGATAACCAGCGTTAATTGGGGCTTACTGTTGCCAGGAACTGCACTAATAAGTGAATTCCATGAGATCTGTCATCTTACTGTCATCTCATCTTTTTGAAGTTTTGAAAGCTGAAGTTTAGAGAGATGAATTCACTTTCCCAAAGTTAGAAAGCCAGCAAGTGGCAGGGCTTGAAGTTTAACCCAGGACCTGGGCCTTCTCAAGCTTAAACATATTTTATAGGCACTTTCTGGGCTTCCCACTAAGCCTGATGTGCTGGTGAGGAAGGTCACATTTGCTAGTTATATGAAGGTCCAGCATTTGGGTTGGGATAGTGCAGTTGAGGAGCATGCTGAATTCACTACTAACACCCGGCGTAATAATAGCAATAATATTAACAACAAAAACAACAGATTCCATTTGCTGAGCATTTGAGTAATTCCCATGTGCCTTCCTTATAAAGGGCTTCCTTGATAGGTCAGTTGGTAAAGAATTCGCCTGCAATGCAGGAGACCCTGGTTTGATCCCTGGGTTGGGAAGATCCCCTAGAGAAGGGAAAGGCTACCCGCTCCAGTATTCTGGCCTGGAGAATTCAATGGTCCATGGGGTCCATGGAGTCGCTAAGAGTCCGACATGACTGAGCAACTTTCACTTTCTTATAAAGGTTACCTTAAAATACATAGCTGGATTTAAAATACATGGCTGTTTTGTTATTCCCATTTGGCGGGTGAGAAATTGAGTCATTTTCTCAAACTCACATAGCCAGGAAATACAGAGCTGAGATTGGAACCTTATTTGCCTGCGTGGCCCATAGAGCCTTGCTGGTTCTCCCAGCAGCTGCTTCGAGGAGCCCATGATGGTATCTACTCTGCGGGGGTCTGCTTGTTCCGAACATGGAAGTGACTTGCCTCAGTCCCCTTTGTCAGGTGGTCCAGATGTCTTCTCCCAGTTTGCTGTCTTCTTCCAGCCCTGCCTGGGACTCTTACATTTTCCCTTGTAAATCCTTTCTAATCAGGTCAACTGTGGAACACGGGCCCCCAAATGACGCCAGGTACAGCCTTTGCTGCTGCTGGATTTCCTGCTTGCTTAGCAATATGGAAACTTTGGCGTGGGTATGTGTCCTTTTAAAAAATCCTTTATTTGCTCTGCTCTTGTTTTTATAAGATATGGCTCTTAATGAAGCTTTAATTCAAGGTCAAAGAGTCCAGAAGTTGGTGAGAGAGTCCATGGCCCCTGTGGGTCCTGCTAGACATATAAACAGCCAATGGCTGGCTTTTTTCATCTCCTCCTTTAAACAGTCCCATTGCAACAGAGCTCTTCCTTGCACGAGGAGGTAAAATATTTGAATTGACTGTATTGCCTGTTCCTAACTGTTTGCAAAATGTAGCCAGGCCCCCCTTGTCTTTGTTTATTTTTTCCTTTTCTGTAGTTCAAAGAAAATAATTTATTAACTTGGGAATTAGGGATAATATCATTCCCCAGGCCTGCAGCTCCCTGAGGCCTGGGCTATCCTGCCTGCCCTGCTTGGGAAGTTGAGATAGGCTTTTCCGTCAAAGGCACAGCCATGGCAAAGCCCAGGTGGCAGGGCTAATGTATTCGCAGTCATGATACGAAAAACCCGAGTGTCTGGAACCCAGCCCCTGGGGACCGGCGGGGCCACGCCATCGACCTGAACCCACTGGACTGCGCCCTCGTCTAAATCCATCAGGCTCGCCAGCCCTGGTCTTGGACCACTGAATAATTTACGGTCCTGCAGAGCGGCAAGCAGCAGGTCACTGGAGTTCATGGGTTAATAACAGGTTTGGTTTTCGATGTCAGCAGCTCTCTTGATAACGTATGAAAGAATCCTATTCTGTTGATTAGATTTTGAAATGGATCAATTTTTAATCAGCCAAACACCTGACTCACTCAATAAGAGTTGCATTGTGGAGACAGGATGGAGGCCGGCTTTATTTACACGAGTGTTTGTTTTTTGGGGGCCATACGCAAATTCCCACCCAGGTCCCTCCTCCTGGAAGAATTGACCGGATTATCTCCCACCTCAAATGGCAGCCTTTGATTCACCTTCTGATTAGTTGGGAAATCCATGGATCTGTTTAAGAGATAAGAACAGCAGCTAAAGGTTTGATTTAGTCATCCGTGGTTATTGATGGGAAAAGCATTTATTTGCCAATGGAGAAATTTTGCTTAATGTAACAGCACGGAAGATAGGAGGACAAAAGGAGTCCTGGCAATAACTGGGGGCCGGGGTGGGGGGAGCTGGTGGCAGAGGTGTTTTACCACTGGGGGTGGCTGAGGTTTTCAGCCCTACCCTCTATGAGATTTTCAAAACAATAGTATGAAAGTGGGCCAGGAAGCAGATTGAATGCATGGAAGGTTCATTGTGAAGGGTGTTGCTTCTGGTCATTTTCTTCATTCACTGAACAGTTGAGCCCACGCTGTGTGCCAGGTACTGCACTGGGTGTCAGGGATGAAGCTGTTACTGAGACAGGATTCCTGCCTGCAAAGAGGATACATTCTGGTCTAGGGGAGGAGGAGGCAGGCAGTGAAGGAAAAACAAGGCATGTAATTATGAAACATGCAAAGCCTTGTGAGAAAACGCTGAGGAAAAATAACAAGAACGTTGCATTTCAATGGTGATCAAGGAAAGTCTGTCTTGAGTAAAGAGAAATCAGAAATGGGAACAGAGCACCAGGTAGGAGGGGCAATAAGGGTTAAGGCCTGTAGACTTGTGTGCTGGAGGAACCAGATAAGGACACGTGGTGGATGGATGGGTGACTGGAGGGAGGGAGCTAGAAGAGGAGACTGGACAGGTAAACAGGGGCTGCGTTAGGTGGGAGGAAGACTGGGTTTATCTGCAGTGCCGTGGGGAGCTCTAGAAAGGGTCTGAGCAAAGCAGTGGCTTGTTCAAGTTTTACATTAGAAAAGGTCAAGCTGAGGTTAGTGGACTGTAGGAAATGCGGTCTGTTGTAGCCATCCAGTCAGTGGTAATGAGGGCATGAACTAGGGACACAGAGTGGGGAGAAGGGGTCAGATTCAGCAATTCTGGTCTGTGGCCAGGTGGCTAAGGAAGAGGAAATGGTGCTTGGGCCAGCTGGGGCCCCAGCCTGGCCACATGAGGCTTGTAGCCCAAGTTGGTGGTGGCCCGGTCCCAGGGAGAGTGGAGGGGTTCTCTGTGGTAGAAACCTTGCTTGTCTGTGAACTGGTCTTCCAGACTTCCCTTCCGACTGGAACAGCTAGAAACAGGATAGCACAGAAGTTGGGTACTTGGGCTGAGAAATTAGATAGATGTGAGGGCTTCCAGTGTGAACACTGCCTTTTGCAAGCCAGTGACCTCAGACAAATTGCTCTTTGCACATACAAGCAAGTGAGAATAATTGTTGGTATAGAACTTTCCAGAAGAACTCATAAGAAATTGCTAACAGTAGTTGGTTTCCCCTGGCATGGGCACATGGGCTGAGTGGGAGATTCATTTTCTCCTCTATACCATCTCGTAACCTCTAAGTTTATGCCACAGACATGTGGTGCTTGGTCAGAATTGTCGTGCTATTTGTGATGCGCTGTGACATTCGCCGGATGGACCTACAGTGGCATTTGGAGCAATGACTGGTGTTCCCACCGCCTCTTTTACAGATAAGACTCGGAGAGGGCTTGTCACTTGCCTGCAGTCACATAGTTGTACCTGGTGACTTTAGCCCCTTCTCAGGCCCCAACACCTCTCTTCCCCGCTCAGCCCCTCTTACCTGTTGCTATTGATTGAAGTGTAGATTTGGTCAGTCTTTGAGAGAAGCTGGATTTTCCTGACACGAGTAGCAATTTCTCATTCCCCAGTGCTCTGCTCCAGGAACCATCGATTGGGCAGCTTTATTTATTAGCTTAATCGCTGCACATCCCTCAGCGACACTGTTCTTGCACTTGCATTGTCGGGGAGGCAGAAGGGCCTACATGCACACCTGTGTGTGCGCTCAAGCCTGGGAGTGTCCATGTGGATTTGGGACCATGTAGGAGGAAGCCTGACTCACTTCCCATCTCTCCTAGGTGACAGGCAGGCTCTCACAAGCATCTTAATTTAGACACAAGTCATTGCTCACCGAGGGATCTCAATGGAAAGAACTATCTGACCTAGTGCCAGAAGTCCTTGATGGTAGTCCTGGCACATCCACTTGCTTGCTGTGTGACCTTTAGCCAGCCTGTTCTCTGGGCCTCAGTTCTTCATCTGTAAAATGGAACTGATGGTTATCTCTGGCCTTGTTGCTTTTCTCTCTTCTCACATGTCAGCATAATATGCTTCTTCACTTTAGTCTTCACTCAAAAGTTACCTTGTCAGGGAGGCCTTCTCTGGCTACCCTAAGTAAAATTTCACTATACACACACACAGACACACAAACAGACACACCATTCTTCTCTTCCATGCTGTATATTTTTTTCTTCCTTAGCACTTAACATGCTCTTAGCTATTTACCTTGTTTATTGGTTTTTTGCTTTTAAAATAGTTGCCCCAGCAGTGCAGAGATTTTTTTGTCTCTTCTGCTTGCTGCTGTCTTCCTAGCAGCTAAAATGGGGCTTGACACGTAGTAGGTGCTCAGCAAATATCTGTTGAAGGAATGAATGAAATAAATCAGTGTGAGGCCCTCAGCACAGTGCCTGGTACATAGTAAGCACTCAACAAACTGCTGATAAATTTTTCCTCACCTTTAAAATGGAGACACTGTTGATAATAGCTATCACAGAGTTGCTGTGAAGATCCAGTGATGTGGAGGTTGAGTTCTTGGTACAACTCCCAACACAGTAATTCTTCAATAGATAAGACCTATTATAGTTGTATTATAAGTATTAAATGAATAATAAAGATGCCTTGGTAATGGCAGCATTTTTGAGAAGTGGATTTAGTGTCTGGGACCCGACAACCAGCCCTAACCACCCTGTGATCAGTCCTGATTAGCTGCTGCAGTTGTGGGGTCACCAGGGGTCATGATCCTGCAGTTTGCCTTTGGCTATCATCTGCTTAGAGAGTCTGGCCAAGGTTTGCAAATACCCTCCTGGATTCTCACTTTCTCAAGGAGGTATCCCAAATTGTTCCAAGCAAAGTTCATGTGATTTCATTTTTTTAAAAAAACTATGGAAAGTGTTCTTTAAGAAGAGAAAGACCGATGATCCTTATTGTCCTGGGGAAACCTCCTCAGCACATGGTTATGTGGCTAAAAACTGAAGCTGAGCAGCACACAGTGCGTAATTTCCTTTTGTTTTTTTTTATATATAATTTCTGTAAATCAGAACAAGCAGAGCCTCCCCAGCCAGATGAATGAGACTTGTTCATGCTTAGACCTGGGTCTTGAGCTTTATCGCTAGAGTCTGTGAAGAACCCCATCCAGGACTCTTAGTTGCAAGCCACAGAAACTGACTCAGCCTCACAGCAAGACTCTTGAAGGAGGGACTTTTCTACCCACAAGAAGAAGATTCTGATGCTGGCTTGCCAAAAAAGCACAGCACATGTTCATGGCACTTGAGAGGGAGTGGGATGGGATGGGACAGGGATCCCCAAATGGAAATGAGGGGCGATTACTGGATGCAATGAGAATTCATTCTGGGGTCATGGCCATTCTCTGTGTAACCTGAGGCAGAGGCAAAAGCAGATGAACAGACACTGATGCCCGTCTCTTGGGACTTTGCAGTGTCCTCTGACAAGCTTTCGCTTGCTGGCGATGTGTCTTTGTTCCCTGGGGGCTTCTGTCCACAACCTTAAGACCACTTCCTGAGAGGGGGCAGGCCAGAAGTGCTGAGTAACTCTCGGGATCAGCCCTCAGTCTCAGGAGGTATGTCTACACATTCCAGCTCCCTCAGTCCTGAGTGGAAGAGTTCCTAGGTCTCTTCTGCATTTTCTTTGGGTAGTGGAGATTATAGGTGATTTTTGTGTTTGGCTTTCTTCAGGAGGTTTTTAGGTTTCCAGCTTGGAGGAGAATGCTTTATCTTGTCATTTGAAATCAACCTGCCGCACAGGAGCAGGACTGCCCCGGGCAGGCTGGGGGCATCTGTACTGGGACTGCAGGTGGCTTGGTAGCATCTTTGTCTCTGCTTACATTGTGGACAGAGCAGTTCAGGCTTCTGCATCGAGCTGAGGTGAAGCGAAAAGAGAAAAGAGGGAAAGTGGAAACCACAGTACATTGTAGGGCAAAAATAAAGGGATTGGAAGCAGTCCAAATAAAAGGCTGGTGGCCTGAACTGGTTGCATCTGGGGCATTTCCGGATTTGAAACTTCAGCGGGCAGAAGTGTTTGAGCACCTCCTGTGGGGGCACGTCCTGTGCGTTGTAGGATGTTAAGCAGCATCCCTGGCCTCTGCCCACCAAATTGCCAGCTGCCTCCACCCTAAGTGTGGCAGTCAGTAACGTCTCCAGATGTTCCCAGGTATCCCCTGGGGGACGCAGTTAACCCCAGATGAGAACCACTGTGTCAGATTGGGTGGGAACAGGGAGCAGCCAGCATGCTGGTGATTAGTGATGCAGCCCGGAAAAAGGGCAGGAATGAGGAAGGAGGGCGCAGGTGTGAGAGGCCTTTGAGAACAAGAACCAGAAGGCCAGGGAATTAGAAGGTCAAGGAGATGATGGAGGGGAGAGATGTTGGATCCTGGACTTCTAGGGGATAGTGTCCAAGGCTCAGGAGCTGACCAGCCCATGGGACTGGAGCAGATGGGAAAGGAAGCAGAACCCTTTGGAGTGAAGGGGGTTCACTCATTGAGCCTGGGGGGCCCCTAGGCTCAGTGCATCTTGTGATATCTCCAGGGCTTAACTCAAAGAGAGACCTTGGTAAGGGGAGGGTGTTGTTTTTGAATGAATGAATGAGTTAATAAATAAGCCAAATGGGCATTTTTTCTAAAAAAAGACTGAGATTCCTGAACCTAAGAAACCATTTTTCTCTGTTATTTAATGAGCACCTACTATGTGCGCAAAGGTGGGTCCTGGGCACCTATAAAATTATAGCACAGAGGAGGAGGGGTCACTGAACAAGCAAATAGATAATATATGATTACAGATGGCACTCTGTGCCAGAAGGGGAATTCTTGTGTTGGGAGCCAGGTTTGAGGGTGAGGCCCAGCAACCACTCCAGCTGCTGTCAGCAGGGCAGCCCACATTTGGTCCAGAGAACATACTCATTCAAGAGGACTTTGGTGGGGACAGGGGGACAGGCCACCCTTTGACACAGAAGAACAGGGAGAGCAGACCAGACAACAGGGCAATTTCATTGAATACTGAAGTGAGGATAATCAGGGAAGGCTTCTCTGAGGAGGTGACATTTGAGCCAGGAATGGAAAGTTGAGTAGACTTTTGTGAGGGAAGAGCAGAGGCATCATGACTGTGCTTGACAGAGGTTGGGGTTTATGGAGCAGATAGAGCCTTGACTCACTTCCTTAAACCTTACACATAAGTACAGCTTCCCTCCAGGCCTCGAATAGTGAGGACCTAACTGATGAGGTGGGGTGGTTGGTAGCGTCTGGGGTAGTGGCCATCCCCACAAGCCTGATACAAAGGTTGTCTGCTCCCTTTTCTCCTGTTCCTGCCCAGTCCCTGTTCCAGGGGAGCAGGTTGGGAGGCCCACAGATGCCCTCCCCAGCCGCACACCTTAGCAGCTGGCAACCTGTGGATATTTTGTGAGTGTGAGTTCAGTTTCTTCACTGCATCACTGGATAGAGCAAACTTAACTTTTTCTTTATTTTTTAAGGCCAATTAAAAAAAAAAAAATTCTTTTTTTCCAGAGCAGGCCACCAGCTATTACGGAAATAGTAAACAGGAATCAGTGCCAGGGCATAAGTGGTCGGTTTTAATTAGAACATTAAAGTATTTTAACGCTTACACTTTATATTTTTGTGAACTTGATTATATAGCATTTTAAATACCTGTGAACGTTTTAAGGACTCTCAGCAATGAATTATTTGCAGTTTCACAGGAAACTTCTATTTTAAAAGCAAAATGGTATGAGAGTGGCTCCAAAGGCTTGGCAGCGGTGACTGCACTGTATAATGAGGAACCACGTGGTGGGTGGGTGGGCAGATGGCCTGCTGGGCCTGCCGTCACCCAGGTTCCCTGATGACCCCCTTCTGGAAAGGCTCCTGCTGGGTGGAAAGGATTTAGGGAGTTCTCAAGGTATAGTCAGGGTCCCCACGCCTCCCCACTCCCAGTCCTGAGGATTCTTCTGGAAGGCAGTTGAGGGGTGTCTCTCCATCTTTTTCACCCTTTGCCACTGAAGCATCTTCAGGAGGCTCCTGGTTTCAGCTTTTACCCACTCTGGGCTTCTCCCTACCCAGCATCCAAAGAGGGCATCTTGAAACACAAATCAGTGTCATTGTCCAATTGCTCAGAAGCCTCCCAGGGGAACGTCGGTGTCTACATCAGAGTCACCAGGCCATGGGCAACGAGACCTAGCCCTGTCTTTTCCTCATGTCACCACAGCGCAGACACATGGGCCTTCTCATCATCCTTCTAGCTCTTAATGTTTATTGAGCATCTGCTATGTGCCAGGCATTGTTCTGGAGGCCAGTGATTCCCTGCTTCGTGGAGCTTCCCCCCTAGTAGGGGAGACAGGTGCTGGCGAAACAAATGAATACCAGGTGTGAGAGGAGGGGAAGGAAAGTAAACCAGGGCAGAGGATGGGATTGTTGGGCGGGGGGGGGGGTTGCTGCTTTTGATGGGGGGAATGAAGACAGTTTTCTCTCAAGAGGTGATGTTTAAAGACCTGAATGAAGTGAGGGAACAGGCCAGTGGTGTGCTGGAGTTAGCTTGGCAGTCTCACAAGAGAGCCCGTTGTACCCATCTGCTCCCAGCTCCTTGTTCAGTGATAACGTGGTCGGTAGCTTTCAGCCAGGGTCGGAGTATTTACTCCATGGAAATTGGCAAATGCAACCGATTCGAGCTTTCTTTCCAGAGATCTGGTTGTTAAGCATTTACCAGCACACATCTGGAGCAGGTCATGCAGAAGGCCATGGGAGGGAGTTCTGGGCATTCCCTGAAGGGGAAATACATAGGGAAAATTTGAAACATCTTGAAAGAGAATAAGGATGGGACCAAGTGAGCGAGAAGGGAAGCGTGAGAGAAGATAAAGCTAGAGACTTCCCTGAATGCATCTAGTTTCTGAAATCCTCTAGGCTTGTTTTTGCCCCCAGAATCTGTGCACATGCCGTTCCTTCTCCCCTGGCTGGTTCCTTCAGCTCCTTTGTCCCCACAGAGAAGCTTTCTCTGACCATTTTGCTAAATCATGTTTTCCTCCTTTATTCTTCTATCAACACCCTTTGGTTCTCTTCCCAGCATTTGTCTCAATTTGTAATTGTGTATCCGGTTGTTTATTGTGTTGGGATCTATCTACCCCCACTGAAAGGTAAGGTTTGAGAAATGTTGTTGCTCCCCTCTGTCTCCCCACCTTCGAACAAGGGCCTGCACAAAATAGATGCTCAGTTCCTTGTTGTCAAGTGAGGGAATGTTGATAGAAATCCTTTTCTGTGCCAGGCATTGGTTTGGGAGATGTCTTACCACATGAGATCAGAAATTGAGGAACAGAAGCGCAGATGGAGAAGCCAGAGGTTCCTGGCTTGTGCCCAGCCTTTTTCCAGCAGCATAATTCCTGGGTTCCTTCTTCTTAACCCAGAAGCAACACAGCAGCATGTTGGGGCCTCTCTGACAATGCGCACAGTAATCGTCCCCTAGCTTCCAGTCCCCTTGTCGGTGAGCAAAAACAACCTTTCTGCAACTGCTGAAGATATTGGTGACATTGGAGGTTAAATATTCCTACTATATCATGGCTGGCATTTTTATTGTCACAAGAGCAATGGATGTCAGGAGTTCAGGACTTAAGATGAAGTTTATCTCATGAGAGAGGAAATGCTGAGTCCACTGGCATCTGGAATCGGGTGGCCAAAGGTGCATTGAGGACGGAAACACTGTGATCACAGGGAATGAGTTCAGCTGACCTGATTATTTCTTTTTATAACGATGAGAGCTTACAACGTATCGATTGAGGTGATCAGCATTTAGGTCTTTCATAGTTAGTAAGAAACTGTTCAATTTATATTGGAAACCATCACTGCCCAGGGCCTTTAATGAGGTATGTGGTGCCCAGGAGAAGAAGACAGTTAACATCACAGAAGTGGGTGCAGGACCAAGAGAGGAAGAATGCTCCTTTTTTAGGCCATCAAATCACTTTCCTCTGCCCTGCTCAGTGGTATGTAGGCCCTTCTGCAAGTTCCTTAGCCTCTTGTAACCTCAGTTTCTTCTTCTGTAAAATGGGCTAGTAGTGCCATTATCTCCAGGAGTAGTTTATGGTTTATGAGGATTAAAAGTGATAATGTGTGTGCAGTAAATATTCTCAGGAAATGTTGCTCACTGTTAATTCAAGCTGTCAGGCGGTGGTGTCGGTGCTTCTGAAGGCCATCTGAAATGGGAACATCGTAGGCTCATTTCAGTATGACAGGGAGCTTTCTGAAGAAAACGCCCTGAGTGAAGAGTTGCCACAGGGTGTTCTGGCTCCTTGACTTGTTGCTTCATCTTCAGGCGGTGCAGGTTTAACCAGAAGATAATGCATTTTCCTTGAGAAAATGCACTCAAGTGTTTAACACTTGACCTAACTCATGGGAGCATGTGCTAATTTTATCATTAATCAGAGAATTCTATCCATTTCTGTATGTATTGCTGTAGAGTGGACTTCACTCCAAGTTGTCTGCACAATTATTCAGTTCTGTGTTACCTGAGAGGGTAGGGGCCTTTGTCAGCCTCTTTTGCTGTTCTGTCCTCAGCACCTAGAACAGCTCCTGCACATGGTAGGTGCTCAATAAATATTGGTTGAATCAATGAAATTATATGTCTGTAGGGGTTTAAAAATATTTAATATTTCCCCTGGGAAAGGCCATATCCCAGAGAAATGGAAACTTAAGTTCACACAAAAGCCTGCACATAAATGTTCACGGCAGCAGTATTCATAACAGCCCCAAAGTGAAAGTAACCCAGATGTTCTTCAACTGGTCAGTGGTTGAACAAACTATGATGGGTCCCTACCATGGAACACTACTCAGCAAGAAAATACACCATACACGGTACACTAACAACTTGGATAAATCTTGAAGGAATTATGCTGAGTAAAAAAAGCCAGTCTCAAAAAAGATGACATACTAGATGATTCCATTTATATAGCATCCTTGAGAAGACAGAAATGGATAACAGACGAGGCATGGGAACAGGGAGGGAGGGAGGTGTGATTATGAAAGGGCAGTGCGAGGGCCCCTTATGGTGATAGAAATGGTGTGTGTGTTGACTGTATCAGTGTCAGTGCCTTAGTTGTGATTTTGTGTTGCTACTTTGTGAGTTATTACCAAGGGGAAAAGTGGATGAAAGGTATGGGAGCTCTCTCTGCATTCTTTGTTATAGCTGCATTAGTCTACAATTATCTCACAATAAGAAGTTCAGTGTTAAAAAATGAGGGACTGAAAGCCCTTCATTAATTATGAGAGATACAATGGGCTGAACCCTTATTCTGTGATACATTAACTCAGGTTTACACAGCAGCTTCATGAAGTAGCTGGATGTGACGTCACTGTTTTATGGGTCCCTCGTGCAGTCACCTGATGTCTGACCCCTTAGGTGGGCACCGCAGGTGACTGCTAAAGTGAGTGACAACTCGGTAGGGCAGAGGTGGCTGAGAGTAAGCCTAGGCTTCCCACCTGGCTGCTCCTAAGTGGCCTGCTGACCTCAGGAGTCACGACCCCCTCCCCTCCCTACTCCTTAGGCTTTTGCGAGGACATTGAAGTGTTGGTTTCTTTATACCCATTTTACAGGTGGGGGGACTGAAGCATGGAATGGAAAAGGAACTGGGGTTGTTGCAGGTGGAGGGGTGGTCCTTCCTACCTCTAGCATCCTATGGTGGTGATTATAGTTCCTTTGACTTGTCTTGCCCAGCTGCTGATTTCAGGGCAATGTGGCACAGGTTCTGTGATGAGGTCCGCGGTGCTGAGATGGAGTCCTTGCCCTGCAAATCTCCAGACTGTGGCCTGGGGCGAGTGATTTCCCTTTTCCAAGCCTCACTTTCCTCATCTGAGAAATGGGGATAATGAGGACTAAATAAGAAAAACTGACAACACTTTGCAAGAAACAAAAATCGCTGGCAGCATCTGAGGTTTGATAGGAAACTCTTACCTAACTGCCCTGATATTCAGAGCTCTGAGCAGAGTATGTTGAAAGGAGCAAAGCCCCTTCCTGAGTTATATGCCCTGACATGGCTTCTTGGGGCATGTGATCTCCCACACTCGAGTTCTGCTTACCTCTTGGTTTCCTGAGCAGGATGGTGTGTGCTGTAATAGAGGACATCCAGAGGGGCTGGGAGGTTTTCTGCTGCAGACAGCACCTAAGCTGAGAGCTGAAAGATGACTAGGCTTTGCTAGGTGAGTGGGAGGCAGAGGATAGAAGGACATTCCAGGGAGAGGGAACAACAGGTGCAAAGGCTCAGAGGTTAGCGCAGGTGCATTTGGGGAACTGTAACCAGGACGGTAATACTTGAACATTAAACAAGCGTAAAGCAGAACCCAGTCACTGTGGCCCTCCATCTCTTTTTCTGTTAAGACAGAGTAGGCTAGAGGGATTCCAGGGAGATTTGTAAGTGAGTGAGGAACTGGACTTCATCTTGAGGGTGATGGAGAGCCATGGAGGGTTTTGAGCAGAGGAGTGGTGCAGATAGACTTACATTTGAGAAAAGTAGTTCTGGGTGGTGTGTGGAGCAGAGCAGGGCAGAGGTGAGCCCCAAGTGGAGGCTGCTACAGCATCTTGGTGAGCAATCACCGGGACTGGAGCAGAGTTGTGGGAGTGGACTTGTACAGAAGTGGGTGAATTTAGGACATTGGTGAATATCTGGTGTGGAAGGGACAGAACTTGGCAAGGGGCCCAAAGAGGGAGCATCTTGAGTAAGCTTGATTTCTGATTTGGGTTCTAGGCTGGACCACATGAGGGAGGCCCCTTTACCTCTCATGCTTTCCTCTGTAACTTGGGATGGTTTCCACGTTCCCCATCTCTTGGGTCCAGGGAGGGTCAAATGGAAAGCTTCCTGAGCCGGCACCTCAGAGTGAACAGCAGAACCCCCAAACTCCCACCCCCACTCAGAGCTCATGAAAATTCCCAGGGGGACAAGGCACCGGGCGTTAAAGATATAACTCCCTTATTTTGTCCAGTGGTGTTTCAAAGATGCCACAGTCTAATCTGTTTAACACAGATACTGTCTACTGGTTTTCTTTCCTTTTAATTGTAGAAGACTGGTTTGGGGTTCTCCTCCCTTCTCTCACTTATCTCAGAAGAGGTGCTGAGAAACAGTGCCATCGCCAAACTGAAGTTTCCAGAACAAGCATCGGTATTTATGGAGCTGTGTACCACAGCCTCTCTATGTGTTACTGCCTTCTTTATCTTCTGGGTTAGAGGCACGGGTGATGGAGTCCAACAAACTGGGGTCTGTACCTGGCTGTGCCGTGTCCTAGCTAACTGGAGCCACTCCCAGCCTCAGTTTGCACACCTGTCGCCAAAGGAGTCCCTGAGCCCACTCCAGCCAGAGGCAAGGCGACTGGGTACAGTGCTGATACCGAGAATGGCCTCAGGAAGAGGCAATTGGCAATAAATAATTCTGGGAGATTGGCCTCGGTGTTACTGTTCAGGGGAAGGAAGTGATATTTACAGCCTGAAGGCTGCCAAGGTAAATTTCCTGACTCAGCCATGCCCTTTTCACGAAGGTCTGGAGGAGACATAGCTGGGGTCATTGCTGGCCAAGGTCAAGTGTAACTGGATGGCCTGTACTCCCAGTCCAGCCCCTTCAGTACAGGGGGAAACTCCATGGGGAGTTTCTGTACCCCCATCAAGGGGTACAGGACTGGACCACCTCATCTCAGTTGTCCAACTGGGGCCCATTTTGATTTTTCACCCCAGCCTGCCTGGAACTTTCCAAAAGCCCAGATAATTGTCACTCATGGTTCTGTGTAATTTTCATAGAATAGCACTGGATTAGTTTCCTAAGGCTGCTGTGACAAATTACCAGCAACTAGCTTAAAACAACAAAAATTTACTGTTCCACAGTTCTGGAGGCCAGAAATCTGAAATCAAGGTATCAGCAGGGCCGTACTCCCTCTAAAGGCTCTAAGAGCTTTCGATGATGCCCAGCGGTCCTTGGTGTTCCTTGGCTTGCAGCTTTGTCACTCCAGTTTCAGCCTTCATTGTCACACAGTTGTCCTCTCTCTGTGTGTCCTCTTCTTTTGAGGACAGTAGTCCTTGGATTTGGGGCTCACCCTAATCCAATATGATTTCATCTTTCTATTAATAATTACATCTGCAAAAACCCTGTTTCTCAGTAAGGTCGTAATCAGAGGTTCTGGCCATAGTCTGGACATGACTCTGTGCATGAGGATGGGGAACACTGCCCTATTCAACTCAGTACCAGCCTTTTTAGAAAATGTTGCAAGCACATGTCCTTATCACTCTGAGCTTTGTTAGGAGTTCTTTGGGGTTGTGGAAAGGGGGTGTGGGGCTGACTCCCCCAAAACATGAGCAGGAAAATGGGCTCCAAGTGTTACTCCTAAATGCTACCGGAAAAAAACTGAGACTTGAAGTCTTTACTGTGGTTGAGAGGAGAAGCAAAGCTTTCTGAGCAGGGCTGAGCTGAGGTCTGGGGTGGTGGTTTCCTTGGTCCTTGACAACTTGCTCTTCCCTGAGCCTCAGTGCTTCTCTCTATAAGTTGGGGATAATATCAGCAGCACCTTCACTGGTTGTGAAGACATCACATAAGGATTTTAGTGCTCAAGACTTGTGAGTCCAGGGTCTCGTCGTTTGGACAGAGGACCTGGGGCTGAGAGGACATTCCTGGCATGAAGTGCGAGGCTGAGAAGAAGGGCTAATGTGCTGCTGCCCCTGGACAGTGCTCCCTCCTCTCATATCCAGCCTGGGTTCCTGCCAGCGATTGGATTTAGAAGAGTCTGAGCCCATCATAGTAAAACTAATGAATATGTATTTAGAAGCTAATCTTCTTCTAAATCCTGTGATCCTGTGAATCAGAGACTGCTGCAGTCCCCATTTTACAGAGAAGGAAACTGAGACTCCAGGAGGTTGAAGTTACTTGCCCAGGGGCACATGGCTGTAGGTGGTAGAGCTAGGATTCAAGTGCAGGTATGTCCAAGTCCCGCTTCTCTGGTTCCATCTCCCTTCCTTAGGCTCCTCCATGCCGCGGTTTCCCCATCTGTAAAGTGGCATCTTCTCTGAGTTCCTGACGCCAGCAGAACAGTGCTGAGTACGAAGCCCAGAGCGTTACATAAACCCTGGTTTGCCCACGAGGGTGTCTCAGCTTCCATCTCCTGTCCCTCACACCACAGCGACTTGAGATTTTTACATAGACGGGAACTGTGTGTGGGGTGGTGAGCAAGTGAATGTGTGTGTGTGTGTGTGTGTGTGTGTGTGTGTTTGCAACAAATATTTTATAATAGACAAGCCTTGTCTGCCACTTCTAAAAGTAGTTAAAAAAAAAACCCACTTTGACAAAAGTAAAAATAACCCAAAGCCTGAGTCACCAAAGTCACTGAACTCAGCCGGAAGGGGCTCCTCTGAGCTGTGACTACTTCTGCCTGCCCAGGGGCAGTGGGGCAGCGGCCAGAAGTTTCGGGGATGGACACGTGGGCTTTCAGGGGGAAAGTCCTAATGGTTAGTTTGTGGGTGTAATGACTGTCCATCCACTTTTTTTTTTTTTCCCTATAGGAGGAAATGTCTCCTAAAAAATGCTCCTTATTCTCTCTTAAAAGTGACTTGACAATTGATAATTTTGCCCTAGTGACGGGCACCTCAGAGCTTTTATTTCTTGGAGGCCAAACATTGATGTTGTGTGAAATGGGAGCTTGGTGGAGCCTTTGTGCGGATCTCAAGCTTCCTGAAAAATTTATTTACTGTGACTGTGATCTGCAGGAGCGAATTGATGTTTATCTATAGTCGTTCTCGCCAGCCAGGAGGGGAAAAAAATGCATAGCTGCACTTTCCTCAGAAGCCTTGCAAGGCTGTTTAAATAAGTATCTAATAGCGAACTTTCAATAGCAGACAGGCAGCTTGATGGACATGGTGCAGTGTATATTAACCATAAGCAGGCTTAATCTTTCCCCCATGTTTTAGGGGAAACTTTATAATCTTCTGGCCGACGAATTCATGAGAACCAGATATTTGAAGCTGAGCAAAATTATCCTGGCCATGCCGGTGGCAGAATCGATAATTCTGAGAAACACTTGAAGGAGGAGAAGCAGAGGCTGCGGTGGGTCCCATGCGAGCAACCCCGGCCACTTCATTGTGGCCGGAAGGTCAGGAGAAGTATAGGGGGGTCTGAATTGGCAGGGGAAGGTCAGGATTGTGCTAGAAACCTGGCTTTTTCGTTAGGTAAGTAAATAACTTCTGCTGCTCCTTCCAGCTTGGAAGGTTGGTGAGGACCGAGAGCAGGGATATGTGTCTTATCGCTGGGCTCTGGTAACAGTGCCTGACCCTTTGGTGGCACCCATCATTTTAAGTGATAAAAAGGATTTATGTGATTGCCCAGTGAGTGTCTGTCTTGCCTTTTAGAACCAGAAGTTCTGTGCAGCCTGGAAAGCGTCTTGTTTAGCCATGAGGTCTCTCTTGATCTCTAGGAAAAGGTGGACTCTCTGTGTTAGACAGTCTCCTTTATAGGCCCCTACCCGCCCCTCAAACACCCTTGGGAGTGAGGGAGCCTTTAGTGTCTGTTGTCCCCAATTTAGCTGGTCAGCTGCAAAGGCACTGGGACTCTCAAGTTCTTCATAGTCTC
Organism: Cervus canadensis; assembly: GCF_019320065.1. NCBI lineage: Eukaryota > Metazoa > Chordata > Mammalia > Artiodactyla > Cervidae > Cervus > Cervus canadensis. The sequence continues at coordinate 123,433,986 of NC_057386.1, read as the reverse complement.
CCCAGCCCCAGACGCTTCCTGCAGTTTCTTAAAGGCTCAGCAGCTGTTTGTTGAGTGACTGGCATGAATTTTTCTGGGAAGGAAACAGCTGTGGTTAAGACCATGAAGGTCAGGTAACCATGGGATTAAATTCTGGTCTGTTATCTGCTGGTGTGTCTTCAGGCACGTGGCTTGCCGTCTCTGGATCTTTGGTTCCTAGTCTGTGAAACAGGATAGCGGAGGAAGTGCCTTCATCATTTTAAATGTTTCCTCCTTTGTGAAATAAGTGGAACAGTGCTCCCTTCCTGAAGAGCCATACTGAGGCGTAAATGAGAGACTGCTGGTGGAGGACCCAGCGTAAGGTCCCACATAAAGCTAATGTTCAGTAAGTTAGAGCTGCTATTATTATTGTTAATGTTTTGTTGATTGTACTACTTTTATTATTATTTTGCTCTCCATGGCCCAAGGGAACTCACAGTCTCTTGATCTGTTTTGTTTGCTTTGAACACTATTGCTCCCTTTCAAGATCTTGAGGCCTTGATAGGGGACACACTGTTCAGACTTGCACAGTCAGGAAATACTTGTTGAAAGTGGTCCGCACTGAAAACTGGAGGGAGCCCCCGCCCCCCGCCAACCACGGCAGCTCTGGCAGATGTTATGTGCTGGAGCCGTGAGCTGCCCGCAGGGCGCTGGCCCTGAGCCCCCACCCCCCCCTTTCCTCCAGCAAGGGCACAGGTGTGAAAGTGTTAGTTGCTCAGTCATGTCCGACTCTTTGTGACCCCATGAACTGTAGCCCACCAGGCTCCTCTGTCCATGGAATTCTCCAGGCAAGAATATTGGAGTGGGGACTTCCCTGGTGGTCCAGTGGCTAAGACTCCGTGCTCCTAATGCAGGGAGGGGGCCCAGGTTCGATCCCTGGTTGGGGAACCAGATCCCACATGCCGCAACTAAGAGTTCGCATGCCACAGGTGGGACCTGGTACAGCCAAATAAATGAATACATAAAAATAAATATAAAACAATTATTGGGATGAGTAGCCATTCCCTTCTCCAGGAGGTCTTCCTGACCCAAGGATCTAACCCAGGTCTCCTGCATTGCAGGCAGATTCTTCACCTTCTCAGCCACCAAGGAAGGGCACAGGGACCAGGAAGTTTCACATTCCCCAGAACCAAATAGAGCTTGCGGTGAATCAGGGGCAGGAGACAGTTCAAGGGGATTGGCCACACCTGATAAGAGTGTCTCATGGATGAGTGACAGCCTCTGAATTATCTGAGCCACTGAGCCCCACCTCAGTGTGGAGGACCAAGAGCTGCCTGACACTCAGAACATTATCATCACCAGAGTCAGGTTTACACTCCTGTAGCCCAGAGGGTCTAAAATGGAGCCTGTCTAGTGGGTATTGGAGGGGATTGGGACTATGATCTCAAGTTCCCTGACTGCCTAAGCCAAGGCTCTTTGTTCACTCTGGGCCTCTGTCTTCCCCTCTGTCCTATCTTCCTTCTCTTCCGAAGCCAGTTGGGTTTGCCCCAGATATCATCATAATGACCCTCATGGGTGGAACAGAGTGGGAGGTCAGACCCCATGCTAGATTCTTCCTACGTAGGATCTCAGAAGCTTTTATAACTTATACCCATTTTCAAGATGAGAAAATTGAGCCTCAGAAAGATAAAGTCACTTGCCTGAGGCCACACAGCATTCCTATCATCTGTCCTTCTTCTCTGATGTGTTAAGTCCCCACTTCCCAGTAGTGTCTCTGGCCTCCTCTTTTCTTCCAGAAAGCAGGGCCAGCTCAACCACTGGGTGGGTGTGTGATTGGAGCTGGAATTGTCCAGGGGAGTTGGAGGGTAGCAAAGATCTTAGCCTCAGAGAGTAAGTCTCTTTCCTCAAGATAAAGTGTTAAATCCTCGAAGTGGGGTCTTGCCAACCCATCAGGCAGAACCCAGCACTCTTAGGGACCCTGTGCTGGGAGTCTTTTCTGTCCCTTCCTGAGGGTCCCACCTCTTTTTAAAAGGACATAGAGCCTGCCTCATGCTAACGCTGTCCTGACTACTGACAGGAGCTCAGGGAAGGTCATGTGGGGGCCTCAGACCCTGGAGACCCACAAGGTGGCCTTGGAATGAAGACCCACACTGTTTCAGGCTGAGCGTGTACTTGGATACTCAGGAGCCTGTCTAGAGATGGTGAGCCCTGTCATCTTCCCCGCTGCCTGTGTCATTTCTGGGAGGAGGACCTTCCTTCCACTGCTCACATGTTAATCCTCAAGCCTTCCACCTTCCGACTGGAGCACAGGGAATTGGGGAGGAAGCTGAAGCATCTGGATCTTTCCTTTTGGCTTGATTTATTAGAAGCAAACTAATACGAGAGCTTAGAGCAAGGCACCAGGCCACAGAGGGAGCTTGAAGAATATATTCATCACAGCAGTAATCACTAATACATATTAATGTGTCTACGCCGGGCCAGATCTGGGAGCCCCTAGATAAATAAGATGGGACTCCTGCTCTCAAGAGGGTCACCAGGGAGAGAAGACCACCCATGACGGCGCAAGATGGAGGTTTCTATGACACCGGGCACGTGCTGTGCAGGGGCTCAGAGTCGGGAGGTGGGAAGAAGCCACAGAGAAACTCTTTTCCGTGAGTCTGGAAAGATGAGCTTCCCAGGCAGGGAATTAGGGTTGCCATGTTGTCCACCAGGATACAGCATCAGACACGAAACAGCATGGCGTTGGCGCAGAGTATGAGAACTGGAGACGCTGGGGGCTGGTGACTCATTCATTTGGTCCACCTGGAGCTGGTGGTGGATGTCAGATCAGGCAGGACCTTCTGGGCTACCACGTAGAGATTGGACTCTTCCTGGAGACTAAGGGTGAGGATTTAGGAGTTTAATTCTGACAGCTCCAGGAAGCCATGGAGAGGTTTGAGCCTGGAGTGGCAGTGACAGAAGCAGTTACCTTTTGCAAGGAGCCCTCAGGCCAACATGGAGAGGAGGGATTGTGAGAGGGTAAGGTCAGAGTCAGGGAGACAGGGAGGGGCTACTGCAGTGTCCAGACCTGTGTTGGGGTGGGACTGGGCCAGGCCGTGGCACTGGGACCACTCAGGAGAGCCCTTATGTGGGACGATTCAGAAGGCCCAGAGGGAAGGCTCTGAGGCTGCTGTGAGCCATCTGCTGACATTTCCCTTTTTCATTCCATGGTTTTTGAGGCCGGTGGGCTTTGATTGCTAATATAGTAATGGGGAAACATTTGGAAATGGCTGGAGAGGGCTGTACTACCAGCCCCAGGGCAGAGTAGAGAAGAGCTGGGAGCCAGACAGAGCCCGTGTCATATCCTATCTCTAGCAAGGACTTGCGTAGGTCTGCCTTTCCTGGTTTCTCTCTTTGGCTGTAGAAGAGGAAAACCATGAACCATGCCTCAGCCAGCATAAGTTCTTTGTTCTTTACTCACTCAGGAGCCACCTATTAGGCTAATGCCATGCCGGCTGCAGGGAGACCTGTGGGGACACGGCAGACTGCCCCCTGCCCTGGGGGAGCCCCTAGTTCCCATAGCAGGGGGTGACAGATCCAGGTTCAGGTGGGTGGAACCAGCTTGGGAAGAGCCATCCTTTAAGCGGGGAGCCTAGAAGCTTCCCTTGTGGCTCAGCTGGTAAAGAATCCGCCTGCAATGCCAGAGACCTTGGTTCGATCCCTGAGTGGGGAAGATCCCCTGGAGGGGAAAGGCTACCCACTCCAGTATTCTGGCCTGGAGATGTGGGACCTGAGGACAGGTGCTCAATACAGTTTGGGAGGTCAAGGAAACTTCTAGAAGGAAGCCACCAACTTTATAGCTCAATGAAGGCAGAAACTGGGCAGCCCCATTCAGCATGGGATCCTTAGGCCCCCAACAGTATGGTGGGGAGTGACTTGAAAGTTGGGACCTGAAGGATCAGCAGGTACAACTCGGGCAGAGACAGCAAAGTGTTTTAGGAGGAGGGAACAGCTTGAACAAAGGCTCAGAGGTGGCTTTGCAGAAAACACCTGTTCAGAGGGCCTGGGGCCTTAAGGGTGAGCAGGATAGGGTGAGAGCTGAGACTGGATGCTGAATTTGGGGGTCTTAGCCTCTGAGCTCATAAAGATAGCTCAGTCTCTTTCACAAACTAGTCTGTGGTTTCCTTTCTCCCTTTAGTCCTTGCCAAGCCTGGAAATCGGGATTGGGTCACTCTGGGAGGTGTGAGGTGAGACTTGAGTTTGTAGGCAGGGTGAGTTGTGGGGTGGAGGGGGTGAAGACATCGAGCCTGGTTCACTTCGAGCCCTCCCCCCAGTTTGTCAAGGTGCTCATATTAGATGGCACAGCTGGATCCGCAGGGATCCTGGCTGGAGTGAGACAGAATTCCAGAGGATGTTTGAGGTTGTGGTGTGTCTCTTTGCTTTATTGGGTGTAGCCTCAGTGAGCTCCTACAAGGATGATGTGAAATAAAAGCCAGGTGGCCACAGGTCCCTGGGTCAGCACCCATCGTGCAGGGTGACCTGTAGGCTCAGGGCATGAGGCCTGGGAGCCTGCGTCTATCCTCTTGCTGCCCAGTGGGGCCGGAGGGCGGCCCAGCAGGCGAGGTACCGTCTGGCTGGATCGAGAGCCAAAGAGGTAATGCTAATGTCTTTTAAAATTAGAATGAAAATGTTTATTGCAGAGAGCAGAACCTGCGTCAGCGCGGAGTCCTGTGGGAAGGGGATTGCTTTATCGCAGCCTTTCGGTTTTATTTTTGCACATTCGCTCTTTATTTGCTGGTGGTGCTGCTTGACAGGCCCTTGGAGTGGGCTCAGGCTGCCGGGCTGGGCTGGAACGACGGCGCTGCTCCCGGGGTCTGGATACCCCTGCCCAGGGTGAGCGCTCGGACCTGCCATCGGGTGGGAGGACCTGTGGACGCTAGAGCAGGAGGCGGTGACTTTGTTCGTTCGCCTGAGCCTGTATATGCCCCCAGGCAGGTGTGTGCGGCGGGTGTGGCCCTCCATGTGTCTTTTCCTGTGTGCATTGTGGTTTTTCGGGGCTTGTCCACGTGTGAGACTGGGTATGACTCTTCCTGTGTGTGTTCTTGAGTTGTGTGTGTCTTTGGGAGGTGGTCATGGGTGTGGTGGGGTCTGGGCTTATTTCTCTGTGGTCCTGCCTGTGTTTTTCTGTCTGTGCATGGATTTGTGTGAGCATCTTGGGGAGGACACAGGTGCATGACTGTGGGTCTGTGTGTGTCCAGGCAGCCATGTGTGTGCATGTGTGAGTATGAGCGTGTGTGTGTAATGGGTGTGTGTGAGCACGCATTTTGAACACGTGCACATGAATAGGAGAGCGTGTCTCGTGGGGGAGCATGTTGTGTGCCTGTGTGTTGCATGTGAAAGCATGTCGATGTGACCACCCCATTGCGTGTGAGCCATACTGTGTGTGCACACATGGGAAGGAATGCAGCGTGTCGAGTGTGCACGTGTTGCGTGTGAGAGTGTGTGTGCTGCTTTGCCGTCCTCTCCATTTGGAGTCCCTGGCAGAGCTGTCTTTGGGTCGCTCAGCCTGTCACGAAGCTCCCTGGGTCGGAGAACACAGCAGGCCAGCACTGCCCACAGGCCGCCGGGTTCCCACGCGGCCCTGACTCCGGTCAGAGACTCGGGAAGCCCGCAGGTGTCTCTGAGAAGAGTGCTCTTTTGAACCCACCTGCTCCCACTGACGTTTTGTTGAGCTTTACCCCCGCAGCTTCGGCCATATGAGCAACTGGTGCTTTGTTTCTGGGCTCTGCTTTCTAAATATATATTTTATAAAACAGAATGTGCTTTTTCAAGGCATGCCTGCCCCTGGCAATGAGAAGCCCCGGTTGACAGTTGTTGATCTGGCCTGGGGGGAGGCTGGCGCCCCAGGCTTGGTTCCCCACAGCTGGGTGGTGGGGGTTCTGGCCCGGAGGTGATCAGGGTTCCCATAGATGCCTCAGCAGCCCTGAACCCTGCCACCCAGAGCGCTCGACCTCCCATAATCACTTCTCTGAGGCAGAAAAGCCACCCCCTGAGGGAACCTGGTGGCCATTGAGCTTTTCCACGGAGCCAGAGGCACCGCTTTTTAATCCCTGTCTCCATCCAGCTCACCACCTTGTCACTGGAATTTGTCTTTTGTGGATCGTGTTCTGCAGGAAACAGTGGCTGGTATGAGAGAGCTGCATTTTGTAGAGTAGAACCAGATGCTGTGCAAAATTCAGTATAATCGGGAAGCAGTCCGAAACATAGTTCAAGAGCCTGGCTTCAAATGCTGTGTGGCCTTGAGTGTGTTGCTCAGCTTCTCTGAGTCTCAGTCTTATCGTCTGTAAAATAGGAATTTTGACAGTGCCAGCCTCAGGACGGTCTCTCAGTTGTTACCTGGGGACCTTTCTTGAGCGCAGCAGTTTTGCGTGGGCTGACAGCTGAGTTCAATGTGTCCTACTCACATTGTAATCATGAGCAAGTCATTCTGTCTGTGCCTCAGTTTTCTTACTTGTAATTGGGCTAATAATAGTACCTACTGCACAGGATGTTCTGAGGGTTAAATTTCTTACTTTACATAAAAGGTTAGATTAAGTGCTATAGAGAGTGAGCTATTATTATTTCTGGAATGCCTGAACCCAGATTAAAATATCCCGTCAGCACACAATATCATCATCTTTTTTTGTTTTTTTAAACATAACTTGTAACCCACTCTCTCTGCAGCTTTGCCCACTCTGTGCCAACAGGCAGCTGCTGTGTGCCAGGCATCTGGCTGGGAGTGCCCTGGGCATTATGGCATGGGTTGTGGGGGGTGGGTGTTCTGCATGGGTGGGCTGGGTCAAATGCTGTGCTGTCGCTCCTCCAACAATTTGGCAAGGCGGGCACAGACTCGGTTAAGTCACCCTGGGCAGCAGCCAGGGGCGAGAGCCAACGGGCAAGAGAGCCACCTGGCAGTTCTCCCTGCCAGGGTGGATCCAGCAGGCTTGGGCTTGTGGTGGCTGTGGGCACCCAAAACTGTTTTGTGCACTTGTCAGAAGGTGACTGACATTTGAGCATTGGCGGCAGACAGCAGCAGGGAGAGCCGAGTACAGAGGAATATTTTCCCCGGGGCCTGGCACCACATGGTGCCCTGAGCCCACCCACCTTAAACCATGGCAGGGGCACACTAATGATGAAATACTCCGTCTCGCTGGGCAAAGCCCATCATATGAGTAAGGACGTGTCCTAAAACACTGTGGGCATTAGCTCATCTAGTGTACATAGAAACCTTTTGAAGGAAGTCCTGCTTATTCCTGCTTTTCAAAGGAAAAAGCTGAAGCCCAGAGATGTTTTGGAATCTTCCAGATCTGGGTAGAAATTCTGGTTCCTCCAGTTGCTGCATGACTTCAGGCCAGTTACTTAACGTCTCTGAGCTTCCAGTTCCCCACTTCTTAGGTTTATAGCAAGGGTTCAAAGGAACAGTATAGTTAAAACATTTAGCCTGGCATCTGGCATGGTAAATGATTTTCTAAGAAGGTTGTTATTACTATGATTATTATTTCATCTTTTTTCAAGAGAACGTTCCTTACCAGTTTAACAGAGGTATTGACAAGGTTCAAATTTGATGGGTTGGTGTCTTCAAGGAGGGATTATTTTTAGGAAGAGGAAAACATTTTGTATGTTTTCCCATATATGATATCATACAGTGTTTGTATTTATCTGACTTAGGGCTTCCCTTGTAGCTCAGTTGGTAAAGAATCTGCCTGCAATGCAGGAGACCCAGGTTCGATTCCTGGGTTGGGAAGATTCCCTGGAGAAGGAAATGACAACCCACTCCAGTATTCTTGCCTGGAGAATCCATGGACAGAGGAGCCTGGCAGGCTATACAGTCCATGGGGTCACAAGAGTTGGACACGATTTATTGACTAAACCACCACCACAAAACATTTTATTATTATTGGCAGCAGATAAGTTTGCAAGTTTCCTGTCTAGTGGGAGCACCACTCTTATCTTCAGGGTCTTATCTGCTTGCGTGGGTAGAGCCTCTTTGTTTCATGGAAAAGAAACTCCCCAGGGCAGATGCTTTGTGCAAAAGGTCTGTTGTGTAGTAGTTGCTCAACAAACACTCTTTGGATGGGTGGATGGATCATGCTTCGGAATTTACTGCAGCTAAGATGGTGATTCCCTGGTGGCTCAGACGGTAAAGTGTCTGCCTACAATGCAAGAGACCCAGGTTCGATCCCTGGGTCGGGAAGATCCTCTGGAGAAGGAAATGGCAACCCACTCTAGTACTCTTGCCTGGAAAATCCCATGGACAGAGGAGCCTGGTAGGCTACAGTCCATGGACTCACTAAGAGTCGTACACGACTGTGCCACTTCACAAGAGGGTGATTGGATTCAGGCACAATCTGGCCCCTTGGCATAGACAATGGGCCCTGATCTAGGCACCTCCCCTTCAGGGATGCACACTTTGCAGAGCTGTGGATACCTGAAACAATTCCTGGAGTTAATCACTTAACTGTGATTGTGATGGCCAGAGGGAGGATGATAGCAGAAAGTTAAGACACTGTCCCACATCTCCAAGGCAGTGAATGTGACTTCAGCAGACAGGCAAGCATTGACTGTGGGGGGAACTTCATTCATTCAGTGAATATCTCTGTGCTCAGTGCTGGGATGCAGGGAGATGCCTTGTGGAATCAAACAAAAGAAAAGAACTAATGTGTGAGTTTTGAATAGACTTTTCAGGGACTAATGTCACAGTGAGGTAGAATTTGGGGCCACTGTCTCTTGCAATGGGCAAGATTCTTGTGTTTGTATGAGAGAAACTCACCTGGAGCCAGCTTAAACCAAAAAGGATTTTTATTGGCTCACATGACCTGAAAGTTCCAGGTCTGCTGGCTTCAGGCATGGCTATATCCAGCAACTCAAATGTTATCTCATCCTGCTCATCTCCTAGCTCAGTTTTCCTCTGGGTGGGTAGGGTTTGTTCTCAGCCAGCATTCTCTGCTGACAGCTCTCTTTCACCAGCATGGAAACACTCAGGGAGAGAAAGCCCCTTTTCTCTCGTAGCTCTAGCAAAAGTCCCAGGATTTACTTTGCTTGGCCCAGCTTGGATCTGCTTGCACTTGCCCAAGCTGTTCTGACCACCTGGGGTGCTCTTCTCTCTTCTGTCTATCCCAAACCTACCTACCCTTCAAGTCCTGCTTGAGCTCCATAGCTTCTGTCTCTAGTCTTTTTCTCTTTTTCCTTTATCATTTTTTTGTCAAATGTTTTTCTCTCTTGGAGAAAATCATCTTTTTTCCTGCTTTGGATGTGATTCAACTGCCTCCTGGCTGCATCCTATTCACATCAAGTAGGCCAGACTCTCTGACAGGCCAGTTTCATTTCTTACCTTTCTCTTTCCTGCTCTGTACATAATATAAAAAACATAAGCAGTACCTAATAACTAAGTGCTTATTAGTGGGTTTGGGGCATTAAGGATTTAATTTAGAAGCCAAATCCCAGGATGGCTCATGGGAAGTCATGGGTCAACAAGGTCCAAAGGGAACCGCAGAATTTATCTTGCCAAACTGTTCATTTGTAACTGGGTTCCAAAGACTTGGAGCTCTCGGGCCAATGAGGAGGTAGGAAAGGAGGAAGGAACTCATTTCAGAAGCTGGGTTTTCCCAGATTCAAATCCCAGCTCTGTGCCCTTCTGGCTGTGTGACGTGGGACAAGTTGCTTCGCCTCTCTGCGCTACTCATTCCTTGTCTATAAGATGAGATCATTCACACAGTGGGTTTAAGGAAAGGGCCTGGGACAGCAAGCAACACTGATTGTTCACCATTATTGTTACCACCACGCTGTGTTCAGAGTCAGCAGCTAGAGAAGGGGATTATGAACTCCATTCCTATTTACTAGAGAAGGAAATAGCAGCCGAATGAGCTTCAGAGACACCCTCAGGATCACAGAATGGCTCCCCACCCCATTCACCTTGACTCCCACTTCAACCCTTGCTCTTCACGTTAGCTGTTCTTTTTGAGACCATATGAGCTTGCAGCCCCGCTGGCCCTCAGAGAATGTTGACACCTCTTTAGAAGGTAGGGGTGAGGGGCCATGTGTCTCTCACAGAAGGTGAGCAGAGCTCCGTCTTTGTGTCTCTCCTGGCTGGGCCTTTGCTGCCATGTCTTGTGACCTACTCTCCTCTAGGTGGCTGTCCTGGCAGTCACTGCCCACACAAGGATCGCGTGGTCCCCACTGGGCTCAGGGCTTGTTGCTCCCGCATGCTGCCCTGTGCCCTTCCACGTAAAGGTGCATTGTCTGGTCTTCTCTCTGGCAGTCTTATTTATTTCCACTTCCTCAGAAATATTTGGGGGTGATTAAAAAGAAAATGTTCTTATAATTGTAATGAAATGGGGTTTGGGGGTTTTGGAATGATTGACTGCGGCCTTGGGGGCCAGTGCCAGTTGATTTGATAACTGACTTGATAGGCAACAGAATATTGATTTCTTACCCCCTCCTCCCAGGAAGGTGACTCAGCGAAGGGAAGATGTTTTGAAATTTAGGAGAGGGCTATTCAGGGAAGCCAGAAAGAAGCTGTGTGTGTGTGTCTGTCTGTCTGTCTGTACATGTGTGTGCATGCATGCACGCAGCTATGCTGCTCCCTCCATTCCGTCAAGGTGGGGCATGCAGGTTCCTGCCTCTTCAGGTGCTCATCTGGAGAAGGGTGAGGTCTTTAAGCTGCACAGACCCAAATTCAAGCATCTTCTGTCCCCTCCTAGCTAGGCTGCCTTGTGTGAGTGGCTTTACCTCTCTGTGACTCAGTTTCCTTGTCTGTAAAGTAGGGAGAACCTTGTGTGAGTGGCTTTACCTCTCTGTGACTCAGTTTCCTGTCTGTAAAGTAGGGAGGCCATAACCTACTGCATGAGCTTATTCAGAGGATCAGTTGAGGATTTCTCCTGGTGATGATGGCCGCTCTGATTGCAGTGCTGGTATTAATTACTAATCTGTATTACTTGCTGATAGAGGAGCAAAATGTCCTGGGAGTGTCAAGGAGAGGATGATGATGGATTTTGATGGAGGCCTTCCTGGAAGACTTCCAAGAGAAGGGCCCTGAATGACAAAAATTCTGACCTGTGGCAGAAAGGGGAGGGGGTAGGAGACATTTTTCTGTTTCAGAAATTCACAGGCTCAAAGGCAGGGAAATGTGGAAGCCTCTGGCAGGATGGAGGACCAGCTACTGTCCAGCGAGGAGGGCAGGGAACTGGGGGGGAGGGCAAGGCTGTGACAGAAGGGGAGCTGTTGGGCTTTGTTTGGCTGGCATCGTGTGTGTGTGCTCAGTTGCTCTGTCATGTCCGACTGTTTGCGACCCTATGGTCTGCAGCCCACCACACTCCTCTACCCATGGGATTTTTTGGGTGAGGATCCTAGAATAGGTTGCCATTTCCTCCTCCAGGGGCTCTTCCCAACCCAGGGATCGAACCCGTCTCTTGCATTGGGAAGTGGATTCTTTACCATTGAGCCACCTGGGAAGCCCATTTGGCCAACAACTCAGGTAAAATGGTAGATGGACGAGCTTCGTGCATCAGGGCCCGTTTGTTGTTTGAAATTCAGAAGCAAGTATAATACGTCTCCCACCTCCTACCTTGGCTGAGAACTAATTATGAGCCAGACAGTTGGCTAAGTGTTGACTTATACCATCTCATTGAATCTGGACCCTGGCCCCATTTTATGGATGAGGAAACAGTCTCTGTAACATCTACTGGTGCATCCAAATGTGTATTCTTCTGTGTCGTTCACTCCTTCCTTTGAATCACCCACAGGGCCTGGTGAGACCAGGCAAGCCTCCTCTTCTGTGGCCAAACCCACAGCCCCCTCACCAGCCCACCCTCTTGTTGTGGGTCCTGCAAGTCCTTGGGCCACATGGAGTTTCTCCTTTGTAGAAACCTTTTTGACACTTGATTGGAGCACATACATCTTTCCTCAGATTCCTTGCCTAATTCAATCAGGTGAAGATGTCATGTAGACGTCACTTACAATTCTTTTCTCCATGTTCCCAGCTCAGTTCTTTTGTTGCCTCGGGGAGTTCCGTGGAGCTGCAGGATTCACCTGGGCAGGCCTGATGTTGCAGCTGCCACGTTATTTACAACATCCTTCCTGGCTCAGGGGAGTTTGGAGGGCTGGGGGCGTCTGCATGGCAGGCGAAATGCCCATTCTCCAGGTGGGGGCCAGAGAGTGCAGGGAGCAGAAAGGTCTGGGGTGGGACCTGCAGACCTCCGCGAGAAAACAAATGCCTGGTATTAAAAATATGAAAGGATGAAAAGCAAATAAGGGGTCTTAAGACACAAAATCCCTTTGTGCCAAGCAGTGCCCAAGGCAGTGACAACGCAAAGTTATCCAAGACAGCTGGGTCCCAGATTTTGGGGGCACTTAGCCTGGACTGACTTCCTGCACAGAGTCCATGTACTTCAAGGCTAAATTTAACTCCAGGAATCTTTGTCAAGCACCCTCAAGGCATACCCAGTGAAATGAAGAAGCCAGTGATTCTAGAAGTTCCCACAAGGTGAGAAACAAGGGGGAATTTAGATGGCAGTAGCATCTACTATCAAACTTGCTGCCCATACTGGACACTTAAAAGTGGCCTAGTGATACTCACAGCATTGACCCATTTCACATATGGGGGAACTGAGGCAGAGCGCATTAGGTACCTGCCTACAGTCTGAGGGAGTGGTCAAACCAGGATCTGAATCCAGGGCCCTCTGACCTCAAAACATCTTTTATTTTCAAATGGGAAAACTGAGGCCCAGAGAGAGGTTGGGACTTGTTTGCCTTTCAGCAGTGGAACTTGTCTGTATCTGCAACTATTGGTTATCTCATGACTTGGTCAGGAGAGGGTTAAGTTGGCTGTAAAGCCATAAAACAAATAGAGTAAAATAGGAGACAAAGCAAATTAAGTGCCAGACACCCTGGCGTAGCTGATGGGCAAGCTCTCCCTGGTCCCTGTTTCAGGAGGCACCTGGGGGTCTGAAGCAGGATTAAGCTTTGTACCGGATTCCTCACCTCATGAGGCCACTTTCATGTTCGTTTCTTTGCTCTTTGAAACATTGGCATAATAACCCTCTTTTGTTTATTTGGTTTTTTTTTGGCTGTGCCGCACGTGCAGCCTATGGGATCTCAGTTCTCTGACCAGGGATTGAACCTGCATCTCCTGCAATGGAAGCATGCGTCTTCACCACTGGACCTCCAGGGAACTTCTTGGTAACCGTGTTTGAGGGAATGTTTATGTGCCCGGCCCCCTGAGTTGGACTGAACCAGGAGAGGGGAGTGAGGGGCCAGGAAGGAGGTTGGTGTGAGATCTAATGAGGCCCAGCAGTTGCCTAAAAGTTGACTGCTGTCATGGAAATGTCTCCTGCCTTGCGGGACAGTGAAACCTGCAGGGGCTAGATGTCCTGGTACTGGATTTTGTCTTGTGCTCTAAGGCCAATAACTTCCTGCTTTTTGTCGCTTATCTCTTCATCTTTAAAACAAATGCTAACCAAGCCTTCTTCTGTGGACTTAGCCAAATGCATTTGCATGCCTCTTTGGCCCAGAAAGAGTTTTGAGATCAGTTAGCAATGTCTGCTGTAGTTGCTGAAGGAGGTAGTGGTCGTATGAACGCCATTCGTCTGTTTATTCATCCAGTGGGCAGGTTTTGATCGCTGACTGTGTGACAGACACTGGAGACAAAGCAGGAAACAGCAGGTATGGCTCTATCCCCTGGAGATCTCAGACTGATGATGGAGAGAGAGGAGACACAGGAAAGCAGTGTAAAAGTAGAAATTTTGTGTGCTTGGATCACTGCTGGGTTCTCAACATGTACTTTTTATCTGGCACACCTGTGCCTTCAGGTATTTATTGACTGGATAGATGAATGAATGAGCTAACCACAGATGAATATGTAACTACAAACAACAACAACAACAACAACAATAAAACCTATATGGGAAAAGAAGGGGCTGGTGATTCCCTGTGATAGGAAAGTGCCACGTGCCCAGAGGGCTCACAAGCCAGGGAGAGAGACTGCATTCAGCAAAGAAGCAGTAGTGAATTTATAATTCTAAGAGCTGTGAAGTAAGACATGTTCTGAAATGTTGTCTGAAGGGAAACCTTTGGAGGTAGGGTAGTTGGGGAATATTTAAAATTATTATTCTTTAACTTTTATTTTTAAATAATTTCAAAAAGATTTTTTAAAAGATGCATAAATAATACAGAGAATTCCCCATACTCCCTTCAGCCAGATTAACATTTACATAATATAACATAAATATTCAACATAATGTTGAATGAACAGTTACAAGATAGGGATATTAACACTGATGCAACACTATAATCTAATATATTGATATTACTCAAATTTTTCCCATTGCTCCTCAGTGACCTTTTCTGGTTTAGGGTCGAGTCCTCGATCATGCACTGCATTTAGTTGTCATGTTCCTTAACTGCAGATTGAAGTGCATGAACCCAATTCAGTCTAAGCAGAGTGAATCCTGTGACTTTTGCTAGAGCTACGGAAGCAGGTGCTTTCCTTCCTGGGGAGTTGCTGTGCTGGTGAAAGAGAGCTACCAAGGGAGAACTCTGGCTGAAAACAGCCCGTCCACAGAGAGGACAGCTGAGCCAGGAGATGAGTAGGATGAGATAACATCATTTGAGCTGCTGGATACAGCCATGCCTGAAGTTAGTGACCTGGAAGTTTCAGGTCACATGAACCAATAAAAATCCCTTTTGGTTTAAGCTGGTTTTTATTCATTGAATTATGCATTCAGTGACTGTTTCTGTGCTCAGTGCTGGGGATGTGGGGGGACTCCTGTGGGACTAAGTGAAGGAGACCTGTTTGATGCACAAATGTCAAATAGACTTTTCAGGGACTGTGTCATGGTGAAGAAGAATCTGGGGTCTCTCTACTATAACGCACTGTGTTCTTGTGGTTGCATGACCTTAACACTTGTGATTCATTTTGTAGAGTGTCCCTCAGTTTGGGAATGCAGGATGTTTACTCATGATTAGCTTCAGGTTACGAATTTTGGCAGAAATGCTATAGGAGTGATGTTGTGTCCTTCTCCATGCATCAAATCAGGAGGCACGTGGTGACCATCTGTCCCATTACTGTTAATAGTGATGTTAACTTTGGTCACTTAATTTAAGGTCCTATCTTCTGGGATTCTCCACTGTGAACTTATTTTTTCCTTTTGTAATTAATAGGTATCTTGTGCTGCTGCTGCTAAGTCACATCAGTCGTGTCCGACTCTGTGCAACCCCATAGACGGCAGCCCACCCACCAGGCTCCCCCGTCCCTGGGATTTTCCAGGCAAGAATACTGGAGTAGGTTGCCATTTCCTTCGCCAATGCATGAAAGTGAAAAGTGAAAGTGAAGTCGCTCATTCGCATCCAACTCTTAGCGACCCCGTGGACTGCAGCCTACCAGGCTCCTCCATCCATGGTATTTCCCAGGCAAGAGTACTGGAGTGGGTTGCCAGTGTCTTCTCCAGGTATCTTGTGGGGAAGCACTTTAAGACAATATAAATACTCTGCTACTCATTATTCTTTTGCCCACCTATTTTAGCATCCATCACTGCTTCTTGCCTGAAAGTTATTCCTGTGGTGTTTGCCCAATGGTGATTGCCTCTCTCCACCATTACTTCTACATTTACTAGCTGAAGAGCCTTTCTTTCTCCTCTACTTATATTTATCTATTCAGTTGTTAATTTCTATCAATATGGATTTATCAATTCATATTTTAATCTGTGTCCCCTTCTTTTTCTTTGTCCCCTGTTTCTGCCCCACCCTCCTTTCACTGTCTTTCTCTTTCTCACTTTTCTTCTTTCATTCTTGCTGAAGAAGCCTTTCATCCTGTGGAATTTCTTTCCATTGGATCTGGCTGAGCATGTACCTGTAGGGTCAGTTAGCACTCTCCTCCATTCTCTGGTGAACTGGTGGTAGTTCCAGAGCCTTAATCAGATTTTGGTTCAATATTTTTAGCAAGACCTCATCAGGGGTGGTGGTGTGCCCTTCCGTCAGGAGGTGCATGAAGTCTGACTGTCTCCTCTTCTGTGTCATTGACATTGATCTATGGGGTTAGGAGTTCCCAGCCGGATCCATCCATTGTCAGGTTCTCCATCAGCTCTTCATTCAGCTGAATTTTGCAGACACTAATAATCATTGCCTGTATCCATTAGTTCATTAGGGGTTGAAAAATGTTGCTACATTGACTCTGTCCCTCTTCTATTTCTTAGCTAGAAGTTTTCTCTACAGAGAAACCACCCCTCATCAATTATTTGCTTGCCCCGAAGGCAAATGTGTCTAGGAAAGGGAGGATAAACGCTCAACTCTTTCTCCTTATTTGCCAGTATTTGAAACAAAGAGTTGGTTCCCTGGTATCCCCCAAAAGTGCCCAATAAAGGTGTTTTGCTTTTAATATCATTGTAAACCCATGGATACAGGTGTCACTGGAGTGTGTTCATCCGTTTCAGTTATTATGTTTCTTCATGCTCAGATTGTCCTGTTCCTGGTGAGTGGGGACCTCTGCAAGTCGACTCCTGAATCCTTTGGACTCCACCAGTAGTCTTGGACCATCTCTTTGCTTTCTGGGAAGATTTCCAGACTCACCGTGTACATTTCACACCTCAGCTTTGGACTCAGATGTTGCTCCAGGGAGGGATCCCTTTACTAGGAAATGGTATTTAGAGACCACAGTCTGGGTGCCAAATGAATAAATGTACAGAACATCTCAAAATAATACACCTCAGGACATTTTCAGTGTCCACAGTGGATGGGGTCATGGGGAAGGAGGTAAAGTAGTGACTTAATCTTGGGTGTCCCAGGTTAATGACCTTCTAGGAGCCATTTATCCACTTTTATTCCTTCCCCCCAATTTCTTCATTTAGAAAACCAGGGTGGATCTCCCCTGTCTTCAGCCCATCCCCTTATTTGGGATTGGCATTTTCTTGGGGAAGGTCAGAGAATCCCTAGAAGAGTGAAGCCACTTGTGGTCCATCAATCCCTATTTGGGGCCTGCCACACTTTATTCAACCACCAATGTGTTACAGCTTGGCTAAGGGTGGGGAGTGTCACTGCTGTTTGCCTCGTAGCATCTTTTGAGGCGAGTAATAAGAGAGTTCACCCAGGGACCATCAAATCCAGACCAGACAAACAACAGATAATATCCCTTCATCAGAGCAACTTAAAAATTAATACGGGCCTCTGAGTGTTACCCCTGCCTTTATCTGAGCAGCCTGCATGTCTGTGTTTGAGATTAAAACTCACATTTCATTTTTATATGCTGCGCTTAATCCAATAATGATTTCATGTTACAAACAGCAATAATATCTTTCAGCATAGTTAATCAGAATAGACTTAATGCTGTCACTATTTATTAACCTTTGTTGAAAAGCAAGAAGTTTCTCTCTAATCTGTGATTGTTGGTCTTGTCAGGCTCTATCAAGTGAAAAAACAGTTTTGGCATTCATTAAAACGGTGCGAATCCTGAAATGACAATTGGAGCCGGATGGTATTTGGTGCATGAAATCTTCCTTGCTCTCACCAGGATAACTGAGAAGGCTGGTGGAGGGGAGTGATGAAGGAGGAACCCACACATTCAAAAGACTGTTTCATCCCTGAGTTCCCCTTGTATAAGTTGAGAGAATGGGGCAGAGGTGGGGTATAGGTAAGGGAGGAGTTGGGCCTGTTGATGCCTCTTGCCAAAGAAACTCATTGTTGGTTCAAGGTAGTGGCTTTGAACATAGATCCCAGACCCCTCATCACTTTCCCAGTCCTTAACAGGTTAATGACCCACTGGGAGCCATTTAATCACTTTCACTGTTTCCCCCAAAACTTTTTTTTTTAATTTAGAAACCAATGGTGTGTCTCCCCTATCTCCATGGCCCGTGTTGAGTTGGAGACCAGTTGAAGGAGTCCCTCAAAACAGCATGGTGGCTTCCAGATGTCAGCATGAGGTTCAAATTTCCACTTCACTGGAATCCTTTTGGCAAGAGATCTCAGTTGGTTGTCCTCAAACATTAGAATGCATAGGACTCTGCTGGAGAGCCTCTCTGATTCCTGAGGCAAGAGATCTCAGTTGGTTGTCCTCAAACTTTAGAGTGCATAGGACTCTCCTGAAGAGCTCTGATTCCTGGTGAGTCAGTAGTCCTTGAGTGTCCTAAAGATTCTGCATTTCTAATGAGTGCCCAGGTGATGCTGGTGCTATTGGTCCAAGGGCCACTCTCGATAGTACTGAGGGCTTCACGGTTTGGGGTTTTCTGAACCATGTCAGGATGTCATGGTTTGGGCACTGGCCCAATGACCTAGGCTGGCAGTCTTGGAAGATTTTTTTCTGAAGGCTGTAATAGTTCTGGGCAGGGCTGGGCATCTTGGCTTAGGGCAGCCAAGCAAAAAGTATTTCTCCTACTTTTACCTTTCAAATATGGCAGTGGTTCTTCCTCATAGACACGTCTCTGAAACCAACCACCCGATCTAGTGCTTCTCAAACTTTAACATGAACATAAATCACTTTGAATTCTTGTTTAAATGCAAAGACTTGGATGGGGCCCAAGAGTCCAACATTTCTAACAGACTCCTGGAGATGTTGAGCCACCTTAGTGAACCACACTGAGGAGCAAGGCTCTGCTGAATCACAGGAAAACCCAACAGTATGGTCGGTCAATTCCTGTATCTTCCTGGGCTTGAATTACAGAAATTGAGTCTCGCTAAATTCACCAACTCCCCTAAAGGGAAATTTACCTTTGAAAAAAAAAAAGGTTTCAACTTGCAGAAGCCTCCTCCAAAGGAAAAATGACTCTCCCAAGAGACATCCTTTTCTCATTTTCACCTCAAGGAACCCCTAGATGTCTTTCTCAGGAAGTCCCTTTTGGGTCTTTACCTTACAAAGGTGATTCAGAGAAAAATCTAATGCTGGTATTGGATACCTGGTAGATATCTGGTATTGGGAGGCATGGAGGAATATCCCACTAAGTAAATCAGTGGTTATTCAGGGCTGGGTGGGGATGGCAGAGGTTGGTTGCCAATTGATCTCTCCAGTCATAAGAAGGAGAGACCACTACGGCATCGAGCAGCGTGATGAGTTTTGCCCACGTAAATGGGGAGGTGAGCAGGTGTTGTTAATTATTTAGGAAGAATTAAGCAGTCTGGGTGGGTGGGTTTTATGCTCTGTTTGGTAATAAAGGTTGCTGCAGAAAGGAATTTTAAAATTCAGTATTCTCATTTGCCTCATCTTGCAAAGAAGCCGAACCTCGGTTTGACTGGTGGGAGCATCTGGAATTAATGAACCAGGCTCTTACAGTGCAGAAATCAATGTTTGCTGCATTAATTGCATGATGCTGAAACCCCACTTTTTAAATTTCTGACTCGCAGAACCACAGCCTAAGAAATCTTCCTTAAGCGGCGTTCTGGGGCTTTGCTATTGCCTTCATCTGTCTGGGCATGGGGAAAGAACTGCTTCTTCATTGTAACTTGTGAAATGGGTACAAGGAGGCCTGGGGGAAACTTAGCCTAAGCTGTGTGCTTTGGAGGCCCCAGAGGGGCAGAACTTGAATACTGGTTCCCTCTCGAGTAGCTGGACCCTGTCTGGACCTCCATCTCCTGAGAGTTTCCAGTTCATCATTTTCTTTAGGTTAAAATAAGTAATAATCAGAAAGTTTGGACAGATGTCCCTTGCCTCTCTTGCTTTTCCTACATGATAACCCTTTTGGAATGTAGACGCTTTGATCTGAGATGTAATTTGGCCACCATCTCCTTAAGTGCTAGGGCATTGAGCCACATCAGCCTACTCACCCTGGCTGCATGTGCATTTCTGTGGACCCAGCCTCAGCACTAGACACTTTGAGTGGTGACATTTGAACCACATTTGGGGAAATGAATAGGAGTTTGCCAGGGAAGAAGGATTCCAGGCAGAGGAAACAGTGTGAGTTTAAAGCCTTGAGGCCTGGAGCCCTGAAGTTTCTAACAGCTGGAGTGCGCCAGGGAGCCAGGGAGCACAGGTGGGTAGAGAGTACTCTCTGGGTGGAGCCTGGGAAGGTATTTTGAGACTTTGGACATCTAGCTGAGAACTTCTGATTTTCTCTGGTAAGTGGTGGGGAGCCTGGCAAAATACTTAAGCTGGAAATGAGATGACTGGTGAAGTTTTATTTTTAATGTACAAAGAGGAATTTTGTTTTGTTTGTATAGTTCTGTGAGCTTTAACCATAATCAGAATATGGAACAGTTAACCCACCCCCTAAAGTTCTTTTATGCTCCTCCCTTACATTTAAACCTTTCCTCCTCCCCTATACCTGAAAACCACTGCTCTGCCCTGTGTCTCTAAAGTTTTGCCTTTTTCAGAATGTCATATAAATGGGATGATGCAATACATGTTGTTGTTGTTCATTAGCTAAGCCATGTCTGACTCTGTGCAACCCCATGGACTGCAGCACACCAGGCTCCCCTGTCCTTCATTGTCTATCTCCTGGAGTTTGCTCAAACTCATGTCCATTGAGTTGGTGATGCTTTCTAACATCTCATCCTCTGCCACCCCCTTCTCCTTTTGCCTTCAGTCTTTCCCAGCATCAGGGTCCTTTCCAGTAAGTCGGCTCTTCACATCAGGTGGCCAGAGTATTGAAACTTCAGCATCAGTCCTTCCAATGAATATTCAGATTTGATTTCCTTTAGAATTAACTGGTTTGATATCCATACAGTTCAAGGGACTGTCAAGAGTCTTCTCCAGCACCACAGTTTGAAAGCATCAGTTCTTTGGCACTCAGCCTTCTTAATCCAACTCTCACATCTGTACATGACTGTTCCAAGGAGCAAGCATCTTTTAATCTCATGGTTCCAGTCACCGTCCTCAGTAATTTTGGAGCCCAAGAAAATAAAATCTGTCACTGTTTCCTGTTCTATTTGCCATGAAGTGATGGGACTGGATGCCATGATTTTAGTTTTTTGAATGTTGAGTTTTATGCCAGCTTTGTCACTCTCCTCTTTCACCCTCATCAAGAGGCTCTTTAGTTCCTCTTCACTTTCTGCCATTAGAATTGTATCATCTGCACATGTGAGGTTGTTGATATTTCTCCCAGCAGTCTTGATTCCAGCTTGTGATTCATCAAGCCTGGCATTTCATATGTTGTACTCTGCATATAAGGTAAATAAGCAGAGTGAAGATTTACAGCCTTGTCCTACTCCTTCTCCAATTTTGAACCAATCAGTTGTTCCATGTCCAGTTCTAACTGTTATTTCTTGACCTGCATTCAGGCTTCTCAGGAGGCAGGTAAAGTGGTCTAATATTCCCATCTCTTTAAGAATTTTCCAGTTTGTTGTGATCCACACAGTCAAAGGCTTTAGTGTAGTCATTGAAGCAGAAGTAGATGTTTTTTTGGAATTCTCTTGCTTTCTCTGTGATCCAACAAGTGTTGGCAATTTGATTTCTGGTTCCTATGCCTTTTCTAAACCCAGTGTGTACATCCGGAAGTTCTCTGTTCATATACTGCTAAAGTCTAGCTTGAAGGATTTTAAGCAAACCTTACTAGCATGTGAAATGAGCGCAACTGTACAGTAGTTTGAACATTCTTTGACACTGCCCTTCTCTGGGATTGGAATGAAAACTGACCTTTTCCAGTCCTGTGGCCACTGCTGAGTTTTCCAAATTTGCTGGCATATTGTGTGCAACACTTTAATAGCATTTCTAAGATTTGAAATAGCTCAGCTGGAATTCTGTCACCTCCACTTTCTTTGTTTGTAGTAATGCTTCCTAAGGCCCACTTGACTTCACTCTCCAGGATGTCTGGCTCTAGGTAGTCAGCCACCATTGTGGTTATCCAGGTCATTAGACCTTTTTTGTATAGTTCTTCTGTGTATTCTTGCCACCTCCTCTTAATCTCTTCTGCTTCTGTTAGGTCCTTACCATTTCAGTCCTTTATTGTGCCCATCCTTGAATGAAATGTTCCTTTATATCTCCAGTTTTCTTGCTGAGATCTCTAGTCTTTCCCATTCTGTTTTCCTCTATTTCTTTGCATTGTTCACTTAAGAAGGCCTTCTTATCTCCTTGCTATCCTCTGGAACTCTGCATTCAGTTGGTCATATCTTTCCCTTCCTCCCTTGCCTTTTGCTTCTCTTTTTTTCCTCAGCTATTTGTAAAACCTCTTCAGACAAGCACTTTGCCTTCTTGCATTTCTTTTTATTGGGGATGGTTTTAGTCACTGCACAATGTTATTAACCTCCATCCATAGTTTTTCAGACACTTGGACTGCCAGGTCTAATCCCTTGAATGTATTGGTCACCTCCACTGTATAATCATAAGGGATTTGATTTAGGTCATACCTGAATGTCCCAGTGGTTTTCCCTACTTTCTTCAATTTAAGCCCGAGTTTTGCAATAAGGAGTTCATGATCTGAGCCACAGTCAGCTCCAGGTCTTGTCTTTGCTGACTGTATAGAACTTCTCCATCTTCAGCTGCAAAGAACATAATCAATCTGATTTCAGTATTGACCATCTGGTGATGTCCATTTGTAGAGTTGTCTCTTGGGTTGTTGGAAAAGAGTGTTTGCTATGACTAGCATGTTTTCTTGATAAAACTCTGTTAGCCTTTGCCCTGCTTCATTTTGTACTCCAAGGCCAAACTTGTCTGTTACTCCAAGTATCTCTTGACTTCCTACTTTTGCATTCCAATTGCCTATGATTAATAGGACATCTTTTTTTGGTGTTAGTTCTAGAAGGTCTAGGGGCTTCCCTTGTGGCTCAGCTGGTAAAAGAATTTGCCTGCAATGTGGGAGACCTGGGTTCGATCCCTGGGTTGAGAAGATCCCCTGGAGAAGGGAAAGGCTACCCACTCCAGTATTCTGGCCTGGAGAAGTCCATGGGGTCACAAAGGGTTGAAGTGACTCTTCTGACTGAGTGGCTTTAACTTTCTAGAAGGTCTTGTAGGTCTTTATAGAACCTGTCAACTTTAACTTCTTCAGCATCAGTGGTTGGGGCATAGACTTGGATTAGTGTGATGTTGAATGGTTTGCCTCGGAAACAAACTGAGATCGTTCTGTTGTTTTTGAGCTTGCACCCAAGTACTGCATTTCGGACTCTTTTGTTCACTATGAGGTTACTCCATTTCTTCTAAGGGATTCTTGCCCACAGTAGTAATGGGCATCTGAATTAAATTTGCCCACTCCTGTCATTTTAGTTCTCTGGTTCCTAAGATGTCCATATTCACTCTTGCCGTCTCCTGCTTGACCACATCCAATTTACCTTAATTCATGGACCTAACATTTAACATTCCAGATTCCTATGCAGTATTGTTCTTTGCAGCATTGGACTTTACTTTCACCACCAGACACATCCACAATTGAGCATCGTTTCTGCTTTGGCGGCCCAGTGCTTCATTCTATCTGGCGCTATTAATAATAGCTAATAGCCCTCCACTCTTCCCCGATAGCATATTGGACACCTTTTGACCTGGGCGGGGCTTATCTTCTGGTATCATATCTTTTTGTCTTTTCATACTGTTCGTGGGATCCTTGCAGCAGGAATACTTGAGTGGTTTGCCATGAACCCCATGAAAAGTATGTGTGAACATATGTGTGTGTGTGTGTGTGTGTGTTTGCGTGCGCGTGTGCACGCGGACATGCTCAGTCGCTCAGTCGTGTCTGACTCTTTGTGATTCCATGGACTGTAGCCCACCAGGCTCCTCTGTTCATGGAATTTTCCAGGCAGGAATACTGGAGTGGGTTGCCATTTCCTTTTCATATATATATATATATACATACATACATATATATATATATATATATATGTTTTAAAATCAAGCTTCTTTGATTTAGCGTAATGAATTTGAAATTTTTTTTGTTGTTTCTTATGTCAGTACTTTTCTATTTTTCATTGCTGGATAGTATTCCATCACATGATTATATCCCTGTGTAATCATTCACCTGTTCATAGATGTTTGAGTTGTTTGGAGTTTCTGGCAGCTGTCAGTAAAACTGCTATAAACATTTCATATAGGTTTTTGTGTGATCATAGTTTTTATATCTCTCTAGGGTAAATACCTAGGTGGGATTTCTGAGACATTTGATAAGTGTATGTTTAACTTTTTAAGAAACTGCCACACTTTTTCCTAAAGTGGCTGTGCCAATCTCCATTCCCATCACCAGTGTAGAAGAGTTTCGGCTGTTGTCCGTGTTCCCTAACACTTGATATTATCCAGTTTGTTTTCGTCTTTTCAACTTTTGACATTCTAATTGGTGTGTAGCAGTATTTCATTGTGGCTTTAATTTTCATTTCTCTAATAGTTAACGATTTTGAGCACCTTTTCACTTTCTTACTTGCCAACTTTATATCTGATTTGGTCGTGTGTCTATTAAAATATCTTGCCCATTTTTTAATTGGGTTGTTTGTCTCATTGTTGAGTTTTGAGAATTCTCTGTATTTTCTAGAGTTAAATCCTTTGTCAGATATATGGTTTGGAATTATTTTCTGCTAGTCTGTGGCTTGTCTTTTCATCTCTTGAAGTGCAGGTTTTTTAATAAGGTTCACTGCAGCAGTTGGTGTTTTGAACTCTGCCACTGCCTTCCTCACTCACCACACTCCATCTATGCTGGCCTTGTATCAGTTCTGAAAAAAATTAAGCTTTTTCCTTCTCTGGGGCTCATGCTGTCCTCTCTGCCTGGAATACTCTTTCTTACTTTGTTGTTCAGTCACTCAGTCATGTCTGACTCTTTGAAACCCCGTGGACTGCAGCACTCCAGGCTTCCTGTCCTTCACTGTCTCCTGGAGATTGCTCAAAATCATGTTTGTATCCTATCTAATAAGTCTTTGCCTACCCCCAAATCATGAATCTATTCTTATATTTTCTTTTAGGAGTCTTGTTCTTTTAACTTTTGTGTTTAGGTCTCTGATACACCTCAAAGCAATATTTTTTGTACAATGTGAGGTAGGGATTTGAGGCTCATTTTTCCTATATGGATGTCCAGTTGTTCTAGCAAAATTTGTTTTAAAAATTTCCTTTTTCCCTTTGGTGCCCTTTTTCAAAAATCAAACGAGCATCTGTGTGAGTCTGTTTCTGGACTATTGATCAGTATGTATAGCCTTACAGCAGTACCACACTTTATTAATTACTATATCTTCATAGTAAGCTTTGAAGTTGGATAGATTGTCCTTTAACCTTGTTTTTCCGCTTTAAGATTTCTTCAGACATTATATGTCCTTTGAATTTCTGTATCAGTTTTAGAATTGGCTTATTATTTTCTACAAAAACAAAACCCCAAAACTCCTGGGATTTTTGATTGGCACCCTATTGAATCTATAGATCAGTTTGTATTAGAGAATGAAATTTCTTAATGCTGTGGAGTCTTCTAATTCATAAACATAGTTTTCTGTCCCTCACTCTTTCTCTGGCTTACTCTTATTCATCTTTCAGGTGTCAGCTTAAGTGCCACCTCCTGAAGGAAGTCTTTGTTGCGTCGTGACTAGATGATATAGCCCCTATTATAGCCTCTAGCGCCCCTGCTGTCTTCCTTCTTGGTACTTACCACAATGGTAATAATTATTTGTGTGATAAGCTGTGCCATAATTATTTTGTGTCTTAAGTTCCATAAGGACAGGGATCAGGTCTGCCTTCTTCACAAGCTGACACACAGTAAGTTTTGAATAAAGATTTATAAGTGGATGAGTGAACAAATGTCCTGTTCTGTTGCAGAGATCTTCAGGTCATTGCCTGTTGTCAGTCACAGTTCAATGCACACCTTGGTCTCCGCTTGCTAATGGAGAAACCACTGCCTAATCCTCCCACTCATTTCTTGGCCTTCTGCCTAACTCTTAGTTCCTGCTGACTTGCAGGATGTGTTGAGAACTCCTGTTCGCTTGACAGGTAGATGTGTGTAATTGTGATTTTTAAAAATAAAATAATTCATCTAGAGTAATGATTATAATACAGAGGATTAATTTATTTGGAGGGTGGGGGGAAGGTGTTGCTTTCACAGCATCAGTTGAAACATTTGAAAAACCAGTGGCAGAATCTTGATTGAATTAGGCTGTGCTCATAATTAGGAAATGCCAAAGCCTGCAAAATGTTGAAAAGTGGTGAGGACAAAGTGATGAAATTAAGTCTTTTTTCTTTTTCCCTTAAAGTTTAAGAAGTCGGCAGTTGAGGGGCATTCTGTTGTTAACTAATTGGCTTGTGGATATTACTTGGGTATATAGATTTCTTTCTGCATTTTGCTCATAAGTCAATATATAGGTCCCACTGTTGGTTAAATCCCCAGAGTAAGCATTGCTAAGAAAGGTTTTAGGAAGAACTTTCTGAGGAGTGAGATTGATGGCACAAGTTGCCAAAGCATGTTGCAAAATGTTGGTGATTCGGAGCAAGGTGAGAGAGGAAAAGAAGTTGCTCAAAAATGAGAGAGTCCTGGGCAGGAGCCCTAAAGGAGGAGACCAGAGATATTGTTTACTCTGGATTCTATCTGGAGGTGGCTAATACAAGCAAAACAAAAACTTGACTGGAATCTTTGGGAGTTTGAAGAAGAGCAATGGAAATAATCTAACTTTATTACAGTCAGAGACTGTAATTTCCTCCAGTGATGATAGTTTGGTTTTTTTTCAAATATACGGTATGCACTCTCATTATAACTGTGCCAAGCAGGAGCAAATATGATCATTGTTATTATTTCCATATCACAGATCTGCAAACCAAGGCTCAAACAACTGATGTGGTAGGCCTGAAATTGCAGAGTTAGCAAGGAGCAGATTCAAGCATAGGTCTTCGGACAATTAATACCATGCTTTGTTCCCTATACCTTGCCAGTCAGTCAGTACTGGTTAAAGTGTTCTTATTTGAGGCATATGATCTAGATGAAGAGTTTGGGGGTGACATTTGCAATTTTGGAGACAGTGGAGGTATTCTTAATAGTAGTCACAAATACCATTTATTTAGCAATGTATCAGTCAGTATAGGCTATATTATACTATAGTAACAAAAGATCCCTTAAATTTCAAAGACTTAACACAGCAAAGCCTATTTCTTGCTCAGTGACAAGTCCCACTGGCTACATGTCCGTTGCAGATGGGCAGTGTCCTCTGCTCATCACAGTTATTCAGGCACCCAGGCTAATGGAGCAGCTATCCGCTCTAACGTTGATTCACAATGTTGGAAGGATAGGCTGCTCAGAGGGTCTTGTGGCAACAACAAAACACTCCATCCTGGAAAGTGACATATCACTTCTGCTTTCAGCTCATTGTCCCAAACTAGTCATTTGATCTCATTCAACCACACGTAGCCAAGTCGTGCAATCCTACCTTGTGCAAGGAAGGGAGGGAGCCAGAAATATTTGGCAAACAGCATTAATGATTGCTACTAGCACCCAATAAACAAGAAGTAATTGATCTGATTCTATGCAAACCTGTACAATAATAATGAGAACTAACATTTGTTGATTATTGACCACATGTTATTTTTTACCTAGAAGAGCGCTTTCAACACAGTAATTATCTCCATTTTCCAGATAGGAGAACTGAAGTCGCTAGCTTAAGGCCACACAGCTAGCAAGTTGTAGAGCGGTGTTTCAGTCCAGGCCACCTTGGCTACAGAGCCCATATTACCGTAACCCCATTTAGTAGAATGAGAAATCCAAGGTTCAGGAAACCAACCAGTAAGGTTATCCTGTCAGGAAGCGGCAAGCCTCAGTTCCTTTACCTTACTGTATTTTCCATGTAAATTCTGTTAGTAACTCCCAGCCAACACTTGGCCTTTTGAGTCCTGAAGTGACTAACGGGCATACCTCTTTTTATTAAACTTAACTTTATTGTGCTTCACAGATACTGCATTTTTTTTTTTAACAGATTGAAGGTTTGTGGCAACTCTGCGTTGAATGTGGTTACTGATGCCATTTTTCCAGTAGCATTATTTTAAGATTAAGGTGTGTGCATTTTTTAAGACATAATGCTATTGCACATTCAGTAGACTACAATATAGTATAGATATAATTTATATGTGCTGGGAAGGCAAAAAATTTGTGTGACTTTATTACAATATTTGCTTTCTTGTGGCAGTCTGAAACCAAACCTACAATATCTCCAAGGTGTGCCTATACTGTGGTAGAACCAACTTGTACCAGCTCACGAGAACCAGTTCCACATTAAAATAAGAATTAAATGTTAAATAAGAATCAAATGTTAAATAATAATTAAATAATTTCATTCTTAAATTGTTAAGAATTAAACTACATAACCTAACTACAGTTAAAGAAATTATATTTGTTTCAAACCCAGTTTCAGTACTCAGAACTTGTCACTTCCTAATCACTTTACTGTATTTTAGTATTACATATTCTTGAGGTTATTTACCTCTCTCGTATCTGTATGCTAGAAATACTGTGTAATGTATTGTGTTGTTTATGGTCTGTTGTCCAATGTGTTGTCCAATTCTTTGCGACCCCATGGACTGTAGCCCACTAGGCCTCTCTGCCCATGGGGTTCTCCAAGCAAGAATACTGGAGTGGGTAACCATGCCTCCCCTCCAGGGGATCTTCCCAACTCACCGATCGAACCCACATCTCTTACAGTCTCTTGCATTGGCAGGCAGGTTCTTTACCACTAGCGCCTGCTACATGTATTACTATGTACATATCTTCCTAGTCCCGCTTTCAGTGATATCTAGTTGGTAGGCTGAAGTTGGCCACGGTGGAAGTATTTATACCGTAGAAACTAGCAATCACCACCTTTCGGAGTTTTTTCCCTTGGAGAGCCAGTTGTTAAGCATTTACTGGTGCACCACGGCTTGTAAGCCACCCGCTTTCCTAATTGGGTGGCAGCATCAGAGTCAGTCCAGGACCAGCTGGCCCGCCCCATGGACCCAGCTAGTTTCAGAGGTGGGCCATCTTCTGTGCAGCTACTGCCTTGGATGAACCATCTGCATTCATCCTTGAAAACTTAGTGCCAAGCTGATATCTCTCTTTTTGAGCCAAGGATCCTCAACTATGTTTTCCCATTGGAATCACCCAAGAGAGCTTTAAAAAAAAAAATGCAGATTTTTTTTTTTCCCCCCAGGACCCACTGCCAGAGGGTCTGATGTCATTGGTCTAGTGAGTGGGACGGGGCATGAGGGTGTTAAAAAGCTTTCCAGTGATAGCCAAGCAGAGACCTAAAGCTCTAAGCAAACTCAGTGTGAAGGCAGATTGGGGGTTTCATTCACAAAAACTTGGTCAGTTTTTTCAACAATGTTCTGTGAAGAACACTTTAAGGTAGATTATGGCAAGCTTTTTCTTTACAGGGCCAGATAGTAAATACTTTTTAACTTTGTGGACATACAGTCTGTGTTGCAGTACTCAGCTGTGCCAGGGTAGTGTGAAAGCAGCTGTAAAGAGGATTTTAAAGAATGAACATGCCTGTCTTCCAGGAAAATCTACTCACAAAACGAGGTGAGCTGGAATTGGCCCATGGACCATAGCTTGCCATCTCTCATTTATGGTGTTCCTTTAATCCAGAAAGTGTTCTTCTTAGAATCTCTGCGTACAATCACCTGGAATGTTCCTACTGAGCTGGTAGGTTGTGTTGGTCTATTGAGTACCCCTCCCTCTTACCCCATCCCCCCAGTTTTTCAGACAGTTTTAACTGTCCTCACTCATCTGATAGGGAAAATCCACCATTGCTAGACTGAGTTCCTTGAAGGTAAGGCACCCCTCGGTCTTATTCTCTGGCCATAGTGCCGACCCTTGAATCTCATTTAACATATATTTGTCTGATGAACAAATTGATCAAATAAATGGCATTTACTATTGTTTTTCTCTTCTAAAAACTGTTTTATGGTGCAATTCAAATGTCCACAAAGAGAGAATAGTGTAGAGGATCTCCATGTACCCATCACCCAGTGCCAAAACTGAACTGAAGTTGCTTTCTGGCTTGTGCTTCTCTGAATTCCATAAAAACAAGGGGCCATCTCCCTTTTTCTAAATACTGCCATATGCCCTGGTGCCATGAACAGGGTCAAGCACATAGTAAGTGCTCAGGAAAACATGTGTTGGATAAGCAAAAGAATAAATGAATGACAAGCCGGTGCATTTAGATGTGCTTTATAAGACTTCCAGCGGGTTCACTAGCTTTTGCATAAACTTGGAAATATTATGGGTTAGATCGTGATTTCTTACACTTAAAACCACAAATAGCCATGGTTCTGCATCTGCAGGGAACATCAGAGTCCCTGAAGATCTTCTTAACCCTGTTGGTTCCCAGGCCCCCTGCCAGGTGTGTGCTGAGCAGACAGGGGAATGGGGAAGCCTGGTAGAATCTTACAGGTGAAGGAGCATCTAGTTCTCAGCCACCCCAGCCCCGCCCAGCACCCGTTTAGACACCTTTTCTCCAGTGTCCTATTAGGGAAGGGAATGACCCCCAAAAAGGGAAAAAAAAAAACACCTGGTCTTATTTAAACCCCTTCAAAGTTACCAGGCTGCTGGAGATTAGCTTAGAGAAAATATGTCGGGGTCTGCTTTGATTTGCAATTTGAGGGAAATGTGGGAAACGTGTTTTTGCTTCCTCGGAGAGGATTATGTTGCCTGGCAGGTTGGGTCTTTGTCACTTTTGATTTTAGAACACTTACTCATGCTTCCAGTAATGAACAAAAACCAAACCCCACTGAAACCAGCCCAGGAGGTCTTGCTGTCTCAGAAGCCCAAAGGGTTCTTGTTCCACTGAATTCTTCTGTCTGGATTCCCGCCTGTTGCCTGCCAGACTTTTCAGGGTTCTGTTTCTTGGGCTGCGTCCACACTGGCATTTCACTTCGAACGTTAAAAAAGATACATTGGTATCTTGTATTTTTGAGATGAATCATTCATTACCATAT
This sequence comes from Cervus canadensis, assembly GCF_019320065.1. NCBI lineage: Eukaryota > Metazoa > Chordata > Mammalia > Artiodactyla > Cervidae > Cervus > Cervus canadensis. Next base: position 123,403,256 of record NC_057386.1, on the reverse strand, counting down.
TGACTAAACATGTCATAAGGGTTATTTATTAATAACCTTTATAAAGCACCCAGTAGTCCTCAACTAGGGAAGCGGTGAACTCAGTCACATTTCAGATTTAGTAAACACGATCATGGCACTTAAACTGGGAGGCAGAGAAGGAAATAAATGTGTTTGCTTTAAACAATTCCCTCTTGTTTTATTTTATCTACTAATTGATCTGTTAAGAGAGGCAGGGTTTTAAGATAGTTTCTCACATCGGAAAACATCTGTGTTATTACCCACAAATACTTTCATCATAGGTGTCATATAGGTATGAATCAGATACTCCTTGAATGGAGAGGCATTTGGGCTGAGGTCTGGCCTTCCCAAATTCTTAGGTTTGCGCATGACACAACCCTGGCTGTGAACCCCTTCCACTGATTTAGAAAATATATCTGCAATTTCCAAGCGTTACATGTTCCTCAAAAACAAATCACTCCTAGGTGGTTAAATCTTGTTTCCACAGCTAATATTAAAACACCATCCTCCATCCTGCCTGCAGTCCCCTGCTGGAAGTTTCTGGTTCCACTGCCTGAGTGCTCTGTGGTCTAAATATAGCCATTTAAAAAGAAGATTATGGCCCGTCCACTTGGGAACTGCTAAAAAGCCTTTCACGATAACTCTTGAAATCCTGATGCCTTTAATCCTTAACTTTAATTTAAAATAAAGAAATCTTCTCAACTCATATTCCATTTTCCACATTCCCTCCCCCGACCCTTGTCCTCTCCTACAAATCTTTTAATTGCCGGCCCCCTTCCATGAGTGAGGAATAAGACTTTACAAGTAGCTTCTGGAGCAAGAATGGGTTGTGCTGTTTTAATTTCTTGCAAGGATGTTTTTATAGAAGAAAATCAAGTCAACACTCAAGAGTATACACAGCCCTTTACTGAGATGGGAAGAATTAATCAGGCCAGAAAGTTCGGAATATAAAAAGGGAGGAGGGGAGAGGGAAGGATGTTTTATCAAACCAAACTGCTCTGGGAGATGCAAAGATAAAAGGATTTCCCTCTCCTAGTGCCTTAAATATTGGCAGGCAGTGGGGTCAAGATTTTTTCTTTTGTTGTTATGGAAAGCCATACAGATAATTAATGCTGTTGAAAGAAGATTGTTCTGTTGGCGTCTGCGAGACTGGCCCCCTAGTCTGGGATCTTCTGGAAAAGAAACAAGTCAGGGAAAAAGTTATGCACTGGGGGAGATCCTGGCAATTTACACCAGCAATAAATAACGTCCAGAGAGCAAACAGCCACTGGCTAGCTCCTTGTGGCTGTGGATATTTGATATGGGGACACAAGTCAATGCATACAGTGAACTTTAAATGCAGTGGAAGGCCCATCAGCCCGCCCCCCACCCCACCCTACTGTCCTGGACTACTTCTTTTAAACAATAATTATTAGAGAAAGGAAGTTGCAACAGAAGCCCAGGAAGGTTATGCATTGGCTTTGATATTTACAGTTTTATTTCTTCCTAGATAGACAGCTTCTGCTTTAATTTAATGGGCAGGAAATGTTTGATCCCTTCCTTGAATGTCAGATGCAGCCATGGGGTCTGCGAGTCCTGGCCACCCCTGCTGGGCCCCCAAGGGTCTTCTGTGCCTCTAGCTGACCCAGTCCTGAAGGAACTGAGGAAACTCAGCAAACTTGGAGTAATAACAGAAATAGTTAACATTTACCTCTTAGGATGTGCCAGATCTTTTATGTTTTGTATGTGAAGTGAAAGTCGCTCACTCGTGTCCGACTCTTTGAGACCCCATGGACTATACAGTCCATGGAATTCTCCAGTCCAGAATACTGGAGTGCATAGCCTTTCCCTTCTCCAGGGGATCTTCCCAACCCAGGGATCGAACCCAGGTCTCCCTCAGTGCAGGCAGATTCTTTACCAGCTGAGCCACAAGGGAAATCCTGTATTTCATATGCATTAGCACATTTAATCCCCGTAAAACCCATGGAGGGTGGTACGATTTTTGTTCCTATTTTACAGACAAGAAACTGAGGCTCGATGGGTTGAGGCTTACATAGCTAGCAAATGTCAAACTGAGATTTGAACCTGGGTGATTTGGCCCTAGTCAGCACTTTTTAAAAAATCAAAGTGAAATTCACATAACATAAAATTAACCATTTTTGCGTGGACAATTCAGTGCCATTTAATACATTCATAATGTTATATAACCACCATCTCTATCTAGCTCCAAAACATTTCCATCACCCTCAAAATAAACCCTGTACCTACTGGTAATCACTCCCCATTCCTCTCCCTACTCCCAACCCCTGGCAACCACAGATCTACTTTCTGTCTCTATGGATTTTCTTATTCTGGACATTTCCTGCACATGGAATCCTATAATATGTGATCTTTTGTGTCTGACTTCTTTCATTTGGCATCATTTTTTTCACAGTTCATCTGTGTTTTAGCCTGTGTCAATGCTTCGTTCCTTTTTGTGGCTGAATCATGTTCCATTGTATGGATATATCACATTTTATTTATCCATTCATCTGCTGGTGGACACTTCAGTTGTTTCTTCCTTTTGGCTATTGTGAATGGTGCTGCTGTGCATGTATTTATTTGAACACCTATTTTCAGTTCTTTGAGATCTATACCTAGGAGTGGAATTGCTGGGTCATATGGGAATTCTGTATTTAATATTTTGAGGGACTGCTAGCCTGTTCAGAGTTGACACTTAACCCCACACTCTACAGTAACTGGATCCCCAATATCTCTCAAGTTGTGCTGCGTGTTTGGAAGGGAGCTATTGTTGCCATGCCTTAGAGCACGTCTAGCTTTTCATGCTGAATGCAAGGAACATTCATCCTTTCGTTCAGCAAATGTATTTTGTGTCCTAGGTTTGTGGTAGACACTGTGCCAGACCTGGGAGGACGTTGGTGAACACACTCATGGTCCCTGCATTTAGGTCTCCTGGTCTAGAGAGGAGGGGACATCTGAAGCCTGAAGTGAAAGCTCAGACTTCTGCAGGTGCCTCGAGGGTAGGATTAATGATGGAGGCAGAGCAGAGGCAGGGCTGTAAGGAGTGGTGAAAACTGCGACTAACTAGAGTGGATGCACAGTCTAAGTGTTCTAAGTGATGATGACTGCCAGGTTGTAATGCAAGCACAGTGTCATCAGAACTTCCTGTTTTTTAAAAAGAAACTGAAATTTTGAATTTTTATAAAATCCCTGATATTTAAGATACAGAAACTAAACAAAACACATCTATAGAGGGCAAATGAGCCACTAGGTTATAAACTGTGTTAATCACAGTTCTCCAGAGAAGCGGAATCAACAGGAGTATGTGTGTGTAAAGAGATTTATTATAAAAAATTGGCTCACATGATTATGAAGGCCAAGTCCCAAGATCTGCAGTTGGCAAGCAGAAGAGCCCATGGTTTAAGTTCCAGTCTGAAAGCTGGCAGGCTCAAGACCTAAGAAGAACCAATGTTTCAGTTTGGATCCAAAAGCATAAAAAAAAAAAACCAATGTCCCAGCTCAACTGTCTTGCTGGAGGAGTTTCCCTTCACTAGGAGGAGGGTCAACTTTTTGTTCTGCTCATGCCTTCAACTGATTGAATGAGGCCCACTCATGTTGGGGAGGGCAATCGCTTCACTTGGTGTACCAATTCAAATGTTAATCTCATCCCCAAACATTCTCACAGCCACACCAGAACAATGTCTGACCAAATATGTGGGCACTCTGTAGCCCAAATTGACACATAAATTAACCATCACCCATCCACCCCTTGTGAACTCCATATGCACTCCTTGTGCATCCATATGCATTTCCTTAAACCATACTTGATCTTTAGATAAAGAAGATAACAAGGTCCTGATTTCAGCTAACACAATACAGCTAGCCTGTGAACAACCAAAAATGCACTAACCCTTCCCCAAGAAGAGGAGGTAAAGTCTTTGATGCTTACTCTTCTTTTGTTCTGGGGCCCCACTCAAAACCAGCAGCTTTTCAGGTCACTTGGTAAGTGGGCTGAGTAACATGCACAAATGAGAACAGTGTGCCTCCGAAGTCTAAAGAGATCCACTACGCATTGTGCCCATTCATTTGGTTGTAAGAGAGAACAAATCCAACAACTTATCCTTCATCTTAGAAGGGATATATCAATGTACCCCACACAACTGGACCCCTGGAAGTTTCACTGAGGTAGAAGTCCCCTGAGTTTTTGTCAGATTTATTTCCCACTTTCTGACACACAGTCTTACCAATAAGTCTAGAGTAGTGGCTACTTCTTGCTCAGTATGTCCAGCCAGCATAATGTCATCCCTGTAATGGACCAGCGTGTTATCTTACGGAAGGGAAAGAGACTCGGGATCCCTAGGAACTAAATTATGATGTAGGGCCGGAGAGGTGATTTACCCCTGAGGTAGAACAGTGAAGGTATATTGCTGGCCTTTCCAGCTGAAAGCAGACTGCTTCTAGTGGACCTTATTGCTAGACATAGAGAAAAAAAATCATTTACCAGATCAATAGCTGCATTCCTGGGACCAGGGGATGTGTTGATGTGCTCAAACAATGAAACTACATCTGGTCGAGCAGCTGCAGTTGAAGTCATCGCCTAGTTAAGCTTACAATAATCCACTATCATTCTCCAGGATCCATCTGTCTTCAGTCAATTCAGTTCAGTCACTCAGTCGTGTCCGACTCTTTGCGACCCCATGGACTGCAGCACGCCAGGCTTCCCTGTCCATCACCAACTCCCAGAGTTTACTCAAACTCATGTCCATTGAGTCAGTGAATGCCATCCAGCCATCTCATCCTCTGTCGTCCCCTTCTCCTCCTGCCTTCAATCTTTCCCAGCATCAGGGTCTTTTCAAATGAGTCAGCTCTTCGCATCAGGTGGCCAAAGTATTGGAGTTTCAGCTTCAGCATCAGTCCTTCCAATGAACACCCAGGACTGATCTCCTTTAGGGTGGACTGGTTAGATCTCCTTGCAGTCGAAGGGACTCAAGAGTCTTCTCCAACACCACAGTTCAAAAGCATCAATTCTTCAGCGCTCGGCTTTCTTTATAGTCCAACTCTCACATCCATACATGACTACTGGAAAAACCATAGCTTTGACTAGACGGACCTTTTTCGGCAACAGGTCAAATAGGCAAATTGAATAGGGGTGTGGTAGGATCACCACTCCTGCATCTTTGAAGTCCTTGATGGTGGCGCTGATCTCTGCAGTCCCTCTGAAAGTCAGTATTGCTCTTGGTTTACTGTCTTCCTAGGTAGAGGCAGTACTAGTGGCTTCTACTTGGCCTTTCCAACCATAATTGCCCTCACTTCACAGGTCAGGGAGCCAATGTGGAGATTCTGTAGTTATGTGTTCCAGGAACTGGGGAAATAACCACAAGATGGGTTCCAGGACCCACTGGGCCCACTGTGAGACAGACCTGAACTAAAGCTCCATTAATCACCTGACCTCCATAAGTTGTCCCCAAAAGGTTTGATTATTTCCTTTACTCTAGTGCAAAGTCACCCTGGTAAAAGGCCACTAGTCCCTTTGGGGAAGGCTTGGAGAAAGATTTCATGGTATAAATTTTCCATAGCATACTAGAGTCCTTCCTCAAGGGAACCTGGCCTCCCCTGCATTTGAAGGGCTCTGGGTCTGAGAACTGATTGAGGAGCCATCTCTCTTTTTTTTTTTTTAATGATCAGGTTAGATTTTTATTCACATGGTCTAGAACTTTCTGCTTATCCAGATCACGTGAGAATTTGGTAAATTTCCTGTTTGTTTCACTTCTGGGAACATCATTATCAAGAGCTAGCACCACAGGTCTGGGTGAGTCAGACTGTTCTGATTGCAGTTCTTACTCTGCTGCCCTTTATGGTACTGTGCCCACCTTGCCTTTGGCTGTTGAGTGCCACCACCTGGCCCCATCACCCTGGGATCCAGTTACTCCCATTGTACTGAGGTTTCCCAATTCTGTGACTGCAGTTCTCACCACAAGATCTGGCCCACAGAGATCAGCAGTCACAGAGCTCTTCACAGAGACTGCCAGGGCTCCCCCTGCAGACTTGCTTCTCACAGTTGCGGTGAAAGGTCTGTCTTCTAGATGCATACCCCTCCCAATCAGTGTGGGTAAGTAGGTCTTAAGTGACCAATCCATTCTAACATTCCCATCTCCCCACTCCTTTCCTCTCCAGTAAACCCAAGGTAGGTCTAGTACTTCCAACTCACTCACCGTGGGCCACATCTTTATCCATATTTCAACCAACCAACCAGTTAGAGACCTACCTAGTTCCCTGAGCTGCAACATTAAATGCAGATCTGCTTAGTGAGTCCCTATCAATAAATTCTGCCTGATCCAACTTTATGTTCCTTCCACCATCATCCCACATTCTTAATATCCATTCTCACGTATATTCCCAAGATTTCTTTCTGTATCACTTAGAAAGCTCAAGTAGTTCTCTTGGAATGTAGCACAGCTCCTCTCAGGTCACACTTTGTACCTCACCTTAGTGGCTGGGATGTAAGTCTGGTTGTGGCCCTAGAAGCAAAGAGGCAGGGGTGGTTCCTGAGGAGAATCAGCTTTGTCTTGAATGGCCACTGCCCCAGGGACGGCCGTTAACAGTTTCTTCAGGCAATGCTGGGTTGATCCCCTCAGATAGTGCATGGAGAAGCCACTCCCACTGTGGGTTCACGAGTCCTCTTTCACTGGCAAAGAACCCTCGTCAGAATGTAGGGGTTCAGCATCCCAAAAGCATCAAGGTCTTCCCCTGCATCCCTATTCCGACTTGCGGGATCTCGTGCTTTCCTAATCAATGCCCTTGCTTGTTAGAGCAGACACCCTACAGGCTGGCAGTTCAACTTGCGTTGTAATTCAGCCAGTTGCAAGATGAGGTTCCAGGTTTGATTTTCAGCAGTCTCAGCCCTACTGCTACAGGTGATAAGGGTCTTCTTCAAGGCATACATAAAAGCTTCCAGATCATTTATGTGTCACTTGAGCTGGGAGTTCAGATCCCTGAACTCATCCTTTTCTTTCCCCACTTTGTCCAGTGCCACCAGGAGTAATAGGCTGACCTTATTATTTATTTATTTATTTTAATTGGAGGACAATCACTTCACAACACTGTGGTGGCCCCTGCCACACATCAACACGGATCACAAGCTGACCTTGTTGTACTAGTTTGCCAAAATTGTTTGAAAGCAGCATAGATCCAATCACTCAGATCCTTACTTGCTCTCAGTGGTTGCTTAGGAGTATCCAGTGGTGGTATTTTGCATATTTCTATGAACAATTCACACCATGGACTGTCAGTACTCTTAACTGGAAATAAAGTCATTAGCGGCCTTATATCTAATTGGATTAGTGAGCCAGTTCCAGAAACCCCAGGTTCAATTCAGAAAACTCATCCTTAAAATTCTTTTCCTTTAGTACTACTCTCAGTGGTACACCAAAACCTGCATTAGTCAGGGTTTTTCAAAGAAATAGAACCTCTGTGTGTGTGTGTGTGTGTGTACACAAAGAGATTTATTATAAGGAATTGGCTCCTATGATTATGGAGACCAAGAAGTCCCACAAGCGGGCGTCTCAGGAGAGCTGATGGTGTAGTTGAACCAAATATGTACTTGGAGGAATGTGACTCTGGTATAGCTGTGAAGAAGACACTCAGGGAGATCAACTGAATTCTGCCTGGAGAGGTCAGGGAAGACTTCTTGGAGGAGGTGACTCAAGGTGTGTCATGAAAGATGAAGAAGTGTTTTCCAGGAAAACTGGCAAGAGGTATATTTTCCAAAAAGAAAATAATGGGAAAGTTTATGAAGCCCTTATCACGTGCACACATCATCTCTTTTAATTGATGTAGCAGTGCCATAAGGTTGCCCTTTTAAGGTGGGCTTGGAAGGCTCAGAGCAGTTAAGAGAGATTTATCTGAGGTCACCAAGCAGGTAATGCCAGCCAGGATCCTGACCTCTGGGAGCCTGGCTCCAGGGCCCAGCGCTATTTTTCAGGGTGCTCATCTCCCAGGACAAGAACCACTGCCTTTGAAGGCAGTGTGGGAATTTATAGGCTCTTAAAATCCCAAGTGGGTGGGGTGGAGACGTCCAAGAATCCTCTACTTAAAGGGCAGTGTGGGCGGAACAGGGGGCAGCTCAGGGCCAGAGGTGAGAGATGGTCCAAGGTGGTCCCATTGCTCTCCTCTATTCTGCTGGTGTTATTATTATAAAATTGGATTAATGTCAGTCACTTTGGGGGAGGGAAAGGTCTGAAACGGAAGATGCCAAAGTGTTGCTAGAGATTGTCCCTATGTGAGGAGGGTTTTTAAAACGTTTTATTGTGGAAAATTTCAAACAGAATAGAAAAACACAATGAGCTCCCTTTTTCTGATCTCTCAGCTCCAACAATGGTCAGCATCCTGCTATTCTGGTCTAATTTATCCCCTGCGCCCCTCCATTGTTTTTTTTTCTAGAATATCCTGCAGAAAACGTCAGAGAGGTTGTTGCACTTGTCAATGGTGGTGGGATTTTGAGTAATCGTTATTTTTGACCCATCTGGATTTCCTAGTTTGTATACAGAGATTTGTATTTTTTAACCTGACTTTAAAAATTGCTGCATTTTATTTCCTCATCTATAAAATGGGGCTGCTCACAGGGGTCAGTGAGCTTGTCTCTGTAGCATGCTATCTGCATGGCTGCCACAGCATAGGTGTTGCTGTTTATATTATTTTTGACGAGGTGTACTTTTTAAGGCGAGGGGTCTACTTTTGGGCTCTTGCCCACAATTTGAGCTGCTTTGCTCAGGCCTGCCCTGTGGACTGAAGCCACACTGATGGTGGCTGTTAGGTACCCGTCACATGGTGAGAGCCCAGGCCGTGTGCTCTGGGCTGGGAGACCCTGGGCCAGCACCCAGTTTCCCAGTGTCCATGTCTGTATGTCGGGATGGTCAGGGCACCCGTTTTGAGCCGGCCGTTTTGCACAAATGGAATGAATTGGTGTGAATAAAGGCATAGTACAGTGCTTGGCATACACTAAGTGCCCAGTAAATGTTGCTTGGCATCCTGTCTCCAGAATTTGCTTTGGGGTGAGCATGAAGCCAGGGAGATGCAGGGCCATCCACCCCTGGCCCTTGGTGATGGCTACTGGTCAGTAGAGCAAGTTCTGGCCATAATACCATCAGGTAACCAGGGACCAGCCCTGCCGTGGGGCTTTGGGCAAGTGTCCAAAACCTCTCTGGGTGCCCTGTGAAAGGCTCATTTGTGAATTGTAGAAATCTGCTGAAGTTCGGGCTCCAGCTGTTGGGACTCCTACACCCCCCCTCCCCCTTTTCCCTGAGCAGCGGCCACGGCCAGGCAGGAGGGGCTTGGCGTGCGGACCAGCAGATGCCAGTCTCGCTCTGCGCACAGATGTATCTGCCAGTTTCTGATGGGGAGAAGCGATCTGGGAGTCGCTCACTTCATTGATAATTAAATTCAAATTAAGAGAGATTTGCATTTATCAAAAGGCTGTTTGACAAGGTGTCACTGTTTCCATCCAGCACCCGGGCGCTGGGGAGCCAGCAAGGGGAGGGGCGGCTACATGGGGGTGGGGACAGAGTAGGGACAGGGGCATGGGGAGGGGAGGGGGAAGAACAGCAGAGTGGCTGCCTGTCAGCTCTTCATTGTTACCGAGGGTAGTGGCTCTGTAGTAAATGGGATGAAATGCTGTGTGGCCTCAGTCAGAATGCTTAACCTTTCTGAACCTCAGTTTCCCCACAGCAGCCCCCAGGGTCTCCCTTCCAGGAAATGGACTGCTACCATTCAGCTTTGGGTTAGGCAAAGAATCCCCAACCCTGCCGTCCTTCTCTGCTGAAGTTTCGGAAGGAGGAGGGCCATAGATCTACAAGGGATGTTGGTGTGGTACCTCCAGATCCCTTTACCAGCCAACACGGCCAGCTGCTGTGAGTTGGCTGATAGTAGCTCCCAGATGCCCCCTTTTCCCAGGGAGTCTCAGCCCCAAGGAGCTGTCTGCCCAGAGAGGTTACACCCCACCCACCCCACAGCCTTTGACTGACTGATTCAAGGGACCAGCAGCCTGGTCTCCTTCTTTCAAGGCAGGACCTCCTTGTGGTGCCACTCACCCGCCAGAGCTCTCCCTGGGATCAGGCTGATTCTGGACTCCTGGTGAGCCCACCTCTCCACTCTTCTTCTGCCCTTCAGGCCCTGCCTGCTTCCCTCACTCCCTCCAGCTTCCTGCTGAGCACCTTCCCTCCGTGAGTCTCCAGCACAAGAATCCCCATCTCAGGTTCTTCCTGTAGATCACCTGAACCAAGCCAAAACCCAGCCTGGACTCAGGCTTGTTTGATGCTATGTGATCTCCAGCAGGTTGTCGCCTTCCTGAGTCACAGGATCCTCGGGGAAGCGGGGAGGGAGGACAACAGGGGGATAAAAGAGTGAAGACTGGGATATGACCTTCCTTCTTGTCAGCTGGAGGCTCTCTTCAGAGACAAAAAGGATCTTGCTGGTCTGACTGTCTGTGTACTCGGTACGAGAAGAAAGGAAAGGACTTGGCGAGCAGAGAGAAGAGGGGCATGTGCTGGGGACATTTTCTACCTTCCTGACCTGAGATGGACTGCAGAGAGTGGACATGCAGGGTCAGTAAGGGAAGAATAGCAAATGGCATTTGTGACCAGCAGAACTCATGGGCAGAGCGGGGGGTGAGATACCCAGAAATGGTCCATGGGGCTGGAGCATCGAGTAAGGACAGGTCTAGGTCTCAGTGGGAGAGGAAGGTGGACAGGTCCATGAGTTCATGGTGAGGGGACTAGAGTATCTCGAGTGTAGTAGCAGCCACAAAAGGGTTTTGAGTAGGGAGTAAAAACAACAACTGGGGTTTAGATTTTAGAATGCTATTTAGAGTTTAGGCACCTTCTTGGTACAGATGCCTCTCCTCCTCTTCAAAAGTGATATGGTTAAGTGAGCAGGTTCTGGACACAGACACCTGTGCCTGCTACTTGTTTGTTTGACAGCCTTGATTAAGTTTTGCCCTTCTCTAAGCCTTAGTTTCCCCATCTGTAAAATGGGCATGATGTCATCTCCTTGGCAAGCCAGATGATGATACAAATAACTAATATTTGTAGAGCTGCTGCAGGGGGAAGTGTTTAGGGGGGCCCAGCATGGAGGTAATGGCAACCCACTCCAGTACTCTTGCCTGGAAAATCCCATGGATGGAGGAGCCTTGTAGGCTGCAGTCCACGGGGTCCCTAAGAGTCAGACACGACTGAGCAACTTCACTTTCACTTTTCACTTTCATGCATTGGAGAAGGAAATGACAACTCACTCCAGTGTTATTGCCTGGAGAATCCCAGGGACGGGGAAGCCTGGTGGGCTGCCGTCTATGGGGTCGCACAGAGTCGGACACGACTGAAGCGACTTAGCAGCAGCAGCAGCAGCAGCATGGAGGTAGAGCTTAAGGAGAAACCAGGCCCATTATCCAGACAAGATATTGTGAAAAGCCCAGTGAGCATGACTGTGGAGACAGTGGGAAGCAGGGGACAGGATTCAAAAGACATCTAGGAAGCAAAATGGTGGGGATTCATTGTGGGAGATCTGGGTTTGATCCCTGGGTTGGGAAGATCCCCTGGAGAAGGGAAAGTCTACCCACTCCACTATTCTGGTCTAGAGAATTCCATGGGCTGTATAGTCCATGGGGTGGCAGAGTCGGACACGACTGAGCAACTTTCACTTTTTTCACATGGAGGAGAAAGGAGTGGTTAAGAATGATTCCTGGGTTGAGGTCCTGGGGGAGGGGGGGGATGGAGTTCCTCCTAAGATGCAAGAATTTCCTTTTCCCCCTTGGGGCCCTACGTGAAGAGGTCAGTGCTCATGCTGGGGAAAATTGCAGCCCTCATTTGCTGTGTGACTCTTGATAAGTCACTTTCTATCTCTGGTCCTTAGCTTGCTCATCTAAAAAAAATCACAACAGTCCCTCTTGCTACTAAGAGTCAAAGAGTCTGTATCATGGGCTGGATAAAGTTGCGTTGTCACCACTGCAGATAGTTCTATAAGGAAATAAGGTCTGGCTGCAGCAAGAAGCACCAAAGTCAGACTCCAGAAGGAGCAGTCTATGTAGTGAGTCTCTGGACAGTTGTGAAATTTGCCTCCCTGGGAGACCCAATGGTCCAGGAAAGGAGCCCTGCACAGCAGGTTCGAGAAATGAGCTTATGTTCAGAAATACTGGCAGTTGAGGCATTGGCTACTAAGGTAGTTGTGTTTCTAGTTCTGCATTGGGGCAAGGCCTCCTGGATCTTCAGAAAGTGCTCTTCTAAGGTAGTGAGAGTCCTTGGCTTTATCTGATTCAACTCTCCACCTCCTCTCAGAGCCGGCTTCCCCTTCCTTGGGAGGCTTTTGTATTGTGGTGTAGAAAACCTGATGTAAGGAAATCTATTATACAAAGTGTATGAACAAAGAAATGATTATATGCATCACACAGACTTGTTCGTTCCTTCCACAGGGCTGAGCCTCCCAAGGTCATTTCAAATAGGATAAGATTTCAGAAGAGCAATTTTCCCCCAAGAAACTGTCAATTGTATAAAAATGTGTGCCCACCTTCAGTCTGCCAAAGGATTCTTCATTCTTGCAGGTCCTAGATGTTAAAATCAGACAGACCTGAGTTCAAATTCCAGCTCTGCCCTGAACTAGCTGTGTGACCTTGGGTGAGTCACTTAACCTATAAAATGGAGATATGTATGGAGTGGTTGAGAGAAGCGATGATATGGTCACAGGGCCTGACCCAGAGTAAATGTCAGTATTTGTCACGTCTAATAACTTCAGTGTTCTTCTTCATCCCTATTCTGGTTCAGCTTCCCATCCTTTACCTTGCTCCTTGTAGAAATTTTTCCAGTGTTGAGGTCTTTTGTGTTGACTGTGCTTTCAAAAGCAGCACTAGAGTTGGGGTGAGCTGGAAACTGATTTAACAACTTTCCAAGTGCCCATGTAAGGCTACATAGGGGCCCAGTTCTGGGAAAAGAGAGGGAACAGCAGATCCAGGAGTCTGTTGATGGGGGGACAGTTGACCTGGAGGTGAGTCTCACCTTTTTGCTCACTGGAGGTGAGCATCACTACCATAGATGGAGCTGACAGCAAACAAATCTTTGAAGTTTTACTCGTTTTCTTTCTTTTTTTTTTTTTAAATGAGTTATAGTACTACCTGTCAAATCAAGAACTCCTTCTTGATATTAAAAAAATAAAAATGGAGGGTAGTTTTATTTTCCTGGTCAAGGCAAAGACAGGTCTTTAGAAGCAGTCAGCTTCTAACTTTGTGGCTGGGTGCATCTTCCTCTTTTATATTAATAGGTTTCTTCCAGTTGATGTTCTCCATTTACACACTGGAAAAAATGCTGCAGCTAAATATAGCCCTAGCCCTGGCGAGCTAAGGAGGGGGTCTGATGTTAGGGGAACAAGGAGGGCAGGATTGGGTTTTTTTTTTTGCAAAATTGGAATTGGGAGGATCACTGAGGCACTCTTGTGCAGAAAGAGGTCCTTAATGTGACCTCAAAAGATGTGTGACCGCAGACAGGTTACACCACCTCTCTGGAGCGTCAGTGTTCTGCTCTATAAAGTAGTATCTTATCTCGCTACGATGTTCCAGGTTTGACTTTTCAGTGTCTCAGTTTTCCCAAGTAAGGATGGTGCCTGAGAAGTGAGTGGGCTCAGGTGACACCTGCAGGACTCATTTCCCTGGCTTCATTTTTGTGTCATCTCACGGAATAAGAGGAGGGGGCACATGAAAGGAGATCTTTGTTGATCACCAAGTCTAGATAGATTTCTTAGACCCTTAGAGTTAGGACTATAATTTAAGTCCATATCTTAGGTACAAATTAGGGGCTCCTACTGCAACACACATTTCTTAGTAGAGGTATCCCTTCTTTTCCCTTCAAAGGAGACAGTCTGTTGCGGTTGTTAAGTGAGCAGGCTGTGGACACAGATACCCATGCCCGCCACTTATGTGGTAACCTGGGTAAATGTTTCCCCTCGCCAAACCTCAGTTTCCCCATCTGTAAAAGAGGCATGATGCCATCTCCTTGGGCTAAGTGAGATGATAATAAAAATGACATTTGCTGAGCACTTATTTTCTGTCTGGCCCCATGCCAAGCATCATCTTAGTATCCAAGTATCTTAATAACAAGCTTGCGATATGGGTACCGGTATTATCCCCATGTTACAGGTAGGGAAAACTGAGGCTCAGATAGGTAAAAAGTGACTTCCGCCAGATCATACAGCAAGCAAGTATGAGAACCAGGGCTTAAATCCAGCTCTAGGCAATTTCAAAGCCTGTGCTCTTGAGACCCCAAGTTATGTGACCTGCTGAGAAATGTAAGGGTCTCAGTTCCATGCCTGATACCCAGTAAATGTCAGCTGTAGTGACCATGACAACAGTGAGGATACTTGAGCAACCTTTGTTTGGGGGCAAGGGGAGATGGAATGTAGGATGGATTTCCTGGAGAGTTCTATCATGGATTCATACATTTCCATCAGATTTCCATGGGAAGGCTCACGCTGAGATGAGCCACATGCAAAGTACAGCCTTCTCATCCAAAATAAAAGGGGTATATTTATATATATACACACATGCTCACGCTTTGGTATCTCAGAAACCAGGCAGAATATTGTAAGGCAATGTACAAAGGCATAAAATATCGTCCCAATTTAATCCATCTATCTAGTGTTCCATCTAATTACTATATTAGAAAAGTCTTCAGACCATGTATTGAACATTATAAATGGGAATAAAATGATTCTGGTAATGGCTTAATAAAACAGGTGAGGTAGCTCCGTCTGTCTGCCTGTATCCTTGGACCATGGCCAGATTGATTTGTCAGGGAAGGGAAAAAAAAAAGAAAGAAATGGGCTTGTATTGTTGCACTTTGGAGATTGTCTCCATTAGGGGCCTTTGATTTTATTCTTGTTTTTCCTTATGAGAAGTGGTTATCGGTTCCTTTTGTTAACAGCAAAATATGTAGAACTGATGGAAAAACTGACAGCAGCCGTTTCATATTTTATAAAGCTGCTCCCGGCTCGTAATTTGCTGGTTAGGATGAATTGAGGAACCCTGAAACTCCTGGTGAATTTGCAGCTGATGACTGCAGTCTCGTGTGTAACCATTGGGATTTAGCTACTCTCAGAAGCTACGGCTGAGGGAGGCAGAGGGAGAATCAGGGTCCAGAAAGTATATATCGGTGGTTTGGGGCTGAAGCAGACCAGTCAGAGGGTCAGGTGTGCACCATATCACCTTCCTCCATGTGCCTAGAGAGGTGTTTGCTCTTTTGGAATCTCTGAGGCCATCTGTATCCATCAAAAAAACTGCTCCTCCCCCCTCTCCAGATACTCCGTGTCTTTGATATATTCTGTCCCGCATCCCCATCTGCTTTCCTTAAGAGCTGCCATTGCTACTGAGAGTTGACACATCCATAAAGTTGACACCTGAATTTGTTCCTGGCTTTGGAGCTGATGGGGCTTCCTCAATGGCTCAATAGATAAAGAATCTGCCTGCGATACAGGAGACATAGGAGATGCAGATTCGATCCCTGGGTTGGGAAGATCCCCTGGAGGAGGGTATGGCAACCCACTCCAATATTCTTGCCTGGAGAACCCTATGGACAGAAGAGCCTGGTGGGCTACAGTCCATAGGGTCGCAAAGAGTCGGACACAGCTGAACACTAGCACGGTTGGAGCTGATATCCAGCAACCTGCGACTTGGGGTTGTCAGGCCACACGACCCACAGGTGTATATCCTTCCCCACTTCCAAGACACTGTGCCATGATGGAGTAAAAACACCTCATCCCCCAAGTGCCCTGGCTTTTTCCAGCCCCACACTTTAATTTCTTCCTCCGAGTAGACTAATATGCGGGTGTCGGAGGTTAAATTCCGGCGCACCGAGGAGTGCCCATCCTTCATGGAGCTCAAGCATTTGCGCCAGGCGTCGTCCACGTTGTCGTGGCTACCCGGGCCCAGGACCCCAGAGACGGGAGTGCAGAATTAATGGCAGTCCCGAGTAAAGGATTCCTGTCTTGGCGAGGTTGATGGATTACATTGATGTACCATTTGTCATACTGTAATTGTTCTGGCAAATGTAATACCCACTAGTATAAACATTGTACTGCTTTGCTAATAAAACCCAAAATAGGAAGAGAAAGGATGATTCAGTGTTATGCTCACTTAAAGAGACAATGCCTCCTTTCCAAGTTTGAGCCCACTTCTTCCGGAGGCCTTGGCGCCTGATGCCTTCTCCATCAATGTGCATGCGAATGCTAAGCATCTATCCAGCACCTGCCTTCCGGCATGCCTGGCCTGGGATGAGTGTGCAGACATTTTCTTCGCTGCTCTCAGGACTCCGTTTCACTCTGCATCCTGATCAGGAGATTTGTGATTCCCCTTCTTAGGGGTTTGATCCACTCAGGCTGGGGATGTCTAGTCATTGCTCAAAACCTCTTAGCATTTCCTCAGTACCTGTTTGCTGTCCCTGATGGAGTCTGTTTTTGTCCGAATTGACTTGGCCTTCGTGGCTGTTTAATGGCCGCTGCCTCTGAGAACGCTTCTCTGACCAGTTCCACCTTCTCTGAACTCTCACATCTCTCACGTCTCACCACTGCCTGGTGCCCACTCTGCCTTGTGATCCTTCACTGTTGGATCATGAGGTCCTTGAAGGCCAGACTGGGGCCTGAATATCTCCCCATCCCCACCCCAGTTATGCTGACAATGGTACTTGGGACACAGAAGGTGCTTAATAAATACTCAGTGAATTACTGACTTACTGATTCCTCACTGGGCATGAGAGGATTACTTTAAGGACCCCCTAGACATCCATGCTGCTTCATCTTGAGCCATCCTTGAACTTCACTCTGCAGAAAGACAATACACATAATGGGGACTTCATGTACCTCCCTCTTCTGAGCTTTGTCTGGAACACCTTCAAGTCATACCCCAACCCTGTTCATCTCTGAAGTCCCACCATCCTGCTTGAAATCTCTGAATACTTAAAAGACGATGAATGATTTTTTTTTTTTTTTTTTGCCTCTTTGTGGCGCTGACTTAGTTACCCTGCAGCAGGTGGGATCTTAGTTCCCTGACCGGGGATCAAACCCACATGCTCTGCGTTAGAAGACAAATTCTTAACCACTGGACCACCAGGGAAGTCGCTAAATGAATGATTGAATGTCCCACCTTATCCCCACCCCCATGGGTTGAGCTATGCTTGAATCTTGTTTCACTGAGTGGAGTTGATGAAGGCATCAGTTGGGGGCAAAATTCTTGGGCCTGTCCAAAGATCTTTATCCAACAGCCTGTGTGTGCAAGGAAACACTGGCCATGGAAGCAGCTCTTTCTCTTGACTCTGAGTAAACTGGGTACTGAGCTCTTTGGTCACAACTTTTCACCTGTGGGACGTTTCCACGCCCCTGAGATGAACAGGGTAGTCTTCTGCTGGGATCTAGGGGAAGGGTGATATTAGGAGGAAGGTCTTGGGGGCAGGTTGGCACCCATCTTTAATCCCACTTCCTGATCTCGAGTTTGAGTTCCTGCTTTCCCAAGAGATCTTCTGAGCCACACACGTTTCTCTCTTGGACCACCCCAGCTATCTTCTGCCAGGTTATCAGGACATGAGGACAGAAGGGCCCACACAGGATCTCTGGTCTCATACCATGTTTGGTCAGGCTTTGCTGCCTCCAGTGTGGGTTCCCGGTGCTCTGCCCCGAACCCTCTCCCATTGTGGGACCCAGCCAGCGACCCCAGTGCCCTCTGAGGCTCCACTCCTTTAAGGAACTCACCCAGCTACAAATAACTGGAAACTCAGCCAACGGTGCCTTGAACTCGTTAGGTTTACTAATTTATTTTTGAGTAGATGTTATTTTTAGAGAAGTTTTAGATTCAGAGCAAAATCGAGCAGAAAGTACAGAGAGTTCCCATATCCCCTTTGAGGCCACATATGCCGATTTTCCCACATCAACATCTCATGCCAGAGTGCCACACTTGTTATAGTAGGTAACCTACAGGGACACATCATCACCCGAAGTCAGTCCATTTTCCAATAGGGTTTACTCTTGATGTTGTCCTTTCTGTGGGTTTGGACAAGTGTGTAATGATGTACATGTATCCACCAATATGGTATCATATAGAGTACTTTCACTCCCTATAAATATTCTGTGCTGTATCTCTTCATCCCTCCCCACCTTCCAACCCCCGGCAGCCACTGACCTTTTTACTGTCTCCAAGAGTTTTGCCTTTTCCAGAATGTCATATAGTATGTAAACTTTTCAGATTGGCTTCTTTCATTTAGTCATATGCATTTTAAGTTTCCTCATGGCTTCATGGCTCATTTCTTTTCAGCACTGAATAATATTCCATTGTTTCAATATATCACAGTTTATTTATCCACTCACCTACTGAAGGATGTTTCGGAGTTTGTTTTTCCTCACATAACAAAGTTCACAGGTAGGCAACCCTTCTGTCTTTCCATTCCACCATCTTGGCTTTCATTTTTATAGCTGAAAGTTGTCTGTTCCTCCTCCAGGTCTCATGCCTGCAGGCCAAGAAAGAATAAAAAGGAGAGCCAAAGGGGCAGAGGGCAAAAGGTTTACTTTCAGTGAGGATCTTACTTTTTAATTTAGGAAAGCAAAGCCCTCCTGAGGGATATCTAATCTTCACTGCATTGTCCAGAACTCTCAGTGGCCACTTGTAGCTGCACGGGAGGCTAGGAAATCAGACCCTAAAGCTTTTTTTTTTCCCCAGCCTCTGGTAGAAGATGGTGTTATGGGTTGAATTGTGTCCTCACAATTAGGGGTTGGAGTCCTAACCCCTAATGCTTCAGAATGTAATTGTATGTGGAGACAGGTAATTATTTTTACCTTTAAAGGTAATTAAGTTAAAATAAGGTCCCTGGGGTGAGCCCTCATCCAGTGTGACTGGTGTCCTTATAAGAAGAAGAGATTAGGCTACAGACATCTGTGTACAGAGGGAAGACCATATGAAGACAAGGCAAAGATGGCCATTTACAAGTGCAGGAGAATGGCCTCAGAAGAAACAAACTCCGCCAGCACCTCAGTCTGCAACTTCCAACCTCCAGAACTGTGAGAAAGTAATTTCTGTCGGTTAAGCTGCCCCGTTTGTGGTACTTTATTATGGCTGCCCTAGCAAACTAATGCAGATGGTGAGGGAGGTGGGGACTGGAATAGTCTGGGGTAGCTGCAGGTAGCTTCTTTCATTACCCCATGTTCCAGAAGAGTCAGCAGAGTCAGAGAGGGTCAGTACCAAGTCTAGTGCTACGTGGTAGTCTAGTGTGACAGAGTTCTAACTCCAGAGTCAGACCTCCTAAGTACCAGTCAATGAGTGAATGGATAAACAAAGTTGGTATATCCATATGATGGAACTTCTTGTTCAACCTTCAAGAGGAAGGAAGTTCTGTCACATACTGCAACATGACTGAATCTTGAGGACTTTATACTAAGTGAAGTAAGTTAGTTACAAAGGGACAAATACTGTATGATTCCACTGTATCCTACTCTATGATTGGCGCATAGAAGAGTCACATTCATAGGGATAGGAAGTAGCAGGGTAGTTGCTGGGGCTTGGGGAGTTAGTGTTCAATAGGTGCTGAGTTTCTGTTCTGCAAGATGAAAGAGTTCTGAAGATGGATGGTAGTAATGGTTGCACAACAATGTGAATGTACTTAATGCAACTGAACTGTACACTAAAACATGGTTAGAATGGTAAATTTTGTTATATATATTTTAGCACCATAAAAAATAACCACCACTTTTGCTGCTGCCACAATTAATATGATAATAATAATGATAATTATATGAGTAATAATAAGTGGTGGTGCATTGCATACTTGACACAGATTATCTCCTGTAATCCTCCTAAGAACCCTAAGTAGACACTGTTAATTAGTCGGTAAAGACACTAATAGAACTGAGGTTCAGAGAGGTTAAGTCATTTGCCCAAGGTCACATAGCTTGCTGATCGTTTAACTGAGCCACGAACACAGGTCTGTCCGAAACTCAGTCTCTCAATCATATGACCCAGACTTTAATTAAAGCAAGGTTGAACCTGACACAGTTGACATTTTGAGCTGGATAGTTCTTTGTTGTGGTGGGGAGAGAAGTCGTCTGCATTGAAGAATGTTTTGCAGCCTCCCTGGTCTCCATTAGGTCCCAGAAGCACACACCCTTCCCCTAATGAGATAACCAGAAGTGTCTCCAGACATCAGCAAGTGTCCCCCAGGAGGCAAATCACCCCCAGTTAGACCCACTGGTCTAACTGGTGGGCTCCTGGCAGTTCAGAGGATGTTAGGGGGTTGCTGTCAAACCCACCAAGGTGGATTTGCCAGCCTGCAGATAGCAGATGTTCATGCTGCTGCTGCTCGTAAGCTTGTGAGTGCTCACATTCTAAAGCCACATCAATCCATGGAAATCAGCTTGTGCTCAAAAGATTGTTTGAGGGAAGTGGGGGCACAGTGCTTTTATTTCCCCCCTCAGGAATGCTTCCACCCCTCACACCACCTCACCCTTAAAATGTCCAGACAGATTGAACATCCAGTTTGGCATGAGGTTGGGCACACCCTTAACTTATAGCTCTAATAGTGTTCATTTAAAAGATGGTTCATAGTATTAGCAAAAATTGTCTGTGCAGGTTTAGGCAATCTCATGGTCCGTACATGTGGTAGATTTGTATCTTTCAGTTTAAGATGTCCAGGACACTGTTGGGTGAATAGAAAAGCAGGTAGTAGAATGGGATCCCGTTTCAAGAAATATTCTATCCATGAATGTACATGTTAGTTGACAAGTAGAGAAAAACCCAGAAGAGTAGATCCTAGGATTTTCCAGTGGTTTTGTTCACAGCCGTAGCCTCAATGCCCCAGCACACAGTAGGTGCTTAATTATTATTTGTTTGATAGCTGAATACAAAGTGGAAAGACAGGGCTGTCAAACTTTTCGCTTTGTATGTTTCTCTGTTATTTGAATTTTTTATAATGAGCATAAATTAACTTTGTGGTTAAAGAAAAAAAACAAAAACTCTTCTCCCAAAGAAAGGAAATTAACAACAGAAGAGTGATGCCTTGAACTGCCTAGCTCTTCCTTCTACAGAACTCACAACCCATGTGCTTGTCTTGCCACAGCCACGCGAAGAAATGAGGCTGGTGTTTTATGGTCCTTGTTCAGTCATGCATTGATAACATTGGACTCCTGAAGAAAGCTGCTTTTTTATTTATTTCTCTCGCTTTGGTTTTTCCCCTGGGCTTTTGGAGGAGGGAAAAAACCCAACAGACAGTGAGCATAAACAGGAAGCCAGTTTAGGGAAGGGAGTAGGGGTTAGGAAGATTGTCTTGTTGCTGCCTTAGGAGGGAGGCAGAGGACTAGCCCAAATGCCCTCTTGGGAAGGAGGGAGCTCACACTCCTGTGACTTCCTCCTACTGTGGCTTCTAGATCCTTCCAGAGCTGCCCGAGCAGTGGGAAGAGCCTGGGGGCATGTGAAGGTCAGAGAGGAAAAATGAGGGACTCGATTATTGGGGAGCACAGTCACAAGGAAGAGGGGCCGTGTCATCTTTCTTCCCAGTGATGAAGTGGGGAGAAGAAGGTGCCCCCACCCCTGATTTTTGAACACCCCGAAGGCCTTTGAGTTTGTACAATTGCATCTCAAATATTTTTTAAAGTTTACAACTGACCCGATTCATAGAAAAAGATAAACACTCTTCCTATGTTTGGAGTCATATGTAATTTTTATCTCTTGACCTTTAAATGTAAGCAGCAGTAAAATGAAGAACTATTGCAGTCATTTAACACTCTGGCTGTACTAACTGGTTCCTGCCTGAGAACCGTGGTTTTAAATTGGCTAATGCAGAATACTTGCAGAGCTAATAATAATTCAGATTACTCCTGTCAGCTATTCCGGATTCATGGGTAATTTAGTAGTTGAATAAATTTTTAAAAAAATTCATTCGTTACCATGCACTGTTATGAATCAGTAGATGGTTTACCATTGGCAGCAGTAACTGTAAGAAGATTTAAATTGCTACTGAAAAGGATTTGAGTGAAGGTAATGTTTTATAATGTTCTAAGCCATATGCACTACTTTCAGGCCTCATCAGTTTTACATTGATTCCTAGTGAAGTGTTTAATTGCATCATGAATGCAATATAATTCAGTTCTTTCTGCTAATATGGTATATATCTCAAAGTGATATACAGCACTGACAGGGAGAATTCGCAGTTCCATCCAGATTTGGGAGGGCAGTGAGAATTGGGCGCCTACTGGATGCACGGAGGGCGGGTGGCGGGGGTGGGGCAGAAGGCTGTAGCTTGGTGCCATCTTGCTGAGACTGGGGGAGTGTCACGAGCGTGTGTAGAGAGTGGTGGACTCTGTCTGTCACCCGCTCTCAGTGCTGCCATTCAGCTAGAGAGGGGTCTGGTGCTATTGGCCTCCCCTAGGAGGGTGGGAGGTCTCTTGGCTGGCTGAAAAGTTGCTGAAGGCTGGCCAGACCCACTCCCACCACCAAATGCTAACAGGCTGTGTGTGGCCATCTCACTGGATGTTTCTCAGTGGTTCTCAAGAATTGGGCTTTCTGTTCCCATTTGTTTGTCAGTTAGGAGATATTTCTTGAGCACTTAAAAATTGGTGGTGGAGGGAACTAGGGCAAAGGTTCCTCTCTTTTTTGCATCTCATGAAGCAACCCTGGGGGCAGGGATATTCTTGCTGGGGTAAGCCACTGCATTCTATGATAAGAGATATCCGGGCTACCATCCTTTGTATGAAGCAAAATTCATTCTTTTTGACTTTCATTCATTTATTCACTTACTTATTCCTTCAACAGATATACTTATGAGTCAGGCACTGTTCTGGCTTCTGGAGATACCATGGAGGACAGATATGCTGCCCTCGTGGAGCCTCTCTTTTATTGGCAAACAGACTGTAGGCAGGTTATATAATTAAGAACACAGATAAGCCTCAGATACTACTACTGACTGTATTCCAGTAGGATCCACTTGATACCTTAGTTCCACATTTTTTCAGTCTATCAGTGCATTCATTTGCTCAACTGCCATAGTAAAGTACCACAGACGGGGCAGCATAAACAATAGAAATTTATTTTCCTCACAGTTATGAAAGCTACAAGTTCAAGATCAAGGTATTGGCAAAGTTGATTTCTTCCAAGGTCTTTCTCCTTGCCTAGGAGAAGGCCAGCTTCAGCCTCATGTTCACAAAGCATTGTCCTTCTCTGCACGTCTGTGTTCAGATTTCTGCTTTTTGTAAAGACACCAGTTATATTGGATTAGGAACCACCCTAATGACCTCATTTTAGATCCTGTTTACAAATAAGGTCATATGCTGAGGTCCTGGGGATTAGGACTCCCAACATATGAATTTGGGGAACACAATTCAGCCTATAACAACTGGTGTAGAGAGAGTGTGCACATATGTATGTGCACATGTATATGTGTGTGATTGTGGCTGGGTGCGTGGGGGTGCTCAGTGAAGGGAACAAGAAAACATTGCTAAATGCACTGTAATCAGAAGGCTCTTTCTGTCAACCCCCATGAATGATGTGAACGTCAGATCTGCTTGTCACATTAGTCCCTTCTCCAGCAGGACCTTAAAATCAGAGTTCATGCATTTTCAGATATCTGATTGTCGTGCAGCCACAAAACAGACGCCCGGGACTCGGAGCTCCCCCCTCAGCCTGGCGCCTTGATGTAATCAGAGCCTCCTTTTTATCCCCCTCTCGAGGAAGGCCAGCCGGGCCACCTTTTTGATCATCGTAACCTTGATGCAGAAGAATAATTTATCCATGCCCCCGGACGAGGAAATTGCAAAATATTATTTATGAAGGCAAGCCAATGCATCGTAATTCTAGCCCTGCATTTCTGGATGCGACTGACCAGGATTGGGAGATGCAGTGATGTCTGATAGTAAAATGGGACAGCATACTTGTGAGATGGAGGTGGGGGGGCAACAGGGAGTCAGGGGTCCTGCCAAGGGAGATTCCAGGGAATGAGAATTGTTCTGGAAGCTGATTCAGACTGCCCTTCCGTGGACTCCCAGGTCAGAAGTGGGAGGAGAAGAGTCTCCAGGAAGGTACAGAGGAAGTTGCTGTGAGAGGGGCTATTGAACAGCGACTTGGACAGGGAGACCTCCCTTTGAGGATTGTGGCTTTAGTTTTGAGGACTTAGGAAATTGTAGAGTACAGTGTTTATGAGCCCTGGCTTTGGTTCCTGGCTCTCTCACTTTGTATGTGACATTGAGGAAGTTAGGTCTGTTTTCTCAATCTCAGTGTGCTCAGATGTACAATGGGAATAATAAAAAACCTACTGAAGAGTTGCCTCAAGATTAACATGAGATAATGCAGGTAATTGTCTGGTCAGTCGGCCCAGCTTTCGTACCTAGTAGCAAGTAGGTTGAATGCAGTTCTGGAATCAGATAGCCTGGCCTGGCATTCCAGTTGTGCTCCTCACTGGCTGTGTAGCCCTAGATGAATCACTTTACCTCTCTGGGCCTCCATTTTCCTTACCTGTCAAATGGGTATAAAAAAGTTCCTTCCTCAGAAGATTGTCTTCAGGGTTAAATCAATGAATGGCAGGGAAGTTTAATAGTGCTTGTCATGTAGTAAATACTCAGCTAAACCTTGGCCATTAGTGTAACTTCCTAGGCCATAGTTCTTGGCAGTCTTCCTTCTGAGAAACCATTCTCCACCTTGACTCGGATTTAGAAGCAGTCTGTCTCCCGTCTGCCAGTGCTGTTGAACACTCTGCATTTAGAAATCCAAATGGATTTGCACTGCTTGTGATTTAAAATATGCTTCTGTGCATTGAGAAGTCCCTCCTGAGGTGACACCATGTGTGTTCCCAGGGAAACCGTCTACACCACAGGCTAGATGGCACACCCCAACCTCTGACTGCCTAAGGGTGCCTGACTCCAGGAAACACCACCACACTCTCTCGGGCACCAGCCGGAAAGTTCAGCACAGTAAATGCTTTGTAGCCTCTCAGCAGTTTGGGGTTCTACCGAATTAGTGTTTGGTATTGAATTAGTGTTCATTTTCTCTAATATGATGTAAAAGTATAATCACATTAGTGACTTTTATAGCACATTAGATTATACATTTGGAACACGTCCCTGCCTGAAGCAACTTTAAAAAAAAATACAACTCACCAACAACAATAACAAGTGAATGGTCTTCCACCCAGGCTCACGAGCACTGGCTTTTCCAGCTGGGCTGCAGCAACAGGGATAGAAAATTCTCCTCTCTCTGCCTGCTGGTCCCCACAGAGAAAGAATTTTCATCCCACTGCCCTGATTTGTGAAGCATTGAATTTAAGACCTTAATAGTCGTTCCAAATGAATGTTTCTTTAATCCCGGGGCAGAAACGTAGGCTGTGGTTGAGATGTAATTAATAGTACTAATTACTCTTCTCTCCCTTCATCTTCTTTCCCTCCTGCCGTCATCCCCGTTCCCCAAGAAACCTGGCGGGAGCTCAAGAAATGTTCACCTTTTTGCTCCAAGATGTCCCTGGACAAGGAAACCAATCAGTGAGCCCAGAGCTCACCTGCATCTGGGCTCCCAGTTTCTAAATATTTTCCCTCATCTTTCCAGTAGTTCCCCCAGTTCTGGGACTCCTGGGCTTTCCAGAAGTTTAGATTTTCTGGAACCTCTTTCCAGCCATCATGGTGACTCAGTCAGTTGTGAAAAGTAACATACCAAGGAAGCAATAGAGCTTGGCCTGACTTTCCTAAGGATCTTTCTCTGCCTTGACAGCCTCCCTGATGCACCGGTTCAAACATGGATGGAGTTCCCCACAGAAGCCCCAAGGTCCCTGCCACTGAATACCCAGTGCTGAGGGATCCTGTCAGCAGCTGTGTCAGGCCCAAAGCTCTGCCTCACCAAAACATTTTCCACTGCAAAGAGTAAAGGACTAAAAAGTTTACTGCATGTAATGAAAGGAAATCGGCTGGTCTGGAGGCTCAAAAGGATTTATTTGTACACTGTCTCATTCCCAGATAATTGGAGGTGGGTAGACCTGCCCAGACAGGCTTTGAAAGCAGGGTGCATCTAGCAGGCCATCTCTGAGAACTCAGTGGTGGCTTCTTGAAGCGCCACATTGAGGATTCTTAGACCCCATTCTGGATCAGCGAGAGAGTTTCATTCAGTATACAGACATCTGATGCGCCAGGCACTGCTCTAGGCACTAGGGCTGTTACCTTGAACTGAGCAGCCAAACTCCTTCCCATAAAGAAATTCACATGCTAATCAGGAGAGGCTGACAGAAGTTACCAACAAAGTCAGCTCATGCAGGGCTTTAGCGCAGGATAGCGTTGGCATTCTGTTCTAATTGCAGTGGAGGCCATTGGGGGATTTTCAGTAGCCAAGTGCTAGAATCTGGCTTATGGAGTTTTACAAATATTTATTTAGTTATTTGACTGTTAGGTCTTAGATGCAGCATGCGGGTTCCTTTGTTGTAAGCTCTTCGTTTTTGGTGCTTGGGCTTCTCTAGTCGGGGCGCACAGTCTTAGTTGCCCTGCTGCTTATGGGATCTTAGTTCCCCGAAAAAAGTGAAAGTGTTAGTCACTCAGTGGTGTCCGACTCTTTGCAATCCCATGTACTGTAGCCCGCCAGGCTTCTCTGTCCATGGGATATCTCAGGCAAGAATACTGGAGTCGGTTGCCATTCCCTTCTCCAGAGGATCTTCCTGACCCAGGGGTTGAACCCGGGTCTCCTGCATTGCAGGCAGACTCTTTACAGTCTGAGCCACCAGGGAAGCCCCACCAGGAATCAAACCTGCGTCCCCTACATTGCAAGCTGGATTCTTGACCACTGGACCACCAGGGAAGTCCCTGGTTTGTGTTTAAAAGATTGAAGCTTTAAAAAAAATCACTCTGGGTAAAGAGCCTTGAGAAGAAGCAAGGAATGGTGGAGGGTGAAGGATGGGTAAGAACTGATTTTATTTGAACTCAACTATAG
This sequence comes from Cervus canadensis, assembly GCF_019320065.1. Lineage (NCBI taxonomy): Eukaryota > Metazoa > Chordata > Mammalia > Artiodactyla > Cervidae > Cervus > Cervus canadensis. The sequence continues at coordinate 123,376,324 of NC_057386.1, read as the reverse complement.
AAGTCTAGGAGGCTTCCATGGTGGCTCAGACAGTAAAGAATCTGCCTGCAATGCGGGAGACCCAGGTTCGATCTCTGGGTCAAGAAGATCCCCTGGAGAAGGGAACGGTAACCCACTCCAGTATTCTTGCCTGGAAAATCCCATGGCAGAGGAGCATGATGGGCCACAGTCCATGGGATCGCAAAGAGTTGGACATGATTGAAGCGACTTAGTATGTACTTAGAAGTCTAACTGACTAGATTCATTAGTGGGTTAGACTGCAGAGTAGGCGTGGGCAGTCCATGAGTAGTGTCCGCCACAGGAAAGTGCCAATTGCCATATACATGCTATATATTTGCCATCTCTGCCTTGTAAGTCCTTTTTAGGCTCACAGGAGGGAATTGGGGAGGATGAAAGCTCACTAAGGATGGTAATCTGTGGCTTCAACAACAGCTACAGATATTCTAAGAGGTGCATTTCAAAGAGAATATTCAGTGACTGTTCATGGAGATACGGGTGGGATGGGGTATGGGATGCCACATTATCTCAACCTGAGATTGTCAAGGGATCAGTACAGCAAATGGGACCGTCAGAAGACCAAATTAGACCAAATCCCTATAGATGTGCACAAAGGACCAACATGATTCCATGGAGATGCAGTCAAGGAGGTTCAAAGTGAAGAGGCAAGGAAGACGGCCATCAGTGGAATAGGGTAAAGGTCCATAGAGTCAAAGCTGTGGTTTTTCCAGTAGTCATGTATGGATGTGAGAGTTGGACCATTACGGCTAAATGCTGAAGAATTGATGTTTTTGAGCTATGGTGTTGAAGAAGACTCTGAGAGTCCCTTAGACTCCAAGGAGATCCAACCAGTCAATCCTAAAGGAAATCAGTCCTGAATATTCATTAGGACTGATGCTGAAGCTGAAGCTCCAATAATTTGGTCACCTGATTTGAAGATCTGACTCATTAGAAAATACCCTGATGCTGGGAATGATTAAAGACAATAGGAGAAGGGGATGACAGAGGACGAGATGATGGGATGACTTCACTGATGGACATGAGTTTGAGCAAGCTCTGGGAGGTGGTGAAGGACAGGGAAGCCTGGTGTGCTGCAGTCCATGGGGTCCCAAAGAGTTGGACACAACTGAGCGACTGAACAACAATAGAAAAACAGTTTTCAGTTATGTCAGGTGAAAACAGGATCAGAGACAATCCCCTCTTCTTCTCATCCTGTAAATGGGAAGGACCTGGCAGGCTTAAAGGGCGGACGGATAACCAACTGGAAGCACCTTTGTGTTTTCTCGGTTATGTTTTTTCCTTCTATAAACCCCTATCTTCTTTAAGAAGGTCAGACACTTGGGAAAAGGACATCATCGTGTGACTGGGTAGGGTGGAAAGTTGACTGGAGTTGGGAAGGGAGCCAGACGGGAGGAGGGAAGAGCAGTTTTGAAAGCCTACAGTACCCGCGTGAGCAAGTGGTAAGACTGTGGTGGAGGCCCTGTGAATCTTACTACAAAATTTTAAAGATTCTTCAGGATGAGGGGAATTCTTTGAGATTATGATTTTGGACAGGGCTGTATGTGTAATATATAATTCTATTTTTAAAAAATGTCTGAGGGCATACTTCGGGATTATAGACCAATCTGCCCAGCTTCCATTCCTGCAAAGAGTCTAGGAAAAAAAACTGTCTCTGCCCTTGTCCCCTCAGTTCTCACAGCCAGCCGTGTGACTTTAGGAACATGCAGCCCTGGAAAAACTTAATTTCCTTCACTGACAGATGGGCTGGCAGTGAGGATAGAGGGCTCGGGAAATGAGGCCCACATGAGGCTTCCACCCAGGCCCTTTCCCCTCAGGCCTGGGGAGGGCTGTGTGGATCCCAGCTCTTGAATCCAACTGGTGTTCAGATCCCTCACCCCTACACAGGAGAGTGTTGACAGGCATCTACTTGGAAGTGCAATCTGATGTCTCTTGCCAGGATGCTGGGCCAGCCTGGAGAACCACTGGGGTAGCCTACTTTAAAATATTAATTTTCAAAGATGCATTTTTCCATAAGCAAGATACATATAATTTTTAAAGGGAGGCATTAAAGATGAGGCTAAAATGAACAGTAAGTCTCCTGAACTTTCAGCTTCCTCCTGGCTGTTCCACATTTATTTGTTTTTCCAAGGCATTTTAACCCATAGACAAGCGTGCAAGTGCAACCCCCTTTTTAAAATGGGAAAAGGATTGTGGGATTATTTCTTCCTTTTTTTTCCCCCCAATACTTATGGAGTGCCTACTATAATGATGGGAGCTGAGAATACAGTGATGGAGAAAAGAAAATTGTTCCAAACTTCCTGGCATGGACAGTTTGGGAAGGGCTGGGGGTGGGGTGGACAGCCACCAAGCACGTAAACCAATAAGAATCATATATTGTCATCCTACAAAGAAAATCAACGGTGTGCTGTGGCAGAGGCGTAGGGGGAGGGGGTTATTAAGTGGACCTTGAAGGCTGAGGAGTCAGCCATAGAAAGAGGCGTGTATGTCTGGGTGTGGCGTGCGGTGGAAAGGCTTGCTCTGTGGTCTGAGAGCCCCTGTGACCAGAGTGTGGAGGCATGAGATACGTATGGAGAACAGGATTGCACCCAGGTTTGCAGGCCTCCTTTCCCAAATGACGGGGCCTGGAATTTTGACCAGAAAGCGATGAAGTACATCGAAGAGCAATATAGTCCCTTCATACTGTCGGGGCTCCCCGTGAAACAGTGTTATGGGGGTAAGCAGATGGCGCAGAGGAGGCTGGGTGATGGCAGAGGACAGCTTGACCTTCCCCAGAAGTGAAGCTGATGGCACCCGCTGGTGGATGATTTAACATGGCAGACTGTAATGAAAGGATCTGGGTGGATTTTGTGCCATTTCGTCCCTTTACTCTCAGTAAAAGTCTCTGTTCCCACCCAACCCAAAATGTCCCAGTGACCCGCCAAGGGCTGGAGATGCACTTGATCTTCGGGCTGCGCCAGGAACTTCCTAGGAAGGTTTTACAAATTAATGAGAAACACCAGCGGTTCATGTGCTCCTCAGAAGTCTGTGGCCAGACCTGTCAAGAGCCCGTTGCGAGATGCAGGTTTATCACTAGAGCCCCCAGGGGGCGGGGGCCGGAGCTTTTGTTGTACTCAGGTGACTTTAAAGCCAGCTCATGGGTTTCCTTGTCTGCTGGAGACCCCACGGGTTTTCAGGGGCAGCCCTGTCCATTAGAGCATTGACAGGACAGCCCTGAATAGCTTGTGAGCAGAGGGAACTCCGTCACTGCTCGCTTCAGCAAGTATATGCATGTGGGGGGGTATATGTATATGCGTGTTTCCTGAACCAGTTGTTGGTAAGATTACACTCTTGATTTAGAAGCCTACCTACTGAAACTTCCAGAAGACCCTTGTTTGGTTAGCAAAGCTGTTAGGAGTGTGGAATTTGCCGAAATTGGGTTTTGACTCTCCTGCTTACTGGCTGTCAGACCTTAAGCTTGATTGCTGTTGATCACTTCACACCTCAGTTTCCCCACCTCATAGGATTGTAGCAAACAAGCTTGGGACTGCACCTGGCATAAGTACATACTCAGTATATGTTGGCTAAGTGTTGTTATTGTTGTTTTTGCTGCCTAAAAGAGATTTTTCTGGAAATGGCCAGATAGTGAAAAGTTTATGCTTATGGGCCACATCATCTCTCAACTACTAAGCCCTGCTGTTGGACAATATGTACATGAATGGATGTAGTTATGTTCCAGTAAAACTTCCCTGTGGTTTATGTATGAACACGAGGGGAGGTGTGATCTTCGAGCTGCCGGCAGCCATTTCTTACTTTACTGGGGGAGCTAGCCATGGTAGAAGAGAGGAGGATGACAGCTCAGAAGGAAGCAGCAGATCCTAAAGAAAGGATCCTACCCTGCCAGTAGCATTTGATCTGCTGGATCCATAGCTTCAGCCATGCCTGAAGCTACACCAGCACTATTTGGAGCGTTAGTTTCTCTTTTATTCTTAAGCCACTTTGAATTGGGAGTCTACTGCTTACAACCAAGTGAAAGTCGCTCAGTCGGGTCAGACTCTTTGCGACCCCATGGACTATTCAGTCCATGGAACTCTGCAGGCCAGAATATTGGAGTGGGTAGCCTTTCCCTTCTCCAGGGGATCTTCCCAACCTAACTGAGCTATAAGGGAAGCCCTTACAACCAAGAGTCCTAAATAATATAAACTTTCTCTCTGTTCGTGTCCCTCTGCCCCAGACAGATGTAGCTGCTTGCTTACTTATATCTGCTGATTCCTGATCACCCCTGCCTGCCTGGGGGCAAGTCCATGATACCACCCAGTAACATCCCTAGGGTCCAGCATATAGCTGTATGCCATACCTTCCTTCCTTTCCTGTGGGGGTGTAAATAGTTTCTCTTTCTTGTTCAAGGTTGTATAACCTTGATCAGGTAGGTGACTTCATTTCCATGAACCTTAGTCCTCTCTTCTGTAAATGAAGTTAATCATGGGGCCTGTTGCATAGGGTGGGTTAAAAGGGTTAATATTAATGCAGCGCCGAGAACAGTCCCTGGCTCACAGTGACTACTCCCTATGTGTCCACTGACATTTCTACTTGGAAATTGAGCTCACAGACTCTGTAGGCACTTTTCTGTCACAAGAAGGAGTCCATCAGCTCCCTGAGGCAGATACTGGGTCTTTTCATAGTCCCAGCATCACCCCAGGCCTGTTATTGAGTGGATACTTGGTGTTTGTTGGATAAGAGTTAGAGTAAGCCAGTCATAGAAAGTGACCATGAAGGAGCCACATAAACTGGGAAAACTCCAAGGTTTTTGTGGTTGAGTCAGGCTACATAATTACTTTGAAGATTTATAAAACCTTGAGATGCAGAGGAATACCAGGGGGTCCTACAAGCAATCTGGGGATCTGATGTTTGGAATTTAGACCTTCACTATTTTAAAGTGGTTGACCATGGACTGATAGCATCAGCGTCACCCGAATCCTGTTAGAAATGCAGGACACAGCCCCACGCTGGACCTGGAGTCAGAATCTTTGCTTTGACAAGACCCTGGGTGATTCTTATGCACATTCAAGATGGAGAAGCAGAGGGGATGTGCAGGCACTGCCAACAGGTTCCCTGTGTCATAGGGGCTATTTATGGAGGTGAGGGCACGGGGATTTGAGCCTATTGGCTATTTCATTAAAAAAACAAACAAACTTGTGGTTCTGGCTGTCTGGAGTGGGGAGAAGGTGCGTCGTTCCACTGCTTGGGAAAACAGAAGTAAGTGGGAAGGTCACGGAGGGCCACAGCTGAAGGGACAGCAGGAGCTTCTGCAGAGCCAAACCAGAGTGACCTACCCCGGAAAGTGACCTCTGAGCAGTGACTGAACAGAGGTAAATCCACCCAGGTCTGCGTGTGAAGCCTTGTGCCGCTGCAGCTTGCTCACTGTATAGCTTTGGGCAAGGAAGCAAGTGTCTCTGAGCCTTGCTATTCTTGTCTAGAAAATGGGGTTGGAATAGAACTGACCTAACAGGGACATAGAGATGGTGAAGTGGTGACCAGAGCTGGCTGGTGAGGACCGTTAGCCTCCCTCCAGCTCCAGGGGTAGTGACATCACAGTGGGAGCTTGCAGCTGATCATGGTAGGAGAATTTACACCAGGGAATGCATCAGAACTTTGCCTTTTTTCCTGGAGAGCTGGTTTCTAAGCACATCACTGTTTACCCCCTGGAGAAGGAAATGGCAGCCCACTCCAGTATTCTTGCCTGGGAAAATCCCATGGACAGAGGAGCCTGGTGGACTACAGTCCGTGGGGTCGCAAAGAGTCGGACATGACTGAGCGGCTAAGCACACACACACCCCGTTTACCAGTTTACGAGCACATCACTGGTTAAATGACGAGATGTATTTAATTTGCTAAGTCCAATGCTTGGTGGTGGTGGTTACTAATTACTCTATTGTATTACTGTTGTATTAATTATAGGACTACAGTATTCCTGAAGTATATAGAATGTAGTATATATACTGTAGTATATAAAAATGATTTTCATGATTGGACTTGCCACGTGTTGACTCCAACATTTATTTTAACTGCTTGGGGGCCTTTTCTGCTAATCCCCTGGTCCTTGGCCCCATTCTGGACAGCCAATATTATCAGTTAGCTGAGATATCCTTGGGTATCTTACAGAATTTGAGTATTCCTTCAGCATGGACTAAACACCAGGTGCTTGGCAGGCACTTCTAATACATGATCTCATTTAATCCCCCTAACAACTCTTATGAGGTGGAAACTGTTATGAACCCTATTGTGTGGATGATGCAAGTGGGACTCAGAGAGGTTGTGACTTCCCCCAGGTTGCATTGTTGCTCAGCAGAGAGGCTGGGCTTTAAATCCATGCATTTTCACCCCAGAGGTTGCACTGTCATCAGGCGGATCCACGGAGGGGGCGGGTGTTTGGGTCTTTGTGCTGTGAACCGTACTCCTTGCTGGGAGGCTTTGGGGATGAAGGGTGGGCAGTGGGCAGGGTCAGGAAGCCCTGACGGTATCCCATCATCTGTTTGATGGACGGCAGCAGTCCGATTTTTCTGGGACGTGTGCCGGCCTCATTCTGATTGGCAAGGGGATGTCTCAGTTGGAAAGGAATCTTGGCCACGTGCCTCTTGGCAGCAGCCTTCGGCTGGCACGTGGAGTGCCGTTTGGAGGTGGCAGGAATTATTCAGCAACCTTGCCTGGGATGGCTCAGAGTGGGCTGGGGGCTCTGCCAGTCTCTCAGACAGCCTGGCAGAGAGAGCATGAAAGGGGGCGTTGTCACTGGAGACCCACAGTCAGCTTCTGTGCTGTTCTCCCTGCCCCTGTCTCTATTTCTTGCAGTCCCTCAGTCTCTCTTTCTGCAGGGATGTGAGGAGCCAGTAAGTTGACAGGTGATTTCACAGGGAGGAAGTCGTGTCTCCTGTCCCCCGTGGGCCCCCATGCCCCCAGCTCTACTAAAACCTGGGGGCTTTTGCTACCACAGCTCCCAGTTTCCATCAAGACAAAGTTCAGACTCCTCGGTGTCACTTGACGCTGTCTTGTGATATGACCCCTGACCCCTGGTTCTGCATCTCGTCTCCCAGGGAGATGATACAGGAGAGACTGTATCATACTCAACTTTTAAATTTTTCACAGTGTTAGCCCAGAGCTCACTCAAATGTGTGGATGAACTGAACACACTGGGACTTGCAGTCATTGCCACCACTGTGTCTCAAGGAAAATTCATCATGTGCCAAGCAGTGTGCAAGCTTCTAAGTCTTTTTCTATCCCTATCTCATTTACTCCTTGCAGCAACCTCATAAAAAGGCCCTGTTTTCTCCCCATTTTACAGAGGAAGAAACTGAGGCACGAAAAAATTAAATCCTGTGCCCAAGATCACGCAGCTAGGACACAGTGGTGATAGATTTGAATCCAAGTCAGTCTAGAGCCTGGGCTGACTTGAGCGGGCTTTTCCTTAAACCGCTTCCCAACAGCCTGTCACCAGCTCAGTGTCACTCTCACCAACGACCCCCCACCCCACCCCCCGCCATGCTCCCTGTGGCTTTGTCAGCATAACACCCTGGTTTGCTGGCTCCTCACATTGCTCTGGCTCTATTGCGTCCACACATCCTTGATGAATTAACCTTGGCAACACCGACCTTGTCTTGTCACACCAGCAAGTTTAGAGCTGTGGAGAACTGTGTTGCAGAAGGTATCCTCCTTTCCCTGCAGATCCCAGGGCTGCTTGGATGTTTAGGAGGAAAGCTGGGGTGTTTCTTACAGGGGCAGAGGGTGTTTAGAAACAGGATAGACCCCCTATGTTGGTTCCTTCCCTCTCAACACCCAGACCTCATCCAGTCTGTGGAAGGTGGTGGCCCTCATGGCTCTGCTCATCAGGGCCTGATCGTGTCAGCACGTCCCCAAATTGCTCGACGACAGACCAACATTCCTGCACTGATGTAGGAGAGAGTCGGATTGTGTTAGCAATTCTCCATCAGACTGTGTCATATTCGGATTGTATTGTGTTAGTAGTTGTTTCCACTAATGTGATGAGAGAGTTGCTAATCTGAGAAGACTCCTGCATTGTATTAGGGAAAACAAATATTAATGTGATTCGATGGGAAGTGGCTAATAAGAAACAAAGTTGCTAATATGACATGATGGATCAGTGGGAGGAATTTGGGTCAGGTGCTTGAACTTTTCTGGAATGTTCAGTGAGGGGGGAAAGGGAGCAAAATGGCAAGAGCTCCATGTTTCGACCTCTCAGAGTTAAGGCTCCGTACCTGAGCCTCTTTCCCCCACCACTACATCCAGACCCTCTCCCCTGTACTGGATTGAATAGTGTCCCCTTAAAGTTCACATCTGCCCCAAAACCTCAGAATATGACCTTATTTGAAAATAGGGTCTTTTGCAGATATGATTAGTTGAGATCAGACTGGATTAGCATGGGCCCTCAGTCTGATAACTAGTGTTCTCATCGGCCATGTAAAGAGACACAGACGTGCAGGAAGAATGTGCCCTGTGGTGATGGAGGCAGAGACTGAAGCGATGCAGCTACAAGCAGGGCAACACCAAGACTGCCGGCGACCAGACACTGGGAGCGGCGAGGGAGGCTCCGCCCCCGGCCTTCAGAAGGCAGCCGCGGCCCGTCCACACCTCGCCTGGGACCTCTGGGCTCCAGAGCTGTAAGAGAACGTGCTTCTGTTGTTTGAAGCCCCCAGGCTGGGAGCGCTTTTTGCCTGCAGCCCCAGGACGCTAATCCACCCCCACTCCCGTCACATCGCGGCCACAGAGGAACAGGTCTGGCAGGTCAGCTCTTGGTACTAAAGACGGCAGGTCAGCTCTTGGGTAGTCCTCCAGCCCCAGCAGTCAGCCTGGCTGCTCGACCAGACCCGAGGATGAGGATTTTCTCCCCTCCTCCGTTCTGTTCTTTGTTTAAAAGGAGGGAACCTCCTCAGTCACAGGGTGGTTGGCATATGGGCTCCTCAGCCTGCTTCGCGGCACGTTAATACGTGATTAAAGGGATCTTAAAATGCCCATTAGTCCCCCTCTGGTATCTAATAGCGCTTTTGGATTTAGAACAGAGCATTATTTACTCATTAGCTGATAATAGACCCGAGTACACACCAAATGCACTGGGACAGTATTGGAGTGTGGGTTCCACACAGAAATGCAGTTCTGCTGGTGTGAACGTGGCCGGACAGCATGGCCTGGAGGGCACAAGTCGGCCCCTGGGCCCTGCCAGAGACCGTCTGTAGCAGCTGCTGCAGACAGAGGCAAATTCCAGGTACAGACCTGCACACATGAATGAATGTCCCAGCGGAAGGGGTATTGTGGATGTAGAATTTGCGGTAACCGCCTCCAAGAGTGGAAGTGCCAACAATAGCCCCCCACAGTGGTGAGAGATGGCAACAAAGCCTCGGACCTGAGTCTCCCAGCATGAGATTATTAATAACACGACAGCCACCACCGGGATCAAAGGGGTAGGATGACTCACCCAGGACACTCGATGACAGGACCTGGCCCTTTTCAGCATTCCTCTGTACCCACTGCAGAAACTTCTCACCGATTCCAGTCTTCTCTTTCTCTGACGAAAAGTGGAACTTTGACATCATTCCCTCTTATGTTTAGTTGGTTGAAAAGATGAAATATAGCAGATTGTCTGTCTTCAGTGTGTGGATCCTTAACTTTAGGCTGCGTGTGATTGGAAGGCCTGGGGAGAGGGAGCAGAAATGGACAGGCACATAAATGCCATGAGACTCATTCGGACATCTCTCAAGAAGCAGGAGGAGACCCTGGGAGGGATCAAGGAGTGAAAAGATCAGGTTTGTGTTTGGGATCAGTGACTCCACTGGAAGTCTGGGTGTCAGTGGTGAAGAGGACGAGACAGGGAGAGAACAGCGAGAGGTTCCATGGTCGCCCCAGTGAAGCTGCCTCGATCTGAACCAGCAGATGGCATTGGTATCAGAAGGAGGGAATGGATGCCGGCAATACCCCCAGCAGATAGCAAAGTTGGGGCAGCTCCCAGTTTGATGGACAGTGTATATGGGCACGGAAGAGGGAGGGGGACGGGCAGAAAAGTCTCCATTTTGACCTTGCTCATGCCTTGACTTTGGCAAGCCTGAACTTGCAGCGATTTTGCAAACGAATGCATGAGCCTTTTACAATGAGGTTACCGTGAGTGGCATGGTGTACAAGTACACCAAGCGTGTATAAGTACACGCTTACAGTACAAGCCCCCCCCCTCAAAAGGACAGGCATCAAAAAACCCTCACCTTTAACCTCAAAATCACCTAGGATATTCTGAGATGTGCCTGAGAAGGAAAGAGGGGCTTCTTGTATGAGGGTGGGGGACTCTCTCTGGCCCATTTGCAAGCAGCTGGAAACATCTTGCCTCTGGGTTTCCAGGGTGTGCAGGGAACCCTCACCCCATGTCCTGTTGGGGTGAGGCAGCCAGGCAGTTCTGTGGGTCCTGTTTATTATGAAGACATACAGGAAAGGGGCGAAGTGCCCTCGCTGGTGAATTGTTTCAGCATATGGACAGTGACATCAAAGAAGTCAGAGGTGTCCCCAGTGACGCAGCCACCATTAGAGGTCTCGCGTCACCTTTGTCTGTTGCCCGAGTGAAGTGTGGGGCTTCCCTGTGGAAGAATAGCAGGGTCCCTCTCCTCTTCCCTGGGGAAGGAGCCGAGGAGAAAGCAGTGCTGGACTGACTGTCCTTGCATCCATCGCCCGCTCTAGACACGTGAGTCTCCACCTCCACCAGATAAATAAAAATAAGTAAATAAACAGCTTCCCAACGGGCATGTGGCACATGTATGCGGGTGTGTGTGTGTGTGTGTGTGTGTGTGTGTATTTTAATAAAGCTCACCATGAGCCAGATATCAATTTCTGTCAGAGAGACTCAGAGCATCTGAACCAGAACTAAATAAAAATAAACATTAAACAATTATTGGAATTTAGGTTTATTTAAAAAATCAGCAGGGTTGAGGGAACAAGGCACCCATTAGTGAGGCAGAACTATCGGGCCTTTTAACAACCCGCTGGTTCTTGGCTGCCAGGGAGATTTGGGCCGTACAAGCCGTGGAAACTCCGGATCCTATTGATTAAAGATGATGCGGTAACAGGCCAATTATATCGTCGTGGCTGCTTGTGGCGCTGGCCGACGCTGGCTACCCATTTGTCTTTATGGAAACAGCTTTGTTTGGGGGGCTTTGCGAGGGCAGCTTGGTGTCCCCATCCTGGTCGATGGGTCCAGTCCACCTGAGGTCTCTGCAGTTGCTGGAGGCTCTGAAGCCCAAGCTGTCTCAGAGTCTTGAGTTTTTCTTCTCTACATCCGTAGTTCATAAGGAACCTGTGTCTTGTCGACCAAATCAATGCAAATAACCAGTGAGCGTTTCTCGACTTTTCAGTAATAATTGATCCTCCCAGAACTGATATCGTTTAGAACTCGTAAGTAAGGAGAGCAGCAGTGAGCCAGATGTCTGCATTAAGAAGAAAATAATTGTTCTGAGTTATAGGAAAGGAAGGAAATGATTTCTCTTCCAGGTTTATCTCCAGGAAGAGCAAAGCAAACTGCCCTGAAGCACCAAGAAGCTTCCAGCGAACCTCAGGGCTTAGTACAGATGCACTCTTTCAACCCAAAGATTCGGGTGACGGCAGGCCTAGGATCTTCCAAGCTGTCGGGCAGATTTTCTCCTTGCAGTTTTATCAGTCTCCAGGTTTTTATTTGGAAACTTTCTACACAGCTAGTCGCTGTTGGGGAAGGAGAGAAAGAAGGTTTGCTCTTCTTCTTGCAGGGTGTTTGGGCTTAGCTACTGAGCTGTTCATCCCCTGGATGGGAATCTTCTCTCTGCTGTTTTTGTTCGTTCTTCCTTCCTTCCTCCCTCCTTTCCTTGCTGTTCATCTCCATGCATCACTGTGACTGGCTCCTGACTTGACCAGGAGAAAGCCAAAAGAAGATGAGGATGCTCTCTGGATTGGTATATGGAGAAGTGGATTCCTAGGGTTACTTTATGAACATCTGTCTCTCTTACAGGACTCATTCATTTGTTCCTCTGTGCATGTGTTCATTCGTTCAGCAAATACATAGTTACGGGGCACCTACTCTCTGCCAGACACAGTTAGGTGCTGAGAGCACATTGGTATTTTTCATCATGGAACTTCTAGCCTAGCTGTGAAGAGACACAGACATGAAACAATTGATTATTACATCATAGTTGCAATTGTGCTTCATAGAAATGAGGAATATGAAGTGGGGGCAAATGACAATAAGAACTAGACCTGTCTTGGGTTGGTGGTCCTTGGAGTAGCATTGTGTAGGCTGAAACTTGGCATGGGGTGGATCTGAGCTAGGCCAGTGGTTCCCAGACATAAGTGTGCTTTAGAATTACCTGGAGGACTGGTTGAAAACATCTTGCTGGGTGCCCAAGACTCCCCCAAAGTTTCTGACTCACCAGATCTGAAGTTGGTGGAAGAATTTTCATTTCTAATAAGTTCCCAAGTGACACTGCTGCTGGTGGTTCAAGGACCACACTATGGGGACCTCCAAACAGAGCAAAGGACCAAAAGGAGGGGGCGTCCAGGTGGTGGGAACTGCGAGTGCAAAGACCCTATGGCCAGTGTGTTTGACAGTTTCCAGTCACAGAATAAAGGGAGAGAAGGGCAGGAGTAAAGTAAAGGGGACTATACGGGGAAATGCAGTGGAGGAGACGGCCAGGTCCTGACCAAATAGGTCTTGCAGGCTGAGCTGGAAAGTTTGGATTTTGTCTGTAATTGGTTGGGGAGCCTGGGGAAGTTTTAAGCAGGAAAGTGTCAGCATCCAGTTTGTATCTTGAAACACTCTCTCTAGCTGCCTGGGGTGGAAAGAGATGGTAGAAGGGTGGCAGGCATGGAGCCAGGAGACCCTATGAGGAAACTACTGCAGCCAACTGGGCGGGAGTTGGCAGTAGCTGGACCAGACTCGTGGCAGGGGGCATGGAGGGGCATACACAAATGGACAATTCTGAGAGAATGGGTCTAGGCACCCACTCTCTGGAAAGGCACTCTCTTGGAAAGTAACTGTTGCACTGATCCGTTTGGATCCACCCATCAATCCCTAAAACCTGATTTGTTACCTGAAAAGTTATGTCCACCTCAAATAGCCTATCTGCAGCCCCGTGGCTAGATACACAACAAATATAATAATTAGTTGGTTATGAACATTTTCTAGGTTACCCATCTGTTATCCCACTGGATTTTCCAAATACCCTGTGCAAAAGGTGGAGTTGTACCCATTTTGCAGATGGTACTCCCAAGCTCACCTAGCTGAGCTAAAGGAAAGATAGGATTCTCACCCAGGCCCAGAATACCCTCTAGGGAGCAGACAAAATGAGCTGGAATCCCTCCATCCCCAACCTTAGACAGCGATCAGATTTCCCTTTAAGTGGTACCAGTGGCCTCCCCCAAGATGATAGTGCCAGTCCACCAGAAATATTAAGTAAATATATTAATAGAAGGAATTGTCGTTTTTATGTTTTGGAAGTCAAAAATGTTCAGATAACAACAGTTTCCTATGGTTCCACCTAAAACAAAGTATGAGGGGGAAATGTTTCATTTCTAGAAAATTCTGGTGCAGCGTGAGGACTTGGAGTTGTAACATAGTCTAAATTGTCTCTGAAAGCAGCTTCCCACACACAGGGAAGCTGATGAGGGGGCCGTACAGGGATGCAGCATCTTAGAATCAGTCTATAATGCAATCAATTTTGTATATCCCTGGTGAAACAGCAACATTTATTTAACGTCTTTTATAGAGCAGCTGAGTTTTATCACAAATCACATTCCATTTCTATTCAGCTGGGACTCCTTGAAGGCTAAAATGCACTTACTTTTCTCAGAGGAAATTTACCAATTCCTCAATAAAGACCCATTTGCCTCTGTATGTAAAATTGACACATTTATTGAATATTAAACATTTAAGGTTCCCCCCGCCCCGGTTCCCCCACTCTCTCACCCACACCTTTTCCCACCCTTCCACAAAGCTTCGTGATCATTAGGGAGACTTCCTCAAAGTGGTGAGAAATGCGTTTTTATGTGCAGAAACAGCCCACATTTAAATTCGGGTCTTTCTTATCACTGGGAAATGGTCAAGTTACGTCATAAATTTATGGAGTGAAATCCAGTGCCTCTCAGCCGCGTGCTTCCCCATCTCTTTGTGGCAGGCTTGGCAGTCTTGGTCACAAGGCAAGATGTGTAGGGTTTGCGACAAAAGTTTTTTTGTCTGCACTTGTAACGTTTGCGGAAGGCAGGGGCAGTCTCCCGACAATAAATTGTGCTAATTAGCATGAGGGCCTATTAATAAAGCACGTTTTCTTTAATCCGTGTTCCTGAATGGTCGGGGACATCAATTAAAGTGTGCACTTGGGACAATGTCTTTTCACTGCCGGTTGCAGTGTTTTTGTGTGAAAAAACAATGAACAGGAGACTGGGCAACTTATGGAACATGTTTTTGTGTCCTTAACATGAGAGAGGGCTGAACTGTTGAACTTAGGTCTCCAGTGTTGGGTCCAGGTTTTCTAACCAATTCTAAATCAAAGCAGTGACAGTGTGGGGACGGGGGGAGGCTGTGCTTTGTCTTAAGAGAATTGTTGTCTTCTAGGAGTTATCTTCCTAATGAGCTTTACAGTCAGGCCGACTCAGGTTCAAATCCTGACTTCCCTTCTTTCCAGGTTTTGTGACCTCAGACAAGCGATTTTACCTCTTTGAGCTTCAGGCAGGGTTAAATGAGATAATCCATGGAAGGTTCCAGAAGGAACCTCAGACTTCATTGTTACTCTCCTGGGGATTTTATCCAGTGTTAAGTTTGGACAGAGAAAGGTTGGTCATTGTGTCTATCCCCCTGTTCCAGGCTTTATCTTCTTTTCACAAAGCCCTGCAGTTGACCAGTTTACTCTTGGACACATTTGGGGTCAGAGAGCTACTCTGATCATCAAGGCTGTCTGCCCTTTGTCAACCTAAGACATATTCATGTGTAACGTGCTTTGCCCACAGATCTGAGATCTTCTCCCATTCTTCAAATATGTAACAACTCTCCCTTCCCCGAATCTTCTGTAACCTAGGGTAAATGTCCCCGGCTCCTTGTAGATCTGAATTTTTCAACCTCATACTATATTGGCATTTTGGACTGGTGATTTCTGTTGTGGGGGCTGTCCTGTAGGTTGTAAGATGTTTAACCCTGTCACTTGCCTCTTTCCACTATATGCCAGTGGCAATTGCCCAGGTACGACAATTCAAAAGTATCTCTGGGCATTGCCAAATGTTCCCCAAGGGACAGAATCACCCCCAATTGAAAACCACTGTTCAAGAGCTTTGGGTCCTCTTCATCCTGGTTCCTTCAGCCACTTGTGACACCTCAGCTGAGAAGTTTCCACATCCTCTCATTTCTGTACCCTCTGGCATGCTAGTATCCCTCTGGCTTATGTCCCTGGAATTTGGGGGCACCTGTTGGGAGCAGGACCCACATTTACCTGGCACAAGCTAGACCTGCCGAGATTTTGAGAAACCAAAACAAAATTGCCAGTTTTTCCTTCTGTAGCTATCTTCAGAAAAGGCAGACACCACCACGACTGGAAGGTGGCTGGGGCTTCCTTGTTGGAATCTCTTGTTTTGAGAACAGGAATGATGAGGTCTGACTTTATCTTTAAACTCAGAGTAGCTTTCGTCTGAAGAGATAGAGCTAACTTTGCAGAACGGGAAGTTAGTGAAGGTGTCCTGAGTGGGGCTGGCTGCAGGTCTGGATTAGCGCTCTGCCTTTGCTGCTGGTTGTCTGAGTGACTGTACCTCCCTGAGTCTCAGTTTCCTCATCTGTTTCTTGGGGATAAAAATTGCACCTGCTCAAAGGGTTGTTACCATGGTTTCAAAGAATCAATGCATGGTGAAATGGCCAACATATAGTGATCAACCAGTAAATTATAGCTACTGTTTTGTCCCGTTATTATTGTTTGCAAATAAGAAACACATCCAAAATATGAAAATAATTCAGCCAAGGTCAACCAGCAGGTCAGTGTAAAAACATTGGGTTGAGTATCTTTTTTTCTGGACATCCCAGGGTTTTTGCAAAGGTTTGTGCATACAGAGAAAGAGATTCAAAAATGATCCATTTTATGTGATTCTCACCCCATTAACGGCCCACGGTTTAGCCAGAATATCCTCTTTTCACTTTCATTTTAAAAACCAGCCAGTGTAATAAATCTTGTCCTGAAATCTCGGCAGCACATCTTGGCTGGAGTGTATGATAAATCTAATATACTGTGGCCTCTCTGTATAAGAGACCTCTGCACAGATCTGTATTTTTGGCGGACAGCCCCGTGGCCTGGCAGGATTATAGTTTGCTCTTGGTTTGACAAGTCCAGCCCTCTGATGGGGTCGTCTTTGTTCCAAAGCTTCCTTGGCTTAAAACATGACCCTGTTCCTTCTTCTTAATCTTTCTTTACCTTCTCCTTCCCCCATTTGGCCCTCATAACATAGACCTAGCTACTACTTCCTTCCCACATTTAAAACAGGGAATATGGCTTAGAACTAGGACTGAATTTGAAGAAGACATAGCTGGAATGGGGGAGCGGAAGACCTTTGGAAACTCAGCAGGTACCTGGGTTCTTTTCATGGGCTGTTGGGGCACCCTGTGATTCTGCCATGTGTGGACTGTATCACCTTTGGAGATCCTGGGAGGGGAAGAATCCCTATGTAGATCATTCAGCAGATATTTTTTAAGCACCTACTATGTGGCCGGATATAAGGAGGTAAACAAGACAGACTTGAAGTTCAACAGGAGAAGCAGACAATTTATAAGATAGTCACTTGAAATTCCAATAAAGGTCCGTGTAGTCAAAATTGTGGCTTTTCCAGTAGTCATGTATGGGTGTGAGAATTGGACCATAAAGAAGGCTGAGTGCTGAAGAATTGATGCTTTCAAATCGTGGTGCTGGAGAAGACTCTTGAGAGTCCCTTGGACTGCAAGGAGATCAAACCAGTTGATCTTAAAGAAATCAACCCTAAATATTTATTGGAAAGACTAATGCTGAAGCTCCAATACTTTGTCCACCTGATGCTAAGAGCTGATTCATTAGTGAAGACCCTGATGCTTGGGAAAGATTGAAGGCACAAGGAGAAGGGGGCAGCAGAGGATGAGATGGTTAGCATCACTAAGTCAACGGACATGAGCTAACGCTGAGAGATAATGGAGAACAGAGCAGTCTGGCATGCTGCAGTCCATGAGGTCTCAAAGAGTCGGACACAACTTAGCGACTGAACAACAACAGCTTGAAGCCAGATTATTGACACTTGTGCTGAGGGCTCTGATGGGGAAACGCAGAAGCTGTGGGAGCCCCAGGGGATGGTCGTGAAGAAGGGGCATCTTAGAGCTCACTGGAGGCTGAGGGAAGAGCCCAGACTCTGAGACGGGGTAGGACAGCAAGGTGGTCAGTGGTCAGCCCAGGGCCAGGGGACTGGGAGGGAGGCTAGGCAAAGACCATGCAGTGGAGTCTTCCTTCTCAGAGCTGTGGGCAGCCGGTGAGGGGAGTTTGGAAGGAAGAGTTTATGTTTTAAAGGCTTCTCTGGCTACACAGAGGGTAGACAGACAGGACAGTGGTGGAAATCGGAGAGCCTCGTCAAGAGCCACAGACTTCCCTCCTCATTTCAGAGCCCAGGGGGAGCCCGTTTGAGGCCCTGGGAGGCCAGAAAGAGCCCCCAAAGTCTTCAAGAACTTTGGAAGGGGTTCTAGCCCTAGCTACACTCCTGTTAAAATCCACCCAGCTTAAATCCCTTCTTTCTGAGCCTCAGTTTTTTCACCTGTAAAATGGAAGTGATAACAATACGAACCTGGGTGGGGTTTTATAACACTAAATCAAGAGAATATATACAGAGCACTCAGAGCCAGAAAGTTCCTGGCGCTCAGTAAGCACTCAGGAAATGCTGATGATAGATTCTGTGGACTAGCTGTGTGACCCAGGGGAAGACTGACTTTACTGCTTTGAGCCTTAGTTTCCTTATCAGCAAAATGGGAATGATAATTATCCTGGTGGGTTAAATAAGGACAGTGGCTGGCACAGGGTTTGGACTGATAGGTTAGCTATCACTGCTGTTACACTCGTTGTTATCACCCTCTTGCCTGTGGTTCTTTGTATCATGTGGCTGATCGTCAGGTGCCGGGGGTGGGTTTTATCCTGGCTCTGAAGCCCACCTCCTTAGCTGTGCCCCCTCAACCATTCCCCTTCACCTTGTGTGTTCCGCCTTCCAGACCCTCTCTTGGGCCCCGCCACCCAGACAAAATTCCAGCCCCTGAAGTCTCCCAGCCTTGGCACGGGCCTGCCACCCACTTGCCCAGTGGTGCCATGACCTTCTGGTTCGGTGACCTTTCTCTCTTGGGACAGTGAGCTCATCCAAACGAAGAGGGTCGTCAGGAACCCTTGTGTTCACCTAGTGAGCAGAGCCCGTTCTGTGCCTGGCATCATCTTGTCCCCCTCACAGCAGACCCAGGAGGGCGGATATCTTCAGCCCCACTTGACTGATGGCAGATCAGGGACGCAAAGGACAACGGGCAGTGCCCGCAATCTTTCTGGCTACTCTTCACCGGCAGAAGCATTCACTTCCTTCCCCTGCTTTCACGGAGGCCAAAACGCCACCTTCCACTATATCCCTCCTCCAGCTCACGGCGCGAACAGACTCTTTTAGAGGAAGGGAAACAAATCTCGTAGTCCTTTAAGAATCACTTCTCTCAGCACCGGAGTCTGCAGACCTCTGCCAAAGAAGCCGTGACATATGACATTCAAATCTCGGGCACTGAAATGAACTTCCAGCTGCCGGCTATCCCTGCAAAAGAAAATCTGGGCCTTCACAACAGGCCACGTAATAACTTCTTCAGATTTGTGTCCACGTGGAAATATAAAAGGATAGGTTCGAGGGAGCCCTGGTATGGAAAATGCTGCCTTTGGCTGGCATATTCTAGAACTTTCTTCATCTCTGTCTTATGGGACCTGGTACAAAGGGCCTGTGAGGGTCTGATGGGATTGAGGCTTCCCAGGTCTCTTCTCTGCTGGCCCTTTTGGCCTGCAGCTGAGGTGGCTTCATGCTGGGGTCACGGGGAACACTTGAGTCCTCGCGGGGACCCCGAGGCTGCCCCCTCTCATGGAAGTGAAAAGGGCAGGGGGCAAGTCTCCTCCATGTTATTGAGGGAAGAAATATGGTTTAGAACCCTTTCTGTAAAAATAACCTCCCCGGCTCCTCCTTTATGGGTGAGGGAAAGTGCTTAAAATGCTTAGAGGGAATAAACAGCTTTTAATGAAGTTACATTGCCACATAATGGGTATCATAAAATTGCCTTCATACTACAGGGTCCCAGGATGGCATTTATTATCGACTGTGCCGGAATAGTCTGCAGAGCTCCGGCAGCTGCAGAGAGAAGAATGCAAAAGTCTCCTTAAATTACCTGATTGAAATAACCGGTGGAATATTCCACGGGGCCGCCGCGTGCCAGGGAAGCCGCCTTTGGGGTGGTCTGTCAGAGGCAGTTTGCGCATTCTGAAGAACACAGGAGTTTCATTGCAGCAAAACAGATGTTCATCTTGTTTCTCTATCGGCTGTTTGATGAGAAATTTATTGCTCTTCCGCTGGGCAGGAGCCCCTCTCGGCTGTGGAGTCTATTAGGCAAGCCAGCAGCTGGCGGGAAGCCAAGGTGAGGCTGTTTTGATGAAACCCATGAAAAGCCTTGGCTTGGAGGCGCCGGTAATAATGCACTGGCTAGACTCTCCTGATTGGGCGATTGATTGGCCTGATTTGATTTATTGATCAATACCCTCAAATTTGGCGTCTGAGAAGCTGCACTAATCTTTAACTGTTGTGAACATCTCTACCTGCTGGAGAATTAGACCCTGATAAGGAATGTATGAAAGAAATCGGGGCTTATCTTAATCACACACCGGGCCCCAGCCCTGCCCGCACCAGCGAGGGCCCCAGTGCACCGCGCCCCATCGCCAGGCAGGCCGGCGCAGATCTATAAATTGATGGAATTCAAAGCCTCCAGCATCGATTACCGTTATAACAAACAGTGGTGCACAGAATGTCTGATTATTTTTAGACAAAGATTCTGTTCTCTCAGCAGCAATTTTGCTGAGGCTGTCACTGTGTCAGATGTCTACTGTTGATTGCAATTAGATGCAATACAAAAAAAAAATTAAACTATCTGTATCCTTAGTCTTATTTCCAGTTATTAAATCTCTCTCTTTGTTTGCTGTTTCCTCATGATATCTACAGCTGGATGAAATACTTGGTTGGCAGGAGAAATCCTTGCAATTCAGCAGGGTGCAGCGGCCCACTGGTTCACTGGATGATGTCCGATGGAGCACGCATAACCTTGGGAGGAGGGGAACTGAAGGGGGGCCTTTGTGGACATCTGTGTAAAAATGTGTAGGGTGAGGGCCTGATGCAAAGATGTTTCAGGGCAGGGTATGAGGATCAAAACCAATCCCCCAAATGCTCCAGAATGCCTGTGTTTCCAGTCTTCCTGTTTCCTTCCACATCCAGGAGGACCTAATCAGAGATGCGCCCCTGTTTTGAGGTGGAGGGAGGGGGGTTGGGAGTAGAGGAGGTTATCCAAGCAACTGAGCTCAAAGGTTGGCGCCACTTGGAATAATTAATTCCTCCGAACAGAGACCGCACTTGGGACCCCTTCCGCACTCAATCATACCTGAAGAGCAGGCTCCAGGTAATTGTGGCTATGAACAAATTAGGCATTCCCTTTTACATGCAGCCCGGCAGCCAGCATCCTGGCATTGCATGCATACATCCATCATCTTGGCGCTCTCCAGTGATCTCTAGTCTCAGAGCCATTAGCCCCAGCGTCCTTGATGGTGGAACAGCTGTAAACTCAAGACTATCCATGGGGTAGCCGAGACCAAACATTCATTATGCACTGGGAGGGAGGCGAAGACTCAGGTGACAGAGCCACGGCCTCCCAGTTTCCAGAAGCCAGGTCCACTTGGAATTGGCAACTGCCAGCTAATTTTAGAATGATGAGGGTGGAGGATGGAGAAGGAGGCAGTGGCAGCTTTGATTTTGGGGTCAGCCAAGAGGGTCTTGTGGCAATCAGGCAATCATGGCAAAAGTGGGTAAGGGGCTTAGCCCCTGATCCCATCCAGGAGCAGACATTCAAAAGCGCCTGCAGGGATGCTGGTGGAGGTGACCCCAGGTTCCTCAATGGGAGGGAAGGGGTCAGTCTTGTTCAGTAATTATCAGAATAACACCTGCCATTTGTTCACTGCCAGCTGCCCAGATCCTGTGTGAAATAAGCACTTTCAAATGCACCTTTCTTCTTCAAGATGCCCAGTTACTTTGGGAAGTTGCTAATAATTATACCTATTTGATAGATGCAGAAACTGAGGTTCCCAGACATTAAGTGAGTTAACCTTGGTCATATAGCTAAGAAGTGGTGAGGCTGGAAGTCAAGTGTAGGTTGGTTTCTGGAGTTTGGACTCTCAGCACCAATGGAGAACACTCAGTAAATAGTCAATGAATGACTGGATGGTATACATGCACCTCCACTGGGGACTCACCTGAGCTCCTGGGTAGCCCAGGATGTCTGGACCAAGTCGTCTCTTCAGGGGACAAATAGAGAAATTTGAATGACTTCCGTGGGCCAGCCTGATGATTGGACCCCCAGGACTGCTTCTGGCAGCACCTGTTTCATCCTCGTGGGCATAGAGCTGTGCTCAGTCTTCAGTCCTCTCAGTTAGAGGAGTCAGTTTTGAGGTCACCAGGAAGCATCCAGGCCAGGAAGACTTAGGGTTGTGGGGTCAAGCCAAAGGGCGAAGCAGTAATAGGGTCCCAGGAGGCAGGGTAAGCTCATTGATGGCCTGACTGGCCGCCAGACAGCCTCGGGCCAGGAGAGCTTGGTGGTTAAGAGTTTGAACCCTGAAGTTGGGTGGACCTTGGTTCAAATCCCAGGGTCATTACATTTTTAGCTCTGTGTGACCTTGGGTAAGCAGTTGAACCCAAGGCCTCACTCTCCCAATCTGCAGATAGCTACTGATAATAGTACCTCCCTCTCAAAGTGACCGTGAGGATAAAAAGTGAGGTGGTACGCGTCAGACCATACACAGTGCCTGGCACGTCCTGTTTGTCTGCGATGATCATTGGTCTAAGACATTTGGGGACACCCGCACCCCTGGTGAGGATCTGTGACTAACAAGTTCATTCGGCTCAAGGAGAATTCCCGGCCAGGGCAAGAGGTGTCAGGTGACCTCTCTGAAATCACGGGGCAAGTCCCCGGCATTCTTGACATCTTCCTTGTCACCCATTGTCACCCCCTTCAAGACACACTTCAGTTGTGCGCGTCCCTTCTCCTTTCCCCTTTCCCATCCCTGCCATCCTGATCCCTTGATAAAAGTGTGGCTGGGTAGTCATGGGATGGCTGTGGGGAGAAGCGAATCCCTCCTGTGGTTGTCGGGAGTGACAATCAATGCAAGCTGGAGAGCAAGCTTGGCAGCATCTATCACACAGATGTGCCATCCTGTGACTCGGCCCTTCTTCATCACAGAACTGATCTTTAGATGCACCCACACGAGGGGCACCTAGAGAAAGCCTCAGTCTGCTGGTGCAGTATCAGTAGTAATAACCAAGCCTGGAAATAACCTAAGTGTCCATGAGCTGGGGATCAGATACATAAAATAAGGTATCTCCACACAGACAGATACTCCGTGGCTGTCAAAAAGAGGACAGGTAGTCTTTATGATTAAAGGAGAAAGCAAAATAAATTCAGTGAAAATGGCATGGTTGCAGAACATGGTATGTAGTATGCTGTATGTGAATAAAGCAAAAGATGAGATAGATCATTTGCTCACATATTTGCTTGAGTATGAATGGAATGTCTTTGAAAGGACACAATAATGGAGACTTTTTAACGTTAAATCTTTCTATTCAGTTGCAGTTTTTAACATATGTATGCATGTATTTGCACTTCTCTTATGGCTCAGCAGAAAGGAATCCGCCTGCCAATGCAGGAGATGTGGGTTTGATCCCTGGGTTGGGAAAACCCCTGGAGAAGGAAATGGCAACCCACTCCAGTATTCTTGCCTGGAGAATCCCATGGACAGAGGAGCCTGATGGGCTTCGGTCCACAGAGTTGCAAAGAGTAGGACACAATTCAGCAACTAAACAACACTAAACAACAACATGTATTAACTTAGTAGTATAAAAACTTTACTACTTAAAAATGCTGGTATAGGCCCTCCGGCCCCGAGGCCTGGTGACCTCTGACCTCAGTGGACTTCCCACCTTGGGGGGCAGGGGGACAGGCGGGAAATTAATAAAGCTCAGGCCTTTTGTTCAAAAAAAAAAAAAATGCTGGTATAATGGAAGAACTTGGATTCTTGGAATCAGATTTGGGAGCAAATATTTGTTCTGATACTTGCTAAAATAAGCTGACCTTAGCTAAACAACAGCAATTCTCTGTGCCTCAGTTTTGGGGTTTTTTGGTCTGTAAAATGGTGACATTAATGTGGCCAGTAACAAGTGTTGGCGAGTTTGGGCATGTAAGCAGTAACCTGGTCTGTGCCATTCATGGTTATTAGTGGTCATGGTTATCAGCGTGACGCTGAAAGGAGGTACTGTCGCGGCAGTGCTAGGCCCAGAGCCCCCCATGCCAGCCCAGCCCTGGGCTCAGTGGCTGCCTGAGCCCTGGAACAGGACAGGGGAACGGGGGAGGGGCCTCCACCCCGGTAACGCTCTTGAACTCATTAGCCTGCAAGGCTCGGTGATGGATCCCTCTCCAGAGGCCTAGCTCGCAGCTGCTGTAATGGGTCCTGATCACCAGCTCGGCCCAGAGAGGAAGGACGGGGCTGGGGCTGATACCTGCCCGCCCGCCTGCCTGGGTCTGTGCTGCAGTGCCTGTCCTGGCTGCTGCTCGTACCGTCGGGGCAATTAGGAGTTGTGTGCCCTCTTTTTCCCTCTTCTTCCCTGTCTCCCTCTCTCTGAATTTCTCCCTCGTTGCCTCTGTGTCTCTTGGTTTTTCTTCTCTCCCATTCTTTCTCATTCACTGTGTTTTCTTTCTTTTTTTTTGTCCTCTTATTTGCCCCTCCCTACATCAGCTAAGAGTTGCTACTGTGTCACTGTGAAGGCCTAGTCTGGTGACACTTGTGGGGAGCCACTGTGTGCCCTGGGCTAATGGCAGGGATAAAGAGAGGACAGGTGGCAGACACAGGCCCTGCCTTCTGGGGGTGGATGTTCCAGCTGGGACCCAGATGCAGAAGACATGTCAAGAGGACCTGAAGGGAAAGACGAAGCGGGTGCTGTTAGGCCATCGTCTCAGAGAGGCTTCGGTGAACCTGAGCAGTGACGGGGGCAGGAGCAGTGATACTGAAACTGAGACCCAAAGGGTGGCTTGGGGAGTGGGGCTGGGAGGGGAAGGGAGCGCCCCCGGCAGAGGGAAAGACCTGACCAAAGGTGTTGTGGCTGGACAGGGCCCAGTGAACTGAGCAAATCCCAGCCAGGCCCAAATTCACTGTGAGAGAGGCTGGGACTCTGGACTGAGCCTTGTGGCTATGTAGAGTAGGGAGATGGAATTTGGAGGCAAGAGTCCCTGGATTTGCCTCCCAGCCCCAACATCCACCAGCTCTGTGACCTTGGGCAGCCTTGCTCTCTCTGAGCCTGTTTTCTCCTCTGTAAAATGGAAATAGCGATCTTGTGTACAGAGAGGGTCCCTGAAAGGTATCCATGCGTTA
Organism: Cervus canadensis; assembly: GCF_019320065.1. NCBI lineage: Eukaryota > Metazoa > Chordata > Mammalia > Artiodactyla > Cervidae > Cervus > Cervus canadensis. The sequence continues at coordinate 123,351,599 of NC_057386.1, read as the reverse complement.
ATATACATAAATGTGCTGAGGACATGCCGGGCACAGGGCCTGGGCTGTGTAGCTGTTCACTCGTGTTTTACCCTTGGTAACATTATCTGTGCTCCCTGCTTTCTGCCCCGGGCGTTTTCAGTGCCCTTAGGTAGGAATCCATATTCACACGGCAGACAGCAGGATTCTGTGAAACCTGTCTCAGACCCTGTGCCTTCTTGGCTCACTAGACCTCCTCAGGCCCAGCAGGCATTTCCTGCTGCCTCAGGGCCTTTGCACTTCCTTTCCCCACTCCCTTAAAGGCTCTTTCCCCACTTCTGCTTTCATGCCTGCTGAGTTGCTTCAGTCGTGTCTGACTCTTTGCGCTATGGATTGTAGCCCACCATGCTCCTCTGTCCATGGGATTTCCCAGATAAGAACACTGGAGTGAGTTGCCATGCCCTCCTCCAGGGAATCTTCCTGACCCAGGGATCGAACCTGCAACTCCTGCATTGCAGGCAGGTTCTTTACCGCTGAGTCACTGGGGGAGCCCTTCCCTATTTATCGTTGTTCAGTCACTCAGTTGTGTCCGACTCTTTGCGTCCCCATGGACTGTAGCATGCCAGGCTTGCCCATGCTTCACCATCTCCCAAAGTTTGCTCAAACTCATGTCCATTGAGTTGGTGATGTCATCCAACCATCTCATCCTTTGTCATTCCCTTCTCCTCCTGCCTTCAGTCTTGCCCAGCATCAGGGTCTTTTCCAATGAGTCAGCTCTTTGCATCCCCATTTATACTCTCAGCCAAAGAAGACTCAGAGAGGGTATGTGGAGAATGGATTGATTCTCCAGCTTCTTTAGGGCTTTGCCCAAAAGTCACCTATCCTATGACATGTCTCCTGGCTGCTCTGTTGAAATTGCAGACTACCCCCAACACCCCCTTATTTTCTTCTCTGCTTTATTTTCTCTCTTCCCATCTTCAAACTTAAACACATTTCAGTGGTTCCCATTGCTCTTAGGGTATAGAGATACAGGTAGGAATTGGGGTGCCTGGAGGCCCACCAGCCTCCCCAGGGCTTCTGAGAGGAGCCCCCCCAGGTCAATGGTACCTGGAGTTGGTCTTGTCTGCAAGACAGGCTGAGGTGAGTCATTTGAGTCATCGGTCCTCTACACAATGTCTGCACTGGGATTTGGCTATAAACAGTTTTGATGGCCCCCTCTCCAAGGGACTGAGGACTAGCTTGCTTCCTTACCACTGGGCTTAACCATCAGAGGTCCATCCCAGAGGTGGGATGATAAGAGTGGGCCTGCATCATGGCTGTGTGATCTTGTATAAGGCACACACCCACTTTGACTCTTTGGCTGAGAGTATAAAATGAACAGAGTCATACCCACCTGGCAGATGTTAATTGGTATTGCCTCCTGGCAGTCCTCATAGGCCCTGCTGATAGCTCTGGCCACGTGCTTCCCTGGTGCCCGAGCTCCCCCACACAATGCTGCTGAGCGTTTTGTCTGTTCAGAGAAGTGGTCCAGGCTAATGGCTAAATGCTAGGGTGATGGAGCCGGGCTGTGCGTGCTGCCGCTTCAGTCACGTCTGACTCTTTGCGACTCCATGGACTGTAGCCTGCCAGGCTTCTCTGTCCATGGAATTCTCCAGGCAAGAATACTGGAATAGATTGCCATGCCCTCCTCCAGGGGATCTTCCCAACCCAGGGATTGAACCCGTGTCTCTTATGTCTCCTGTATTGGCAGACGGGTTCTTTACCACCAGCACCACCTGGGAAGCCCAGAACCAGGTTAAGTTCAGTTCAGTCGCTTAGTCATGTCTGACTCTTTGCGACCCTGTGGACTGAAACACACCAGGCTTACCTGTCCATCACCAACTTCCGGAGTTTGCCCAAATTCATGTCCATCGAGTCAGTGATGCCATCCAGCCATCTCATCCTCTGTCGTCCCCTTCCCCTCCTGCCTTCAATCTTTCCCAGCACCAGGGTCTTTTCCAATGTGTCAGTTCTTCACATTAGGTGGCTAAAGTATTGGAGTTTCAGCTTCAGCATCAGTCCTTCCAATGAATATTCAGGACTGATTTCCTTTAGGATGGACTGGTTTGATGTCCTCTCAGTCCAAGGGACTCTCAAGAGTCTTCTCCAACACCACAGTTCAAAAGCATCAATTCTTCAGCACTCAGCTTTCTTTATAGTACAACTCTCACATCCATACATGACTACTGGGAAAACCATAGCCTTGACTAGATGGACCTTTGTCAGCAAAGTAATGTCTCTGCTTTTTAATATGCTGTCTAGGTTGGTCATAGCTTTTCTTCCAAGGAGCAAGCATCTTTTAACTTCATGGCTGCAGTCACCATCTGCAGTGATTTTGGAGCCCAAGAAAATAAAGTCTGTCACTGGCTCCAGTGTTTCTTCATCTATTTGCCATGAAGTGATGAACCGGAGTCCTTGTTCTTCGTTTTTTGAATGTTGAGTTTTAAGCCAGCTTTTTCACTGTCTTTCGCTTTCATCAAGAGGCTCTTTAGTCTTCATTTTCTCCCATAAGGGTGGTGTCATCTGCATATCTGAGGTTATTAATATTTCTCCCAGCAATCTTGATTCCAGCTTGTGCTTTATCCAACCCGGCATTTTGCATGATGTACTCTGCATATAAGTTAAATAAGCAGGGTGGCAATATACAGACTTGGCGTACTTCTTTCTCAATTTGTAACTAGTCTGTTGTTCCATGTCCAGTTCTAACTGTTACTTCTTGACCTGCATATGATTTCTCAGGAGGCAGGTAAGGTAGTCTGGTTTTCCATCTCTTGAAGAATTTTCCAGTTTGTTGTGATCCACATAGTCAAAGGCTGTGACAGAGTCAGTAAAGCAAAAGTAGATGTTTTTCTGAAACTTTTTTGCTTTTTCGGTGATCCGCCAGATGTTGGCCATTTGATCTCTGGTTCCTCTGACTTTCTAAATCCAGCTTGAACATTCGGAAGTTCTCGATTCATGTACCGTTGAAGCCTGGCTTGGAGAATTTTGAATATTACTTTGCTAGCATGTGAGATGAGTGCAATTGTGTGGTAGTTTGAGCATTCTTTGGCATTGCTTTCTTAAGGATTGGAATGAAAACTGACCTTTTCCAGTCCTGTGGCCACTGCTAAGTTTTCCAAATTTGCTGGCATATTGAGTGCAGCACTTTCAGAGCATCATCTTTTAGGATTTGAAATAGCTCAACTGAAATTCCATCACCTCCATTACCTTTGTTCATAGTGATGCTTCCTAAGGCCCACTTGACTTCACATTCCAGGATGTCTGGCTCTAGGTGAGTGATCACACCATCGTGGTTATCTGGGTTATGAAGATCTTTCTTATATAGTTCTTCTGTGTATTCTTGCCACCTCTTCTTGATATCTTCTGCTTCTGTTAGGTCGATATTGTTTCTGTCCTTTATTTTGCCCATCTTTGCATGAAATGTTCCGTTGGTATCTCTAATTTTCTTGAAGACATCCCTAGTCTTTCCCATTCTATTGTTTTCCTCTATTTCTTTGCATTGATCACTATCTGGGTTCAAATCCCATCTCTGCCTCTCACTTGCTGTGTATTCTTAGGCAAGCAACTTGATCTCTCTTACTTCAGCTTCCTTATGAAACAGGGAGTGTAGTATCACCCTAGAGAGTAGAGGATTAAATGAAAGGAGTGCCTGGCACTGAGCAGGTGTTTGGAATGAGTGAGTGTTGTCAAGGTTTACAGGGTAACTGAGCACTCCTCAGGGGCCCTCAGCTGCAGTGGTCTATTTCTATCATTCCTTCCTGTTTACTAGCTGGAATGTCTCTATTGAGAGAAACTTCTCTGCTGTTTGGCCACTTCTGGGTGCAGATTGCAGGAAAGACAAAAATGCAAGTTTGATTCTTTTATTTATCAGATTTCAAAGCAATGAGTTGGTTCCCCAGCATCCTCCAATATGACCAGTAAAAAGTTTTCTGTTTTTAGTGTTACTATGAACTCCTGTTATTATGAATCCATCCACTTCGATATATTTCAGTCCTTTGCAGTTACTTTCCTTCTTAATGCTCAGATTGTCTTGCTATTGAGAACCTTTCAAATTAGCCCTGGGAGCCTTGATGGTTCCCTCATCTGCCACAAGGGAATCATAGTCCGTTTTCAGTTTCCATGAAGTAGGTGGGTAGGGCAGGTGTTGGCAACATTAGCAATCATCCCACCCTCTAAGACAGCCCACTCTTTCCAGGGCTGAGCCGTTAGAGAAGGCTGAAAGCCATTTCCAGTCCTTCTCAGAAGGCCCAGGTGACCCCCAGACCTCTCACTGGGCCCCCCACAACAGCCACATCACCCCCACTTCCCAGGGCAAAGCTGCCCTTTGCTCAGGTTGGCTGAGGGGCCTAGGTCCAACAGCCCTGGGTGAGTACAGTTGCTGGTCACCCCACAACTTAAAAGCCATTGATCCAGTATTTTACTGAGTATTTTTAAACTTGGCCTTTCTGTCTCCTTTTCCTGTGTCCCTCAAGGACATATTTTCAAAAGTTTAAGTGGGCCAGTAAGACTGTGGCCCAGCCATTAAAATCAGTGACAGCTGAATGTCGAGAGGTGCCTGGGATGCTTGGTAAACTATGCCTTTGGGTGCTTGAGCTCCTCTCTTGCATGTATTTATTGATTACCTACTGTGTGCACTTTTCTGAGTGGATATTCCACCTCAGTAAATAGGCTGCTGGGACTTCTCTGGCAGTCCAGTGGTTAAGACTGTGCTCCTAATACGGGGGACACGGGTTTGATCCCTGGTTGGGGGAATAAGATCTCACATGCCTCGCATTGGTGCCAGTGGTAAAGAACCCGTATGACAGTGCAGGAAATATAAGAGGCGAGGATTTGATCCCTGGGTCAGGAAGATCCCTTGGAGGAGGGCATGGCAACCCACTCCAGTATTCTTGCCTGAAGAATCCCATGGACAAAAGAGCCTGGCGGTCTACAGCCCATAGGGTCATGAAGAGTCAGACACAATTGAAGCGACTTAGCATGCATGCGTGCACATAACAGGCAGTGCGGCCAGGAAAAAGAAATAAAAATAACAATACTTTAAAAACAAATAAATAGGTTACTATCACGAAGTATCTACCACATCGAAAATAAAAAACAGGTGAGAAATGGTGAAGGAAGAAGAGGGTTTTGGAATATGGGGAGGAGAAGCAGTGGAAGAGGAGGCCAGCTGTCTCCCTTCTGCCCAAGGAGACAGGCATGCTGTATGCCAGGTGCCGTCACAGGCCAAGCCTCAAGGGCAGCAGGAAGTCTGCTGAGTTTTCACCATGGGAGTAGTGGGATCTGATTCATGTTTGTGAAAGCACCCTTGGGTGCCAAGGCAGAACTGATCATAGGGAAGGAGGGGCAGGGGTAGACCCATGACTGACTACTGCAGCAGTGCCAGCAAGCAGGATAGGGGCTTGGTGGCAGCAGAGTTGGCAAGACATGGGTAGATTCAAGAGTATCTTGCAGATTTTTTTTAAAAATTACGTATTTATTTGGCTGCACCAGGTGTTAGTTGCTGCGTGGGGGAATGTTTGATCTTCCTTGGTGCATGTGGGCTCTTTTTAGTTGTGGCATGCAAACTCTTAGTTGCAGCATGTGGATTCTAGTTCCCGGACCAGGGATTGAACCCGGACCCCCTGCACTGGCAGCACAGTGTCTCAGCCACCGGACCACCAGGGAAGCCCCAAGAATATTTTGGATGGAAGGAAAATAGCTGATCCTCCTTCTCCTGTCTCTTCCTCTCCCTTCTTCCCTCCCCCACTGAACATCCACTCAGACAAGTGTACAAATTGTAAGGGTGCCCTTCGATGACTTGCCACAACTGAACACACCCATGGAACCAGCACTGAGATCGAGAAACAGAACGTTCCCAGCCACCCAGAAACATCTCCTGTACTCCTTCCATTGCCCCGCTCCCATGCAAGCACTCTCCTGACTTCTAACTTGCATGGGTTTGCCTTGTCTGTTTCTCTACCTTATGTAAATGGGACCACACAGTGTGTACGCTTCTGCATGTGGCTTCTTCTGCTCAAGGTTACTTTTATAAGATTTCTCCATATTGCTGTTTGTTGTTGAAGTTCATTCATACCCCTGGCTGTCCTGTAGTATTCCGTTGGGTGAATATAGTGCAAATTTATTTATCCATTCTACTGTTAATGGGCATTTGGGTTGCTTCCAGTTTGGGGCTATTATGAATAGTGCTTCTACAAACCCAGCAAACCAGTGCTTCTCAACCTTTAATGTACTCATGAAGCTCCTGGAGATCTTGTTACACTATGGACCCCCAGTTTAGTAGGTCTGGGTGGGGTTTGGGGGTCCAAAGTTCTCAGGTGATGCCAGTGCTGCTGGTCCATGACCGTGCTTTGAATAGTGAGGCTCTATTTTGGTGAACGTATTTCTCTGGGGTTGGTGCCCAGGAGTGGCATTGCTGGCTATAAGGCAACATATGTTTAACTTTAGTAGACACTGCCAAGTAGTTTTCCTAGATATTAATGGACACCCCACCAGTAGCCTGTGTGTGTTCCAGTTGCCCCATATCCTCACCAGCACTTGGTGTTATCTTTCGTTTCAGCCTTTCTGATAAGTATGTGGAACTGTCTCCTGATTTAACTTTGCATTTCCCACATGACAGTGAGGTTGAACATCTCATGTGCTCTTTGCTATTAGGCTCTCCTCTTTGGGGAGGTGCTGGTTTCAAGCCTCTTGCTCATTTTTCTATTAGGTCATTTTCTCACTGAGGTTTTAGGATTTCTGGATTCTGGATACAATCCTTATTAGGTAAATCGCACAAACCTTCCACTCTGTGGCTTTACCTGTTCGCTTTTGTTTTACCTGTCCTTTTTAATGCAGGTTATCGCTTAGGAATGCAGAGGGTTAAGGGCAGAGAGTCCCAGTTTACCTGTCATAGCCAACTTGGAGTCTGTCACTGGAAGGATCATCTCTTGAGCTTCTTGCACTTCTTGCACACTCACACTCTTGTCACTGGCCTTCCTAGATCAGGGAACTGTTCCCATGTTCATGGTGGACACTCCTCCTCCACCGCCCCTGCCCATGACCCCAGCTGCTCAAACCAGGGTGTCCACTTAACCCTGATAGTCCTTTGACATCTTTCCCCGCTCTGATGTTTTTTGGCTGCTACATTAGTTCGTCTTTCTTGGGCCTCTAGAGAGCTGCCTGGCATTACTAGCAGATCTACAGATCCCTTTATAAAGATGCACCTCTGAGGGTGGCTGATCCCAGGCCCACAGCCTGGAGGAGTGGAGGCAGTAGGAAGGCAGATGTGCTGGCCTGTGTCCGTGAGCACCTCTGTGGCAGCCTGAATTAATTCTTCATCTGCTTCACCCTTGCACTTATAGCACCCCAGAGCCCAGAGCCCCAGCTTTTAATCTAACGTGTGCCTTGTGAGAGAATGCATGGTGGAATTTTCCAGAAGCTACAGGATCTGTGACGATATCATCACCCCAATGGCTAATGGAGTATGTTTTTGTATATGCTTGTGCTTTAAATTTCTCAGTTTGGGGAATTTCCTGGTCCACCCTTCCACTGCAGGGGGCATGGGTTTGATCCCTGGTTGGGGAACTGAAATCCTGCATGTGGTACGGCCAAAAAACTAAATAAAAAATAAAATTTTCTCAGTTTTAATTTTGAACATGGTAAATATTGATTGCTATAACCTATAACCTATGGCTTCCCTGGTGGCTCAGAGGTAAAGCATCTGCCTGCAATCAGGGAGACCTGGGTTCGATCCCTGGGTCGGGAATATCCCCTGGAGAAGGAAATGGCAACCCACTCCGGTATGCTTGCCTGGAAAATCCCATGGACAGAGGTAGGCTACAGTCCATGAAGTTGCAAATAATCGGACACGACTGAGTGACTTCACTTTCACTTTCATAACCTATGTAGACAAAGCTCTTTGAGGGCCTCAATCATTTTTAAGTGTACAAAAATGTCCTGAGACAACAGAATTTGAGAACTGCTGTCTTATATGAAAAAATGAAGGAGTGGATGAGTGAATGAAGTGTGCACTAAGGAGCTTGGACCTGGGTTATCTTTAAAGGATGGTGGTTGGAGGACAGCACCCTGGTAGTTGTGTGGAGAATGGATTAGAGGAGGGAAGAGAGATGCAGGAGTCCAGGAGAGAGGTGGGTATGAAGCTACCCAGGCCTCTGACCATTGCCTACAAATACCCTCAGACCCAGCAAAAGTGTCCAGCGACTGACTGTTCCAAGGTATTTTCTACAGTGGAACAATTTGAGATAATTAGAACTTTACAAAATGACTTAAAACACTCTGGTAATGGGCATAAGAAAACACTTGTGAAGTGTAATCAGTTATTAGCAGCTGATCAATTATCCTCATGGATAGCTGTTGGGGGGGAAGAGGAGAAGCAATAAGAAGCCCCTTGATTAACTAATTTGAATATCTTTGGAGAACAAATTCCGAAATTTCTTTCTATTTTCTCTCCCGCTATTGTAACGGGCCGCACATCTGCTGGATAAAGGCGGGATGCAAATGGTAATGAGCACTCTGCTGTGAACAGGCTCCCTTGTTTGGGATCCTGGGAGGAAGGAACTGGAGGTGTGGGGGTGGTGCGCCAGCCAGGCTGGGGGACCTCATGCCGGCTAGAGGGCAGTCAGCTCTGCCCCCTCTCCTTAGGGCTTTGAGGGTTGGGGGAGCTGGCTCCAGTGGGCAGCGGGCACCCATCTGGGAAGCAATACAGGTCCTCCTGAAGACTTTTCTAGGACCATCTGGGCCAGGGGAGTCCCAGGATGGAGTGACCAGTGAGAGAAACCTTTATTCTGGAGTCTGCTGTCAGCCTCCTCAACCACTCTGGGTGACCTGTTTATAAGAGGTGGGAGTGATGAACTGGCATATTAAGGGCCCCTCATCTCCAGGGGTCTCTGGTTCCACAGGACATCGTGGATCTGTCGTACCATTGGCCACCTAGCTTACAATTGACTCTTGGTTAAAATGAGGCTCTGGAGCCAGGCTCCTGGCTGGAATCCAGCCCTGCCACCCCAGCTGTGTGACCTTGGGCAAATGACTTAATCTCTCTGTACTTCGAGGTACTTCTCTGTAAAAAGGCAATAATAGCAGTGCCCGCCTCACAGTGTTGTTTTAGCGTGGGCCAGGCACATGATAAGTGCACTGCAAATGTGAGCCGTCCTTGTTATTATTATTCTCTTCATCCCTTGTAATTAACAGGCTAGACTGGAGTTTGCAAACTGGCAGGCCAGGGTCCAAATCCCCCAGTAAATCTGTTTTGTTTGGCACAGACTGCATTGTTAAATTTTTATCTGAATTTGTTGCCAACAATTAAAAATCAGAAGCTTTTCAAATTAAAAATCTGGATTTGGGCTTTTCTGCAGAATCAAAGCCTCCAGCCTCGCTGAGCCCACAGTTCCCGGTGGCACCAATGAGCCAGAGCTGAGTGTAGCTGCTCCCTTTCTCTGGGACACTTGTCTCTCACCCCTCATCCCTGCTATCACCCTGTCCCTCACCTGTCAGCTCTGTGAGGTCTGCTGGGAACAGGTCCCTGATGTAGCTGCTTGAACCACATTGAATGAATGTGCATTCAAAGGAGGATTTGACTTAAGGGGGCAGGTCCATTTTGGGAAGATCGTCAGCACCTGATGGTCCTGCCAGAGAGACTTCAGCAAACTCCAGCCTTGGTATGTCTGCCCTTTGGGTCTCCCCTTCCCGGGTCCCCCCAACTCCTAAAGAAAGTCCTGTATGTCTACTGTTCCCCCTCTCCCCTCCCTGCTTTTGTCCTTTCCTTTCCATCCGTCCACATGAGATGTTCTGGAAACACACACACAGGAGTGTGGAAATGCCAACTGAGGACCCAGTCTGAGGCCTGAGGCACCAGGGAAAACCACATACTGTTCCATGGTCTGTACCTGCATCCACTGGTCTATGTCCTTGTCAACCAAACAAGACCTTTATTTTAAAGCTGTTCCAAAAAAAAAAAAAAAAGTGTCTGAAACCACTTTAAAATTCCTCACTCCTCTTGCCCAGCAACTTTTTTTTTTCCCCTCCCCTGACTGTTCCATTGCTTAAAAATGGCTTAACCAATTTGGATTATTTTTAGAAAAATGCCTGGCATGTTGGCTGACAACCTGTATTCTAAGTTTCAACCTGATAGAGAAAAGGCAGAGTTTATAAACCCCTAGGGGGAAAAAAAAAAGAAACACGCTAAACATTGCTTTAGAATTGAAATCATCTGAAACTGACCCCGTGGATCCTGGCCGGCAGAGTGTCAGGTGACATGAGGAACAGGCACCAGGCCCCAGCCACTGACTTGAGGTTTCAAGGACACAGAAGGGAGTTTGTTCTTCTCTGCTCCCACTAGCATCGCTGGGAGAACTGGGTGCAGCATCCTCTGCACCGTGAGAGGCAGGCAGACAGACCCAGGTTTGAACCCTGGTTTCATCACGCTGTATCCTTGAGCCAGGGGGGTACAATCTCTGAACCCTCAGGTTTGCCATCTGTGATATGGGAATACTTATAACCATTTCAGGTAAAATGCTGACCACAGAGCCAGATACCCAGTGACACCCAGGTGAAGTCAAAGTCGCTCCATCGTGTCCAACTCTTTGCAACCCCATGGACTATTACAGTCCATGGAATTCTCCAGACCAGAATACTGGAGTGGGTAGCCTTTCCATTCTTCAGGGGATCTTCCTAACCCAGGGATCGAACCCAGGTCCCCTGCATTGCAGGTGGATTCTTTACTAGCTGAGCTATCAGGGAAGCCCAATGACTTGACCCCCAGTGACCTGTCTATAAATGTTCCTTATTGTCATGATGGTCCAGTGCAAAGGTGAAGAGGGCTCTGAAAAGAGAGTTAGCATGAGCTTTATGTGGTAGCTGAACATAGCTCTCCCTACCTCCTGATTTTTTTTTTTTTTTTTTTTGGCTGCTCTGGTCTTCATTGCTACATGCGGGCCTTCTCCAGTTGTGGAGCGCGGGGGCTGCTCTTCACTGTAGTGCTCAGGCTTCTCATTATGATGGCTACTCTTGTTGCGGAGCACAGGCTTCACGGCGGGTGGACTGGCATTTGGGATTTTCCCAGACCAGGGATTGAACCTGTGTTCCCCGCATTGGTAGGGGGATTCTTAACCACTGGACCACCAGGGAAGCCCCTTGACTTTTTTTTAAGCACCTTTATTGAGGTATAATTTATGTACAATAAAATTTACCTATTATATGAGTACAGGTCAGTGGTTTTTAGTATTTATGGAGCTGTGCAACTATCACCATAATCCAATTTTTAGAACATTTCCATTGCCCCAGAAAGATCTTTTTTATTCCACTCCTAGCCCCAGGACTTCATGGATCTACTTTCTATATCTATAGAAGAATGGTCATAAATCCCCTAACGTGGTATCTGCCTCTTAGTCTGGGCAAAAAAGTATCATCTTCTTTTATTGTTATCTTTATTGTTGTTGTTATTCTGTCCAGTCCCCAGGGCTGTATAAATGCCTTGTAAGCCCTGACTCCATGCCTTCATCTGTGAAAGATAAGGTGCTAGACTCAACACCACGCAAGCAGTGACCTCGTCTCCTGCAGCCACTGCTGGATCTCAAGTGCCTGAGATGGTGCCTGGCACAGAGTAGGCACTCAGTTGCATATTTGATGAATGAATGAAGGAAGGAAGGAATGCCATCGGCTTGTTGATGAGCGGGATGTAAGCAGCATGAGGTTTCCTGGAAAGAAAAACAGTCTAATTTAGAAAGTGTGGTTTGACAATAACGTCAGGTTCAATGTCAACAGTGACCTGTTTTGTGTGAGGGAAGAGATGGCTTTCCGCTCCTTTGAACAAGTTGCTTCATCTCGGCAACTGGTCTGGGCTGGTCAGCAGTCACCGAAGTGGGTGTGGAATGGATGAGCATTGGCCGAGTCAGCCAGACCAGGACCACCTCCCAGTACCAGCCCCGATCAGGTCCATGTGAAGGGACCCCCACAACTTAGGTTTACATAGTTAAGAATATGGCTTTAAAATGTGAATGAATTTTCATCCAGGTAATGCTCAGCAGTAAAGAATCCACCTGCCAATGCAGGAGACGCAGGGTCAATCCCTGGGTCAGAAAGATAGCCTAGAGAAGGAAATGGTAACCCACTCTAGTGTTCTTACGTGGGAAATCCCATGGACAGGAGAGCCTGGCGGGCTACAGTCCATGGGGTCACAAAGAGTCAACCATGACTTAGTGACTAAACAACAGCAAATTCTCCCAGGCTCTGAAATATCAAGACATGCTAACTTGTCAGGCAGCAATGCAGCCTCCCAGGGGTGGTGGGAGAACACGCCAAACTGTCTTCTGGTGGGGAACTCACTAGTTCCATCTCATTAATCCTGAATTTTCTCCCACCCTTACTTTTCTGTTTTCATTCCTCTTTATTCTCATTCTTTCTTTCCTCTTTATTCTCACTCATTCCTGCCTCCAAAGTAAGGTAGTAATATTTCTATTCTTAAGGAATTGTTATTTTTGTTTTATTTGTGTGAAGCATTTGTAGCTATCAAAGTCTCTTCATTTGGTGTGCAGAGAAATTCAGTGAAGTGAATACTCATTCAAAAAGTATCTATTAAGCTTTCCTCTATACCAGGCGTGGACCCAGGTGCTGGAAACACAGAGAACAAGAGAGACCCAAGTCCTGCCCTCCTGGAGCTTTTAGTTTTAGTTTGTCTGTGTAAATGCTGATGGATGCTCTGTCAAACAGAAGCAAGGAGGGGGTGGATCTACTTTAGAGTTTGGGGTAGAGGCAAGCATGACCCCGACTGAAGGAGTGCCAGAGTTGGGAGAATGGGAAGTGATTGCAGATCAAGGAAACTGCCTGGGCCGATGCCCCAAGGGGTGGAAGAGAGGCTGGCATGTTGAGGGATAGGAGCCGTCAGAGTGTCTGGAATGCTTAGGTCTGGGGAGAGACGTCCAGCACACCTAAACTGGAACCTTGGGCAGTGGCTGCACTCTGCAGGCCGTGGTGGGGGAGACTGGATTCCACTCTTAAGCCCAAGGCAAATAAATCATGGAAGAGTTTCAAGCCAGGAAGAGGCAGGAGCTGATTCATGTTTTGAAAAGCACACTCCAGCTGCTGCCTGGAAATTGGACTGTAGCAGGTAAGGGCGAGAGCTGGGAGGGAAGGAAAGAGGCCCCGGAAATAGTCCAGGCGAGGGATGATGGCAGCTTGGACGAAGGCGGCGGCAGGGGCGGTTATTATTTCTGGACAGTCAGAGGTATTTAAGAGTGAGATGTGCCTGGGATTCATTTCTTCTTATTATTATTGTCCTCATGCTGCAAGTGGGGAAACGAAGGCTCGGGGAGGCATCTGCCTTGACCAGATGAGAGCTCACAAAAGAAACAGGGAAGCTTGAACCCAGGGCTGCAGAGCCGCTGCCCTCCCTGGAATCTGCGCTCTTCCTCAGTCCTTTTAGGTAGCTCAGCCTGAAGTCCAGCCCGCATCTCCAGCTGAGACGTTGCTCACGCACGTCATCCCCATTTTACAAATCAGGAAATTGAGGCTCGGGCATTAAGATCTCCCAGCTAGAGAGAGTGGCAGAATCGGGATTTGAACCCAGCCCACATTCCTAAGTCTTTCCATAGGCCCGTAGACTGGGAAAATGAGTATACTGTGTACTGGGCCTCTTTAGGCTCTGCAGAAAGAAAGTCTCTGGTCCAGAATCAGCCAGTCTGTCATTCTCCAGTTTTCCCTCAGTCAATAAATACAATAAAATTCAATTCTGTACAGACTGTGTGTGTCTGTAGGTAGGGGAAAATTCTGTTATGCTTTCAAATGCAGACATGAACATCTCCTTGGATCTGGGGAGAGAACGTTTGGAGAGAAGGGTCTCCCCTGTGTTGTTTGGGGACGTGGCCTTTCATGGTTTGGGGAGAGGAAAGGGTGAGTGTCACCTTTTGCATAAAGGGTGAGTGTCTTGTCCTTGAACTTCCCTGGTAGGGGCAGTACCTGGTCAGGTAGGTATTCCTGTCCATTACTTTATTTACTATGCCACCAAGGCAGTCGGGGGGCCTGGGTACAGCTTCAGGTAATTAAAGTCGGCTCTGTGGGAAGTGCACATAATGTGGATGATGAACATTTTAATAAAATGTAGGTAGACGAAAAGAGCTGTTGATTCAAAAATGAAATGTAGTCTTCCTCTTCCTCTCCCTCCTCCCTTCCCTCCATTTCACTGGAAGCAGAAGAATTGTATATCAAGGACCTTACACAGTTTGGTGTGAAATAAGACCCGCACACTGGACAGGAAGCAGCCAGTTAGACTTTTTATGGAGATGTTGGTGACAGGCTGGGACAAGGGACTCAGGCATGGGGTCATCTGATTAGTAGGAGGCTACTAGGGACCCGCAGGCAACCATGCCTGGGCAACCCCTGTTCAGTGTGGGACTTCTTCCTGGAGATGGCATCAGTCAGCAGATGTCTTCTAACCCTAGAAAGGAGAGTCACGGTGTATGAGTTGCAGCCAAGTGAGAACTGGCTTTAAGGGGTGTCCCCATGGGTTAGGAATAGCAGCAGAAAGGGGGGGGTGCTTTTTGTGTGAACTCTGGCTCCCTTTTCCTCCTCGTGACCCCTACAAAATATTTGTCCTTAAAAATGTTTATCTTCGTGCTCGCTTCGGCAGCACATATACTAAAATTGGAACGATACAGAGAAGATTAGTATGGCCCCTGCGCAAGGATGACACGCAAATTCGTGAAGCGTTCCATATTTTTTAAAAAAAAAAATTAAAAAAAAAAAAAAAAATGTTTATCTTCATGCTGACAAACTAGACTGCACAGGGCATTTATTAAACACTAGTTCCTCCCATTTGTTCAGGGAGAATTTACATCTACAGATTTCTCAGGTCCTCTCAGTAACCGCTCAGACAGCCTGGCCTTTATTTAACCAATGACACACTGTGGGCAGCAGGAAGACGGGCACTTGCCAACGTCAACAGCAAATCAGGGGACAAGTGGTGGAGGACCCAAGGACTCCTGGGGTGGAGCCCTCCCTGGCCTGCCCAGCTGCCCTTCATTTGAGGGTTTTCCTCTTTCCATCTTACCCTCAACCTTCTCTGGTTGGGACTTCCCTGGTGGTCCAGTGGGTAAGGCTCTGCGCTACCAATGCAGGGGCCCCAGGTTTGATCCCTGGTCGGGAAACTAGATCCTAACTGCCATAACTAAGAAGCCTAAATGCCACAACAGAGATCCTGTGAGCCTCAACTAAGACCCAGTGCAGCGAAAATAATTTTTTTTTTTAAGTTTGAAAGTCTTTTTTAAAAAAACAACAACTTTCTCTGGCTGATCTTCCCAGTGCCAAATGGCATTAGTTTCTTTCCAGTGGGTCCCTAAAATCCGCCCCCTCTCTCTCCTGCCTGTTGCCCCCAGGCACCGTCACCCACTTGACGGTGGTGGCAGGAGGTGGTATTTCTGTTCTCTGGGCCTCCAGGCTCATTCCCGTGCCCCTGAGGCTTCCCAGAGCTACCCGAAACAAGCACCTCTCTTCTGCTCAGCTGTCCTCTGTGGCTCCCAGTTCCTTCTTGCCTTGATCTCATGGCTTTCCAACCCAAATCCACATGAATTCCTACTGTGCATCTAGGTGGTCAGCCACTCCTGCGCACAGCCTGAGTTTTCCACCCTCCACGCCTTTACCCACAGCTCCTTCCTCCTCCAATGCCTTCTCCCAGGTGCTGGTGTTATATTCTCCTGTTAGCTGCAGCTCTCTCCCAGGGCACTTCCCCCAGGACATGGCGCGAATGTTATGTGTGACCATCATCTTCCACCACTGAGCTGCTCAAGGCCCCGAGATCCTCACCTAGCACACAGCAGGCGCTTTCTTCCCCACCTGGATTGTATACCTTAGCCCTGTACACCAGTAAATTTTTCCAGAGCTTTCTAAGGTTCCCACAGAGCTTCTTCCAATGCCCAGTCTCCTCCCCCACCTCAAAAAAGAGGCTATCCTGAGAAATGATGTTCGAATGGCACAAACTTCAGCGTTGATGCCATGGTTTGGAGACGAGGGGACCAGGATTCAAGGCCCAGGTCTGCCTTTGCCTGACTGTTTTCTTGGATGAGTGTTACCATCTCTCTGAGACTTGATTTCCCTGCCTGCAGAAGGGGTTAAAAGAGGAGATAGGCCAACAGGTCAACCATGAAAAGTTACCACTTAGTTCCTGTGATATGATGAGTAAGCACCACTGTGGCACCTAGCAAGGGCGTGGCACATAGTAGGTGTTCAGTAAACACTGAAATGAGTGACTAAGGGATTACTCGATGTGCCGCCTCCCCCTTTTTAAACAAAGGAGAGGGAAGAGCACAGAGGGGAGCTGCCCGGCCAGCTCACCCAGCTGAGCCAGTTGTGTGAGCCCTAAGAGGAGACAGTGGGGTCCCTGGCCCCTCACGCGACATCCACCAGAGTGGGGGTGGGGCTACCTTATTTTCCCAGCGCCACAAGGTTTTGCATCTGAGAACTCCAGAATATAAAGCAGCAATCAAGGGCAGGAGGAAGTGATCGGATGTGGCTCCCGGGTTCGTGGCGAGATAATTAGGTGTTTGATTGGCATCCTCTCTCAAGGACAGCCACCTCCAGGTCCCGCCTGCAGCAGGAATTGGCTTGTTTTCCTGGCTGATGCCTGGGGGTGGGGGTGGGACCTTGGAAATGGGGGTGCAAGTGCTTAGGGGAGAGGTCTGGGGCCAGGCTTGGCCAGCATGTCTTTCATTTTTCCTTTATTCATACATTCATTCTTTCATTCAACAAACATTGAGCACCTACTGTGTACCAAGCATCAGGGATACAGCAGTGACCCAAACAAATAAAGCCCATGTCCTTCTGGAGCTGACACTCAAGGCAATAAATAAATAGGGCAGTAACTACATAAATGCATTGATGACAACTGCCATTTAGAGAAATAAGCAGAGAGAAGAGCGGGTGAGGTAGGAGGAGGTGCTTGCTTGCTTTTTTAAATAGGATGGTAGGTAGGACTGGCTTTTGGGAGGAGATGGTATAAGAGCTGAGACTCGGAGGAGGCAAGAAAAAGACCCATGCGGAATAAAAAAAATACAGTATTTCAGGCAGAGAGAACAACCACTACAAAGGCCCTGTGGCAGGAATGTACTAAATGTGTTCAGGAGCCAGCAAAGATCCTGTGTAGCTGGAGAATGACTGAGAGGAGAGCAGAAGGAAGTGAGGACAGAAATAAGTCATGTGGGCCCTTGACATTGAGATGAGCACTTTGGCCTTGATGCTGAGTCAGGGGAGAGCTATGGAAGGGTTTTGAGCAGGGGAGGGACAGGGTGTGACTTGGGTTTAACACTATCCCTGTGGCTGCTGGTGGGGAGGACTGTAGGAGGATGAGGGCAGCAGTGGGGAAGCCCACTGCAGAGGCTCCTATGGTCACCTAGATGGTAGTGGTAGAGAGGATGAGAAGTGGTTGAATCAGCCGACAGGGTTTGCTAATGAGAGCAATGTCTACACTGCAGCCCTGGGCCTCAGCCCAGTACCAGGGCAGGGAACGTTGCTGCCTCCTCAGGGCTAAGGAATGGCCATGCCCCCGAGCACCCAAGCACCTCCTGTCACCCTGCCTGCACCCCCAAGAGGGAAGACATGCCATGATTCCATGTTACAGCAGTAAATCCTCAGTACAGAGAGGCCAGGGGTCTGCCCAGAGTCACAGAGCCAGTAAGTAAGAACGTCTGGACTCGAGCCCGCTCTGCCTGCCCACTGTGGGCTCTGGGCTGCCTCTAGCTACAAGCAAATTGACGGAACTTTGGGAGCCTCGAGGGAAGTCTGGTGGGCCACAATTTTAATTGTCTGTGTGCCCTACAGGACCAAATACTCCGTGCAGGCAGGACTTGGGTCTGACTTGTTTTGGGCAGCATTGTAGACATTTAAATTATCATTGACTAACTGCACGAATGGATGGATGGAGGGATGGACAGGTGGACAGGCAGACAGACTGACCTGGCCCAGCCGTGCTCCTGGTCTTCAAGCCAAATGAGTCCTTGTCTTGAACACACAGGTCAGGTAAAGGTTGCCTCATGAGCATCTGGAGGAAAGAAACCAGAAGAAAGTGTGATCTTGGCAAGTGTCTGTTTCTCCGCAGGTACCATGTGTAAAATGGTACCTGCATCGCAGGACCATTCATTTGCTCCCTCAGCAGATGTTTCTAGAGCATCCACTGCATGCCAAGCACTGCTGGGAAAACTAAATGAACTTTTGTATGCCAGTTAACATGGACCTAGAAAACCCTCTGTGGACAGTTATTATACTGTTGTTGTTATTATCACTGCACTGGGAGTTTGCTTAGAAGTTTTTGGCAGCTTCACCCACACACCCAGGCCTCTTGGTTTGGCCACAGTCCTGTCAATGGGCTTTGTGACCCAAGTGTGAACTGTCTGTCACCCTGGCCCAGCTGATGGAATTCAGTAAAGCCAGCTTGGCTAAGAGCTGTTTTTCATAGGCACCGCCCCTTGCCCTGGCCGTCAGATAATTGGCCCAATACATCTTGGCATCTGGAATTTACATACGATACAGGGAGTGATGGATGACTCTGGTAACCCGGTCTGTCTCTCAGCCGAGGCTCAGTTATCCATCTCAGCAGGCTACAGAGCCGTCTGTCTTGTCTCCTTACTCATGGCCAGCCAGCATGTGCCCTTTGTCCCAGGTCATCCCCAACCCCCTCCTTCAGCCTACCTCTAGGGCCACTCTGAAGGCGACGTTCCCATCATGCCCAACAGCATCCCCAGAAACCCTCCTCGGTATTAGCCTGAGACTCTGATGGCAAAGCCCAGAATGGTTCCATGGACCTGAGATGCAGCGTGGGTTGTTTGGCCCCTCAGAGAGGACCCCTCCTTGCGCCTGCCACAAAGCACTTCTCATGCTTATATCTACTAATGGTCATTCACTCTCAAGTGCTTTTTGAGTGCCTTCATGCCACTGGCATTTAGTTAGAACTTGCGGCTACAGTTGTGAACAGGACAGGCACGGTCCTCAGCCGTAAAGGACTGACATACCATTGAAAAGACTATGAGCACTGAAGATCTAGACACTGTGCCAAGCACTTTACCTACTTACAGTCTGGTTCTCAAGAGATTTCCTCAGTAACCCTTTGGGCACAAATTTTTATCCCCATTTTACAGACACTAAAACTAAGGTTGAATATCTTGTCATACTGCTAGTGGGGGAGTCAGAGCCAGAATTTGGACACAGGTCTGTGGTCCCTGAATATTGTCATTGTTCCCCAGACAGACCAGGCTGTTTCAGGGCTTCTGACACATATCATTCAATCATTTGACCAACAAGCATTTCTAAAGTACCTACTATGTAAAAAATAGAAACTGTTCTAGGCACTGAGGATAAGAAGCACCATAATCTCTGTCTTGCTATCTTGGAGTTTTCATTCTAGTAAATAAAACACACAGTGTGTTTGATAGTGATACATGTTAAGAAAAACACTAAAGGCAGGAACAAAGAGACCAGTTAGGGGGCTGCCACAATAATCTCGTTTCCTCTGTGTGGGATGCTTAGCTTCCTTAACCAGCTCATCCCCTGAACTCAGGTCACATGTTCCCACCTTGGTGACTCTTTATGCCAATCACAGCAAGTCACCTTGCTCTCTGTGTCCCCATCATACTTCATTTGTACTTTTCATGTTGTCCTTTGACGCACGGTGTTGGAATTGACCTGTCACCTCCACTGCACTGTACATTCCTCAAGGACTGGGGCTGTATTGGTTAATTTCTGTATACTAGTCCCTAGCACTGTACCTGGCACAGAACTGGGGCTCAGTAGTTAATTGGATGGATGATTAGATGGGAATGGATGGATGGTTAGATAGATAGATGGGTGGGTGGATAGATGTGTGATTAGATGGATGCATGGATGATGGACTGATGGCTGGTTGGGTGTGAGTGATTGGATAGATGGATGTTGGATGATCAGTTGGATGAATAGATGATCAGTTGGAAGATAGATGATCTGTTAGATAGATGGATGAATGGATGGATGGATGAATGAAATGAGTGGATAAATGAATGGTTGGTTGGGTGATAGGATGGATGTTGGATAAAGGGGCTTCCAGCCTGGGTAACATACTAGGCCCTAGCAGCCCCTGCCCAAGTTGGGAACCACGTGACGACTGGATTTAATTAGTAGAACTAGGTAAAACTCTTACCTCTCCCTTGCCCCACCAGTTTCCATACCCACACAGAGGCAGTTCAGGGCATAAATCAGGGTTTCACTCTTCTCCAACTCTGCTCTGGAGGTGATGTCTTAATTGGATGTCCTTTGTCCCTTTTGCCAGAACTACTTATGCCCTAACTTGTGTTATTTGGTTTCAGAGCTCTTGGAGGATATAGACAGTATCTGATTCATTGTTTTCATTTCTCTTATCTAATGCCCAGCACACTGGAGATCATGGGTGGGTGGGTGGGAGGATGGATGGATGGATGGATGAATGTACAACATCTCTAGTTTAATCTCCCTGCAGCAAAGAGAAAGCAAAGCTCCAGGTTTGTGTTGGGGGCAGTTAGTGGCTGTATTGAAAGTCATAATCACTGGTCATCCTTTTTTTCCAGACTTGGCCTGGAATCTCATCTGCCACTTCATCCATATATCCTTACAGGAGATAATATACATAAATTGCTTAGCACATTCCATAAATACTAGCATATATATATAGACAGCGTACATTTTAGCCATGAGCTATTTTCTATAAAGAATGTCTGTTTAAAGTTTCATGTGGAGAAAAGGCCCTAGGGCTTTAAAAATAAAATCTGGTGACAGATACCAGAAAGGGATAACAGGGGCACAAAGGTAATGCCCAGACTTGGAGAAGAGGGTCTAGGAAGCCTTCCTGGAAGAGGGGACATTTAAGCCAAGGCACGAAGGATGAGAAAGATCAACTGCAAAGAAAGAGTGAGGTCATCAGAGATGAAGGAATTAAGTCTGTTGAGCCAAGAAGTTGGGAGACCCTGCTGCCTTTGGGTTTATGCAAGGAATTCAGTCTGGTTGGGAAGGAAACAAAGAGATGGGAAGATGGGGGAAGGACTAGGGACCCAGTGACACCCAGATGGGGAGTGTGGCGATTGTCCTAGAGCAGTGGAGAGCCAGAGATAGATTTTGAGCAGGGGAGGGAAATGTTGAAGAACCATTTCAACCCTTTCAAAGTAAAGGAGTGAGTGAGGTCCTTACTTCCTTAACCGCTAGTCCCCAACAATGACTGTGTCATTTTTAGATCTCTTCTCAGAGTTGGTATTAGGGGCATATTGTCTGAGTGTAGGGGTGTCTTTGGAGCTGAGAAGAGTGTGAGCACATGCTGGGGGACTGATCTGCATACACAGGGGTCCCCAACTTCCGGGCTGCGGACCAGTGTCTCCTGTCTGATCAGTGGTGGCATTAGATTAGAAAGAAAGTGCACAATAAATGTATGCTTGAATCATCCTGAAACTATCTCCATGCCCCGGTCCATGGAAAAATTATCTTCCTTGAAATCGGTCCCTGGTGCCAAAAAAAGTTGGGGACTGCTGTTTAAAGGATATATATATATTTTAAAATTTATTTGGCTGCATCGGGTCTTAGTTTCGTCATGCAAAATCTTTTGTTGTGGCATATGGGCTCTCTAGTCGCAGTGCACTAACCCAGTTACTCCGCAGCAGGCAGAATCTTAGTTCCCCAACCGGGAACCAAACCCACATCCCCTGCACTGCAAGGCGGACCACTAGGGAAGTCTCTAGATGTGTCTTATGCGTGTCTCCCCTATAGGAGCATAGCATCTAGTGCAAAGCTTTATGCCCCCATTGACACTTCAGGTCAAGATCCTGTGTTAAATTTCTTTCAAAACTAGTTATTCTTGAAAGATTCCCAATTCTTCCTGGTTGGGGAAACACAGTTGAACAGAGAATGTTTACTTGCTGGCCTCGTAGATAACCACCAGTTTTCCTTCACCACCCAAGAGCCATCCTTCCCTCTGAGGAAAACCAGCCTCTTAACCAGCTGTGCAGCCTGGGCAGGTAACCTAAGGTTTATTGCCTTAGTTTCCTCATCTCTAAAATGGGAGAATCAGATTCAATTCACATGAGCTGAAGTGTGAGACATACCTCCACGGACAGGACATGAGATGATTGTAAGTAGACCTGACGCGAGAAGGGATCGGCTTGTGTCAGGAGCAACGGTTAACCCTTCTCCGTGGTCATCCATTCCTTCTCATTCGAACAAGAAGAAAGTCTTTCCCTTTAACACTTCCCTAGCACTTGCCAACCTTCGTTTATAACAAAGACAAACAGCAATGCTTTGTTTTCATTGTACTTTTAAAGACTACCATCTGTTCATGGCATCGGGTCCTCTAGTGATAAAAAGAATTTCCTTTTCAAATGTACTTATTTAGGTTAAAAAAAAAAAAAAAGAAGTAGTTGTTATGTAAAGGTCAAAAACAGGTGAAATTTGTCTATGATGCTAGGGTCAGAATGATTGTTACCTTTAGGGAATACTAACTAGGAGAGGGCATGGAGAGCCTTCCAAGGTGCTCAGAGCATGAATATTCTGTGTATCTATCTGAACAAGATATATAAGGGTGTAAGAGATTTGAGCTTAAAATTGAACTTAAAGTTATGCAAAAACAAGGAAATGAATCAGTTTGAATATAAATACCAAGGACTTTGTTTAATTCATGTGGAACATCAATGTGGCAGAATGCATGCAGAGTGGTATGTATGGTTGAAGTTCAGGCAGTGATGAACTGGACAGCCTCGAAAGTTCCTTCCGGCTCATATGTTCAAGACCCTGCATGCCTGGGAAGCTCCAAGGTTGCCCAGCAAGGTGATGACAGACCCTCTCAGAGTTAGGAGCACTTCCCAGACAGTGGGTGTTTCCCGTAGACAAGCAGCAGAGCTGTAGGTTCCATTAGAAGAGCCCTTCTTCCCTTGCCCCAGCCTCTTCCTGCCGTTCCTTGTCCTGGATGCAGCTCAGCCCCGGCTTCCTTTCTTTCTGCACACTGGCCCGAGCCTCAGCTGCATCTATCATCTGCTCCAAGCTCATTAAAATTATTTCTTTTTAGTTGCAAATGGGCTGTTTATGATGATCATTATTTGAATGGTCTGCGCCGGGCTCCGGGCTGTCTGTCTGCTGCTGATGGCCGGTTAATCAGATGAGTCTTCTCCCCGCCTGGGCCTGGCCCAAAGTCTGGGGCTGTGTTAATCATGGCTCCCCTAGGGCTGGGGGCTGGGGGCCGGGTGGAAGAGGATCCCAAGTTCTGCTTGGTCATCAAAGAGGGCCTGCAAGCTGTGTATGTGCCTGGGAGTTCAGACACTTATTTCTAAAACTCAGCTTCAGACGGGTGCTGGTTTATGTCTAAGAGAGTTTTTTTGTATTCCTTCAAAATAAATACAGTGCTATGAGTTTTTTTTTATTTAAATATGTTCATTTTAAAAGACTTGTCAATTCTCTCATTGGCCATCTTGCTTTGTTAATGTTTAAATAGTCTTGTCTTTTAGGGTGGGAGGGAGTGGTTTTTTTATTTTCTTTGCCTGTTAGAGTAAAACTTGGCAATACTCTGTCATCCTTTTATTTGGGGGCAGGGGTGTGATGCTGGGAAAGATTGAAGGCAAAAGGAGAAGAGGATGACAGAGGATGGGATGATGATTGGATGGCATCACCAATTCAGTGGACATGAACTTGGGCGAACTTTGGGAGATGGTGAGGGACAGGGAGGCCTGGCATGATGCAGTCCATGGGGTCGCAAAGAATCAGACATGACTTAGCAAATGAACAACAACAACAAGGGGGGTGAGATTTTTACCAACCTGTAAAATCCAGAGCGCATAGAATCACTGATCTAGGGGGTTGTTCTCTGCGCTCTCAGTTTATCTAAGTTTAATATCAACCAACACTTGCTGAACAGTTAGTACTGTGCTTGATGCTTTACACATTTATAACATTTAAAAACGGCTCCCTCAACATCCCCCAGCTAGTGAGGAAGGGACTGAAGCCCAGTGAAGAGCAGGACATTTTAATTTTGCCTTTATAATCCACCAAGGAGATAATTCACACCTGAATTATTAGGAATATAATTTGTTCCTTAGTCCCTGCTTGAATCAACTTACAACATGTTAATGTGTCCACCACATGAGATGATGTATATAAGGAGCTTTAGCATGTTGCCTGGTATGTGTAAGGACCTAGTTAGTGATAGTTGTGATTATTTATTTGGGCTTCCCAGGTGACGCTAGTGGCAGGAGACATAAGAGATGCGAGTTTGAACCCTGGGTTGGGAAAATCCTCTGGAGGAGGGCATGGCAACCCTCTCCAGTATTCTTGCCTGGGAAGATCCCATGGATAGAGGAGCCTGGTGGGCTATGGTCCACCGGGTTGCAAAGAGTTGGACACAACTGAAGTGACTTAGCACAATGCACGATGATTATTTACCATTGTTGTTGTTGTTAGTGTACTTACCATAGACAAGCGGCAAGACTTCAGGGTTGAAGGATGAACATAGATGTAAGACAATGTTGAGAAGAACGTAGACATCAGACACATCATCTGCTCCTCTAGGGATGAACAGGAAAGATAGCAAGAGCTGGGCTTGCCTGGGGCTGGAGTTGGAGGCCTGCTGATGTTCCGCGTCCCGTCTCACGCTGCCCTGTCTACAGTATGGATGCAGCAGACAGATTCGTGCCCACCAGCAGCCTGGGAGGTTAGGGCGGAGGGAGCTGGTGCACTTGCACGGTGTCATTGTCTGGTACAGCACATCAGACACTTGGACTTATCCTGCTCTGAGATTTCCTTTCGGAACCTGGGTTTGATGTTTTAAATAAGGAGTCAAAGATCAACCCCCATGAGGTTGCTGGGATGCTGGGAGAGTTAGTATCCCAGAGATAAGAACATTGTGTCAGATATATGATCATTCTAAATCATGTGATGTTAACCCAAGTCTCAGTTCTGTTTGTCCTGTAGCAATGTAAAAACCACACCTTTATCTTCAAGACAGATGAAACAAACTAAGAAAAACTGTGAGCATCCTGCCACAACTCCAGTTGACCATGACATTCTGGTTCCTTCCCTCCTGCCAAGTGAGGGTCCTTCCACCTGGCTGCACTACCTAGTTGGGTTTTGTCTACCTTTGATCAGTCCTATTGCTGCAAACACAGATCTCTCCCTAGTCACTTGATATTTTGGTCACAGTCAACTGTGGTTTCTTTATTGGAAACTGCAGTTATTTTTAAATGATGATAAACCAGAAATCTCCTTATTTTCTCTATCACCTTGGTAGACTGTCAGAAATTGTTGCTGTTTTCTCTCTCTCCTCTCCCATGACACCCTGTTCCTTACCTGGCTCAATAATTCAATGGGGCGTCTGGACTAGAAGTCCCCGCACCTTGGAGTTGGTGCACCCACTGCTGTGGCATAGAGTTGATTTCAGCACCTTGGAGAGCACCACACTTCGCAGTCTCTTGCCCCTCTATTTTAATGACTTTTTTTTTTTTTTTTTTGCCTCGACCTTCTCCCTTCTAGTCTCAATGATTTTCCAAAGAAGTTAGACATTTCTTCAGAAATAGAAAGTCCTTCCCTGATTTTTCCCAAAAACTCCATAGGCAGAGACACTTATTCTGGGTTTAGGGTAGACGCTCCAGCCTTCAGTGGGTATGAGGTTTATGGTGCTATGGTGAACTGCTGTTGAGCAGATTTACCGACTCTCAGACATGATATAAGACAATTACCATGCATTTTGTCTCTTAGAGGGAAAAGGATTTGCAGCGGGTTAATAGTACTTTTATTTCATTATCTAATGGTAAAAGTGTTTCATTGTGTGTGCAAGATGAATGCGTATTAGTGATGACAAATGGGGTCTTTCAACACGGTACCAGGCCTCGTCATACATATGTTAGATTAAAGAGTTCACCCTCGAAATACACTCTCGCATCTGCGTGTGTGTTTTTAATAAATCTGATTGCAGAAATTTATTGCATCACCGGATTTAGGAAATTATGGGGCTTGATTGCTGCAAATATAATCGGGTGATATATACAGAAATGCTCCTCGAGTTATGGTCCAGAAAAAAGCCCATCTCGGGATGGTGCAAGAAAGCAGCAGACCACATAAACAGAGCATTTCTTGAATTATGCAAATGAAATCCATGACAACTCATGGTGAATTGTACTCCCCTTGTGAAACTGCCACCGTTAAAGTGAAGAAAGCTGCGAGAGGGGTGATCAAATATACATGTACGACCAGCAGACATTGTCTGTCATGTGTGAGCTGGAGCGTCCCCCACTTCCATCCCTCCCTCTTTTTTTCTCTCCTTGGTGCATCCTGTAAAAACCTGGTCTGAAACCTTCATTGCACATAAGCAGGCAAAGCTGCTTCCAATCCTTTGCTCTGAATCCAGCAGTCTTCAATGAAATATTTCTTATACTTGAAGTGAACCTTAAATGATTTACTGCAGGATACACAAAAGGTCATCTTGCTTCTTATTGGCACCTTCATTTTTCCAAAATCTACTGAAATTAAAAAGCCATCTATATCTTAAAAGGCGTATTTATGAACCCTTAAGTGTAAGTAAGTCATAGTTGGAACAGTTCCCACCTCTGATATATGAAAGCTGTCGACAGCACTTTCTTACACTATAATATGCCCATACAATATGCCGCACTTTACTATTTTGACACGGTTTGGAGATGTTTTCTACAGTTACTGACAAGCTTATGCCATCACTCCCTTGGAAATTTAAGAGGTGGGGCAGAGGCGTAAGGAAGAAATGAAAAAAACAACTCCACCCAACTTTATGGGAGAGTATTGATCTGGCCTGACTTCTGACAAGCAAAAAAGCTGTCCTGGATTTTTTTTTCGGTTGCATCCCCAGTTTCGTAAATTATTCATTTGTGCCAGGAGTCAATATCCTGTCTTTTCTCAGCTTTTTTGTAAGTTAAGAAAACTTGTTTGGAATGCTGTTTTGTACAATGATTAAAAAGGAAAAGGAGGAAAAAAAAATCTTTTTCTTTTCTCTCTCTCCTTTTTTTTTTTCTTTTTTATTGTTCCAGAAGGAGCTTAATTCCGTCGCTTCCGAGCTGTCTGCACGGCAGGAGGAGAGTGAACATTCTCATAAACATTTAATTGAACTCCGCCGGGAATTTAAGAAAAATGTACCTGAGGTACAGTATAGTTGCTGTTATAGAATTAACTCAGTAGGAATGCAGATTTTTCTCCGTTCAAACTATATTTTGAAAACTATAGACATAAGTGACTAACAAGAAAAGAAGCTAATTAGCCACAAAGAAAAATTACAACCCTCAACGTTTCCGCATTTCTTCGTATAGTGGCACTCAGCCGTGCTGTCTAGAGTAAGAGCAGGACGCTTCTCCACGGAAGCCATTGTTTTTGAGGGCTCTGTACAACATCCATTTTCCCCCCACATTAACGTCCAAGTCAGATGCTTGGCCTTGACAGCAAAGACAATTTGTCTTGAGTTCCTGGTTTTGTTTTGCTTTCCCGTTGGCGTCTGGGAGATGGTGGCTGTAGACTATCACCCTCTCCAGCCCTTCCCTTAATCTCCCAAGTCTGAAAGTGGCACCCATTCCCCATAAATGTGCCTCATTCTTCACCCCTTCCTTTGCAACTCCAGCCACCAGCATTGTCTTTCCCAGCTGCTATGAAGGTGGTCCAGTTAATGACCAGCCCCCACAATGTAAGAGTCCCGCAGGGGAAAAGACGAGAATGGACACGTTTCTTTCTTCACAGGGGTGAATGTGTGAATTTTTTTTTCCTCCTCTATCAGGCCCCCTGTTGCTCCTCAAATTTTTTTTTTTTAATGATGGAAATAATGCAAATAGGAAGAAGAAAACCTCCTGACTCCATATAATGTTGGCAGGGATGTGACACATCAGAGGCATGAAAACGGGAAACAGACACCCAGCCCATTCCCAAAGCCAGCTGTGCCTCTCTGTGGTCAGCAGAGGGTGGAGCTCTCTGTCTCAGCCCACTCAGGTGGCTTGCATCTTGGAGAACCAAACAGGGTCTGCCATTCCGAAGGTATTAATGTTAGACCTAGAATGTTGATTCCATTCTGCCTATTGGAATCACCTAGGAGTCCTGTTGCCATCTTACTGATGGAGGAGGGGCCCACAGAAAGGTGGAGAAGACCCAGAACCGGCTACCCAGAAATCAGGCCACGCAGAGGGGTTGGTCTCTTAGCTGTGAAATCCTCCTCACATGTCATAAATATCTTGGGTTCTTCAAGGCAAGAGTGGGAAGTAGGTTCTAGTTAGGACTTGTCCCTGGAGCAAGTCTGGGGGGAATCAGGTTTGAGAGCTGAGAGAGAGTGCACTTGGAGAAGGGGTGGGAATCTCAGATCTGTGTGTCTGCCATGTTACAGCTTCAGAAAGACCAAGTCAAGTCCTGGGTTTGACTGGGAGCTAAGAAGACATGGGGAGATTCTGAGCATCCTTCCCTCCCCTCTTACAACAGAGAACAGCTTAGTCTTTAAACCGATTTTTTGCCCAGAGTGAGAGAACCAGAAGCTTTGTCTCTGAGTCCAGTGTCTGGGAAGCAGAGACGAAATGGCCACAAATCTCCACAGCCCACCATTTAGACCTTCCCCCAGGCCATGTGGGAGCCCCCAGGTGATAAGGGAAATCCAGGCCAGGTTTTAAGCCTCTGAGTTTGGCTTACATAATTTTAATACTGCATAATTATGCAATTATGTAATTAGGAGGAATAAGTTTCCATTCCTATTATAGTCGCGCCTCTGAAAATTCTCATTTTTGGAACTAGTCTCTCCTGATGGGGGAGAGTCATGCCAAGACTTTATTTAAGAACATCATCTGGCTGGTACCCAGCTCACCTCCTGCTGGTGCTTGTGCTTGGTTTCCCCCAGGGGTTAAGCAGACAGAAAGGGCGGTGGGCGTCTAGAAAGAGTTGGCATTGGTCCAGAGTCCCACCAACCTCACCACGGTTCTCAGATTTGAATCCCCTAAATTCATATGAGTGGGGGTTTGTGAACAGAGCCTGTTTGGAGAATCTGTTGACCTGCATTGAAATTCCAACTGTGCCACTCACTTGCTTTGGGACCTTCAAAAGTCAGCCACTCTCAGAGCCCCTGTGTCCCTTTCTGTAAATTCAGAGGAGATAAGCCCCTTCCAATACTTCCGTTTCCTGAAACCCAGACCAGAGGTTTTCTGTTGATGTGTTTTATTTGGTTGGTAAAAATCTCTCCAGTTTTACAATGAGTTATCAACATTTAGCATCTCTGATTTCACCCCAAAACTCGGATTTCCGATCTCTTTTGAGACCATTTGGTAGAGCTGGCCACACAGAGGCTCCACCCCCACACAGCAGTCATCAGAAACAGCCGAGCAGCTGCCACCCCCTTACAAAGGCGCTGTGTTCTCCTGAGATTTGCCACAGGCCGCCCAGCCTGTCTCCCTCCTGTCCTCTTCCTCCAGCCTCTGTGGGCATTTGAGTTTATAACCTGCAACCTGGGTCTACAGGAGTTTCCTTTTCCATGCTCAGCCCCTGCACTCACAGTTCCTTCTGATCAAATAAATTCCCTAGGTTCACATGGGTTCCCTACATCTCTCCTTAGATCCCCAGCACACATCAGTAGTCAGTGGCTCTGAGAAGCCCTGGGGGGACCCCAGAACAGTGAGGAAGCATTCCCAGGACCCAGAAGAAGGGTTGTTTCCAGGAGCAACACCATCCTATTTCATAGTTAAGGGATTTATTCTTCACCTGACATAGGTATTCGGTGCATCCTTCCCTTTCCTGCTTTTCTCTGCTACCTGCTCCCTCTCCATTGTCTCGAGCCCCCCTCAGGTTCTCCTCCCACGGGGGTTTCTTTTGGACCATAGATGACAGTGGTTAGAGGAGTCCCCAGTGGGTCTCAGAGAAAGCTGGAGCATTTATGATCAAGATCTTCGGACCCTCAGTTCTAAAAGACCTTCCTCTTGCATGCTGAAAAGAACTCATGGGAGTCCACCAGGGGCATCCTTGGGGCTGGGAACCTCAAAGGCCCTTGAGGAAGGCATGAAATTAGGGTCCAAAAATAGGAGGCTCCCTTCTGAAGATAGCCTGGTGGCATAGAGTTTAGCAAACATTTATAGGGCCCTTCTTCTGAGCTGGGTCCCATGGCAGGTGACTCCACCAAGCCCCCAGAAACCCCATTTTCTGGTGAGGAAGGGGTGATAGTACAGGGCGGTGTTGCTAAAATGACAAATGCAGTCTTTGCTAGAGAGGGCGACTGAGTGGGGAAGCAGAAAGGGCAACCTCTGGAGACATCTCCCAAGCAGTGCCTGGAGGGCAGAGGTTTTCTTGAAGGATGTTAGTGACATGACCCAGGGCGCAGAGCCTCTCCAGCCTCAGCTCCAAAAAATGACCCCTGATGAGCCACCAATCACATGAGGTACTTTGCATAAAACAGCATTCCGTGATCAGATCCACTTGGGAAATGCTACTTCCTCTCCCTCTTCCAGAAATTCCCAATGTGCACTGTGTAAAAGGCTCCCAAGGGTCCTGCAGGGAAGAAACTTGATGTTGTGCTTGATGTGTTCTGATCAGACCTGGCCGGGCCCCTTTGTGTGTGTTTGGGTCTGTCTGTAGGTGTATATATGAGGAACCCTTATGAAATCTCATGGAGCGCAAGTCCCACGGGACACACTTGCTGATTTGGGGGACAACAGTGAGCTGCAGGCAGGGGCTGCTTGACACCACAGTGAATTCTTCGCTGATCTCTTTTACAGGAAATCAGAGAGATGGTGGCTCCTGTATTAAAAAGCTTCCAAGCTGAGGTAAGACCCAAGGCCTGTGGCATGTCACGAAAATACCCCCCAGTTGTCTCTCCTATCCCACCTGGGGTTCTCAGAGGTTTCCAGCAGCAGAGAAACTTCCCTGCCCCCATTGTAGACTGCCCCATGCCCTCCAGATCAGCCATAGTGTCATGATAAGAAAGGGTGCTCTGTTTCCCTTTGGTGGGATTGCTGCCTGCTCTGACATACTCCTCTCTACCACCCACCCTCGGAGTATATAAAATCTACTCCTTGCACATCTTTTCGTGCCAACCCATCGGGCCCTCGTTCCTTTGGCAGCAGCTGAACTGTCCTCAGCCAGTTGTTTCTCTTGCCTTCCTGGAGCCCTGGGATGGAGATGAACCTCCCCCGCATCTCCTCTTTGCTTGACTTGGTGACCAGGATTCCGAGAATGTCCACTTGTCTGGCTGGCGCAGGAGGTTGGCAAGGAAAAGAATGGAGTTACACTGAGTCAGGGGAGTGGAAGAGGGAGGCCATTTCTCCAACGTTCTGTCTTCAGGGGGCTCTTCTCAGTCTTCCCCTGGATTCAGGCAGGATGCTGAAAGGATTGGCCCTTAAGCACTCGCCAGTGGAGATACATTTTTAAGTCTGTCGTCCGCCAAGTGCCACATTACTTTAAATCTGTCTCTTCAGAACCGAGTAAGCACATAAGGCAATATTAAAGTAAACAATAACTGGATTTACACAAATGTCGCTGATTTCCATATTTTTCATCCTTTCATTTTATTACTGAGTTGACTGATGTGCTTATTTATTTATGGGGCCATCCGGTATTGATTCATTTGGTTGTGAGGTGCCTGAGCTGGAAGAGGGTGGAAAAAACCCAGAAAGAAGACCAATAATGTTAGGAATGTATTGTCATGGCTTTGTGTTTTGTTTTTTTTTTGTTTTTTTTTGTTTTTGAAAAGGTCCCCATCTGCCAGCTCACGGTCCCATGAGAAGCATTCAGCACACAAGCACTCTCAGACAGCTGATCCCTTGGTCCAGCCCCAAGACAGGCATTGAATGTTTCATGTAGAGCATTACTTTCTCGGCCATTCTCCTTGCTTGGCTTGGCATGGCAAAGCTTCTCTTAGCCACTTAGAGCCTCAGTTTCCCTATCTGTTAAAGGAGAATAAAAGCACTACAGATGTTTCCATGTTGTTCTGAGGATTAGATGAAATACAATGAAGGGAAAGAATTTAATGTAATTCCTGACACATAGCTGCTTGGGAGTGAAGAGCACAGACTCTGGGGTCAACCTGGATTTGAATCCTGCTTCTACCAGTTTCTAGCTGTTTGACCTTAAGCAGGTTGCCTGTGCCTCTATGCACAAGTTATTTGTGTCTCTGGGCCTCTGTGTCACACTCTACAAAATTGAATAATAATTATACCTATTCCATAGGGTTGTGAATGAAGAAGAACAAAGTTAATACAGAGTGTTCAGAACGTTACTTTGTGTGTTAAAAGCCTTACTATTTTATTTCTGTTATCAGTCACCTTCAACATAGGTTTCTTTGGCCTCCACTATGCCTGGGTTAGAATCTGCCTCTTTCCTAACTAGGTGTTCAAGGCTTTTTATCCAAAAGAAGGGGGTTTTCTGTCCCTAGAGGAAGCCAGCATGACTTATGTCATCTTTCGATGGGAGTAAGAGTTACACGTTAGATTTCGGCAGTGGTCAGAGAAGACCCAAGTGTGGTATGATGGAAAGTACATATGAATCAGACTCAGATGGGCCTGGCTTGAATCTTTCGCTAGTTGTGTGGCCTAAGGGAAGTTCCTCAACCTCTCTGAGCTGCAGTTTTTTTGGGGTGGTTTTTTTTTTTTTTTTTGAGCTGCAGTTTTCCTCCTTAAAGGCGACTAACAGGAGGGCTTCTAAGAACTGAGCAGCGTGGAGGCAGTTGACATATGTCCGGCACACAGTTGATGCTCAGTAAGTGCAGGAGGAGAGAGAGAGTCTTAGGGCGGCCAGAAGAGACAAAGCTGAATTCTCATTTCCAAATCCATGTGGGATGTGGGATAGACACCATTTTAATAGCTGGCAATCTTCAAAGAACTTCGTTAATTTTTTTAAAAGGGTTTTCTATCATCCCTTTAATGTACCAAAAAGACTACATTTGTCTGGAGTTTTATTCCCAAAACCCCTGCTTTCTTCATGATCTATTGACTAATCCATTGCGGCCGCCATGTCCCTCCCAGTGCCTCAGGGGAGAAGCGCTGGCAAAGAAAGGTGTTAATAAAAAGCATCTTCTTCGTCCAGAACAAACTGCACACACACAGGCCGTTTATAATCCAAATTTGATTTTCATTTTAATTTTTTTAATGAGGGTTCATCCTTTATGCCGCTTCCCTCTCGCAATCCACCAGGCCCTGGGCTCAGAGCTGCAGATTCCCAAGTGGGCATTAATCACCTCCCAGGAATATTCCCTGAAGCGAACACCTTCCAGAGTCACATAAACTAACCCATAAAACGCCAAGGCTGAATATCGTACCCGTCATTCCTTCTCCCCAAGTGTGGGCCTCTTGTTGAAATATAACACATTCAAGTTCATTCCTTAATTTCACTCCACCAGCCCTGGTGTATACAGAATACAGACATCCTTTTATCTTTTCATACTATGTATGCGGGGGTCTTATTTTCTTTTTCTTTCTTTTTTTTTCCCCCACCGTGCTGGTGGTGGGAGGGAGGCGGAGAGGAAGTGAATTTGCCCTGCTGTGAATTGAGGAAGCTTTCCCTCTCCGCCTTGATTGCTTAAAGGACAGTCTTGATTCCCCCTGCTCAGGGAAACAAAGACAGCCAGAGAAGGTGGCTTAATGGAGACAGCTTGAAATGGCCAAAGTTTGAATATCCTTGTGCGCAGAGAAAAGAGCAAGACGAAAGCCCCGCTAATTACAAAAGTTGCTTTATGAAAGATAATTCAAAGCAATAATTTAGCAAACATAATCAAGTCGCACAGATGGGGTTGTTGATGGATGGATTGCAACATGCAATTAGCAGTTCTCGCAGTTACATATCATTAACCCTCCGAGCACAAAAATTATTTTCTCATTATTAGTTGAAAAGGTAAAATTAAGCTGACTAGACAGTAAAGGAACAAACTACAATTAATTACCTTCATTTATTACAGTCATTATTTTAAACTTATTTTTACTTGGAGAGAGAGACGAAAACATCTAAATTAAAAGTTTTGTTATGCTAAATCAGAGGTGAAACTTTGCTAAGGCGTGTGTGCCGTGGCCCAGCCAGAAGACGGCAAGGCCACTGCGGGGAGAGGTTTTCTTTTTCCTTCCTCTTCCACCATGAAGATGTGGCCTGCATGGCGGAAAACCCCTTCCATTGAGGTGGAACAGGCTCGTTCACCTGGGCCTGATTGAAACACAGCAGTTTGGGAACCAAAGAGGCAGAGACAGCCTCTGATCCCCAGGGAAAGTGAGAGAGAGTGGTGGTCAGACACCCAGGGTCTGAGTCCCACCTACCACTGCTTGTGTGACTTTGACCAGTGTCTTCCTATCTCTGAGCCACTGTTTCCTGCTGCGTAGGGACAGCTGTTCAGATCACGTGAGGTTCAGTGAGATTCACTGTCAAGAGGCCAGCAAGTCGCTTGCTCTCACTGTGGTGGGGGGTGTCTGGTTGCTTGGGCCTGAGGTTGTGGTCTCCCTGTCCTCTCAGGATCAGAGGGAGCTCGTGTGGCGTGACCGCCTTTTAGGAGCTCGGCGAGGGGGTCGAGACGCCACCTACCAAGAGACGGAACGGGTCCTCAGTCGAGCCCATGCAGTCATTTATTCACTCAACAGACATCTGCTGAGTACCTGCTGTATACCAAGTATTGTTCGAGATACTGGGCCCAGTGAAGGTCTCAACCTGCTAGTCAGCCTGACCATTCTTCTCGGGGTGAGGGAGTTGGGCAAACATTTGTGCCAGAACTTGAAGGGCCACCTTTCTCCTTGGTGCCTCCAAGGCCCACTCAACAAATACTTATAATATCCCTAGGAGTTCAGTGCCCATGACTGAAGCGACATGTCGCGGTCATGTCCCTCCCAGAGATCCCCTTCGTTTGCTGAACTTCAGGTTCACACTGTCCCTACGGTGGCTGCATGTCTGTGCTGTGTCCTGGCGTTCCCCCATCAGGAGGCAGAGCCTGTGTCTCCATCCTTTGAATATGGGCCTTTAGATTGGTTTTCACTTGAGCCAATAGACATGGCAGAGGTGGCCCTGTGCCCATAACAACAGAGGCCTCAGCCAGCCTGGGGTTTTCACCTCCTGCCTCCTCTAGCCCAGCCTTCCCGTAAGAAATGTGACCACCTGGAGGCTCCCTGTGGTGAGACGGCCAGCCTGCCTGGAGAGGCCCTGAGGGATGAGCGTCCACATGGCAGAGAGAGGGGCCGGGGACACCAAGGCACCAGACGCAAGTCAAGGAAATGCTGGCCATCAGCTGCCATCTTGCCATGACTGCCTGAGAGATGACAGGAAAGAACCACCCCACTGAGCCCAGTCAACCCCCAGGACCATGAAGATAAGACATTGTTATGAGCCTTTGCATTTGGGGTGGGTGGTTACACAACAGTAGGTAATTAGAACGCCTGGATTTACAGAGTGCCAGTTCTTTCCTCTCCACGGATCCTCAACTCTCATCTCCCTCTCTCCTCTTCTTTTCTTCCACCTTCTTCTATGTTTTCTCCTGCCCCCCCCCCAGCCCCTCTCCTTCAGCCTTTGCTACATTTTAGCCTTCTCATTTCCCCCCAGCACCAGTTCCTTAGATCACCACCTCCATGCAGAGCACTGCTTTCTGCCCTCCCGATGCCCGAGGGAGGGTGATGGGTGCTCCCAAGGCAGAAGCTGAGGCACACAGACAGCAGGCAGCCTCCTCAGCGTCGAGCCTGGCGTTGCCCTCCAAGGGCCCAGGTGGGAGTGTCAGCAGTTCTGAGCTTTCGTCTCTTCTCCTTTGTGTTTCTTCCCATGGAGTTGGGGTGCATCTCCAAGGCAAACCCCAATGGCTAAAGGAAGTCTAGAGCAGACGCAATTGAAGTTCTATCTGTGGAGGAGCAGAAGGGTTATGTTGAAAGAGGAATTTGCAAGAAAGCAAAAGAGGAGGCCTTGCTGCCTTCCCTGTGGGTAGTTAGGTGGCAAAGAATGGCATGATACCCACCAGCCTGGCACTCCTCTCCTGGGTGTTGGTTGGATGAGTGGATGATTCAGTCAACAAATAAATACATATACCTTTCATTGAGTGAGTTACCCTTTACTGTGCCTTCTCTAGAATGGGGTGATGACGCTTGGACAGCCTGATTCATGTGGGTTTCAGGGTGCCACCCTGGTCAGAGATGTAACAAGTCATGATCTCCTGTGTTCTGAGGCATTCCAGACCCTTTCCCACAGGTCTCATGTAGCCAGAGGTGCCAAACACAGTCTACCAAAGGGAGTCCCCTCACTTTCAGGTGGGCAGAGGACTAGAAGTTCCTTCTTTTGCCCATATCCACCTGCCAGGATGCTAGTGATTGATCAGACCCAGGTTGGACCAACAGGGCACCAGATGAGAGAGAGGCCAGGATATCTGCTGTGTGGCCTCCGATTTGAACATCGCTGAGACTCAGTTGCTTACTCTTGTAGTCACTCAGGAGCCAGGCTTGGCCCTGAAGGAGGGCCTTGCCTTTGCTGGAGAAGTCTGCTGACGTGACTTTTATTGCACGTCTACCATGTGGTGCACAATTTCTAATGGTTATTTTGTGTGTTCTTTGTGATGTTTCTATTAAGCTAGGTTTTATGATTATCTCCACTTTACAGATGAGGTTCAGGGGAGACGACTGACATCCATTTAGTACCTGAGACAGGATGAGAACCGAGGTGGGCATGAATTCAGGCTCAGGAGGGTGGTATGGGCTGGAGAAGGCACTCGGGGCAGAAACCCCAGGCCATCTGGCCCCTCCCGGCCTCTCCCCTCAGCCAGTAGACAGCCTGGCTTATTCCCACCTCAGGCGACGTGTCTGCTGTTCTCTTACCTGGAATGTTTTCCCGGTACTGTCTCTTGACCCAATTAACTCCTTTCAAGTGTTAGATCCTCCCAAGAGTGAGGAAGCTCGCCCTGGTTGACCCCAACCCCTAGTCAGGCTTGGACTCCCATCTTTCCCAGCATGGCTCCCCACACTCACCCAGCATGCCACGTAGCATAAGTCGTGTTTGTGGGTGTCTCATCATTCAGGGCCCCGGGGCTCCTTGGCTGTGACTCTGCCTGAGCGGGAGCCACAGGAGGCTTTAGAGCAGAGGAGGGCCCGGCTGTGACTCCAGCTGTAACAGGATCCCTCAGCCTCCTTATCATCTCCTCATGTGGGGGGCTGGGGGGTAGGGCTGGCCTCTCAAAAATGACAGAGAGGAGGAGACTCTATGCCTCACATGCCTTACCTGAGCCCCCACACCGCCTGCCCAAGCTCCTGCTCTCTGCCCCCATCCTGTGCCCAGAACCTGAAGTCATCATTGGCCTCCCCCACCTTCTGTCCCAGCCCCAGACTCAGGATGCCCTGCAGGCAGGTGTGGGTGGGAAGAGGTTCTGACCGGGACAAGGTCCCCAGTCCCTGTTCCTGAAGCTGAGCTGCCTAGGTGGGGCCTGGAGGGCACGTCCTCACAGCTCGGATCGCCTGAGGAGGGCACGGCCGGGTCCTAACTGGCCCCTGTGCTCCCCTCCTGTTCTGCATTTGCCTGCAGGACTCTTGCCCTTCCCTTTGAGTTGAGATGTAATTACAAGATTTTTTTGCCTTTTAACATTGTTTGCTATTTCAGCTGTCTTTGATGTCGTAATTCTCTTACTCCCGAGGTAACCCTTTCTCTGTCGCTCCCAGCACTGGCATGCCATCTCTTTGTGAGTCCCTTTCTCTGTCGCTCCCAGCACTGGCATGCCATCTCTTTGTGAGTGGGGCCCCCTTGGGGCCACACAGATGTTAGACACATGCAGTCCTGACCAGCCAGCAAAGCCAGGGGGAAGTGGCCTCACTGACCAGCGGGACCCAGCAGGAAAGATAAGCAGTGGGAACAAGCGTGGCTTTGGAGCCAGATTGGCACAGGCTTGCATCCTAACCCATCTGTTTGCCCGCTGTGTGATCCTGGGCAGGTCACTTAACCTCTCTGGGCCTCAACTTCCTTGGCTTTTAAATGGAGATAATGATACCTACCTCATAGGGTCGATGTGAGGGTTAAATGAGTTGACCCTTGCAAAGCTCCAAGAACAAAGCCCAGCACATAGTGAGTGCTCTTTGGACATTAGTCAGCGCTCCCAGCTGATGAGCTGAATTTATTCCTCCCACTTCTCCCCAGTCCCCATGAGGAAGCATCTGCTCTCACCCGTTCTCAGGTAAGGTAAGTGAGGCTCAGCACCCAGCGCGTGGTGGTGGGTGGTGACTCAGACTGGGACACCAGCCGGCAAAACTTCCCGTGCATTGAGCCACGCATCACCACGTCTCAGCGATATAGCAAGGGAGGCACCGCTGGTGTCATCCCCTCTGACAGGTGAGACGTTGCAGTTCAGAGAGGTTAAGCTGCTTGCTTCAGCTCACACAGCTCTTCACCAGCAGAGCAGAGGATGGAAGATGCAGACCTCAGCTTGGAGGGCTGAGTGGATCTCCCCAGGGAGCTTCGGGGGTACAGAAGGAGCTGAGAACACTCTATAGATTTTTCTGGAATTGATCAGTTCTACACTGAGGATCTGAATTAGACACTTGCAGGTAGTTAGGGGTTCGAAAAGAGATCTCTTTTTTCAGCCAGATCTGTGTCTTTTAGATAATGTCTTTGCTGAGCTTTTCCCAGGCACAATCTACCAGGGAAGCCCAGCCCATTGCAGAGAGCTGGATTCAAACCCAAGTCTGCATACTCAGCCCAGGACTTGGCATATAGCAAGTGCTCAATAAACAGGGTGTCACTTGCAAGATGCAGTGAGAAGGACTTCTGTCCACCCTTCCTATTCGCGGCTCACACGCGTATGTGCACACCTACTCCCCACCCCCTCTGATGACATAATAACTTTGATGAGGCAGGTTTTCTTGGCTCCCATAACCCGGTCTGGCCCTTCTGGCTTTGCCCTGCCCAGCTTGGGGTAAAACTTATAACGAGCTGAATATCCTTCTGAATTTAATATTAAGAACCCACCAAAGCATCATTGAACCTGTCACGCCATATTACAACCAAATTAAGAACCAGCAGCAATCCTCTTTCATTCAGTATCATATGCCTTATAAAGTAAATTATTAATGCTTTTTTCCCCCCAGTTAAGCAGTTATTTGCAGTTGTTCCGGGTATTTCTCATTAGAAATAACATCATCTAAAGAATGATATTGATTGATTTTTTTAATCTTGGAATCATGGACGTGAGCCACATATTTATATGACATTCCCTTTAACTAGAATTCTCATGCTTTATTTTTATATTATTGATCTTTTTGACACGAATTGCTTTTTGGCCTTGTGCGAACGTTGTAAGCTTTCCGCCTGCAGAGGAATGGGTCGGCGTCTGGGCCGAGCTGGGAAGAGTGATCGCTCCAGCGGCATGGCGGTAACATTCCCGCACATTTAACAACAATTAGTCTGTGCTGATGCCATGGTAGGCTTTCGTGTATGAAAATTTACAAGCCTTTTAATGGACTGCATTATGGAAGGCCATGCGGGGCCAGTCGGTGGGGAGATGAGGCCGCCGGGCGCGCATTCATCTCGTGGCGCTGTCAGCCAAGCATCTCTTAGCGCTCCTGTCTGCCTGGAGCCAGCGGCGGGCTGAGCGACTCTCCTGCAGCAGCCAGCACATCCCCTCAGGGCATGAGTGCCCATTCCTGTGGTCACTCGGACATGCATTCAGTAGATGTTTCTTGACACCTGCTGTGTGCCAGGCCTGGTGTTCAAGGGCCAAGGTGGTGAACATCGTTGACTCACGTGCTCAGGAAATCTTGACAGCTAAGCTCCATTGTGTGCCAAGAACCATGCTAAGCACTGACGCTAAGAGGTTGAGCACAGATCATTCTTCTGGCTCCTGTAATGTGGAGCGGAAATGACAGAAGCTTCGATCCGCCCAGACTTGGGTTCCGATCACAGCTCTCTCTTTGACCAACGGTCTCAGTGAACCTCAGTTTCCTTGGCTGTGAACTGGGAATGGTAACTGCCCCTACCACACAGGTAGGCTGGGAGGATTCATGCAGGTAGAGAACTTGAATGGTTTTGTGTGGCGTAAACCTCCCAGAATCAAGAGCTTTGCATCATGCTTTAGAATTGGTATGCCTTCCCCTGCAGCCAGCAGCCCTAGAGCACACGTCATGCCCATCCCTGCTTCCCTTCCAGTTTCACTGAGACCTTCAGTGTTGCAGACATTTATTCTGCACCTGCTGTATATTAGGGTGAGTTCCAGGCTCCAGGGATGAGGCTGTGAGCATCTATAGATACCCCTGCTGTCCCCAGGGCCCGCACAGCTGAATGACAGAAACAGCCAGACACACACTCTTCAGGGCCAGCAACGATCATGGTTATGATCGAATTTCATATGAGTTTCATCCTTTAACCCTTTGTTATTCAGAGCGTGGTCTGTGCGCCGGCAGCATCTTCATCACCTGGAAGCATGGTAGAAATGCAGTTTTATTGGCCCCCCACCCCACCTCCCAGGTCTCCGTACTCAGAATTCGCAGTTTAACAAGGTCCCCTCGTAAGTCAACTATATTTTTTTTAAAAAGCCTCAATAATTTGGTGATTTGTGATTCGTATGCTCATTAAAGTTTGAGATCCTCAAACTGCCCATTGAAATCTCCTGAGGACTTTAAAAAATACTGAGACCTGGGTCTCTCCCCACAGTGGGTGGCATTCTATCTGGTGTGAGGCTTGGACATCAGGATTTTAAAAGCTTTTGCTGGTGATTCTAATATTTGAGATGTTCTTGCCCTAGAAGCTCACCATCTAGTGGAGGAGACGGATACATGGAAATAACCAGTCATGTGCTGGTCAATGTAGAGCTAGCTGTCAGGGGAGTCCTGACTTCTGTGGTGTAAATACTCCCTCTAGGAACAATTTCAGGCTGGCAACATGGAGTGGGGAAGAGATATGCAGTAGCATCTCAGATAGCGTTTCCACCACAGACATAAAAGCTATGCATAACCTCAGAGCCCCAAGAGTAGTAATATATTACCACATAATTAGGAAGTGATGAGTTCTGAATATGTATTCCCTCTTTTTTTCAATCTTTTGTGTTAAAATACACATAACATTTATTACCACCTTAACCATCTTTAACTCATCAGTTCAGTGATATTAAGTACATTCACACTGTTGTACAATCATCACCACTATCCATCTCCAGATCTTTTTTCATCTTCCCAAACTGAAACTCTGTTCCCATTCAATAGTAACTCCACATTCCCCGCCCCTGGCAACCACAATTTTAAACTTCCTGTCTCTGTGAATTTGACTGCTCCAGGCACTTGATAGAAGTGGAATCATCCAGTATTTGTCTTTCTGTGACTGGCTTATTTCACTCAGAGTGTCCTCAAGTTTCATCCAGATTGTAGTACCATCATTTTTAATGTAATTTATGTATTATAATCGTAGGTTTATACGATTTAAATTTTTAATTAGGGCCATTTTAACAACCAGCTTGTAAAAGTCCAGAAAATTTAACAGTCGGCTTTGGCAAGCTGCTACAGGTAAGCCCCCGCACACCACTGGAAGTGCAAGTGAAAACAGAGAGCCAAACGGCAAGCTTTAGGACAGGGGTCAGCCAACTCTGGCCCTCAGGCCAAAGCCTGTTTTTATAAAGCTTTATTGGAACACAGCCATGCCCACTCATTCATGTATTGTCCATGGCTGCTTTCCCACCACAGCCGCAGAGCTGAGTCGTTACAACAATCTGTATGGCCTGCAAAGCCAAAACTATTTATTATCTGGCCCTTTACAGGAGAAGTTTGCTGGCTCCTGCTTTTTGGTGTACAGGGAGTGGGAGAAAATTATTACTTATTCATTCGGTTACTCCATCAGCATATACAGAGCATTTATTCTAGGCACAGGAGCAAATAAGACAGAGTCCATTCCTTTCCAGAGCTGACCTTCTGGGAGAAGACAGATGTAATTCAGGCCCTCGCACAGCAAGTAAATATATAATTATCGTCGATAGCAGTGGCTGTGACACAAGCTTCATGGGGTTATGAGAGCATCCTGGGATGTCAGGGAGGACTCCGAGGAGGAAATGACTGTGAACTAAAGCATGAAGCGGAACATTCTAGCCACAGGAGGGGTGGAATGGCATGCCTCGTAAAAGGAGCAGTGTGTACTAATGCCCTGAGGGAGAAGGGAAGTGAGAATTTCAGGGCTGAAAGCCCGGGAGAGGTGGCCAGAGTCCCTAAGGCTCTCACCTGTGCCCTGGCTTCTACCCAACCCCCATCTACCCTGCCAAGTGCAGCATCACCTTGAGCAAGGCTTACCCTGGTACACTGGCCCCCTCTGCCTCCCCGCCCTCAAAGACCACCTTACCTCCTAAATTCCTTCTATCTTCCTTCTTCCTGGCCTTAGACCCCACAGTGTGACAGGCAAAAGTCTCTTATTTAGTTTCTCCTTGAGGTTTATAAACTCCTGCCCTCTAATACAATTCTTCTCAGCACAACTACAAAATAACAACACTTAATTAAAACGTAAAGCCAAATATTTGTGGATCAGCCAAATCCTATGTCCTGGAACTAAGCAGAGGCCCCGCCCTGAAACTCACGGACTGAGACACAGGCAGGGTCAGAGGGTGGCAGGGGGTTTCCATTTCTTGAGCACCTGCATGGCACCATACTCAAGGCTGGTGATCTGACATCTGGAATGTTTTGGGATATTCTGGAGAATCCTAAGGAAAACTGAAACTC
Source organism: Cervus canadensis (assembly GCF_019320065.1). NCBI lineage: Eukaryota > Metazoa > Chordata > Mammalia > Artiodactyla > Cervidae > Cervus > Cervus canadensis. The sequence continues at coordinate 123,309,003 of NC_057386.1, read as the reverse complement.
AGGTGGAGACACAGATCACATAGCTGAGAAGTAGACGAGATGGGATTCGAACCCATTGTGTCTGCAGTAGCCACGGTGGCTCATTCCTGCAGCAACGACATCCAACATAGCAAGAGATTATTTCTCAGTCACATCACAGTCTAGTTGTGATTAATGGTGCAAAGGGGCTGTGCTGCTCACAGCCATTCAGGGATCCAGGCATCTCCTGTCTTCTGCCTCTGCCTTCACTGCATTCCAGAGTCCCCTTTGCTTAAACAGTACGTGGGGAAAGTTCTCAAGGGCCAGACCTGGAAGCGGCCACATCGTTTCTACTCACACTTCCTTGCTGCTGCTGCTGCTAAGTCACTTCAGTCGTGTCCGACTCTCAGCAACCCCATGGACAGCAGCCCACGAGGCTCCTCCATCCATGGGATTCTCCAGGAAAGAGTACTGGAGTGGGTTGCCATTGCCTTCTCCCACACTTCCTTGACCAGCACTCAATTAGAAGGTCATGTCCAATTTCAAGGGAAGCTGGTGGAAATAGAGTCTAACATGTGGCCAAGAGGGTGTTGAAAAGAAAAAATGGAGCTAGGTGAGTACATAACCCTGTGTCCTGCACTGTGGACTCGCTGATGGGTGAAGTAACTACCTCATTAGCTATTGGAGAGTGGGATGGGGCCAGGAAAACAGTAGGATGAGTACATTTTGTACAAAAGAATAGGAAATGAATTTCAAGGAGTGTGTCAAGTCCAGGAAGCAGCAGAGCAAGGGCAAGGAAGAACTTTTAATGATCTGGTAGGTGTTATAAAGCTCCTGCTCTGTACATATCTCTGTGCTGGCCTGGCTAAGAGAACAAATGAGCTTTGTCCAACAAGGAGGCCAAGCCACCCACTGGGAGCCCATGTCCGCAGTCAACTAAGAAAAAAAGCAAATGTGAAGTTAGAGCAAAATGTCCCACATGTGCCAAGAAGAAAGTGACTGCTTTATCTGCAAGCAATCAGAGAAGACTTCCTGGAGGAGGTGGAATCCCAGCTCAGGTTAGGAGGACTAGGACAGGATGGAACACAGAGAACGAGGTGTGGTAAGAGTACAAGTTGTCTTGGCGCCAGGCAGACCTGGGTTTGAGCCCCAGTTTGAACACTTGCTGGGTGATCTTAGGTCACTTCCCTTCTTCCCGACTGTTTTCTCATCAATAGATGGTTCCTAGTATACACAGGCTTATTGTGAGGATTAAATGAGATGGTCATGTTTGCAATGTTTATTAGCTCAGTACATTACACACGGAAGGCTTAAAATGAACAATTATTTCCCAGTGACTATTTGGTGAGTTGTACCATGTTTCTGGAGCTACGATATGTAGGGAGGTAAGGGAGGGGAAGAGGCAAGGAAACACATTTGGACAGGACGGGTCTGCAAATGCTGTGTTAAGTCTGTACTTTGAGATGACATGGATAAGGTGATGTGGATTCTCTTGATGTATGAGGACAGCATAACCAGGACGCTTTTCTAGAAAGATCCCTCTGGAGGTGAGTGGGGTAGGAGAGGGTCGACTTGGAAGTCAGGGTCTGGAACACTTGAGACACGTGGCAATAATGGTGTCCTGACTTGAGGCAGAAGCAGAGGCGTGGCAAAGAGAAGGCTGGTTCAAAAGAGTTTGGATGTGGGGGCCTGGCCTTCAGGTGGCTGAGGGAGATAGAAGGGCCTGAGTATCGGGCTCCAGGGGTCAGTGGGGATGACACTGTTAGCAGAAGAGTCAGAGGCAGAAGTGGTTTCTTAAAGACAAGCCCAGTTGGTTTAGACACCTAACCTCCAGGAGCCAGGGAGGCCTTGGCTCAACCCCAGCATTCTAAACACTTTACAGATATCAATTTATTATTCCCTGTGACCTCCCTATAAGGTAGATGTTGTTTTAGCAATATTTTACAAGTGAGAAGAATGAGGCACAGAGAGGTTGGATAACTTGCCCAAGGTCACACAACCAGTAAGGGGCAAAGACAAGATTTGAACCCAGGCAGTCCAGATTCAGAGTTCTTACCCTCGATTGTTATTTATTAAGCACCTACTGTGTGACAGGCCCTGGGGATCCAGTAGTGAACAAGAGCTACTTTGCCCCAGGCTCCAAGAATCCCACTCAATTTCAGAAAGGTGGCTCTGTTTATAGGTGCAGATGAACTGGCCCCAAGATACTCAGATACTGAGCAAGACCACGCAGCCAGTTGGCGGCAGAACACCTCTCTTTATTCCAGGCTTTATGTGCTTCCTACAACGCCCCATGTCCACAGGGTAGGGACACTTTGACAATTTAACCAGTCAATTATAATAATATTTTTCTCTCGGAATGTTTAAAAGAAAAAAAAAGTTGGCTTGCTAAGGTATAATCATGGCTCAGAGGCCAACCTGACATTAGTTATTAATTAGGCCATTATGCATTCCACAGTGATAATTGCTTTGCTGCAAAGTCACCAAGCATGAAACGGACCCAGCACAGAAACGCAATCTATCAATCTGAGAAGTCGCAGCCCAGTTACGTTCTCTCACCTTGAGTCGGGTGTACACCGGAGCGGGAAACAAAAAGAAATTAATGATACATCAATAGGCAACAGCAAGCTGGTCCCAGCCCGATCCTGCCCTGGGATGATCACATCCCTGGGCACAGGGATGGCATTTAAGTGAAGTTTATCAGTGAAAATGCCTATTTCTCTTTGATCTAGCCAGTGGAAATCTGTTCATCTCCTTTCCCTTTTTTTTTTTTTTCTTTTTCCATCTTGGGGAAGGAAAAAAGCCATCTGTTTGCCTCGCCTGTTGCTTTTGCAATGAGTAGGTTGAGGGTATAGCAGCTGCCAGGGCTGCCCAGGTGTTGTGAGCAACACAGCACCTCCGCCTGTCTTCTGTCTCAGTCTGGGTTCTGTCTCTGGCCTTGGTGGGCCAAGAAAGGAGACCCGCCCTGAGCCTCCAAGTGAGAGGCGTCAGTGTTGAGGACAGCTGGAGTTCCATCTTAAGAGAAAAACTTGGGGTACAAGAAACAAAAATCCACCCAAGTTAGCCTACATGAGAAACATTTATTATAATATTAACTATCTGATATTAATGGGGTATCTGTTGTCTGCCAGATGCACAGTTATGCCATTTAATCCTCCGTCTTGTGAGAGACGTTTTGGTATATGAGGAAACTGACTCATCAAGATAAAGTATCTTGCCGAAGGTCCCACCACTAGTGGTAGGATTGAGATTCAAACCCAAGCTCATGAACACAGCACTCTGCTGAGACCACATGAGGAGCACAGCTGGGCTTCCAGAGGATGGGACAAGGAACCAAAACAGCTCATAAGCAAAGAGGGTGCTTCTACAAGGGGTGAGAGTCCTTGTTCTGCCCTCTCTGTGGGCCAGCTTTCTCATACATGATAGATGGAAGTGCCTGCCCATGACAGCCATCTCAGTCCCCACATTCACCCTACTGTCACTGGAGCTAATTACCTAGACAAATAAAAATCAACCAGTCTCAGATTTAAACTTTTAGGATAATGAAGATGAGTGGCATGGACCCAGCTCTATTCTTTATCTGGCCTAATCCTGGTCTGAGGTAGTTGCTATTATTAGCCCCCTTTTACAGAGGAGAAAACTCAGAAAGGTTAGGTGACTATCCTGAGTCACAACAGCAAGTAAGTCATAGAACTGAGCCCAGTTGATACCCTTCTAGACCAGGGATTAGCAAAGTATAGCCATAATATAGCTGGGTCAAACCCAGCTCCCTTCCTGTTTTTGTAAATTAAGTTTTATTGGCACACAGCTACACACTGTCTGTGGCTGCTTTCACTCTACAAGGACCAAGTTGAATAGTTGATAGACCATATGGTGCACATAACCAAAAATATTTACTCTCTGGCCCTTTACAGAAGAGGCAAGATCAAACCTATAAATTTTGAGTTAGAGAATGGGTATCGAATTTGACTTAGAGAATGGGTATCTTCCAACAGTCATTTCTTTCATTTGTTCTTCCTTCCTCCTTTCTTCCTCCATTCTTTTACTCTTTATTATGGACAAATTCAAATATGTGAGAGTTAAAGAAAATAAAATAATGTGACCCAGTTTCAATGACTGTTCACTCATAGCCACTTCCCTTTTGCACCGCTGGATTATTCTGAAGCAAATTCAGGTCATTGTATCATTTCACCTATAAATATTTTAGTGCATGTTGTTGTTTAGTTGCTAAGTCATGTCCAGCTCTTGGGCTGTAGCCCAGCAGGCTCCTCTGTGCATGAGATTTTCCAGGCAAGAATATTGGAGTTGGTTGCCACTTCCTTCTCCAGGGGATCTTCCTAACCCAGTGGTCGAACCCACATCTCCTGCATTGCAGGCGGATTCTTTACCACTGAGCCACCTGGAAGCCATTTTAGTGTATATCTCTGAGAAATAAGGAATCTCTTTATAAACATAACCACAGTATCATCCAAAAATTTTTAATACATTTCTTTTTTTAATTGAGATGTATTTGATATATAATATTATGTTGGTTTCAGGTATAGAGCATCAATTCATTTCAGTCGCTCAGTTGTGTCCAACTCTCTGCGACCCCATGGACTGCAGCACGCCAGGCTTCCCTGTCCATCACCAACTCCCGGAGTATACCCAAACTCATGTACATCGAGTCGGTGATGCCATCCAACCATCTCATCCTGTGTCTTCCCCTTCTCCTCTTGCCTTCAGTCTTTTCCAGCATCAGGGTCTTTTCAACTGAGTCAGCTCTTCGCATCAGGTGGTCAAAGTATTGGCATTTCAGCTTCAACATCAGTCCTTCCAATGAACGTTCAGGACTTATCTCCTTTAGGATGGACTGGTTGGATCTCCTTGCAGTCCAAGGGACTTTCGAGAGTCTTCTCCAACACCACAGTTCAAAAGCATCAATTCTTCAGCACTCAGCTTTCTTTATAGTCCAACTCTCACATCCATCCATGACTACTGGAAAAACCATAGCCTTGACTAGACGACCTTTGCTGGCAAAGTAATGTCTCTGCTTTTTAATATGCTCTCTAGGTTGGTCATAACTTTCCTTCCAAGGAGTAAGCGTCTTTTTTATTTCATGGCTGCAGTCACCATCTCCAGTGATTTTGGAGCCCCCCAAAATAAAGTCTGTCACTGTTTCCACTGTTTCCCCATCTATTTGCCATGAAGTGATGGGACCCAATGCCATGATCTTTGTTTTCTGAATGTTGAGCTTTAAGCCAACTTTTTCACTCTCCTCTTTCACTTTCATCAAGAGGCTCTTTAGTTCTTCTCTTTCTGCCATAAGGGTGGTGTCATGTACATATCTGAGGTTATTGATATTTCTCCTGGCAATCTTGATTCCAGCTTGTGCTTCATCCAGCCCAGCATTTCTCATGATATACTCTGCATATAAGTTAAATAAGCAGGGTGACAATTTTCAGCCTTGACATATTCCTTTTCCTATTTGGAACCAGTCTATTGTTCCATGTCCTGTTCTAACTGTTGCTTCCTGACCTGCATACAGGTTTCTCAAGAGGCAGGTCAGGTGGTCTGGTATTCCCATCTCTTTCAGAATTTCCCACAGTTTATTTTGATCCACACAGTCAAAGGCTTTGGCATAGTCAATAAAGCAGAATGTTATGTTTTTTCTGGAACTCTTGTGGTTTTTTGATGATCCAGCAGATGTTGGCAATTTGATCTCTGGTTCCTCTGCCTTTTCTAAAACTAGTATGAAAAGATATAGAACATAATGATTCAATATTTGTATATATTGCAAAATGATCACCACAATAAGTCTACTTAACATTCCTACCACACATAGTTGCACTTTTTTATCTTAATAGTAGTTTCTTAATACCTGGTACTCAGGCAATGCTACAGTGTCCCTTATTGGCCCCTAAGTTTTTAAATCATTTTTTGGTGTATACCAGGATGGTAGTCATGTATGGATGTGAGAGTTGGACTATAAAGAAAGCTGAATGCTGAAGAATTGATGCCTTCAAATTGTGTTGTTGGACAAGACTCTTGAGAGTCCCTTGGACAGGAAGGAGATCAATCTTAAAGGAGATCAACTCTGAATATATATTGGAAGGAATGAAGCTCCAATACCTAATTTGAAGAGCTGATACATTGGAGAAGACCCTGATGCTGGGAAGGATTGAAGGCAGGAGGAGAAGGGGACAACAGAGGATGAGATGGTTGAATGGCATCATTGACTCAATTGACATCAGTTTGAGCCAACTCCAGGAGATAGTGAAGGACAGGGAAGCCTGATGCTATAGTCCTTGGAGTCGCAAAGAATCAGACGCGACTGAACAACAAGGATTCACACAGAATCCACACACTGAGACTGACTGACGTGCCTCTGAAATATGGCGACCAACTGGTTCGGCCCTGGACTGAGGGTTACCTGAGATGCAAAACTTTGGGTTTTAAAACAGAGAAGATCTTCAGGTACAAAACTTCACAGTAAAACTGGAAAAGTCCAAGACAAATTAGGACAAGTTGGTCATACTATCTCTGCTACACATTCTAATCTGTAAACATCCTGGCCATCTTTTTTTTTAACCCTGTGATCTCTGTGTGGAAATAACTGGGCTCTTTTTCCTAAAAACATTCCTCTGATCACAGCTGATTGCACCAAGGACAACATTAGTCTCAAGCGAGGTCAACAGTAATCAGTATCTCAAGAGTTTGAGTTTGGGACTAGTCCAGGAAGCCGAAAGCTGGCCTATAGAGAGCAGGGCCAGGGGACTTGCCCCTTGCAGAGGAACCACCCTCCTTGCTCTGAGCTATTCTGGTTCCTTGTCCCACTCTCTGGAAGCCCAGCTGTACTTTCTCTGGCTTCTCATGTGGTCTCAGGAGAATACTGTGTTCATGAACTTGGGTTCAAATCCCAGCCCACCACTCACTGTGGGACCGTGGGCAAGTCACCTCACCTGTAGCTGGGATTCGTTGCTTGTGTCACTGTGGTGTGGTTTGACCTGGTCCTCTGTCCTCTGTATTTGCCATGCATGGGCAGTTGGATCTAGAGGCTTGATCATATTCAGGTTTGATGTTTGAGGCAAGTCTATTCATAGGTGGTACTGAGTGTTTCCATCATACGGTGTATAATGTGCCTCCCAGTCAATTTCAAGGTGGCGGTGGGGGTCAGCTGGAGGCAGGGACCAACCTGATCAGTGACAAGCAGGTATGGCTACCTAGGGACACCTAAACCTCCCTCCCTCATATGTCAGGAGACCATAGATAATGTCCTCTGATAGTTAACCTTCATCATTAATAGTGGAAGCGGAAACTGAGAGATTTCATAGCTGTGCGAGGTAATTAAATTACTTACATGAATCCACTCACCCTTGATTATTTCCACGTTTCCCACCAAACATATGCCTCTCCTTCGTTTTCTGCCGTCCTGAGCTCTCAGCTGGAAGGATGAGGGTTGTGGGGCTTTGCAAGGGGGCTGCCTATCTTTGAGAAACAGCCAAGAAAACTGGGTTCCCCATCACTGCATTCACCCTGTAGGGCTTTCATGAGGATTTGGAGACTTAGGGTGTGTAAAGCACTTAAAGCAGCGCCTGGCACACTTTAAGCACTCAGTAAATATTTACTATTATTACTGTTTTCATTTTTTTATGCTGCTGTTACACAGGAACGGAGGCCTCTGTGGCCCCATTTTCTAATTTTTCTGGTGAGCTGGAAATCTCAATTTTTATGTATAATCTCCTGATCTCTAAATGTTGGCTAAAGATAAATATTTTTTAAAACATGAACAAAGTATATAACGAGATTTGGACCATGAGCCCCATGTTCACAACCTTGGGCTTAGAGGGGGTACAGTAAGCGTTGTCTGATTATACCAGATTGCTGCTGCTTTTGTATGTATTCAATTTGTTTCTTTCTTTTTGACAATGCTGGGTCTTCATTGCTGCGTGAGCTTCCCTCTAGTTGCGGTGTGAGGGCTTCTCATTGTGGTGGTCTCTGTTGTTGCAGAGCACAGGCTCTAGGGTGCGCGGGCTTCTGTAGCTGCGGCTCCCAGGCTCTGGAGCACAGGCTCCGTAGTCGTGGCACACGGGCTTCATTCGTCCACGGCACGTGGGATCTTCCCAGGTCAGGGATCAAACCCGCATCTCCCGCTTTGGCAGGTGGATTCTTTAACACTGAGCCACCAGGGAAGCCCCACGATTCCACCAGATTGTCTCTGACCTCAGCACATGCCACCCTGTCGCCCTCCTCTGTAGCACAACAACCTGCTCGTCCTTTGCAAGCCAGCACCGCCACCCCCTTGAAGCCCTCCTCTAGCCAGTGCCCCTGCAGAATAAACCCTTCCTTCCATGGTTCCCCCTCCTCAAAATGCTGCTTGCCTTCTGTCCTTTCCTGTGGTCTATGTCTCTCTTCTTCAGGGACTTGTGAACTCGGGCTATGGCTTATTCTTCTTGGTGTAGTGCTTAGCACATTGAGGATCATCATAATTAATAATAGCAAAACTAACATCAATTAAGTGTTGGCCAGGCTGTGTGCTAAGCAGTTTTTGTGTATATCACCTTTAATCCTTATCGTCATCCTCAGATATGGAAACAAAGTTTCAGAGAAGGCCAGTGGCTGCCCAGGGTCACAGAGAAGTGGGGGAACTGGGAATGGAATTCGACTGGAATTGAATCAGCCCACTGGGGGAAGCTGAGTCCCCGACCCCTGGCTGCACACCCTGGAGACAGAAGAGTGCCCTGAGTGTCCGGCTGCAGTTCTCACAGAGCTGTCTTGAGCCACGCTCCACAGACACCCAGAGATGATGATACTATATTTGAAAGCCTGGGCAGGTGGTGCTTCTGTGGCATTTGGGTGGCCGCCTCTCCATAAAGGGCACGTATGCTCTTTTAACTCAGCTCTTCTGGGCTGGCATTTCGGAGAACTTCCCGGGATGGCCTCAAGAGGAGAGACTACAGCCACCTGGGGCCCCTGCAGGCCCCCTGCTGCAGCAAGGATGCTGCGGCCTGTGTCCAACAGAGCCGGGGGCAGTGAGCTCAGAGGCCAGGTCAGGGTCGTAAGCCAGCTCACGGGGGGCCTGGCGCACAGACTCCTGGACTGCCCTGTGTTTCAGAGACTGGTTGTTGCCAGGCTGGCTGGGGTGGTTCTTGGCATTGCTGACCCTCAACCCACTCTGGTGATTTGGCTCCAATCCTCATGTTCCAGCGAGGGCTTTCCTAATGGCTCAGAGAGAGGGTAAAGAATCTGCCCGCAATGCAGGAGACCCAGGTTTGATCCCCGGGTTGGGACGATCCCCTGGAGAAGGGAATGGCAGTCCACTCCAGTATGCTTGCCTGGAGAATCCCATGGACAGAGGAGCCTGGCGGGCTACAGTCCATGGGGTCGCAAAGTGTCAGACATGATTGAGTGACTAACACTCACGTTCCAGCAGTTTCCACCTTTCACATTCCTTTCAATAGTGCCAACTTCTAACACCCTCAGATCCCTTTGCCGAGAAATCCAAGAACCGTCTGTGGATGGCTTGGCCAACCTCACTCCATGTTTAACACTGAACAAAGCATATCTTAACTGCTGGAGTCTCCACACATAGGCTGGATTTGGTGTCCCTACTGTCTAGGTGGGGAAACTGAGGCACAGAGAGGCCACGGAAGGATATTCACTCATCATTAAGTGCCGGTGGGTGCTTCACCTCCATGATTTGATGCTCCTGCCAGCCTGTCACATCATTGTACCCATTTTATAGTTGAGAAAGCTGAGGCACAGAAGGCTTAGTGACTTGCCCAGAGTCACACAGCCAGAGATGCAAGGTTTAGACGTAGGTCACTCAGAAGCTGACTCCAAAGCTTGTGTGCTTTCCAGCCCTTCCTCGAACCTGCGAGCCTTTATTAAGCCCCAGCTGTGTGCATCTCCTTGCTATCCTCCCGCCCTCACTCTCCCCTTTCCTCTGTGACCCAGTTAGCGCCGCCATTCCCATCAGAACACGACAGCCGAGCCCTGCAGGTCTTTCTCCACTGTGCCTGTGAGAGTTTCTCATCACTTTGCAAGGCACAGAATCCTCCAGGTGCTCTGAGTGGCCCCTTTCTGTGGTCCCAGGTAGACTTGAATTTGGGAGGGCCTGATCATGTTCATTCAGGGAGGAGAGCTCACACAGGATTTTGTTGCTATTTGGAAAGGCACTTTGGCAACCATGTGGGGCTGCCTGGACGCGAGACGTAGGACCAGTACAGGACACCCTGCTTATCACTCCTGTTTCTCCTAAGCCTGTGAAATCCCTGTTTGAAGGGTGAAGTTGAGGGAGGGGGCTGGTGGAACTCAAGAAGAATGTGGAGAAACCAAAGCGAGGCGAGAAATGGTTCCGGTCTAGGCCAGAGTGAGAACGCCACTGCCCAGGGGCCCCACACCTGTACTGCAGGTACGTGGGAGGCCGGGGTGAACTGCCGACCCCAGGCCTATCTTAATGCGAGACTGCTGCTTGGCCCCAGGCGGCAGTTGTCGGTGGAAATGTGGGCCCAGGCTGGCCAGATCCTCTGATTTTCCAAGAAAATCCAGCAATTTAGATCTCTTCTGGTTTTGAAATGCTGGCTCTGTATATATGCACACATTTTCATGCTCACAGTACTTTATGGAGGTGTAATTTGCATATGGTAAAATGCGCAAATCTTAAGTGTATAACTTGATGAATTTTTATGGCTCAAATATTTTTAAACACTGGAGGGTCCAAGAAAACATGTATCTGGACCTGGACCCATCGTCGATGACCCCTGTTGCGCCGTCTGACACCCGTGATCGAGGTAGGATGCTCACATAGTATCCCAGGGATGGGGGGCCGGCTTTTGGAGAGAACTCAGTGGTGACCCCATTACCACTGTGGCTGAGGGCACATGCTCTGGGGTCCAGGGAATGAATCCTAACTCTGCCCCTTGCTGTGTGACTTTGGGCAAGGTAGATTTCTCTGATGTCTTGTTTTCCCCACCAGTAAAATCAGGTAGATAATGATACTGACCTCACGGGGCTGGTGTGCAGATTGAATGTGTTAATGTAATCAACACTGAAAGCATTGCCTAGTGCCTAGTACCTGCCCTATACAATAGACTATTTCTTCGAGCAGTTTTAGGTTTAGAGAGAATTTGAGCAAGAGGTATAGAGCTCTTTACCCCAATTTCCCCTATTAACATCTTGCATTAGTTCACCACATTTGTTACAGTTGATGAACCAATATTGATACAGTATTATTAACTAAAGTCCATGATTGACATTAGGAGGTCACTTTTTCTGTTGTACAATCTTCCTTTACAAATGCATAATGTGTATCCACCATCACAGTATCATACAGAATAATTTCACTGTTGCTTGAAATCAGGAATTGTTAGTCGTCACTGCTGTGGTTTATGAATAACTTCTAGTGGGCATGCAGGAGCCCTATTCCTTGGTCTGCCTTGTAGGAAAACACAGCATATTCAGGCCTGAGAGGGGGACGTTTTAGGGGTAAACCTGAGTCTGTTCTAATTTACCAAAAACAGAAGCTACTCTGCCACTTCAAGTGGGAAGTTGCACGAATCCAGGCCCAAATTCTCTGCTGCACAGCTGGCTCTGAATCCAGAGAGGCGGTTCACACCCTGCCTCGACTCCTTCTGTGTGACTTGGAACCACCATATCAGCGTCTCTGGGCCCCTCACACAAGAACCATCCTCCCTGCCAGAACCCCCTCTGGGAGTGTGTGGAAGCTCAGATGCACTAATTCCTGTGGAAGGTCTTTATAAATTATAAAAAGCCCTAGATTAAAATTGGAAGGTATTATGATTATAATCAGTTATACAGAAAAACTGTGCTGTTGTCGAAACAGGCCTGGCTGTCAAAGGCTGAGCCACAGAATTCGGTTGCATACAGGGGCTTCATGGCAGTTGTCCGTGGCTTGTCCTCCAGGATGAGGTAGCCAGAAAGGCAGGCACACAGCTAGAGCCTGCCTGGACCAGCAAGGTCCAAGCTGGGGCACCCACCCCTGGGTTGTTTCTGTTCTCAAAGTCTGCCAGCCGAATGCCAATCAGCATGGAGCCATGTTTGTGATACTGGGAGCTCCCAAAAACAGCAAATTGGACACAGATGCTCCCAGTGCCCATGAGAATGAATCTCAGTCATCTGACTTCATATACTGGCCACACCCTGGGCAGGATGGGAAACCTCACTTCTGCCCTGCCCTCATGTATAAACGACTTTAATAGCTTTTCAACTCATTATATGAGCACATAGTTGATTTTTTTTTAATACCCCAAAGCAAAATGTATTTGTAAGGCACTAAAGAAAGCCTCCTGTCCCTTTTATGCTGGGAGCCCTCGGAAGAGAAGTGAAATTGTGTATTTGCTGCTAAAAAAAGCTCTGGCTTATACAATTTTAACAATAGAAAAATGATCTTTGTGCTTCAGTGCATGGATGCTTAAAGGAAAACAGGCAGTCTGTTCAGGTGGCTGGTGAATTACAAATGAGTGGTTCGCCTTTGTTTTGAGTGACAAGCAATTTAAATGCAGTCTTATGTGGAGGCCTGGAAATTCTTTTCCCCAGAAGAGAGAGAAAGAGCATGAGAGGAACAGGGAAAAAAAGCTTCCTTTTTTTGAACTGAGAGATTATATTAGTTGCCGCTGAGCAGAGGTGAGAAGTTAGAACTTCATTTGATAATTATAAAATCAGTAGTTTGTGATTGGACGTAATTGATGATTATACTGTTGCTAATAGCAGGCCTGCCAGCCTGCACTTGTGGGACATTTCATTTTTGCACCGCTTCCAAGCCGTGAAAGCCAGCCCGGCGAGGGGCACTGCTTATGAGATCTCGGAGCCTGACATAAATGCATTTGGGGGCCCGTATTATGTTGGATAAAAAGTGTTCATTAATGCCGACATTTGAAAACACTTTGCTCTGTGCCTTATTTTTAGCCTGGGAATAATTACAAATATTAAAATAAAATTGCACGGTGTTTCTCTTTCCTGCCTCATGTGCTCCCAGCAGACCCACCCCTTGGTCCAAGCCTGGGTGGGTTTCTGAGGCCTTCCACTGCTTTTGATTAAAATCCCAGGGAGGTGGAGACCAATGTATGGAGAGTGTCTGTCTGTCTTTCTGCTTAGGTGAGTTTGAGTAAGGGACTGTAAACCCAGCACCTTCACTTTACAGATGGGGAAGCTGAGGCTCAGAAAGGGGGCATGACTTGCCCAAAGGTGAACAAGGACCCAAGGCCCCAGCTGAAACCCAAACCCAGGCCTGCCCACTGCCAAGTCCAGCATTTCCTGTTTCCCACCTTGCTGTCTGCTTCTCTGAGATGCTGGGACCTCCCAGGCAGATCCTGGGCCTGTGTGCCCTCGATCTATGTGTGACTCCATCAGAGAGCCGGCACGATATCTCCACAGAGCCCTCAAGGTTGCAGCATAATCTGGGCTACTTGCAGGGTGTCATTCTTCATCATCTTTCTAGGCACGGGTTTTTATTTAAGTTTGTAGTTCAGAAGGATTAGCTCCAAGAGCCTCTTTAACTCCTTCCTTATCTCATTCATTCATTTTTTCAGTCTGTGGATTTAGTGCCCACTCCTGATTTGCCTCTGAGGGAGGAGAAAATCACAGCATCAGCTGTTGAAGATGATCCAGTTGTTCACACTGGACCATGAAATGTCCTCATCGCCCCTCTTCCTTTCACCATCCCCCCGTATCTACACTGTATTTTGAGAAACAGATCCTGTGGCTGGACCTTCAGGATGGATCCTGAACCCCAGGACTTCCCCTCACCTCCACTGACTCCACCCTCTCGGAAATGCCATCCTTCTCGCTTGGACTGTTAAAGTAGCCACCTCCCTGGTCACCCTGCTCCCACCCCAACCCCCCTCAGCCCATTGTGCACACAATAGTCTGGGGGATCCTATTGAAACATTTGTAGACCATGTCCCTCACCTCCTCTAAACCCTCCCATGGCTCCTCATTCCTTTCCAGGGAAAAAGTCCTAGTTCTCACAGTGACCTCCAAAGCTCTGCCCTCTACCCTTTGATCCCTGACTTCTCCTCTTCCCCTACCTTCTCCCACTGCACTGGCCTCTTTGCTGTTACTCAAACAAGCCAAACATACTCCTGCCCCAGGGCCTTTGCACCTGCTATTCTGTCCCCTAGAATACTCCTCCCTTGAGATGGCCGAATGACACTCTCCCTTCTCTTCTACAAGTCTGCTCAACTCTCCTTTTCTCCCAAGGCCTTCCCTGGCCCTACAAGGCGGGACACACATCCCTGCCCCAGACTCCTATCCCCTCCCAGCTGTGTTTTCTTCCCTTGCACTTGATCAGATTCTCACTTTCTGTATCATGATTTCTTCTGTTGCTTGCATCAGCTCTGCAAGGGTACAGGTTTGGATCAGTCTGACTTAGGTGCTGAATGCCCAGTGCCTAGAACAGCTCCCATCCCTCAAAGATGCTCAATAAATACCTACTGAGAAAATGAGTTTATTGGACATCAGTTATGTGTCAGGCACTGTGTTAACACTTTACATGCATTATTTTATTTCACTTTTTTAAATGCCAAAGAAGTTGGCCCAATTTGGTGATATATGTGCTGTTACTTTTCTCTATTATTTCTATTTCTCTTCTTTTAATAACTGCATATGAAATTAAGTCAAATAATCCTTGATTAAATATTGAAATTCTTAAAAAGAAAAATGCCAAACCCCCCCCCCCCCCCCAGTCCTAGCTGTCTAGATGCTCACGATCTGGTTAGGAAAATAGAACAACATCCAGATGAGAAGTTAGCCTGAGCATGGGCATGTCATCAGATGCTGACTGATGGGTGAATGCCTGGCGTTCAGAGGAGGTCGGGACGAAGCATAAACTCTCCCTTAACTAGACACGAGCCCCGATCAGGATGCCTGGTACTTCTCCAGACATGTCTAAAGAGGGTCCCCCACTGCTATCAGTTCCTCTCCAGCCTGAGGATCACCCCTAAGGATGACACATAGACAGTGACTGTCATTCTTCAGCAGGCATTTATTGAACACCTCCTGTGTGCAAGGCTGTGTGAACAGACAGATCCACTCTCCCCTGATGGGACTATGACCTAAAGAACTGACAAACCCAGCCATGAGATGCCAGCTTCTGGAGCTAGATGGGCAGCTCTGGCTACCACAGCAGAGTACCACAGACCAGGTAGTTTAAACAACAGAATTTTATTTTCTCACAGTTCTGGAAGCAGGGAAGTCCAAGATCAAGGTGCTGGCAGGGTTGGCTTCTGGTGAGAGTTCTCTCCTTGGTTTGCAGATGACTGCCTTCTTACTGTGATCCTCTGCTTCTGCATCCCTTGTGCCTCTTCCTATAAGGACACCAATCCTGTTGTATTCAGGCCCCACCAATATGACTTCATTTAACCTCAGTTACCCCTTTAAAGGCCTTATCTCCAAATACAGTCACATTGGGGGTACACAGTTCAGTCCTCCCACCTCTTGGCAGTTTTGCATGGATTGAGTGAGTTAATTGTGTAAAGCATTCCGTGTGTTTGAGGGTCTTAGGGAGAGGGGGCAAGATACGCCTCTGGGGCATGCGCATAGTGGGTGCTGAGTAAGGATCTGAGGAGGATCTAGAAGCTGGACCTCCAGCCCTGGAAGAGGGGATTTCAGAGCTCAAGCTTGAATTTGAATTAGTGTCTTATATCTGACGATTCAAAATGTATTTATGATTTATACCTGAGTATTTGAAACAGTGACAGGTGGCCAAATGTGTTAATTTTATCCCATCCCATCAGGCTCTAGAAGTGGCTTCTGCCAGCTCCTGAGCCTCGACTAGGATGGGGCCTCTCTGGGACCCTCCCTGACCCCGCCCTGGGAATGCCCCTGAGATCTCAGAAGGCCAGAGAGGATCCCTGCCTTCTGCCCTGTCCAGGCAGGAGCTGAGAGAGCCCAGCTCAACAACAGCTACCAAAAACAAGAGCCAAACTCTTATTTCTTATTTAAGCCCCAACATTAAATTGTAATTTTCATTTGCTCAACCACATCAATGATGTATGGGAGAGTGAGAGTTAGTGCCTGCCTGGGAACAAGGCCCCCAGCAAACTCACTCTGTGAGGCAGAGGAGTCAGGTCCTGCTGAAAGCCCCCGGGCACTAAAGCACTAAGCCTTCTGTCCGCTGCCCACCTGCAAACCTAGCTAGCTCCTCCAGCTCTCTGATATTCCAGGCCCTCATCTGGGAGATTCAGTCCCCAGTGGGGGTTAGAAGCAGGGGCTTTGTCGTCTCCCTGAGCTGGGTCTGCATCCCAGCTCCCACACGGTGTGGTCTTCGCCCTTCTGTACCTTGATATCTTCATCTGTTAAATGGGCCGTAACACCCCCATCGACCTGGGTTGTGGGGGTTAAATGAGTTACTATGTGTCAGATACTCAGTAGTCATTGTTACTGTTGATGATAATAATTCTCCTATCAACTGAACAAGGTAATCGCCTTTTACAAGTTGTAGGACATCAGAATTTTATTGTGAATAAAAGGAATTTATCACATAGGGTAAGATGTGTGCCTTCTCATCCTGGGCTGGAGTCTTTACAGTCCAGAATACATGTATTTCTCTCAACACAATAGCCAAGAAGATCTTCAGCTGGTTGTAGACTGCTCTTGTGGGGTGTCTCCCTGAGTCTGCTCCTTGCTTTTGGCTAAATGCATCCCCACACGCCTCCCTACCTTCAGCCCCCACTGTGTCCTGGATCAGGATTTTACCTCCCAATCGTCTCTCCAGTCAGTTCTTCTCTCCCCATCTCATCCCCACCCTGGGCCTGGACCATCACCTCCCCCAGACCCTGCAGCAGCCCCTGAGCACTCAGCACGAGCCCCTTCCCCTCTGGCACATCTGAGCCAGTCCTGCCGCAGCCTCGTGGTGGCCAGGGTTTCCTCCTGCTCCTCTGCATGGCCCGCAATCCCTCCTCCATCTTTCTCTGTGCTCCACACCCCTCCTCCTCTCACTCTGAGCCCTCATTCCATCTGCTTCCATGTCTGCGCCTCCGTCACCCTCCGTGAACCCTCCTCCTGTCTGCTCCCCTCCGTGTCTGTGAACCCCCAGCTCTCTGTCCCCTTACTGTCTGTGCCCCTCACTCTTTGCGTATCCTCACTCTCTATGCCCACTTCCTCCTTGTCTCCCCTCAGTCTTCCTTTTTTATCTATTTTTAGTTATTTATTCCTGTGGCTGCGTTGAGTCTTGGTTGCCGCATGCCCGATCTTTGATCTCTGTTGCGGCATGCAGTGTCTTTCATCATTGTTGTGCACAGACTCTCGTTGCGGTTTGGGCCTCAGTAGTTGGTGTGCACAGGCTTAGTTGCTCCACGGCAGGTGGGATCTTACTTCCGTGACCAGGGATCAAATCCACATCCACTGCGTTGCAAGGCAGATTCTTTACCACTGGACCACAAGTGAAGTCCCTTCCCCTCATTATTCTTGCTCTTCTTTGCTCGCCATGTGCCCCTAGATCCTCACTCCCCAGAAGGAGAACCCAGGCTTCCGAGGGTGTGAAAGGACACGCTCCCACCCACCTCTCCCCCACCCTGGGCTGATGCCTTTCCTCCTCAGATCTCCTTCCTCTGCCTTCTCCTCAAAGGCACTGATTCTGAGACCCTGTGAATACTCACCTCTCGACTGCACATCCCTCGTCAGTTTCTTCCAGAATTCCTGCAGCATCCGATTCCCCTTGTCTCTCAGAACCACCATGCCCCACCATCACCAGAGCCCAGGACCCAGGGGTAGAGGGCAGCTGTTATCAAAGTGTGTTTAACAGAACCCTAGTTTCTAGGTTTATTCTGTGACGCAAATATTCCAAGACCAAATGCATTTGGGAAAACACTGGGCTAAGCCAAGCTGAAGCGCACTTTCTCCTGCAGCTCTTGTCAGAGCATCCAGTGTGCTAGTGGATTTGCACAGTGCACAGAGAAAGCAAGTGGGTCCAGGCTTGATCACACATCCCTGTTTTCACACCCAGGGCGCTGTGCAACACCCTTTGAGAAACAATGGTTTCTAGTTGCAGTTCTGGGCCCTGGAATGAGAGGATGCTGGGCGTGGATACCAGCCCCATCAGTAACTAGTTCCTTCCATCTTGGCCAAGTGACTTGGCTGCCCCCAACCTGTTTCTTCCTCTGTAGGGTGGGAGCGGTAACCGTGCTCACATCTCAGGGCTGTCTGCAAAGATTCCAAAGAGAAGGCACTGAACACGGAATAAAGGTTCGGTTTCCAGGAACTCTGCCTGTTTATTGTGACCAGCTTGGCACGGAGCCGTTCTCAGTAGCCAGTAGATGTCACTGCCATCTCAGACGGCTCATAGAAGCACAGCCTCGGGGGTCCCCAAACTTGCTGGTTTTTAGCCACGTGACAGACAAATGCTCAGCAGCTAGAACAGACTTTTGCTTCTCTGGCTTAACCAGTTCTCCACCTGTTACTTCCAGACTCAGGACCAAACACATTTTCACCCCTTCTATTTCATCAGGTGGTGTGAATGCCACCTGCTTCATCAGAAGATGCTGAGCTATTTCTGATGGTGACCTTCTTGGTGTCTGTAGCTGGCCACCACCTCATCCTCCTCCTCTTCCTCCCCCCAGATGGCCTTCAGAGATCTGCCTGTCCCAAGCCAAATCTGTCCTTCTGGACCCTTTCCTCCTGCTCTTCTGTATGATGGGACCCACCCGTGAAACACGTGGCCTTTTATTTATGCTGAGCTCACCTGTTCTCGGCATGTGGGTGAAATGCATTAGAGTTGCAGCTCTTGGAAAAGATATCTTGTATGGTTGGAAAAAGAATTACTTGCTTTATTAGAAAGCTTTTTTCCCATTTTCCATGGTACTCTTTGCCACGTGTTAGCCCATTCCTCCCCCAACAGCCTCTTAGGCAAATGGAGATTATTCTTCCCACTTGGTGGATGAACGAACTGAGGCCAAGAGATTCTTCATGACACTGGGCTCAGCAGCTGATCAGACTCGGATACCATCAGGCCTGGCCTTCTAGAAACAGACAGGGTCATAACTCTAAAACCAGACTGAATGAGGCAGAACTTCCAAACGATTAATGTCTTCAAGAGTCATATTTACTGTGGGAGGCCCTAAATTTAAACTAACTCAAAGTTAGTGCCCTTCCAGGATGTTTTTTGATCTCTGCTTTTGAATGTATTGTCCAGCCATTAGGTGAACCTCTAAAACAGGTATCAGCAAATATTTTCTATTAAGGGCCAGAGAGCAGATATTTTCAGTGTTGCAGCCAGTGTCTCTATCACAACTATGCAACTCCACCACTGTAGCAGTAAAGCAGCTAAATGGTGACCTTCTCGGTGTCTGTAGCTACAGTCATTCATAATGATTGTAGCTGTGTTCCAATAAAACTTTATTTAAACAGATGAAGGGTCACATTTGGCCCAAGGGTCATAGGTTTTCTAACCTTTAGTCTAAAACAACGCTGTCCAGTAAAAAGTAGAATGCAAGCCACATAAGTAATTTAAATTTTTCTTGTAGCTACATTTTAAAAAGTAAAAAGAAATAGGTGAGTTCAACTTTAATAGTATATTCTATTTCACCCAACATGTCCACAGTATTGCTTGTTCCTTGGAAGGAAAGCTATGACAAACCAGGATAGCATATTACAAAGCAGAGACATCACTTTACCAACAAAGGTCCATATAATCAAAGCTATGGTTTTTCCAGTAGTCATGTAGGGATGTGAGGGTTGGATCATAAAGACGGCTGAGTGCTGAAGAATTGATGCTTTTAAACTATGGTGTTGAAGAAGACTCTTGAGAGTCCCTTGGACTGCAGGGAGGTCAAACCAGTCAATCCTAAAGGAAATCAGTCCTGAATATTGGAAGGACTGATGCTGAAGCTCCAATACTTTTTCTACCCAATGCAGAGAGCCCAGTCTTTGGAAAAGATCCTGATGCTGAGAAAGATCGAAGGCAAAAAGAGAAGGGGACAGCAGAAGATGAGATGGGTAGATAGCATCATCAACTCAATGGATGTGAATCTAAGCAAACACTGGGAGACAGTGAAAGGCAGGGGAGCCTGGCGTGCTGCGGTCCATGGGCTCACAGAGAGTCGGACACAGCTTAGCGACTGAAAAAAACAAAGCGTCCACAATATTGGGCTTCTTTGGCGACTCAGTGGTGAAGAATCTGCCTGACAATGCAGGAGCCTAGGGTTCAATCCCTGGATCGGGAGGATTCCCTAGAGTAGGAAATGACAACACACCCAGTATTCCTCAGTGGGATAATCCCAAGGACAGAAGAGCCTGGCAAGCTACAGTCCATAGGGTCGCGAAGAATTGGACACGACTGAGCGACTGAGTGCACACGCACATCCACAATATTATCATTTCAACATGAAATCAATATAAAAATTACTGAGATATTTTACATTCTTTTTTTTTTTTCATTCTAAAACCTAGAAATCCCGTATTTTACACATGCAGCCTATCTGGGTTTGAATAGTCACATTTCAAGTGCTCACTGGCCACGTGAGCTAGTGCTTACTGTGTTGAACAACATCGCTTTTGTGGGGCAGGCTGAGGTTGCAAGGAGACAGTTGTGGAGATAATCAGTACACAACCGATAAGCACCATGAATGAACAGTAGAGGGCGCTGTGGGTCTGCATGCTGCGTTGCTTAGTCATGTCCGATTCTTTGCAGCCCTGTGGGCCCTATCCTTCAGGCTCCTATCCATGGGATTCTCCAGGCAAGAATACTGGAGTGGGTTGCCATGCCCCTTCCAGGGGATCTTGGTGCTATGGGCATGGACCAGGAAATAATAACAGAATCTTCTGGCACTTGCCCCTACTTCTGCCCTGAACTCCTTTTTAGAAGTCAATTTTGTTGTTCAGTTGCTCAGTTGTGTCCAACTCTTTGCTACCCCATGGACTGCAGCATCCCAGGCTTCCCTGTCCTTCACTGTCTCCCAGAGTTTGCTCAAACTTATGTCCATTGATCGGTGATGCCATCCAACCATCTCGTCCTCTGTCGTCCCCTTCTCCTCCTGCCCTCAGTCTTTCCCATCATCAGGGTCTTTTCTAATGAGTCAGCTCTTTGCATCAGATAGCCAAAGTATTGGAGCTTCTAATGTATCAAAGTATCAGTATTCTAATGTATTATAATCAGTATTCTATTGTGTCAAAGTATCAGTCCTTCTAATGAATATTCAGGATTGACTTCCTTTAGGATTGACTGGTTTGATCCCCTTGCAGTCCAAGGGAAGTCAATAGAACTTATTTTTTAAATATTTATTTATTTACTTGCACCAGGTTTTAGATGCAGCATGCGAGAACTTTAGTTGCGTCACGTGGGATCTATTTCCCTGTCCAGGGGTCAAACCCAGGCCTCCTACCTTGGGAGTGCAAAGTCTTAGGGCTTGATTCAGCAGCACATTACTAAAATGTGAGTGTGGAGTCTTAGCCACTGAACCACCAGCAAAGTCCCTCAGTAGAGCATTCTTATGCCTTTCCCCAAGCTACAGTTACTACACATGCTTAGCACAGACAACCATAAAATGAAGTATTCAGACTTTCTGTTGACTGATCTTTGATGATTCTCCATCTAGGGTTCTGGCGATGAGTTGCTTTTGTTTCTCAGGGCTTTTCTTGGGCCTCAGGTTAGCAGCACAGCGGTTCTTGATCTGGTACAGCCATAGGTGGCATCTCAAGGCATCAGCACCCAAATGGGGCCCGAGCGACTGTCCTCACTGGCTGGGATGGGTTTTCTCTGCAGGAGAAAGGGGCCCACATCTGGATTCAGAACAGTAATTTCAGCCACCAGACCTGGTGTGAATCTCACTCTGCCATTTACTTACTGGGTGACCTTAGAAGAGATACTTAACCTCACTGAGCCTTGGTTTCCTCATCTGTACAATGGGGATAATGACAGAAGCTACCTCCAGTGATTGGTGTGTCCATGGAGAGAGATGATTATGAATAGTAAGAGCATCTGGTACATGGTGGGCTTGTCAGGTGGTTCAGTGGTAAAGAATCCTCTTGCCAGTGCAGGATATGTGGGTTAGATCCCTGGGTGGGAAGATTCTGTGGAGAAGGAAATGGCAACAAACTCCAGTATTCTTGCCTGGAGAATCCCCATGGACAGAGGAGACTGGCGGGCTACAGTCCCTGGGGTTGCAAAGAGTTGGACATGACTGAGTGAGCATATGTACATGGTACATGGTAAACTCTGAATATTATATTATTATTATTGTTGTTGTTGTTATTGTTATTTGGGCATCAGGGATGTCCCTCCAAACTCTGAATTAATTGCCCCCTCCTCACATTACTCTGGAGACCCCAACATTTGCATCACCTCCTATGTTCCTTTTTTTCATAGCTGTGTCTCCCACTCAGCTGTGAGTCCCCAGAGCAGGAACTGTGCCTTGTACATCTTAGCAAGAATAAAAACCTTCCCTTTGCCTAGGTTCTAGAACATTCGTTCTGTCCATCACCAGCTTCCCCTAATGGAGAGAGAATTCCTGGTGTTCCTTCCACCCGTCAAACGGGGTCAGTCTCGCCACACTTACACACTCTCAAGACCCCTGTGCTTTTCCTTTGAAGCGTTTAGCACATGTAATTAATGAATTATCTGGGGAATCTGCTTTAATGTTGGTCTTCCCACTGAACTGTGAGTCCCATGAGGGTGGGGCCGGAGGCTGCACTATTCATCACTGAGTTCTCAGTTCACAGTACATGGCACATAGCAGGTGCTCAGGAAATGCTTGTTGAATGAATGAGAGACTGTCATTCACTCTGGAAGGTAAGCGATCAGAGACTGCTCTCAGAATAACGAGAGCTTAAAGAGCTTTTGTAACTGACCTTTTTAAAATCACTTGCTCAACATCCACCATACATTTCTGTCCACCTCTCTTAAATAACAAATTCTCAGTGGACCTTGTAAAACCTTCAAGCTGTGCTGTCCAATAGAAATATAATATGATCCATGGATATACTCTTACATTTTCTAATACCTACTAATTTTAAAAAGTAAAAGGAAACAGGTGAAATGAATTTTAATAATATATTTTATTTAACCCAGAATGCCCCCAAATTTATCACTTCAGCATGCAATCAACATAAGGATAGCTGATAGCGATTGTACAGTCTCTTTTTTTGAACTAAGTCCAAAATTCAATGCATATTTTGTACTCATAGCACATCTGGATTTGGACTTGCCACATTTTCAGTGCGTGGTACCCACATGAGGCTCATGGCTGCCATACAGGAAGCTGTAGAGAAACCACTGTGGTTTTCAAATTCTTCTTCCCAGAGTATAAACCACTGTGTGAGGAGGCAAGCCTTTTCTCACACCTAAGAAAAGATGAACACAGGTGAAGCTGATCAGGCAGCACTGGACAGAACCTATCCCCATAAGAGACAAGAAGGAAGGGGTTGATCATACCACGAGGTGACATGCCTGTGGGGCTTAATGCATGCCAGAAATTTTGCAGCTACCTTTACATTGTGCTAATTCAGTTGATCTTCTAGCAGAACTTTGAGGGAGGCTGTACTCTTATTATCGCCATTTTACAGATGGGGAAGTAGAAGCACAGGGATTGAAGTGACCCACTTGATCAAGGACAGGTAATAAGTGGTGGAGCTGGGATGTGAACCCAGGCAGCCTGGCTCCAGGACCTGTGCCTCGGTTGGTCACCTCTGTGAGCAGACTGTCTCAGAATTGGCCCCTGACATTTCTCCACGATGCTGTCACAGACAGGACCTAGAGTTGGTGCTACCCACTTGGATTTGTTAACACAACAAATTATGTCGAGCCTCTTCTGTGCACCAGACCGCACGCTCACAGAGCTCACTTGTGAGTGAAAGTTGCTCAGTCATGTCTGACTCTTTGCAACCCCATGGACTATGCAGTCCATGGAATTCTCCAGGCCAGAATACTGGAGTGGGTAACCTCTCCCTTCTCCAGGGTATCTTCCCAACCCAGGGATTGAACCCAGGTCTCCTACATTGCAGGCGGAGTCTTTACCAGCTAAGCCACAAGGGAAGCCCAAGAATACTGGAGTGGGTATCCTATCCCTTCTCCAGGGGATCTTCCTGACTCAGGAATCGAACCAGGGTCTCCTGCATTGCAGATGGATTCTTTACCAACTGAGCTATCAGGGAAGCTCACTTGGAGGGGAGAAATTCAGTAACAGACACTCACCTAGATGGCATCACTGGGATTCGTAGGAAAAGCCCAACCCTGAAAGAGGGCATTGACAAGTAGACACTCTGATAGATTCATCATTTAGGAAGTTGGCACCAGAGGGAGAGGTTATGTCGGTGTCAGGGAGAATAAAGCTCCATTCCAGTCCAAAGGGGGATGCCCAGCCTGGTGTGTCCTCGAGGAGGTAGGGATGCTGGCCTGTGGGTGCCAGGAGCTCAGCCCAGCAGTGTGCCGGAGAGCCCCAGGACTATGCCGAAGGGACTGTCCGCCAAGAGCCAGCATCAGGTTAGCTGCGAGGCCAGAGCTCGGAATTCACAGCCAGGAACGAAGGGAGGAGATGATGCTAAGCCCCAGAAACACATCTTGTGGAGTCTCACTGACAGGACAAAAAAAAAAATGCCCATAAGCAAGAGAACAAGTGCATGAAAGTAGCTCCTCACCACTGGTCATCCAGTCATTGGTGTGTTCATCAGTCAGGAAGCATTTATTGAGCACCTTTGGTATGCTAGGAACTGTTTGACATAACTGTCACTCAACATTTGTTGAAACTGGTATCTTACTAGAGAGTCAACAATTTCTCTTTAATTAGCAGTGTCAAGAAATATGCCTCAGATGTGTCCCCCTTTCCCTTAAAACATGTGTCATACTTGAATCTCCAACATTGCCTGTTAATAACAGTAAAAACAGTTAAGAGCTGTTAATAACCTACTGTGTGCCAGGCCCTGTGCTAAGTACGTATATACAGTTTCATTTAACCCTCATAGCTGGCCTAGCAAGTTGTTTCTGTTATTTACCCCATTTTACAGATGAGGAAACTGAGGATCAGAGTGGGCAGTGATTTGCCCAGGGTCACACAGCCAGATGCAGTGGAGCTGGGACTTGAACCCAGGCTTTCTACACCATACTTGGAACCTTCATTTCCCTTCTTCCTCCCCTCAATCCCATGTTTGCGCATGTGGAGAATGATCACATTTGGTTATAGACTCCGATGCCATGGTCACACGTGATTCTTTCTCTTGTTGTTTCCAAAGGTGGTGGCTCTTAGTAAGAGAAGTCAGGAGGCCGAAGCCGCTTTCCTGAGTGTTTACAAGCAATTAATTGAAGCACCAGGTAAGACTTGCTTGGGCTCCATAATTGAATAAAAACCAAAAAGAAATTGCCATGAGGACTGTTACACAGGGGCCTTCTCTCAGTGGGTTCTGGGGACAGGCCAAGACTCCTGGGCAAGGCCAGGCCCCACCATGGGTAGGAGTTGTGGAGACTGAGGGGGTCTACACCCATTCTGGTGTGATGTGTCCCTACCTGACTCGTCTATCTTACCGAACTGCCTTCCAACAACAACCGGGGAGCTTTGTGGAGCTCCTAGTGAGATCTCCCACCCGGGTCTTCTTGAGGAGCCGAGGGTCTTGCCCAGCAGAGCCCCCATCCACTTCCCACAAAGAGCAGAAGGCACCCAGTGCTCCCTGGCAGCCGAGGGCGCTGGAGGAAAGACTGCAGAAGTTTCCACCAACATGGCATGGCCAACCTCAAAAACTTGGTGTTCAGCCAAAACCAAATCCACACAGCACGTACTGTATGACTATTTACATAAAATATGAAGACAGGCAGAAATTAATGGCAGCGCTATTTACAGTGGCTGAAGGGAGAAACAACCCAAATGTCCATCTGTGAATGAATAAATAAAATGTGGTTTACTCATCCAGTGGAATATTATTTAGCCATCAAAAGGGATGAGTTGCAGACACATGCCGCAGTGTGGATGAACCTTAAAAATATAATGCTGAGTGAATGAAGCCAGATACAAAAGGTCAAGTAGTTTCTGATTCCATTTATATGAAGTATCCAAAATAGGCAAATCTGTAGAGACAGAAATCAGACTGGTGGCCAGCAGTCTGAAGGGAGGAGAGAATGGGGACTGAATGCTTAAAGGGTGTGAGGTTTCCTTTTAGGGGGATAAAAATGTTCTCAGACTAGATAGAGGAGATAGTTGACCAACATCATGAATGTACTAACTGGCACTGCATTGTTCACTTAAACGTGGTAAATTTTGCATCACAGAATTTCACCTAAAAAAAAGGCACTCATGCTGTGAGAAGTCAAGAGGGTGGTTTTTCTTGGGTGGGGCGATAGTTCCTGCAAGGGGCCTTTGGGCGCTAGATACGTTTTTTGATCTGGGTGTGGGTTACGGAGATTTGATCAGCTTGAGAACCTTCAACTGTGTCCCTGAATATGTAGATATACTTCTGCAAACAGTTTCCCATTTTTAAAATGGCCCATCCTCTGCAACTTTTTCATTTATTGACCTAGAAATGGGAACCCAGAATGTAGTGATTTGCTTAATAATGGTGGAGCTGGGAGAAGACCCCACTTTGCTAACTCTCTTCACCCAGACAGCCGTTCTAATCCATTCCCAGTATCCCACACAGGTGCAGGAATTAGTGAGGTCAGGGGTGATTGGGGCTGGGGGTTTATGAAGAAGAAAGTGAGATCCCACTCTAGGCTGAGCCATGGAGAAGGCAAAGTCATTTATAGTTGATGCCAAGGCCGTTTGTGAGATCTCTGTGATGGGGATGGGAAAGTCTCTCATTCCATCTGTCTTGGGCAACTGGGGTGGTGTAAATAGTGTCCTCCCCAAATGTCTGTCCACTCTGGACCTCGCAGCGTGACCTTATTTGGAAGCAGGGTCTCTGCAGATGTCATTAGTTAAGGATCTTGAGATGAGACATCCTGGACTTAGGGAGGACCCTAAATCTGATGATGGGTCTCCTTATAAAAAGAAAGGGAGTTTTGGGGACACAGACACAGAGGAGCGGGCCATGTGAAGACAGCGCAGAGGTTGGAGTGATGCAATTGCCAGCCAAGGCGTGCCTGAGACCACCAGGAGCTGGGAGAGGCCAGGAAGGAGCCTCCTCTGGAGCCTTCAGAGGGAGCACAGCCCTGACAGCACCTTGATTTTGGACTTCTGGCTTCCAGAACTGAGAGAGTAAACCTCTGTGGCTTTAAGCCACCTTAGTCAGTGGTGCTTTGTTATGGAGGCCCCAGGAAACTAATACAGCAAGAGTGATGTGACGCTTCCCTCTGAAAGCACATGGACTGGGTGAGGAGGGAAGTCTTCTAGCCTGTTCTACTCAAAGTGTGGCCCAGGGGCCAGCAGCATTGGCTTTGCCTGGAGCTGGTTTCCAATACAGAACCTCGGGCCACTGAAGCCTCTGCATTTTGACAAACTCCCCGGGAGATCTAGGAGCATATCACAGAGAAGCACCGGCCAGGTATAGAAGTTGGCGTGCTCCACCCTTTGCACATTACGGGCCCCGAGGGAACAGGCCCGACCAGTCTCTGTCACCCTGGCACAGATGCCTCACAGTCAGGGAGAGATGGGATGACTCAGCTCTGGGCACTTTCAAAAACTATTTCCAGAACATCTGTTCCATGTCACAACTTGGATACTCGTAAGAGGCTATGCTAGTTTCCCATGGTTCCTGGAACAAACTGCCACAAACCGGGAGGCTTAAAACAACAGATTCTTATTCTCACTTCCGGAGGTCAGAAATCTGAAAACAAGGTGTGTGGGTATGGCTATGCTCCCCTCAAAAGCTCTAGGGGACGATCCTTCCTGGCCTTTTCGAGCTTCTGGTCCCTTGGCTTGTGGCCGCATCACTCCAGTCTGGGCCTTTATGTTCACACAGCTTCTTCCCTGTGTGTCTCTATCCCAAATCCCCCTCTCTGTTCTAAGACTGGTCATTAGATTTAGGGGGAAAAGGCAGCCCACTCCAGTACTCTTGCCTGGAAAATTCCATGGACAGAGGAGCCTGGTGGGCTACAGTCCATAGGGTTGCAAAGAGTTGGACATGACTAAGTGACTAAACACACACACACAGAGACACACACACAGAGAATCCAGGATGGTCGCACCTTGAGATCCTTAACTTAATTACATTTGCAAAAGACCCTTTTTCCAAAAAAGGTCCCATTTACAGGTTCCAGGCATTAGGATCTAGACGTGTATTTTGGAGTCACCATTCAGCCCACTGCAGTGGCACCTGTAGACTCACTCTTCTCCGGTGCCGTGCTCTGCCCTGCTTCTGCACCCGCAGGAAGGCAGCATGACCGCGTGGGTTTCCTCAGTCGGGATGCTTGGGTGGCGAGCATGGCCGAAACCAGACAGCACAGCCCTCCAGGCCCTGTGCCTCCCCCCACAGGGACCTGACCCCCGTGGCTTGAGGCCAGGGCAGCTGTGTCTGCAGCCCCTTGTCACCCTTACTGAGAACCACACCAGGCACATGGCGGAGAGTCCAAGAGGCTGTCCCATTCCTTGCAGCCTTTTTGCTTATGATGTCTCTACCCTTATCAGAACTGTCTAGGAAAAAATTTTGGAAAAATGACATCCTCTTATTTCCCACTCTTTTCTTTGGGTTGTACAGTCTCGGTGGTGAATGATGTTGGAGGATGACCGGTATGGACTCCAAAGATACTCCCACAAATCCACACTCCAAAGATCACCTCCCACAAACCTACACGCCCAACTACTCCAGTGTGCCTCGTAGTACCTCTCCCATAGCACCAGGGGGCAGCATTGAGATGGCCTCGTGTTTCCGGGCTCAGACCCCCAGTTCAAGTCCTGCCTATACCACTTACTCACTGGTTTGCTGTAGACGAATTGACTCACCTCTGAGCTTCAGACTTCTCTTCTATAAATTGGGAGTAATTTATCAGAGCCTGCCTCAGACAGTCATTGGGAGGCTTCAATGTGCACGCACGTGGTGGCACTTGCTAAGTGTTAACTGTTGTCATCACCTGTCTGTCCCTCAGACAAGTGAAATTCTCCAAGCCTGGGACTGAATTATACTAAATTTGTGTACTCTGAATCCAATACACAGTAACCACCTAGTAATTGTTTCTTGATTGAATTAGAAAAAAGATGCAGACACAGAAAAAGGGAGAAGAGCTATTTAAATGAAAAGGTACTTTTTTCAACTAGTGCTTTCTGCTTGTCACGTGTTTGCCTACTCAGATGGCATTTATTGAGTGCCTGCTGTGTGCACAGGGAGCATGACACTGGAAGCATGGCCGTGAGTCTCCCGATGCAGACACGGGCCCAGCCCTCAGGGAACTTGCTTTCTGATGGCAGAGGTAAACAGACCATCATGCAAATAACCTGTTGTCTCAAATCCAGGGGAGCATTTGGGGTAAGGAGGGGCTTACATCCTCCCCCTTGGAAAAAGAACATCATTTCTAGGGTTCACAATGGGGCCCTCATCTTTCTGGAAGTATGTCTGCTAACACACGAGTCCAGAACCGCACTGCCAGTCAGGGACCATGGGAGCTCCCAAGATTGGCCTGGAACTTCCTGGAAGGTTCTGGTGCCCTCTTGCCCCTCTCCCCAAAGAGTCGTTCCAAGCCTGGTGCTGACTCCACGTGTCTGCCTTCCCAACTCTACTCCCCAGAAATGGAGGGGCGGTGCGGGGGGAGGTACATCCCCAGCTGTCACCGAGTTAGAGAGAAGGAGCCTTAACTGATGGAGACATACCGTAGGAACAGCCCCTTCAGGGCTCTAATTCATTTTCAAGACATTTAAGAATAACAAAATGTTTTAATGATTTCTTAGGGGAATTAGGAAGACATATTTTTGTTCTCATTAAATTTTATCCTCAGACACAAGAACCAAATGTCAGATGTGTTGTTGGTGCTCAGAGCTTCGCTGCTCACTGTCCCCGCCACACACACACACACCGCCCCAACCCCCTCCATAAAAATAACACTCCTGGAAAATCTGCCAGGATGCACACTCTCCTGTTTTTATATTTCTTGACAGGCAAATTATTTGTCGAAATACTTCCTCCTCCCCCTCCCCCTCCCCCCCCCCCCCACGCCACACAAGTCCTGATTCAACATTTTTGTTTTGAGTGACTGCTGCCAACACAAATCTTTGGCAGAGAATGCGATACAGCGTGATTGCTCAGCAACTATTTTGATAAGTGTGCAGCCTGTATGTCTGTAATTACGAAAGAAAACCGTAAATCTTTTGGATATTGTTCACACAGATGTGGCGCGAAGTGAGAAAAAAAAGCAGTAAAACGTGTTAAAAGCATAATTAATGTCATTGTTGTGGAGGATGATTTGATTTAAACCTTTCTGACTTCTGTACCGGTGACGGCTGCTTTCTTTATCGTGCTCGTAGTCACTAGGTACCGACCCAAGCTTCAGAGAGAGCTAACTTACTGAGTGATTAGTTAACAGTGAAAAAAAGGGAAAAAATTTAAATGAAAACAAGGAAAGAGGGAGTAAGAGGGCAGGCAGAGGAACACTGCTGAGGAGATAAGAGGTGAGTGCGCCTCCCAATTTTTTTTTTCCCTCTGGCTTTACTTTGGTTTTTTTCAGACTGATGCAGGAAATGGCAACTCCTGGCAGGCGTTTATCTCTCTGCTTCTTCTTTCAAGAGGCAAGGCTGGACAGCTTAGGTGATGGGGCTTGTAGCATCGGACACGGTGGAGTTGGACTCTCAGCTTGGTGTTTTTGAGCTGTGTGACCTTGGGCAGGGACCTGAACTTCTCTGTGCTCTGGTTTCTGTGTGTTTGGCAGAGGGATAATAGAACCTGCTAATCCATTGCCGTGAGGATCCTATACCTATGCATGAGAGCATTTGGCAGCGTTCGATAATCAGCAGCGCATTGCAAAGCTGACATCAGGGTCTAAGTGACATGAGTCACGTGCATTGGCTGTGGATTTCATTCAGCTCTGTCAGTTGTCAAGGATGTGGGGGAGAGATTTAGGGAACAGAGTTACTGAATGTGCAGTAGGAAAACACTTTCCAGTGTTTAAGATCTTTAAATTTTTCTCTGCAGTTATAAAAGTTGCATATGCCTACTGTCAAATTTCAAAAATACACAAAATAGAAGGAAGGCAGGGGAAACTGCATACTAGAAAAGCAATGGTAATGTTTTGTTGTTTTTCTATCTGATCTTTTCCCCATGTGCTTTTTCAAAACGGTCATTCATTCTGCATGTACAATTTTCAGTTCGGATTCCTTTCACTCACTACAAGCATCTGTATTTCCCTGTGTGATTACAAATTCTGAGTAACTTTGGTTCATCTTGTGCAATAGTCTCTTGCATGGCTGTATTATAATTTATTGAACCTCATTCCCAACACTGGGCATTTGGGGTTCTTGGGAATGCATGGCATATTGGTACTGTGCTGTAGCTCTGAGGGTGAGGAAGAAAACTTGGGAAGGAAAATGTATCCACATATTGACCACAAACCCAGGAATAGTCAGAAAGACTTAAGAATTCTCTTTTCTTCTTGTTGATTTATTTTGTACTCCTTCATTTCTTAGTTACACTAAATATCTTTTCATATGTTATGAACCACTCATATTTATTCTTTTATGAATCACTGGTTTGCATATACTTAGCCCATTTTTCTAACAGAGAAATCATTTTCTTATTGATTTCTGGACACTCTTTGTGTATTAGGGATATTAACCTTTGTCCTGGTGAACGTGTTTCATAGCTTCTCCCCTAGTTTGCCTTTTGTTTCTTAACTTTGTTCACAACATCTCTTGTATATGGTACATGGTAGGCGTTCAAAAAATATTTGCAGAAAGTGGGAAATCTTACCAGACCTTTGCTTTATGGCTTCTTGATTTATTGTCATACTTAAAAAAAAAAAAAACCCTTCTTGCCTGAAGGTTATATAGTTTTTTAAAGTACTTTTGTGATCTGAATTTTTAGAAATTTGAATCTTTGAAGTGTCTGAAATACATGTTGATGAAAGCAGTGAGGGAGGTTAAGAATTTAGGTTGTGTTTATCCCAAATGACTAGCTCTACTGCCATCTAGTGGATAAGCCGCCTTTGCAGATAAAGGCAAAATAGGTTTTAATGTAACAAGAGATCAGTCATTGTCTCTGGCCGCCCTCACCTCCTTCCCTTCCTCCCTGAACATACATCTGCCCAACTGGTCCTCTAGGGGTCAAGGGAGCACAGACGGATACCATAAAAGATTATTTAACCCATAAAAAATTCAAAGTTTTTAATGATGACAGATTTTCCCAAAGATGGTACTTAACTTCAGAAGGCATTGCTCCCCGACCCCCGTTTTCTGCCACACCTTTGCCTCTGCCATTTCTTCTGCCAGGAGTGCCCCCCACCCCTCCTGTCTTAGTCTCACTACTCCTGACAGCTAAGGATTGAAAGATAATTAGAGGACAGCATCCAGCATGATGCTGGCACCCAGTGGGTACTCAATGAATGGCTGTGCCCTTTCAGAAGAGATGACAGGAGTTTCAGCTGTGGCTTTTCATCAGCTCATTCTCCTGAGCATCTACTATGTGCTGAGCCCTGTGGGAACTCAAACCCAAGTCCTACCCTGCCCTCAGAGTCCAGCAGGGACCACGTGACCCCAAGACAGACAGCCGAATCCAGCAGGAAAAGGACTCCAAGGTGGGAAGGCCAGGAGGGGTGCTGCAGGGAGAGCAGCCTTTGGATTTGGTTTTAAATGATGAGCTACCTTCCTGGCGGGTTGGTTTCTTGGGTGCTTCTTCTGTGTCAGGCAGTGTGCTCAGCCCCTTACAGAAAGGAGCTCTCTTATCCCGACTGCCCCCATAGAGGTCGGTACTGCCGTCCTGCCCTACTCTGCAACTGAAGCAGTGCAGACTCAGAGAGGTCAAGCCACTTGTCCAAGGTCACACAGCAGACAGATAGTGAACACTGAACCTTGATCCCCGACTCCAAACATGAATGCAGGATTAATTTTAAAATTGAAGGGGTTAAGGGATTTCCTGGCAGTCCAGTAGTTAAGACTCCATGCTCCCAATACAGGGAGGCAGGAGTTCCATCCCTGGTTGGGGAACTGAGATCCCACATGCCGCACTGCTCAGCGCCACCCCACCCCCCCAAAATTGAAGGAGTTGGGACAAAACCATGAGAGATTTGACATCCAAAGAGAGTGAAAAGCAGCTAATGGTCTCTGCTGCCTGTAGATTGAGAAGTTCTGGGCTGACAGGGTGGGCCCCTTGCAGAAGTGCAGATGCATTAGCTGGAGGAAGATCGTTAACCCTCACCGACAAGTATGCCTGATCTTCCCAGCCCAGGGCTCCAAAGGCTGGTATTATACTTTCATTGGGGGGAAACTGAGTCACAGAGCTCTTAATTTTAAGGGGCAGAGCCATGCCAGGAGGGGCACTCTCAGGACTCCAGGCCGCAGCACCCTCTCAGTGAGTGGGGCCACTCCCCATCCTGCCATCTTGTGTCCCGAATCACACCTGACTCCTCCGGTCCTCAGTTTCCCCACCCGTGAAATACAGATGCTCTCACCTCATGGTAGGCCCACTGGGTGGATTCAGTGGGGATGGAGGGCACTTAACACGGTGCCTGGCACAGAGGAGTAGCCCTGTGCGATTCATTCTGCAAAGACGGAGCTCACGCTCTTTGCCAGGTACTCTCCCCAGCACCAGGGCCAAAATGCGAAACAAAACACTGTCCCTGCCTGCCTGGAGCTTTCTGTGCAGCTCAGCCTATGGAAACTTTATTTTTATTACAATGGACATGAGTTTGAGTCCCAGCTCTGCTCCTTCCTGGCTGGGTAGCCTTTGAGTGAGTATCTCTACCTCTCTGTGCCTCTGTTTTCTCCTCTGGAAATGCACACTGACCTCCTATGGGAGGATTTAGCGAGGGAAAGCGTGTGAATTCCTAAGCTGGGTGTCTAGCACAGAGTAAATGCTCAGGAGACCAGTGGCTGCTATTGCTGTTGTCCATGGTGTTACTATCACATCACTTGCCAAGAAGGAAGACCCACTGCAGCCCCTCTGTCCGTGCTCAGGCCAGGAGACCTCGAAGCAGCCGGCACTGTCGGTGGAGGGAGAAAAGGGTGGCGGGACACCCGGCCTCCATTTGCATACAAGGGCTGGGCAACCCATCTGCTGTCAAAAATTAGGATTAAAGGATCAAAGGGAGGCTCACTGCCGCCGTTGGTAGCCTGAGCCCCCCGCCCACACAGGCACCCGGAGCCGGGGCCCAGATGGGAGAAGGCTTCTGTCTCAGAGAGACTTTGGAGGGGCACATGCATACTTCTGCATATATGTGTTTCTAAACAGCCTCTCGGACAGCCTTTGCGGCTCCCGTTTCCTAAAAAAGCTCTCAGTGCCACTTTCCTTCAGATGGACACAGTGGGAGGAATGAGACCGCTTTTCCTAGATTCACCATTCTCCCCCCACAACCCCGTAGACACTTTAAAAAAAAAAAAAACACCAACAGCATCAGCTAGTGGTAGAAGATGGAATAGAGGGTATTCTGTTCATCTCCTCCTACAGTGGCTTTGGAAAGCCTGGTGTGGGATTAAAACATTATAAATCTACTGGCAGTATTCTCTAGGGGTTTAGATCCAACGTAACCAAAATGAATTAGTCATTTTATTAAGCAGTTTATGCATAAAGAGCAAGCTGATGGCTGTAAGACAAAGGCACGCCGCTTCTCAACGATGCTCCCCCTCCCCGCCTGCCCGTCAGGACCTGCCACCTCGGATGGTTCATATTTGATCTTCCGTGTCTGCCAGCGTGCTCAATTAATCCAAAGGATTTGTAGTCAGACCCTTCTGATTTGGGGTCCCCTGTTTGGGGCTTTTTTAATTCAGGTGGAATCCAGAGCCGTTTGATTCTTGCTGCCACTGCCCTTGTCTATATATCGACATGATATGTTGCAGGAGTGAAGTGGGGGAAATAAAGTCCA
Source organism: Cervus canadensis (assembly GCF_019320065.1). Classification (NCBI taxonomy): domain Eukaryota; kingdom Metazoa; phylum Chordata; class Mammalia; order Artiodactyla; family Cervidae; genus Cervus; species Cervus canadensis. The sequence continues at coordinate 123,274,196 of NC_057386.1, read as the reverse complement.
GCTCACGGCTCTGGGCAGCCTCGTGTCTCCGCTGAAAGGTTTCCAGTGAAGTGCTGAGCCCGGCAGCAATCTGGGAACCCAGCCTCCAGATGAGGTGCTATGGGGATGTTCTGTCACTTCTCCTGACACAAAGATATGAGATGTGCAGATCTCTGGGTGGAGGGGGCACAGGTCCCTTTGGAGACCAGGGGTCAGCAGGACCCAGCGCTTCCCCAAGCAGAGTCACCCGACGTGGGGAGCAGTCATGGTGTGCCTGGCACAACATAAACTGTGAACACATTGCGTACCAGGTGTCACCTTTCTACTTCCTTCTAGATAAAGTCACAGTCAGGGGCAAAAGCACCTTAAATGCCTACAGAACCTGTGACTCTTTCCTTTTAACCATGGAAGAGCCAGCTTCAAGCTCCAGGCCTTGAGCAGGCAATGGGGGTGTAACTAGAATTAACAGCATCCTTGGTTTTTCCTTTGTATTTATTTTTATGTGTGAAAGCGCTTGTTTATAATACAGAATTCAATTATCTATTTACAATAGTGAGGTACATATTCCTTTAAAATACATTTAAGTTAAAAACATTGAATCACATAAGGACAAGTGTCAAATTGGTAATCTTCAGGGGGGCAGGTGGATGCAGCTGAAGTCGTGACGTGAGGACACCAGCATCTGGCTCTTGGGCCACACGGGGTTCAATCCAGCTCCACCTTTTTCAACAAGTGGCTTCCCTCTGCTGGGCTGCAGTTTTCTCATCTTGGAAGTGGGGATGATAGCGATGTCTCCTGTGGTTGTTTTGATAATTAAATGAGGTATAAATACATGCAAAGTACCTGGCATTTATCAGGGCACATTGAGGGGGGTGAAGAAATGTCAGTTCCCTGGAGCTTTTGGCTCAAGATGCTGGGTGATCATCTCATCTATTCTTTACCCCAGCTTCCTGGATTTGGGTGCCCCATCTGCTCCAGAATGAATGGTTGCTAGAGTTGCGGGGACAAAGGCCAGAAACTAGCCTGCCCTGAACCCAGTCACCACCCACCAGCACCCAGAACAGCCTAGAACACCCAGAACAGGGTGGAGAAGCGAAGCTGGTACCGAGAATTGCCCAGGCATCACCAGCCTCTCCGAGCCCCACATCTTCATCTGTAAAATGGGTCCATTGCCGTGAGGATGAGGCTAAGTTGTGTTAGTGGGACAGTAACTCAGGGGGATTGGTCAGGACGGTCTGCCACCCTTTCTTGGTCTGATGGGGGCTGTTTCTCCTGGTGTTTCTCTCTCAGCCTCCTGCTGGCTTCCTCATTCCCCTCAGGGCTCTGCTCAGTTGTCACCACCTTCACAAAGCCTTCCCTGACCTGCTACCTCAATTAACATCCTTCCTCCTGGGGCTGGGTGGAGGTGCGGGTGGGGGTGGGGGGCGCACATCTCAGGCCAAGCTCTCCCCTGCCCCTGCTTTGTTTTCCTTCTCACCCCGCTTAGAGCCTTTGATTTACCTGATTTACCTGTTCTTTGTCTATCTCTCCTCTCTAGACTGTCAGCCCCAGGAAGGCAGGAATTTCCTCTTACTGCTGTCTTTAGGGCTCAGAAACTTCCCTGGCACTAAGTAGATACTCAGGAAATAATCTGGCAACTGAAGAAATGGTATCTGATACATAGTAGGTGCTCAGTAAAAACAAACTGATGAATAAATGGCTGAATTAGGGACTGTATTAGTTTCCTCCTGCTGCTGTAACAAATGACCTCAATTTAGATGCTTAAAACAAGTCACATTTATTGGGCACCTACATTCACACCTTCTGTGTGAAAGGCCCAAGAAGAAAGGAGGTGGTGAGGAGTGAAAACTGAATGCCCCCAGGCCCCTGTGACTATCAGATTCTCTGAGAAACCTCTTCCCAACATTTTTAAGGTTTGCTGTCATTTCTCTCTCTTTCACTTTGTAAGAGCAGCCAGTGACTTACGGCTGATGCATCAGCTCATACCAGTTGGACCAACTAAGCAGGAAGCCCTTGGATGTGCCGGTTCCCCCAACTGAGCATTTCACCTGTGCATAACTTGGCAGAATCTTCTAGTCATCTGAATGCTAGGAATTTTTTTTTTTCCTTCCCTAACTCAATCCCCAGCCATGTAGCTCAGGCATCCGTGGATATCTTCCCAGATAGGCGTGTTGGGAAGAAATGAGTTTACCCACACCCTGTAAAGTGTAGGAATTCTGTGGAGAGGAAACCAAGGGTGGAGTGTGCCTGGGGAGAGAGGTGATCACCGTTGCTGTGCAGTTTCCAGAGCAGGGACCACACTCAACCCACAGCCCAGTTTTTCAGCAATGGGAGAGGACACACATGCAGGAGAATCAGAGGTCAGCACTCTTACGTCCTCTTATGAAGTGGCTTGTCTTCCTGGATGGCTGGTGAAATGGGTGCACCAGGAGGGGAGTAGGTTAGACTTGAGTAAGGACTTCCTTCCGAGGAAACTTGGAGTCTGGCAATGCCTTAGTCCTGCTCTCTTGCAGTTGGTATCCAGCAGCCAGTTACCATGTGTTATGGACTGAATTGTGTGCCCCTAAAAGGTACACTGAAGCCCTAACCCCTGGTGCCTGTGAGTGTGACCTTATCTGAGACTAGAGACCTTGCAGATGTGATCATGATAAGGGACGGTCCTTAGGGTGAGACCCTAATCCAGTGGGCACACATGTGTGCTCAGTCGCTTCAGTCGTTGTCTGACGCTTTGCAACCCTATGGACTGTAGCCCGCCAGGCTCCTCTCTTCCTATAAGGACACCAGTTACACTGGTGTCCTTGTAGAACGAGGAGAGAGACACAGAGAGGAGGGCCGTGTGATGACAGGCAGAGACGGAAGTGACGCTACTACAGACCGAGAAACGCCCCGGATTGCCAGCAGCACCAGAAGCTAAGAGACAGCGTGGAGCAGATCAGGAAAGCGCGGCTCTGCCAACCCCTTGATTTTGGACTACAGGCCTCTGGGGCACACACAGTGCCTTCATTTTCTGGGACTACCCATAAACTGGATGGTTTAAAGCGATGGAAATTTATTCTCTCAGTTTTGGAGCCCAGAAGCCCCAAATCAAGATGTTGGCAGGGTTGGTTCCTTCTGAAGGCACGCCGGGAGAATAGGCTCCAGTCCTCTCTCCTGACTCCTGTGGTGGTCAGCCAGCCTGGGTGCCCCTTGACCCGTAGACACGTCGTTTCAGTCTCCGCCTCTGTCTTCACAGGGCTTTCCCCATGTGTCACCTCTGTGTCCTCTCTTATTGTAAAGACACCGGTCATTGGATTAGTCGGCCCTAATCCAGTTGACCTCATCTTAACTTGATTTCATCTGCAAAGACCCTGTTTCTTTCTTTTTTTTTTTTTTTTTAATTTGGCTGCACCAGATCTCAGCTGAAGCACATGGGATCTTCAATCTTCCTTGCTGCATGTGAACTTTTAATTGCAGCGTGTAGGACCTAGTTCCCTGATCAGAGATCTAACCTGGGTACCCGCCACACACACACTCTAGGAGCACAAAGTCTCAGCCCCTGGACCCACCAGAGAAGTCCCAGGCCTGGTTTCTAAATAAAGTCACATTTGCAAGTTCTGAATGGACATGAATTGGGAATGCTATTCAGCCTAGAACACCACACCGCATCAGTTCTTCCTGTCTCCTCTTTGGTCTGAGCACTTCACCCTTCCTCTCCTGCCACCGTCCTGATCCCAGTATCTCGCTGCCTGGACTATTGCAGTAGTCTCCTGTCTGGCTCCCTCTACAGCCCATTTTTCACACAGCAACTTGGATGAGCCTTTCAAGAAGGCAAATTAGAACTTGTCACTTCCCAACGCTCTGAAGATATATTCCATCCCCATCCATATTATCTGACTGGAATTTAAGCTACACAGAGACAAGGCCATTACTGTGCCCCCCTCAGAGAGACGCTCAATTTGCTGAGTGAAGCAGGTGCATGGCCTCATAGGTCCCCCCGAAGTGAGCTGTGCCCACTTCAGACTCACCACTGTGGCATAAACCAGTACCTCAGATGGGGACCACACCCACAGACTCTGGACTCTAGCTGCAGCCTCACGGGGGAGGCACTGTGACTATCCCCATTTTACAGACCAGGCAACTGAGGTCTCTGAGAGGTGAAAGAGTAATCACTTGTTGGTTTGGGTCCTCTGGAAGCATACAGATGCCAAGATGGCATTAGATGTGCAAGAGGTTTTTTGGGGAAGATGCCTGGGAAGGATGAAGGAGAGGGAGAGGAGAAGGCCAGGAGAGTCTTCACATGGCGATGCTGGTCTGACGCCTGGGAAGGGAGGGGAGAGGAAGGAGGGTTGGTGGGAGGAATCTCACACTGCAGTGCAGATCTCAAAACAGTCTATAGCCAAGCTAACGAGAGCCCCAAAGCAGGATACACTAGTCTGCTCAGGCTGCTGTAAGAAAACACCACAAACCAGGTGACTTAAACAAGGTTTTTATTACAGTTCTAGAGGCTGCAGGTCTTAAGATCAAGGTGCCAGCAGGGCTGGTTTCTGGTGAGAGCTCTTTTCCTGGCTTGCAGATGCCTTCTGCATCAGAACAGGCTGATGCTTGGCTCTGATCCCACACTGCCACAAGGCATAAGAATTAGGGCAACACTCACTTAGAGTCTGTTAGGGGTCAAGCACTGTCCCAGAAGCTCGGCACGCTCATGCATCCCTGCACAGCCCTCTGCAGTAGATCCCGTTGTTATTCCCGTTATATTGACGGCGAAACTGAGGCTCAGCGGACCTATGTGACTTTCCCTGAGGCTGTCACAGCCAGGATTTGACCGCCAGCCTCCCAGCCTGCCCCCCTCCCTCTTTTATCTATGAGAGGCTGTGGGAATTTGGAGGATTCACAACATCCAAACCGCGAGTGTCAAGTTCAGCTGGGAAGCCGTTTATTAATCACCCTCCCTTAGCATCCCAGCTCCAAGGAATAGGCCCAGGGCCAAAAACACTCACTTGGCAGGACCTTGCCTATCTGGTGACATCCGGTGCTGACTGAGCGTGTGCCTGGGGTCAGCTTATCAGACAAACTTGAAGGTGGAGGTCAGAGAACTCGGATGCTTTGTCCTAGGTCACCCAGCCAGCTGGCGGCAAGGCCAGGAACAGAGCCCTCACTGTCGTGCTTCTGGCCTGATGATCCGCCAGGCCGTACCTTGGGGCAGCTTGGTCCACTGCCGAGTCACCAGGCTCTCTGGTTCAGACTCCACCCCTGCCACTTCTGAGCTAATGTTCTTGAGCACATAGAATCTCCTCTCCGGGCCTTCATTTCCTTGTCTTAAAAAATGGAAGTAGCAGCAGCTACCTTTATCGGGCCTCACCTTGGGGAAGTGATTCCCACACGCCCACCCCCCCCGGCCCCCCGCCATGCCTCTGTTTCCCCATCTGTGGGCTAGGAACACAAGAGCCCCACCTGACAGTGTTGTGGTGAAGATGGAATGAATTCTAATCCATGTAAAGTGGTCTGGCTGTTACGATTCAGCCACTGCCTGACTTTGGCCATCATCTGAACCTCCCCTCACTTTCTTTCTCCAATCGGGGATCCAGGAGGAAGCACAGTGTGGAGAGAAGAGGCCCAAAGGCCCCTCTTGGCCCTAGCACACCCTCACTTTCAGACTTCAGGGAAGTCACGGGACTCTACTTTTCCCCACTCTGCTCTGGGGTCGGCGGGGGGGGGACGTTGGACAATGGACAGATCGTCCCTCCTTGGGTGACCTTCTAAGCTGGAGCCATTCAGTCCCTGAGTGGAGTTCAAAGCAGGACTGTTGGACCCTGAGTGTCCCAGACACTGACAAGTTTATGAGGCCTCACCGTGTCTGAGTCTCCGTGGCGTTTTGCCACAGACCGCCGCTGCTAGAACACTGTGGGGTCAGGTGTGCTGCCCTCTCAGGGTAAGAAGAGCAGCCGGCTCTGCGTCCGGCCCTCCTCTCCACCCGGCACTGTGCAAATCTCATCCTCTCATCCAGTCCTTGCAGTCCCATTGTACAGATCAGAACATAGAGGCTTCGAGAGGTTACCCAGCAGTCCAAAGGTCACATGGCCAGTTTGGAGCTGGAGCTGACACCAGCAGTCCGTAAATCACGCTGCCTCTCTGAATAATCATTTTCAGTTTTCCCAATAGTAACTTCTAAGAAGCAGAAACTGTTTCATTTTCCCACTTTTTAGTGGGAAAACTGAGGCTCACGACCAGCGCTGGACTTCAGGTTCTGAGAGTGTCATCACTATGTTCTACCCTGTATTCTTGCCCGGAGAATCCCATGGACAGAGGAACCTGGCTGGCTACAGTCCATGGGGTCACAAAGAGTCAGACACAACTGAGCGATTAACTTTCACTTACACTTTTTTTTTCTACCCTGTATGGGCAAATAAAGGCAAAGAGACAGACCCGGGAACCCGCTGACCCCGCAGAGTGTCACTGCCCCCCCACACTCCTCTAGCCTCTCCAGGGGTCACCTGAGGTCAGCTTCCCCTGAACAGAGAGTATCGGGCAACAAAGAATGACCACAGGGCCTCCGAGCAGAACAGACCTCCATTTCTGATCCCTGGGAATGAGGTAAATGACATCCCTTCTCACCCGAGCGGCGTCTTTTGGCTTGGACAGGCTCCTGGCCAGCCAGCCCCTGAGCCATGAGCTGGATCTGTTCCACCTCCTGGAACCAGAGCGAGCCCTCCATGCCCGCTCCCGAGCTGCGGCCTCCGTGTTTATCTAACCTCCCTGACCCTGGCAAGCGCTTGTCGCCTGTTTCTTCTTTTCTCAAAAACCAGGACACAATAGGAAGCGTTTCCTTGAACTTATTAAAAAATCCAGACTTGTAAATTAATTTGTCCGTGTTGTACAAAGGCAGTGCAGATGGACTCATTAGCATGCACACAACAAATAATTATAGATGAATTTTTAGCTGGCCTGCCTAATGCGCTTGCTGGGTTAATTATGTCAATGTATAATTACATCAGCCCGGGGAGACATAATGGCACACCCCGCTGAGCAGGCCCTGCCTAATGACGGGGCGTGGGGGGAGTGCTGACGGAGGGAAGACGGCAGCGGCGTTCCGTGCACCTGCTTACCTCGACACAAACGCCCATTGTCCGAGCCTCCCACCGCCTCAGCAGACAGGCGGGAGGAGAGGGGGAAAATGCAGCGGGGGCCTTGTTCCAGCCCGACCTGAAGGCCCCCAAGTATAGGCTCTACCCTGCTTCTTCCATCAGCAGATATTTATTAGGTTGGACTGTGGGTCAGGCGTCATTTACCCACAAGGGGTCCAGTGGAGCAAAGGGAGATGCGGTCCCAGCCCTGCCTCGTGTGGAGTTTGCAGTCCAGCGGGTATTCTCTAGGTGCACTTGTAAATCATTGAAAATTGGAAGTACAGCCACTGCTTTGAAAGAAAGGTGCAGACAGCTGGGAGAGCGCATACCGGAAAACCAGCTAACTGGTCAGGGAAGGCTTCCTGGAAGAACTGGCATTTGAATTGCTAAGACGAGTACGCATCAACTAGCTGAAAGGGACAGAGGAGGGCAGGGTGTCCTGGCAGAAGCCTCCTGGCTGTACAAAGCCTCTGGGATGGGAAGGTGCATTTGAGGGACTCAGAGAAGAAGGTCAGTATTGTTGGCACTCAGAAGGGCAGGGAAAATAGCAAGAGTGTCCATGTGTTCTGAGCTGACCAAGGGCCATGCAGCATGTTGAGGACTTTGCATGAACCTTCATCACAGGCTCATGAGGCTGGTGAGGTACAGAGAGGCAGCACCACTTGCCAAGGTCACACAGCAATCCTGAAAAGCAAGTATGGATTCGATTTGGACCAGGGATGTCTGACTCCAGGGTCCACACCAGCAGAGAGTAGTGGCCAAGCAGATGCTAGTGGGAGATCCCAGAGGAGGAACCAGAAAGAGAGAGGGCTCTTGGGTGTTAGAAAAAATTGTGGAACAGACCAGCCCCCTTGGCCTGAAGCTAGGAGGCCCTGGCTTTCTTGGGGCCCCATGAACACCTGCCTACATGTGGCTGTTGTTGTTGTTTAGTCAGTCAGTTGTGTCCGACCCTTTTGTGACCCCATGGTCTCTAGCGTGCCAGGCTCCACTGTCCATGGGATTTTCCAGGCAAGAATACTGGAGTGGGTTGCCACTTCCTTCTCCAGGGGATTTTCTCAACCCAGGGATCAAACCCATGTCTCCTGCCTTAGCAGTCATGTTCTTTACCACTGAGCCACCAGGGAAGCCCCTTCCTACACGTGGCTACTGGGGTTGAAATATCCAGAGCACTGGGATGGGAAGTCTTTGTGGCATTAGAGAAAGAGACCCAGACTTGAGTCTCTCCTCCACTCTTCAGCAAATCGCCTGGCTTCTCTGAGCCTTAGTTTCCTCATCTGTAAAAACAAGTTAGATCTAAGTCAGCCTCCAGGGGATGCTGGGTACATCATGGGAATCAGTTCCCAGGGACTGACTTTGTAACCTGGAAGATGCTTCACCAGCCACCTGCCCCAAGTGGAGAGCTGCTGGAAGAAGAGGTGGTTGGATTCTAGATCTGAAGGAAGAGGAAGTGCTTGCTAGCTGACAGCAATTGGGACAGAATTCCGGGTGGAAAGACCTGCAGTCCTCAATTTTTTTGCTGTTGGGACATTTGAAGACATCTTATATCCAGGTTTATATTTGGTTCCCAGAAAAAAAAAAATCATTTAATCAACCATAAGTGTTTACAAAAGATGGTGTGTTGGCCCAGATCTGTTGAAAAGCACCGCAAGGATCATATGTGCAAGGATGCTATTAGGGAACCTTGGGTGAAGGAAAATAGGGAGAGAGTGAGGAGAAGTGGGGAACTGAGTGAAAGCCTAAGGAAGGAAGTCCTGGGTAAGGTCATGGGCCTGTCCTCAGAGCAGTTCCATATCCCCCAGGCAGGTCTGCCCCGATCCCCGCTGCCTTGTCTGGGAAGTTCCCTGAGAAGGGAGCACTTGGACTGATGAATTTCAGAGCATGCCTGCTGGGGTCCTTGCTAAGTGACACTCCCTCTGGTTGGAGGTGTGCAAGACGCCATTTCATGGCCACCACAGATGGCATCTAGAATCAGCAGAATGCAGTTATTATAACAATTATTGTTATTATTCCCAGCGGGGCAGGACATCCACACCCATGGGAACAGCACAGGTTCTTCAGAGCAGGTGCCTAGAGAGGCTCTGTTCCCTCGTAAAGCAGAAAGTCCACGATGCTCCCATAAGCCAGCAGAGAGATTTCAGATGGCTCCAATAGATGGTTCCTCCCACATAAGCTCCCTGACCCACAGAGCTTCCCCTACCACTGTCCTTCTTTCTCTGTGCAGACCCTGTGCCTGTGTTTGAGGTGGCACGCAGCCCAGACGACAGACTGCAGCCCCCGAGCTTCGACCCCAGTGGGCCCCTGCGGCGAGAGCTCCACGCTTCGTGGAAGAGACACCCTGAGCTCGTCGGCACCAAAGGTACACAGATAAGGCCCTCACAGAATGTCCATAATAAGCAAGTGGGCTGTGAATCTTTGGCAGCCAAACTCTGCCACCCCTGTGAAGGGGAAGAGGGGCAGGGAACTCAACTTTTATCATTTTAGAAGTGGGGTGGGTTAAGGTACACTTTTGCTGAAACAGGCTGACCCCAAATTTCAGAGGCTTAATGTATTTGAAGGGAGGAGAACTTTCAGGGGATGGTCCACAGTCATTCAGGGACCCAGGCAGTGGTCGTCAACACTCAGCATCCACAGTCACAGTGCATGTTTGACGTCTGGTCAAGAGGCAGAGAAATAATGTGGAGGATCACATTGAGATTTGTAGGGTCCAGTCCTGAGAGTGGCCAACATCGCCTTGGCCACATCCCATTGGCCAAAGCTCAGTCACGTGGCCACACTCTGCTGCAAAGGGGGCTGGGAAATGTAGTCTGTGCCCAGGAGGAGAGGGAAACAGGGTGTAGGAACACAACACTGTCTCAGCTCCAAATGAGACAAGTATTATAGTCTTTAGGTGTACATATGTTGTGATAAAATGTTTAAAAGCAAGAGAATGATGAACAAAATTTCAGCATGTGATAACCTCTGGAAGGTAATGTGTAAGGTACGAAGTCACCATAGGGAGAGCAAATAGCAGGTGAAAGCATTGGTAACCATCCCAGTCTTGGATGTTCATTGACCTGCATGCCAGGCTCTGTGGTAGGCACTAGGGACCCAGCCAGGAATAAAACAGAAAAAAATCTCTGCCCTCATCATGGTAACCTTCTAGAGGGAGGAACTGATTGTCAACAAATAAATTAGTAAAATATATAGTATGTCAGTTGGTGAAAAGTCTTTGGGAAAAAAATTAAGCAGAGAATTGGGGAAGAGTCGGGTTAAAGGCTTCTTGTCTAAGGAATGAATGAATAGGGTTTACCTCAGGTCTGTAAGTTTTTTCTGAAAAGGGCTAGAAAGTAGTCATCTTTGATGTTGCAGGTCATGCAGTTTGTCACAACTACGTAATGCTGGGTGAAAGCAGCCATAGATAATATGTGAATTATCACATATTAATTTGGGGGTATGGCTTTATTCTAGTAAAACTTTATTGACAAAACAGGTAACGAGCCAGATTTGGCACGTAGTGAAGACAAAATGGGCTGAGGCCTGTCAAACGGAAGCATGACACAAAGTCACTTTTCAGGAAACAACCACTTTCACACTCCCCCATTTCTCAACATCCTCTCTTCTCCCCTCTCCCCCACATTGCATGGTGAGCACCTGCTGTAAGCCTGGCCCCAAGCAGGGTCTTCTGGGGAATGCTTAACAGTGACTAAAATAACAGCATTTTGCCAGCTCTGGTCCTGCACCTGGAATACCCTTCCAACTACCCAGACAAGCCCAGGCAGTTCTTCAGCTCCTGCTCATATGTATGCCTCTTTGAAGCCTCTGAGGTTCCCCAGCAAAGCTGTCACCGCTTCCTCTGAGGTTTGAACTTCCTTCTCTAAGAATAATATTGATAGTAGTTGTGGAAATTGCCTCTTGAGAGCATTTGCTCCATGCGGTGTGCTTTTCACAGAGCAGCTCACTGTCTCCTGGTATCAATCTTCTGAGGTGTCACTGGCCCCATTTTACAGATGGGGAAACTTGAGTCACAGAAGCAGCAGGTAGCCAAGTAGGGAATCGGAACAAAAATTTTTGACCTTGGCCCCGGGCTGTGTTTCTTCTTGAGGACCCTTATTATCTGCATCATGATGGTCAAACCTTGCTTTTCTGTTCACTGCTGTGGCCTCAGCATCTGGAACATTACCAGATCATGTGTGCACATGTGTTAATGTGTGTCTTATGAGCTGACCGCTCTGTCAGCCTCTCAGGGGACTCACTCTACAAACCGCCCAGCTCTACACTCACCCTCCTGTGCCAGACTCACAGTAGAAACTTTATAACCAGGACAGAATTTAACTTTAGAGTCACGTGGACCCATGGTTGGGAGACCAAATTTTGGAACTCTTGAGCCACTCACCCTGGATAGCTGGCCCCTGGGCATCTCCCTCTCTGTGAACTTAGCGCCAAAGGCACACACTGGTCTCCAAATGAGCCCCCATGGGCGTTTGCAAAGATGGACCTGCAGGTGAGGGGTAGTGACTGAACATCTGAGTGTGTGCCATCAATCATGGGGAAGGGAAAACAGCGTGGCAGGTCCTCAGTAGGTTAAATCTGGAGTTACCCTGTGACCGCACCATTCCACTCCTAGGGATATACCCTAAAAAAACTGAAAACAAGTGCTCAGGCAAAACTTGTACACAAATGTTTATAGCAGCACTGTTCACAGTAGCCAAATGATAGAAATAATCTAAATGCCCATCAGTGGACAAATGGAAAAAAAACAAAATATGATATATTCATAAAACGGAATATTATCCAGCCGTAAAAAAGGAATGAAGCACTGACACATGGTCCAACTTGAATGAACCTCGAAGACATGTTAAGTGAAAAAATCAAATCGCAAAAGGACATATGTTATGATTCCAGTGATGGGAGATATCCCAAAATACACAAATCCATAGCAACAGAAAGCAGAACAATTGTCAGCCGAGGAAGGGAGTGGGGAGTGTCTGCTTGATGGGGACAAGTTTCATTTTGGGGTGATGACTGTGTCCTGTAATTACTGATAATGATTGCACAGTATTTTGACTATACTACGTATCACTAAATGGTGTATTTTAAAATTGTTAAAATGGTGAATTTTATGTGTATTTTACCATGATGGGCACACGATGGGAGTCTGACTCTCTTATGCAGGTGTTCGCCAAGGCTGCAACTCAGCCAGTCATGGTGACAGCAGGTCTGACGGCTGCGCTGTCTCCAGTGCTGAGTTTGGGAAATTGATTCTCCTCCCAGAACCATTGATCGATCTCGTTTGCAGAAAGCGGCTCTGGTCGTCACGCCGCTCTCAGCGATGGGCAATTTTCCCTCTTCTTCCTTCAGAGCAGAGAGAGGGGACGTCACCAGCCGGGCCCACGCTGACTGAGGCGAGCCGCCTCCCAGGCATTCCCAGCAAAGCCCTCCTGACAGAAACTTTGCTGCAGAGAAATGAGGCAGAGAAACAAAAGTGAGTTGGGAAGGATGGGCGGGCCCCTGCTGCCCCACCTGTCTGGGTGAGGGGGCCTGGAAAGTCACCCCTGCCAGGGCCCGTGGGGAATCCAGATGCAGTTTGAAGATGGAGATGCCAGCCTGGGTTCACACCACGTGTCAGCAGCTCAGTGACCGCCCTGGGCCGGTCACACCACCTCACTGAGCCGCAGTGTCCCCATCTGAAAAATGGGACTAATGGTGGTATGTTAGTCATGGTTCCCCAGAAAAACAGAACCAGTAGGATTTTTTTTTTTTTTTTAATTAAGAGTTGTATTTCCAGGACCTAACTCACATGATTGAGGCTGGCAAGTCTGAATTGGTAGAGCTGGCCAGCAGGCTAGAAACTGTCCGTAGAAGTCAGTGCTGGCTGCCATCTTGAGATGAACTTTCTTCTTCAGTTTTGTTCTTAAGACTGTCGACAGCAACGACAAAAAAAAAATTAAAAAATTTTTAAAAGGGGGATTTCCCTGGTGGTCCAGTGGTTAAGACTCTGAGCTTCCATTGCATGGGCACAGGTTTGATCCTTGGTTGGGGAACTAAGATCCCACATGCTGTGCAGCATGCCAAAATTTTTTTAATTAAAAAAAAAAAAAATTAAGACCTTCTACTGTTTAGATGAGGCCCACCCTATTATTGCAAATAGTTTCCTTTACTTAACATCAACTGATTGTAGATGTTAACCCCATCTACAGAATCCCTTCACAGCAATACTTGTATCAATGTGTGTTTGCATAACTGGGTACTATAGCCCAGCCAAATAGACATATAACACTGACTGTCAAAGGCTGTATCAACTCCTAGTCTGCCCTGAGAATGAATGAAATGAAATGGTGCCTCTGCATGCTTAGCTCAGTGCTCACACGGCACATGTCAGTAAATATTTGCCTTTACAGTTAGTGCAGTGTTGATAAAATATGCATTCTTAAGGCCTTTCTAAGACAGTTTCATGATGATCATTCCATTTATCTTTTCTGTTATTCACTTATTTTTTTCATCCCACATATTTATGGAGCCACCTACTGTGTGCCAGGCACTGTTCTAGGGAACAGCAGTGAACAAAATGGACAAAACTCTCTGCTTTCCTGGAGTTTACTTTCTTATAAGGAAGACACAAATAAAAAAGATAAATAAGTAGTGTACTAGATGATAAAAGCTGTGACAACAGATAAAACAGAAGAGGGAGCAGAAGAGACAGGCTGAAGTTTTCAACAGAGTGTTAGAGGAAGTCTCACTGGGAAGGTGTTCTTGTTCAGTCATGTCCAACTTTTTGCAACCCTATGGACCGCAGCATACCAGGCTTCTCTGTCTTTCACTATCTTGCAGAATTTGCTCAAATTCACATTCATTGATTTGGCAGTGCTGTCCAACCATCTCACCCTCTGTTGCCCCCTTCTGCTCCTGCCCACAGTCTTTCCCAGCATCAGGGTCTTTTCCAATGAATCGGCTATCACATCAGGTGGCAAAAGTATTGGAGCTTCAGCTTCAACATCAGTCCTTCTGATGAATATTCAGGGTTGATTTCCTATAGAATAGAGTGAGCAAAGCCCTAAGGAGTTGAGGGAGTCTTGCAGGCATATGGGGCAAGGAACAGTCAGTGCAAAGGTCCTGAGGCAGGAACATGCCTGATGTGTTTGAATGGCAAGGAGGGGAGAGGGCAGGATAAGATCAGGGTAAACGAGGCTCCTTCCCTGGAGTCACTGAGCCAGAATAAGGTAAGGCTCAGGCTTTGCGTAAACCCTCCCCCAGCGCAGTGAGAGAGGTCCTCTTTTTCTGCTGAGATGCTTGCCTCACACCCGAGTTAGGCCACAGGGGGCTGGCAGGGCTTCCCAAACTCCTGCCACAGAAAGTGAAAAAAATCACCTCTCCAGGGGACAATAATAGTAAACAGTGGTATTGGGGGAATTCTGGGGGCTGGGCACCACACTGAAACATGCCTCATAATACCCACTGAGGCAGACTCCATCACAAACCCCATTTTTATTATTTATTTATTTATTTTTGGCCACGTTGGATGTTCGTTGCTTTGCACCAGTTTTCTCTAGTTGCAGCGAGCGGGGGCTACTCTTCATGGTGGTGCTCGGGCTTCTCACTGCGACAACCCCATTTTATAGATGAGGAAATTGAGGGCCAGAGAGGCAGAGTCACTGGAAGCTTAACTGGGCATCAGCTCTAACGGAGACCACACTGTCAGCAAAAGAGCAGGGCTGCCAAGCGCCTGCAGGTCATGTCTCAGGACTCATTAAAAAGACCCAGGTGCGGGTTACAGGGAGTGGGTGAGGGTACAGGAAGCCAGGCGGGGCTGGTCCCCACGCCAGGTGTTTTCACAGGGGCCTTCAAGAAGTACAGATCACTTTGGCAGCCAGACTGGGGGAAGCCGAGGAGAAGATCAAGGTCCTACATTCAGGTATGTATGTGGCACGTGTCCCCTGCCCACACAGCTCCCCGGCCAGTCATTCCAGGAGGTCCAGTGGGAGGAGGAGGGGGCAATGACACTAAGAAGACTCAGAGGGCAAGAAAGGCGTTCGGGAAGGGGGAGGAAAGACCTGCATTGCCCCATGGGGATTGGAGCTCCAATGCCAGGGGTCATGCCACTGTGGAGAGAGGGTTTGAGATAGAATTAAATCAGGGGCGGCAAATGCAGTGCCCACTGGGGCTGGACAGGCACCCAAGCCAGCTGGATCAGAGAGTGCAGTCAGGAAGAGGGGAGGGTCTGGGTCACACTGGAGAACCCAGGCCTCATCTAAAGAGGCTGCCGCTGCTGAGCCTCAGTCAGGCGCTGCCCAGTACGGCCAGTCCCTTCCACTCTCCTCAAGAAATCAGAAATCTGGAGTTCTGTGAGAAATCCTTATTTATCATGCATGTACCTGTTGACTTTGTTGTTCATCCTTGTCCCCCTCACTTCCAGGCAGGACCTCAGGGTGGGTGAGCTCATGGAAGGATGGCCCCACCTAGGTCCTGGAGTGACCTCAGTGTGTTAGGGGCTCATACCCCGGGTTCTGGCACTGACCACCCCCTCCACTGACCTGGGTCCCCAGAGCTTCATGGACTCCCAGAGAATCATGTCATCTGCCCTCCCCACCCCAGCCACTCCACAGCCCTCCCACCCGCTTGAAGCCCTTTCTAGGAGCAGGAAACTCACTCACTGTCGCCAGTTCCGAGAGGAAAATCTTTGCGCACTACCCCAAGCCTCATTCTGCCTTCTGGGCTCTGCAGAAGGGGAGAGAGTCCCCCCTCCCTGGGGGCGGAGGACCTCACCCTGGCGCTCTAATCTTTCTCAGCGTTAAAGGCCACGCAGACAGAGCTGTTGGAACTGCGGCGGAAGTACGACGAGGAGGCGGCGTCCAAGTAAGTGGCCGCCTTGCCGGGGGGTGCCTCCTCCCTCTGAGCCTCCAGACGTGCCTCCCCTCTGTGACTCTCCTCCCTCTGACTCTGCCGGGGGCACTCGTTTCACACCCTGTGCTCCACACTCGCACAGGCCCACAGCTGTTCACCAGTCACTCGTGGGGCCGTCCACGCAGCACCAACTCTAAAGGACATTCTGGGTTCCCGGCACAGCCCACTCGACTCTTCCGAGGCTTCTTGTCCCATCCTCCCGGGGCTGTCCCCACTCCCCAGCTTCACAATCCAACCCCCAGGGCCAAGTGTCATCTTCAGTTATTCTGGACTCAACGTTTCTTTGGGCTCTAAGACATCACTTAATCCTCAAACACAAATAGTTAGCACCTACTGTTTACCCACTGCTATGCTGGGTCCTTGGAGGAAACATCAGACCATGGCCCTGTCCTCAGTCAAGGAGAAGAGACAGACACTAGCAGAGGTACAGGAATAAATTCTTCCATGTGCAGACACTGCTGAGTCCTTACTGTATGCCTGACACTGCTGGGGGCACATAGTAAATGCTATGAAGGGAAAAACCGGGAGAGCAGCAAGAGAGAATGACAGGGAGAGGTGGGTCCTGTTATCCAGGGTAGTCAGGGAGGACTTCCCGGAGGAGATGACCTTCAGAGCGAGACCTCAAAAACGAGAAGGCGATGGCCACATGAAGAAAGCTGGGAAAGGTACTCTGGGTAGTGGGAACAGCGTGTGCAAAAGAAGGCCTTGAAGCAGAACATGCATGCAGCACAAGTGTGACTTTTAGTCACCACATGTTCCCCGCAGACCACCCCCTACCCCTCACTAGAGAGAGGGGCAACCGAGGTGGACAAGGCCTGTCCTGATCCTCTAGGCCCTGCCAACCCAGAGGTGTGGGGAGGCAGCGAAATCAATGAGGGGAGTTGAGGGAGGCCTCCTAGGAGAACACTGCAGCTGGGCTTACAGCCCAGGACCTGGGGACTTCCCTGGCAGTCCAGCGGTTAAGACTTCGCCTCTCAGTGCAGAGTTGTGGGTTCAATCCCTGGTCAGGGAGCTAAGATTCCACATGGCCCACAGTCAAAAAACAACAACATAAAACAGAAGCAGCGTTGTAACAAATTCAACAAAGATTTTAAAAACGGTCCACATCAGAAAAAGTCTTAAACAGAAATAAAGCTCAAGCCCTGTCCTCTTGAGGAAGGCCTCAACAGAACTAAAGGCTGGAGGTGTAGTTCGGTGGCAGCATCAGAGGGTGGACCCCCGGTTGGGGGTGAGGGGTCAGGCTGCCTAGAAGGGGCCCAGTGCTAAGGCCCCATTTTCATTTCCCCGCAGCCTGACCTCTTCAGTAGGAAGGATGGAAGGCAGCCTCCTCACAGCCTCCATCGCAAGACCGTTGGGTTGGCAGGGGCTGGGGAGTTTCAGGAAGGGCAGGGACCCTGGTGCCTGCCAGAATCCCTTCCTCAGGGCCTCATCTTTCTGTCTCAGGGCAGATGAAGTCGGCCTGATCATGACCAACCTGGAGAAAGCTAATCAGGTGAGGAGATGTTTGCCGGGGCTCACTGACCCAGGGTGGTGGGAATCTTGGGCTGGGTGGAGGGGAGGGAGCTGAGCGCAGTCAGTATTCATTGAACTACATGCCATGCTGAGCGCTGAGGCTAGGAGATGTCAGAGGGACCTGGCCCCTGAGTTCCCGGACAGACAGAATGCTCAGAAATAGAGTGATGCAGGTAGCAGTCGTTGAGGAAGGGATACCTGACCCAGACTCAGGACAGGGAAGACGTCCCAGGGAAAGGGTCATTGAGCTGAGACCTGATGAGTAACTGGAGCCTGCAGAGGGATGGATTCCAAGCACAAGATGGCCCTGCTAAAGGCCGAGAAGCAGCCTGCAGAGCACAAGTGCCCTGCCCCGTGAGAGAAAGGCAGAGCAGGGACCAGGGGTCCAGGCCCGCCCCCATGCTAAGCTGGGACGTGGGTCTCTCCCAACCGGACTGAGTGAGGAGCCACGTTCCACAGAGCCCGGGGCAGTGACGAGGGACAGGCGGGGGGCTGCTTCCCTCCCTCTGTCCCCACCTGGGGGTCTCCGCCAGCCTCCGCACTCAATCACCGGCCGAGCGCTGGGTGGACCCCAACCTTCCCTGGGACTCCCGCATCCTCATCCCAGCCTGGGTCCCTGTAAGTCCTTCAGGTTCTCTGAGTCTCAGTTTTCGCATTTATAAGTGGGGTTCCCGCATCCTTCCTCCCTCTGGCTTCAGATGTGTTGCCATCTGTGGGGCAGAGTTGGGCGGGACTTTGAAAGGAGGTAGGACGCGGCCGTGAGGGTTGAGTCTAGAGTCCTGCGGGCCCACCACACCTCTTCCCCAGTGCCCTGCAACGCCAGCAGCCTGGGCCGTGGCCGGGAGGGGTCAGCAGTGCGACAGGGCAGGCGGTCATCTCCCTGGGGGTGGTGGAAGGAGGCCTCCTAGGAGGGCCTTTTGAGGTGGGTTCTAAAGCCCAGGCGCTGCCCTCCCGAGGAATGGAAGAGGGCACAGCAGAGGCAAAGGTCCGGATGCGGGGCTGTGGGGGCCCAAGGACCGGGTGCTTCCTCCTAGGGGAAAGTTGGGAAAGAGTAACATTTTTTGGGTTCATTTTTTAAGTAGGTAATCCATTTACTTAGTTCAAAACTGAAAAAGCTCCATAAGGGCATAGTCGGGAAACTCCTCCCCTCCCTCAACTCCCCCCAGTCCCCCTCCCCTCTGCAGCCTCAGTTACCGTGTCTGGGGTCTCCTCCCAGAGAGGCATGCACAAGCCCATGAAGCCCATGAATATCTACTCTTACCCCTTTTTAAACAGAAACAGTAGTTACCAAGTGCACCCTTCTGAACCTTGCCTTTTCTGTGTATGGATCTTAGAGCTCTTTTCGGATCCGTGTGTAAGGCAGGTCCTTCGTTTTCACAGCTGTGTCAACGTTACCGTCATCAACTAACCCAGGGGAAGGCAAACTGCCCGTCAAGGACCTGAGAGTATATTTTCAGCCTTGCAAGTCGCTGTCAAAACTGTCCAAAACTTTGCCACGGTAGAGTGACAGCATAGACAATATGGAAGTGAATGGGCGTGACTGTGTTCCAATAAAGCTTTATTTACATAAACAGGCAGCAGGCTGCATTTTGCTGACCTCTGATCTAACTCATACCCTTTTGGTGGTATTTCCAGTATTTTAACCATCATCCTTAATACTGCAGGGAATACCTTGTACAGATATCGTTTCATACATACCCAAGCCACTACACAGGGCAAGTTCCTAGAAGTGGAACTGTTGCGTGAAAGAGCCGGGTGCTTATAATTTGGCAGATGTGGCCAGACTGCCTTCTATGGGTTGTACCAGTTTACACCCCCTTCAGCAAGATGAGATGGCCTGTTTTCTCATAGTCTCGTCAGCACCATGTGGTATCAAACTTTTGGATTTCTGCCAAACAGGCTTAAGAAGAGAGATCTTAGGGTAGTCTGAATAGGAAGCATTTTTGATAATGTTTCTTTTTTCTGAGTATAAAACAAAATCTGCTCATTATAAAGTATTGAGAAAAAAGGACATGTCACCGTATTAGTCTTTAATATCTATATTTATTAATACTATCTTAAATATGAGCAAGAGGATTCTGGAGCAGGTTATTATTACTTGCATAGTAAAAACGATGCCGGTTTTCCCCAGCTGTTCCCCTGGGGTGATGAGCCGAGAACCAGATATCCTGCATGTACCGGCGTTTGTGCTGTAGGCGAGGAACACCCCCAAATATGAATTCGGGTGGTTGTATAGGAGAGGGACCTTCTGAGAAAGGGAGAGAAATCTGCTCTCAAGTTATCTTGATGAACAGAAGGGCGAGGATCCTGGGTTTCTAGCATTTGGAATGTAAATACTTCTCTCCAGGGGAAGATGAGACTAGTAACTTTAAATTCATCTTTACAACCCGGAGGCTGTCTTCATGGTCTGGATCTCGTGCCCCCTTGAAATGTCAACAGGCATCTCCCAGGAGGTGGATCTTTGGGGTTCTCACTAGCTCGTCAGTCATGTGTTGATATTTACAAGGCTTGTCTTTTAGCCCAGACCTCAGGTCTCAGTCCCACATACTCAGAAAGCCCTGTGTGGAAACAAAAATGTTTTCTCTACGACCCCACACACACCCAAATCCTTTCCCCAAACAAAGCTGACTCCTAACTCGAACTGTTTTTGAAACAAGGCAGGATACCATAAACAAACAAATCATTTTAAAGATAAATCAACAAAACATGTGCATAAATGTGTGTGCGTCTCTGTGCACATACAGTGGGCACAACATAATGATTGCTGCGATCAGTGTATAAGTTAAACTTAACCACTTGACCTGCATCACCAGCTGGGGGTCACAACACAGCTGCAGCTCTTTTCATTTTAATAACAGTTCAAGATTCCATCCACCCTGTTGTTGTTAGTAAAGGAATCTAGTTACTGACATATTTGTATGGGTCAGGCATCAAGGTGGGATACCTAATGAATTGTATTTTACCACATCACTTACGTGCAGAACAGACTTATGAAGTAGTTGCGCGTATCATCCCCATTTTGCAGACAGGGAAACTGAGCCCAGGGACATGAAATTTCTTACCCAAGGTCACACAACCAGAAAGAGACAAAATACAGGTGTCTTTCCAGGCCCCAAGTCCACATTGTTAACTTTTGAAAGCCTCCTTCCAGGCTTTTTTCTTATAAATTTTTGAAGAGTTAAGATTCAGTTTGGGCTGATTCATGTCAATGTATGACAAAAACCACTACAATATAAAAAAAATTAAAAAAAAAAAAGATTCAGTTTGGTCAGCTGTGGCATTCTGATTTTAGATATATTTCAGTGCTCCTCTACAGTAGTTGTATTTCATGGCCTCCATTTCACAAACGGAAAACTGAGACCCAGAGAGGGGAAGTAACCTGCCCAGGGACCTGCAACAGCTTGTGGGCTTTGGAGCCAACCTCTGCAGACAACCTATGGCACAGGAGCTGGGGACAGGGGACAGGCCTTTTGACTAGCCAAGCCTGAAGTTTACTTGGCAGACAGAAGTGGCCTGGAAACATGCGAAAACTTGCCAGACTCATCAAGACAGCACCTCCCTTCCCGCCCTAGTGGAGTGGGAACGTTCTAGCTCCTGGAGTCCCAAACACGCCAGGGGAAGCCAGTGCCAACTCAGGGGCCCAGGACTCAGAAAGTAGGACCCCAGGTCCTCAGACCTGCCTTCCAGCTGCTGTCTGAGACAGTGCAGGGGAGCGGAGGGGGGCCAGGTTGGGATCCAGTGTGGCCCCCCTCACCTCTTAACCATACCTGCCCCATTTCCCTCCCCAGCGAGCCGAGGCTGCCCAACGGGAGGTGGAAAGTCTTCGGGAACAACTCGCCTCCGTCAACAGCTCCATCCGCCTGGCCTGCTGCTCTCCTCAGGGACCCAGTGGGGTAAGGATGGTGGCGGAGCCAGAGGGAAAAGTTGGGAAAGGCCACGTTTGTGGTTTTGAATATGTGGGTGACATTTTGTGGGTGGACCGTGTGCATCTTCATGAAATTGTGCACATGAACGGGTCTGGGTCTTTTTGTGCATGCAGTGGGCATAACATCTTTATTGCCAAAAAGTCAATGTGTAGTTAAATATAATTATCAGTGCCATGACTTGCTTCGCCTGCTGAGGGTCAGACACAGCCACAGCTCTTTTCACTTCTCAAGCTCAAGCTTCATATAGTTTGAGTCCATATCCTTTGGAGTTCAGTCAGGTCAGAGAGGATCATTCTCATGCTAGAGGCCCAGCGGCAGCAGGGTAGGAGGTTGAGTTTGGGCGGTAGAGCAGCGGTGCAGTTTTGATGGCTGCCACCAGGTGTCGCTGTTGACCCCTGTTCTTGACCGGCTTGGTGGATGTGTGGGGCCACATACCAAGATATGAGGTGGACACTCATAGGGTGATTCTGCGAGGTCTCCCAACCAGCCACGTGTTACAAAGAATCAGGCTATAGTCATCAACCCTGAGATTCCTTTGTTAAGCCAGTTAGGGCATCTTTATCATTCCTTTGGTTAGTGCCTCTTTAAGGTCCTGGGGACATCTCCTGCCAAAGGATTTTAATCAGCACCACCCCAACCTATGCTTCTGTCATATAATGAGTCTTCATTGTTCCTCTCCCAGAAAGCCTGACTTCATTGTGGAAATTGGTCCTCCTCCTTTCCAGATTCCTGCTTATCAAGGAATGAGATCCATGTTGTTGTTGTTGTTCAGTCACCAAATTGTGTCTGACTCTTTGTGACCCCAATGGACTGCAGCCCCCCAGACTTCCCTGTCCCTCACCATCTCCCAGAGTTTGCCCAGGCTCATGTTCACAGAATCGGTGATGCCATCCAACCATCTCATCCTCTGTCGTCCCCTTCTCCTGCCCTCAATTTTTCCCAGCATCGGGGACTTTTCCAATGAGCTGGCTCTTCACATCAGGTGGCCAAAGTATTGGAGCTTCAGCTTCAATCCTTCCAATGAGTATTCAGGGTTGATTTCCTTTAGGATTGACTGGTTTGATCTCCTTGAAGTCCAAGGAACTCTCGAGAGTCTTCTCCAGCACCACATTTCAAAAGCATCAATTCTTTGGCATTCAACCTTCCTTATGGTCCAGCTCATGTGATTCATGATTGCTTCCATAATAACAGGTCTGCTCCAGGGTGATTTGCAGTCTCCATCCATGAACCTGAAGAGGCCACAGAATTTTCATTTCACCTGACACCCTGTTACACAGGCCTGTGTGTCTGTATCTTTCTATTTAAGTATTTGAATGAGTCTCTCTGAACATGTGTTACTGTGTGTGTGTGTGTGTGTCTGTGACCTCTAGGCAAATTACTGTATCTTTGATCTAATTGTGCCTAGTTTCCTCATCCGTACAAATAAGATCTGCCTTATAGGGTTATTGAGAGGATTACATGGCGTTTGGTTTATAATCTATGCTCAGTAAA
This sequence comes from Cervus canadensis, assembly GCF_019320065.1. Taxonomy (NCBI): domain Eukaryota; kingdom Metazoa; phylum Chordata; class Mammalia; order Artiodactyla; family Cervidae; genus Cervus; species Cervus canadensis. The sequence continues at coordinate 123,251,311 of NC_057386.1, read as the reverse complement.
CATTTAATGTGATATTATCAGTAGTGTGTTTGGGGTATGTCCAGGGTGTTTTTGCCCATGTGAGCACGTGGTGTCTGAGCACATACATGTCTCTGTGTGTGATGATGACGTGTCTCCTGTATATCTCTGTGTGTGTGCTTGTCCACATGAGCACCCCGCCGGTACATGTGACTGTGTGCTGTGTACGTAGGGGTGTCCACCTGTCCCCATGTCCCAGGAGGCAGTGTGTGTGTTATCAGCGTGCTTGATGTCTGCACGACCCAGAGAGTGAACTCCAGAGAGACTGAGAGCGAGAGGGAGCTCATGAGGACGCCTCAGAGAGAATTTGCCAATGGCTCTTAATTAACCCCCGTGGAACCCAGCAAATGCCTGTGCTAATCAACCACGGGAAACTTTGCTGGTTTGGGGGGGTGAGCTTTTCTGAGCACAACAGTGGCGCTCGATGCTAATTAATTTAATGTGTTAATGGCATCCGCTTCCTGTTTTAATTGGCATTTATCTCCATGGAAGAATAGCTGGGGTTGGTAGTGGTCGGTTGTTGTTTTTTTTTCCTTTGTAATGCTGCTTAGATTCGTTTGTAACTGAGCTCAAGGACAGCCTGACTTCAGGTCCTCTCAAACAGAAACCTCTTTATCTTCATCCAGGGCCATTTCCTAAAACCTAGAGAAGCCATGGGGCTTGGCGCTGGTGGCAAATTAGGGTGAGGAAGGAACCACCCTAATGTGACTCGTGGGTGCAAGGTCTCAGGTCTAATCCTGTGGGTCCCCTGGGATGGGAACGTCTGCCCGCTTGGGTGGGACCTGGGCCTGATTTAGAAACCCAAACCTTTGTCTGTGCTGTTCTATGGCCAGGAACACCCTATCACTACCAATTCCTCATCCAACTGACTACTTCTATTTTTTGTTCCTTCTTAACAAATGTTTTATTGAAGTATAACATCCATAAGGGAAAATGTGCACAAGTGTACAGCATTTGGAATTTTTCAAAGTGAACACACCCCTTAACCAGCATCCAGATCAACATTTCAGCACCTGGAAGCCTCCTCGTGCCCCCATCCAGGTGCCACACCCCTGGGGGAGCCCCTCGCCAGACTTCTAACAGCACACATGGGTTTTGCCTGTTTTGAAACCTGATACATGTATTTTTTTCTTAGGAAATCTTTCTGTTTTAATTTTTTAATTATGAAAGTATGATAACATTGACAGGAGACTTGGAAAATACAGAACAAAGTTCATATAGCTCCACTATATATTACAGTTTTTTTAAGTAGATAAATTAAGATTTTTAGTTAGAGTTTCAATATCAAACTCTCAAACATTGATAGAATGAAAGTGAAAAGTAGAAGCATACAGTAGACCTGAAAAGCACTGTGAACCAATACAACATACTTAAGATTTATACACTTTTCACATAACAGCAGGATACAAATTCTATTCAAGTTCCTATAGACTATAAACCAAGAGACACAGGAACATATCCAGGGACATAAAGTGCAAAAATTTCATCATCTAAAGGTATTGAAATCATACAGAGTCTGTTCTCTTATCACTGTGGCATTATGTTAGAAATCAATATCAAAAGGTATTTGAAAATAACCCTCATATTTTCAAGTGCAATGTGACATTTACCAAGAGAGATCTTTGACTTAGCCATTGAAAGCCTCAGGAAAGTTAAAAGACAGAAAAAAACACAGAAGGTGATGGCAGAGAAGAAAGCATTTAAATGAGAAATGGATATCAAAATGAGAAATTAATATCAAAGATTTTTTAAAAGCTCCATGTATTTAGAAATTAAATGTCCACTTTTAAATGATGGGTGTTGATACCTGATCTTAACAGAATCACACACACACTTCAGTATCTGGCTTCTTTGGGTCCATGTATCCATGCTGTGTTACCAGTGGGGTGGATTATTCATTTCTGTCGCTGTCGAGTATTCCATTGTCTGAGTATTCCACAAGCTGTCCATCCATTTTCTGGGGGTTTCCGGTTAGGTGCTCTTACAGAGAGGGCTGCTGTGAACACACGTGTCTCTGCCTTGGTGCACAAGTCCCTGCGTTTCTCCTGCATATATTCCAGTGACTGAAAGCACCAAGACTTAGGGCACCGTATGTTCACCTTTAGTAGATTTGTTGTTGTTCAGTCGCCCAGTCGTGTCTGACTCTTTGCGACTCCTAGTGCTGCAGCACGCCAGGCCTCCCTGTCGCTCACCGGCTCCCGAAGTTTGCCCAAGTTCATGTCCATTGCTTCGGTGATGCCATCCAGCTATCTCATCCTCTGATGCCCTCTTCTCCTTCTGTCCTCAATCTTCCCCAGCATCAGGGACTTTGTCAGTGAGTCAGCTGTTTGCTTCAGATGACCAAAATACTGGAGTTTCAGCTTCAGCATCAGTCCTGCCAACGAATATTCAGGGTAGATTTCCCTTAGGATGGACTGGTTTGATCTCCTTGCAGTCCAGGGAACTCTCAGGAGCCTTCTCCAGCACCACAGTTCGAAGGCATCAATTCTTCGGTGCTCGGCCTTCTTTACGGTCCAGCTCTCACAACTGTACGTGCCCACTGGGAGGACCATAGCCTTCACTATACAGACCTTTGTCAGGGCAGTGATGTCTCTGCTTTTCAACACACTATCTAGGTTTGTCATAGCTTTCCTGCCAAGAAGCAAACGTCTTCTGGTTGCATGGCTGCAGTCACCATCCGCAGTGATTTTAGAGCCCAAGAAGAGGAAATCTGTCACTACTTGCACCCTTTCCCCTTCTATTTGCCATGAAGTAATGGGGCCAGATACCATGATCTTAGTTGTTTTAATATTCAGTTTTAAGCTGGCTCTTTCACTCTCCTCCTTCACCCTAAACAAGAGGCTTAATTCCTCTTTGCTTTCTGTCATTAGAGTGATATCATCTGCATATATGAGGTTGTTGATGTTTCTCCCATCTATCTGGATTCCAGCTTGTAACTCATCCAGCCTGACATTTCTCATGATCTGCTCAGCATATAGATTAAACAAACAGAGTGACAGCAGATAGCCCTGTCATACTCCTTTCGATCTTGAACCAATCAGTTGTTCCATACAGGGTTCTAACTGTTGCTTCTTGACCCGCATACAGGTTTCTCAGGAGACAGGTAAGGTAATCTGGTATTCCCATCTCTCTAAGAGCTTTCCATATTTTATTGAGCCACATAGTCAACGGTTTTGGCATAGTTGATGAAACAGAGGTGGATGTTTCTCTGAAATTCCTTAGCTTTCTCTGTGATCCAGTGTATGTTGGCAATTTGATCTCTGGTTCCTCTTCCTTTTTGAAACCCAGCTTGGACATCTGGAAGTTCTTGGTTCACATAATGTTGAATCCTAGCATGCCAGATCTTAAGCATGACCTTACTAGCATGGGAGATGAGTGCAGTTGTCCAATGGTTAGCACATTCTTTATTGCTACCCTTCTTGGGAATTGGGATGAGGATTGACCTTTTCCAGTCCTGTGGCCACTGCTGGGTCTTCCAGATTTGCTGACATACTGAATGCAACACCTTGATGGATGTTTGGTAGATGCTGCCAAGCAGTCTTCCAAATCACTAACTTGTTCTTGAACTTCATTGCTGCTTAGACATACCTTCCCCCAAAGCACTTTCTCTGAGCAGTCCTTCTCCCTCCAGATTTCATTTCAAGAAGAGAGGGAAAGACATACAGGCATGTGGGACCAGCTGAGCAAAGGCTCAGAAGTGGGAAGGGCCTGATTTGGGGTAGGGGAGTACTGAATCACTCTGGGGGAGCACCCTGCCCCACCCCTCCTGGCCCCTCCAAGCCCCTCTTTGTGCCCAGGATAAGGTGAACTTCGCGCTGTGCTCGGGCCCTCGGCTGGAGGCTGCCCTGGCCTCCAAGGACCGGGAGATCCTGCGGCTGCTGAAGGATGTGCAGCATCTCCAGAGCTCCCTGCAGGAGCTGGAGGAGACCTCCGCCCACCAGATCGCAGACCTGGAGCGGCAGCTCACCGCCAAGTCCGAGGCCATCGAGGTAGGTCTTGCTGGAGGAGACGGGCAGACAGGAGATGGGGAGGGCGTCCCCTCGGCAGAAGGACATGGACCAGCCTCCCCCATCTTTGTTTGTTCTTCTAGAAGCTAGAAGAGAAGCTCCAGGCACAGTCTGACTATGAAGAAATTAAAACAGAGCTGAGGTATTGTGTCGGGTGGGGCCCCACACACTGCCAGACCCTCTTCCCTGGCAGGAGGCTGCCTGGGAAGATTGCCAAGGGCCCTCAGCAAAGCTCATCGTCTTCCTCCCTCCCACCAGATCCCACTTTGTGGTACCCTGTCTCCTGTCCACTGGCACCCTGGCTATCATACCCAGTCCTTTGTCATCAAGAGCTGCCTGTGGGGAAACAGCCTTGGTGCTGTTGCAGGGCGGGGGTGCAGCAGGAAGAGGCGTGAAAGTGAAAGTTAGTCACTCAGTCGTGTCCAACTCTTCGAAACCCCATGGACAATATAGGCCACCAGGCTCCTCTGTCCATGGGATTCTCCAAGCAAGAATACTAGAGTGGGTTGCCATCTCCTTCTCCAGGGGATCTTCCCGACCCAGGGATGGAACCCAGGTCTCCTGCATTGCAGGCGGATTTTTTACCAGCTGAGCCCCTGTGGGGCAGGGGGTGATGTCTTAATCAGACCAGCTCAAGCTGCACCCCTCCAGGTGGAGCAGACCAGTTCACAAGCCGCTGCTTCAGGCCTGTTGTCCACTGAGTCCCATGTTGTGTGAGACCCAGGGGTGGGGTGGGTGCTGTCCAGGAAGAGGAGCAGGTGGTGTGCCTCTCACGAGGCCTCTCCCCCGGCCTGGGGACCCAGCTGGCCTCACACTCTCCCTCCACTTTCTCCGGCAGCATCCTGAAAGCCATGAAGCTGGCCTCCAACACCTGCAGCCTCCCCCAGGTGAGGGTGCCCACCACCGTCCCTACGGGGCAGGCTGCCCCAAAGAGCGCTGCACCAGCCATGCCCTCTCAGCCCTGCTTCTTGTCTCCTCAGGGCATGGCCAAGCCCGAAGACTCACTGCTCCTGGCAAAGGAGGCCTTCTTCCCTGCGCAGAAATTCCTTCTGGAAAAGCCCGGTCTTTTGGCCAGCCCTGGTAGGGGAAGCGGGATGCTCTCGGGGCTGAGGGGCTGGGGTGGGAGCTGCCCGTGGGTCTCTGGCCTCCTCCATGCCCTCAGACCACTGTCTTTAACATAAAGGGCAGGAAGATGATGCGTAAAAGGCGGGTACGTTGATTGAGCACCCGCTGCATGCCTGGGGCTGAGCTGGTGGCCATCCACAGCTAAGCCAGCGGGCGACTATCCCCTAAGGTGGGACACATGGAGACGCCCAGCTCACTCAGACCCTCCCAAGGTCCCCGGAGGGCTCCCTCATGCCCCAGCCTTCGCGAGCAGCAGGGAGAGATCACAGGGGTCAAGGAGGGTGTTCACACCAACCCTTACTGCAGACTGTTGGGAAAGGCCTGCCTCCCCCAGATCGCCCCTTCTCCCCACATAGTGGCCTCGTGAGCTTTCAACCATGTGGCCTCAGCCACACGTGTGCGCTGTCTCCATTTCCGCATTTGTGAAATGGGCAGTTACCGGCCCCAGTAGGTGCTGGGCAGGTAGATACGAACACACAGACAAGGCGCACTTGGGGAGTGGGCCGTCCTGCTCCGGGATGGGGATGAGTCCTCCCCGGGCAAAGTGCTGGGCCCGTAACAGGTGCTCAGTTAACACGCTTGATGGTGGGCGGGTTACCCCAGAACTGGCCTTTGGCCCAGGCCTTGCAGAATGGGGATTAGAAAGGGCGAGGGGAGCATGTGGCAGAAACACCAGTGGCGGTGCCTCACGCTGTCGGACGCCTATAGCACTTCTCCCCACCCCTCCTGCCCTCTCTCGCTTCCTCTCCTTCCAAATCTCTTTCTGTATGTCTCTCTGCCTCTCACTGTCTCTCTGCCTCCCTCTCTCTCTGAACCTTTGTTGCCTTGTCTTTCACTCTGTCTGTCTGTCTCTGCCTTCTCCCATGTTATTTCTCTCCGTCTCTATCTCCCTATCTCTGTTTCTCTCTCTGTCTCTCATTATTTCTCTCCCTATCTCTCTGCCTCTCTCTTCCCATCACTGTCTACCTGTCTTTTCTGTCTGTCTCTCCTCTTTTCCTCTGTCTGTCTCGGTGTTCTAGAGGAGGACCCTTCGGAGGATGATTCCATCAAGGACTCTCTGGGCACGGAGCAGTCCTACCCGTCCCCTCCACAGCTCCCACCACCACCAGGGCCTGAAGACCCCCTGTCCCCCAGCCCAGGGCAGCCCTTGCTGGGCCCCAGCCTGGGTCCCGATGGCCCTCGGACTTTCTCGCTGTCCCCCTTCCCCAGCCTGGCTTCAGCAGAGAGACTGACAGGGGAGACACTGCTGTCCAAGCACATGATGCCCCCGACTGCCTTCAAGGGGGAAGCGGGAGGCCTGCTAGTGTTCCCCCCAGCTTTCTATGGCGCCAAGCCCCCCACGGCCCCTGCTACCCCAGCCCCTGGCCCTGAGCCGCCCGGGGGTCCTGAGCCAGCAGAGGGGGGCGGGGGCAGCGTGGGCACGGCAGGGGCTGGAACAGAGGAGGAGCAGCTGGACACGGCGGAGATCGCCTTCCAGGTGAAGGAGCAGCTGCTCAAACACAACATCGGGCAGCGGGTGTTCGGCCACTACGTGCTGGGGCTGTCCCAGGGCTCGGTCAGCGAGATCCTGGCCCGGCCCAAGCCCTGGCGCAAGCTTACGGTGAAGGGCAAGGAGCCCTTCATCAAGATGAAGCAGTTCCTGTCGGACGAGCAGAACGTGCTGGCCCTGAGGACCATCCAGGTGCGGCAGCGAGGTGGGTGCTGGCGAGGGCCTGTCTCAGCCATCTGTGTTCTCAGCCGTCTCCCCAGGCCAGCCCTGGGCGTGGGGCTGTTGAGGGCTGAGAACATGGGTCGAAGCTCAGAGCCTGAGTCTGCCACCTCCCAGATGTGTGACCTGGGGCAAGTGACTTTGCCTCTCTGTGCCTCAGTTTCCCGCCTGTGTAAAATCAGGGAAACCATCCTCAATCCCTCCCTCCTGGGGCTCCCTGTCCCGTGCATCCAGCTGGTGCCGTGGTGCAGTTCAGGCTGATAATGGTGGGGAGAGGCCGGGCCCCTGGGGCTCCCTCAGCAGATACCCCGAAAGCACTTCCAAGTCTCAGTTTACCCATCCATAAGGTGACCGGGGTGACCCCCCCAACCTTGACAGACTCAGTTTTTAGAGTAATCCATGTGAAGGGCCCAGGTTTTGGCCCCACAGACACCTCAGTTTGTGTCCCAGCTCTGCCATCATCTGCTTAGTGACCTCAGGCAGCTCTCTTTAGCTGCTCTATGCCTCAGTTTCCCCATCTGTCAGCCTCCTAAAGAGAGTTAAATGAGCATAAAGCATGTAGTAACTTCTTGAGAATTGCTAGCTATTTTCTTTTCTTTCCTTTTTTTTTGGCCACACCTTGGGGCATGTGGGATGTTAGTTCGCCCACCAGTGATCGAATCTGCATCCTCTGCAGTGGAAGCACAGAGTCTTAACCATTGGACCAGCAAGGAAGTCCCAAGATAATTGTTCACTTTGATGGTGGCTGCCCTCATTGGGTTTTGTTGTTATTTCAAGCTGAAATCTCTTGTGGGTCCACAGTTTGTCACACGGACTCACAGTCTGGCTGTCGCTCTCCTGGCCCTGGGAGGAAGACACCAGCCTGTCACCCTGCCCAGCACCAGGGACTGACCCCCAACATGCAGGTCCCCACAACAGATGCCTCCTTTCCTCCCCCAGGCAGTATCACCCCAAGAATCCGCACGCCAGAGACCGGCTCGGATGACGCCATCAAGAGCATCCTAGAGCAGGCCAAGAAGGAGATCGAGTCACAGAAGGGGGGTGAGTGTGGCCACAGCAGGTGAGGCCCGAGGCCTCCAGGGCCTATCCTGAGCAGGAGGCGAGGCTGTGTCCACCCCAGAGGGGATTCCAAGCAGGTTTGAACCTCTTTTCCTTTTTCACAACCTGCAGCCAAGTGAGGTCTAGGCCTGGAAAGTACCAGATCCATTATCCAGTATGGGAGCTATAAGCAATTTAACTACAGTTAAGTGAAATTGAAACCTCAGTTCTTCAGCCACAGTAGCCACATCGCACAGGTGGCATCACTGCCGAGTTCTGTTGGGGGTGCCGCTCTGGGTTGCTTCAGGAGGCCCCGTGATCGGTTTTCACCAGGCGCTTGTCAGGCACCTAGACCTGAGCCTCACCATCTGACCATCCACCTCACCCTCTCCAACCATACCTCCTCCACCTTCCCAGTGGGTGCCCACTCAGAACTCAGTGATTAAAAACACCACAGATTGATCATCTTACAGTTCTGGAAGTCGGAAATCCAAAATCAGCCTCACTAGGCTATAGTCACAGTGTCAGCAGAGCTACATTCTTTCTGGAGGCTCCCGGGGAAAATCCGTTCCCTTGTCTCTTTCAGCTTCTAGAGGGCATCCAGATTTTCTGCCTCCTGGCCCCTTCTTTCCTCTTAGCATCATAGCATCTTTAGTCTGTCTCTGTCTCTGTCTCTATCATCTTTCTGCCTCCCTCTTATAAACACCATTGTGATTTTGTGGGGCCCACCCAGATAACCCAGGATAATACCCTCATCTCAAAATTCTTAATCCTGATCATATCTAAAAATTCCCTTTTGCCATGTGAGGTAACATATTCACAGGTCCCAGAGGTTGGGATATGGATATCTTTGGGGACCATTATTTAGCTTATCACAGTGTGCTTTCTCCATCAGCCCCTCATGGGGTTCCCCCAGAACTCCACCCCAGGCCCTCTGACTTTCTTTTTCTTCTTAGATGAGTTAATCCACTCCTGAAAGTTTCAACAACCCTAACCCTACTTAAATTTTTTCAAGCTTGTCCATCCCCCATCCCACCTGCCACCAGCCTAGTGAGCCATCATCGTCACTTGCTGGGACTATTGCAGTAGCCTCTTTACTGGCCTTGCCAATGACCAATGGTCTTGCTGGTCTTGCTTTACTGGCCTAGGCCCCACTCCAGCTCATTCTCCACCCAGAGGCCACAGGGATCTTTCAAGAGGACCACATGTTCATGTCACTATTTGAAATCCTTCCATGGCTCCCCATTACCCTCAGGATAAAATCCTAATTCCCCAACAAGGGCTATAGGCCCTAGTATAGTCTTCAGACTCCTCCTGACCCCTCCATGCCTCTCACATGAACTGTTTATGCTCATGACCATCCTCATTCCTATTCTCTGTGCCCCTAATGCCATCTTCACCCCAGCCACCTTTCTGTCTGGCTCCTGCTCCTACTTTACAACTCCACTCCGAAGTCATCTCCTCCAGGAAGCCCCCATCCCCATCCTGGTGGATTGGAATCCACCCCTCCTCAGATTCCCCGTAATGACCTGTATTGTTTGGTGCAATGGAGCCTGAGTGACTTGGCTGCAAATTTTGCCTCCTCTATATATTAAACAGTGTGACCTCTGACAAATTACTTAGCTCTCTGTGCCTTCATTTTCTCATCTTTAAAATAGGTGCAGTATTTGTATTCCCTGCTCAAGGTTGTGTGAGGATCAAATGACATCGGGCGTGGCAAGCACTCAGCTGGGGTCTAGTATGTAGAAGGTGCCTCTGGAAAGTTAGCTGTCATTACATTATGTCTCCATTGTTGCATTTATTCATGTTACAAGCGACTCTGCTGATGTGGCTGTCCCTCCCACCAGTGGGGGATTCTGGCCACCAGGAACCTCTCACCTATCACATCCCTGCACCCAGCATAATGTAGTACAGCCAGTGTAGACCACAGCTGACTCGGAACTGGATGCCGGCTTCAGCACTCCCACTCCATTTTACAGTATCTGCTCCCCTCTGGTGGTGACTTGGGGCAAGTGTCCCTATTCCCAAGTCTGCTGCTGGAAGCCGCAAATTTCCCACGGACCCCCCTCCCCTTTTCCTGGTCCCTGGAAAGGAGAGAGAGAGGTTAACCCTGCTGGGATCCTGCACTGCCACACCCAAATAATCTGCTGAGCCCCAACTGTGTACACACTTGGTTATGTCTTCTTGGTCAATTCTGGTAGCAAAAGAGAGGCAGTCATTCAGTAAACGTTAAATGCCTACTGTGTGCTGGATAGAGGTTACACATGTAGATGAGACACAGTATTGGGGTGAAAAGAACCATGAGAAACAGTCTCATCTAACTCTCCCACTAAACAGGACAAAGGCCAAAGAGAGGGGGACATACTCACAGTTATTCAGAGACCAAAGGAGAACACGGGTCTCCTGACTCCTTGTGCAGTGCTCTCCCACTGGGAGGTCTGAGTCAAGGTAGCAAAGAAATTAAAAAGATATCACAGAGGGAAACCTTTGCTCGAGTGGCCCAGTCAGGAGGTTTCCATTTAGGGTCTATGAAAAGTTCAGCAAGAGGAAGAGTGCCAGGTTATCCCCCGATGTCCCTCATCGAAGTAAAGACTAAGCAGAGAGCAGTTAGCATCCCTCTGGGAAGGAAGTGAATGTGGCTGACACTAACCTGGGAGCTCTGCTTTTGGGGATCAAAGGAAATATTCAGAATGGGAACAAAAATTTATATACAAGCTATCTCTTTATTGTTGTTTCCAATGGTGACAAAGTAAAAACAACCTAAGTGTCCAGCATTGGGGGGCTGGGACTAAAGCAGATAGTATTTCTTCAGTGGCATATACAGCCATTAAAGCTAGAAGAACTTCAAATCGTAGGAAAAAACACTCATGTTGATACTAAGTGGGAGCAAGCCAGGCCACACTGCCACATATCAAGTGTGACCATCCCATGCATGTAGTTAGAAAATAGACTGGAAGGGAAAACCTGGGAAATTTTCATGTGATTACCACTGGGGGAAAGATCAGAGGGGATTTTCATTTTCATCTTAAGTTTTTGTGCATTGTTAGCTCTCCAGATAGACATGTATGACTTTTTTTAACAGAGGGGGACTTTGGGGGCCATGCTTGGCCTCTGTTGCTTTGCGTGGGCTTTCTCTAGTTGTGGTGAGCAGGGGCTACTCTTCGTTGTGGTGGCTTCTCTTGTTTCGGAGCACAGGCTCGAGGGTGCTCGGGCTCAGTAGTGGTGGCACCTGGGCTTGGCTGCTCCACGGCATGTGGAGTCTTCCCAGGGCAGGCGGATTCTTACCCACTTCACCACCAGGGATGTCTGCCTTTTTTTTTTTTTTTTTTTGAGGTAAAATTCACATAACATAAATTTAACTATTTTAGAGTGAATAATTCAGTGGCATTTAGTGCCTTCACAATGTTTTGCAGCCACTGTCTCTGTCTAGTTCATCACCCCCAAAAGGAAACACTGCACCCATTAGCAATCACTCCCCACGCCTCACCTCCCCTGAGCCCCAGGAAGCCACCAGTCTGTTTTCTGTGTCTGTGGCTCTCCTTGTTCTGGATATTTCATATGAGCGGAAACTGTACAATAGGTGGCCTTTTGTGTCTGGCTTCTTTCACGTCACGTAATGTTTTCAAGATTCCTCCATATGGTATCAGTGCTTCATTCCTTTTATGACTGAATAGTATTCCATTGCTCTATTGCTTTTTAAGTGGAAAAAGCAATAGAAATTATTTTTAATGGAGCTATGAGGATCCACCAGGGTGTAGACTGTACAACGAGATAGTAAAGGAAGGGCTGTGCTCATTCTAGGTTGGTCCAGGGTTGGGGAGAGACCCCAGTGTGGGAAAGGCCACTAAGAGAGCAGAGGGAAGCACTGTCCTGCTGTTCCTTTGTGTTTACCACTTGTAGAATTTTCACTAGCTAATGTATTGCTTATTTGGCTTGCTTTGCTGCTCAATAGAAAGCAGGTTCTACTGTGTGTCCCCTTCTGGGACTTGCTTTTATTTGCAAAGGTGGATCACAGCATGTCTAAAAGCAAGTCTTCTAACATTACAGTATCCCCATGAGCGCTTTTTCCACATAAGCTAAAATCTCAGTGTCCACCTGGTTTTTATCCCCAGATGCAGAGGTTGCCCCCAACACTTCACTGGTATAAATACTGTGCTGTCTTTGTCCTTCAAGCCATGCCCTGTGCACGGGCCTCCAGCCTCCCTGTCCCCTTTCCCACAGGGGAGCCCAAGAACTCAGCAGCCCCACTGAGCATCACCAACGGCACAGCCGCCGCCAGTACCACCTCAGAAGACGCCATCAAGAACATTCTGGAGCAAGCACGCCGCGAGATGCAAGCGCAGCAGCAGGCCCTGCTGGAGATGGAGGCCGGCGCCCGGGGCCGCTCGGTGCCTCCCTCGCCCCCAGAGCGGCCCTCACTGGCGGCCGTAAGCCAGAACGGGGCCCCGACGCCCGTCAAACAGGAGGACAGCGGTGTCAGCGGGGGGACCAGCAGCAGCGGCACGCAGACCTCCCTCACGGTCCTGTCCCCCGCCGCCTTCGTGCAGAGCATCATCCGGAAGGTCAAGTCGGAGATCGGCGACGCCGGCTATTTCGACCACCACTGGGCCTCGGACCGCGGCCTGCTCAGCCGCCCCTACGCCTCTGTCTCGCCCTCACTCTCCTCCTCCTCCAGCTACTCCGGCCAGCCCAATGGGCGGGCCTGGCCTCGTGGGGACGAGGCCCCTGCAGTCCCCGAGGACGAAGCGGCCGGGAGCGAGGACGAGCCCCCCAGGGTGGGCGAGCTCAAGGCCGAGGGGGGCCCTGAAGGGGGCGGCGGTGGGCGGCTGGCCTACTACCCAGCCTACGTGCCCCGCACGCTGAAGCCCACCGTGCCGCCCCTGACCCCCGAGCAATACGAGCTGTACATGTACCGCGAGGTGGACACCCTGGAGCTGACACGCCAGGTCAAGGAGAAGCTGGCCAAGAATGGAATCTGCCAGAGGATCTTCGGGGAGAAGGTGAAGATGGTGGGGTTTGCCCCTGGAGGTTCAGGGGGCCTGGAGCCAAGGGACCTGGGTAGGGAGGAGACCTATGCCGTGTCCATGGCCTGGAAAGAAGGGTGTGTGTGAGTGTGTGTATGTGAGCAACAACTGAGCAGAAGCAGGATTCAGACCCAGATCTGAGTGACCCCAAAAGCCCCATTTCCTGTCCCTGGGCAGTGGGGAAAGGGGAGCCACGGACAAGGCTGACGTTCAGTTCTGCAGTTTTTAAATCTGTGAAAAGCTTCCATCTGGTTACCCCGCTCCTCCTGTAACCTTCATCCCTCCCATGGTCCATTCCACTTAAGTGTTAAGGCTCAGCCCAGCTTGGAGGAATGAGAAACACAACATAGGAAGGCTTCCTGGAGGAGGAGGCGCTTAAGGGGGTCTTAAGAGTCCAAGTAGGATTTTTAGATGGGCTTCCCTTGTGGCTCAGCTGGTAAAGAATCCGCCGGCAATGCGGGAGACCTGGGTTCTATCCCTGGGTTGGGAAGACCCCCTGGAGAAGGGAAAGGCCACCCACTCCAGTGTTCTGGCCTGGAGAATTCCGTGGCCTGTAAGACAGTCTGGAAGGGCACTGCAGGTGGAGGGCGCGGCACAGGCACACAAACAGGCATTCGGAGAGTGAAGATCACCTGAAGGCAGCCCTCTCCTCCTGGAACAGGAGTGAGCAGTGGGCCTCAGGGTCTGGGGAGGAGAGGGGGAGGGGATGGCCAGGACCTGCTGACCCAGCCTTCCCGCCCTGCCCATCCCCAGGTGCTGGGCCTGTCACAGGGCAGTGTGAGCGACATGCTGTCCCGGCCGAAGCCGTGGAGCAAGCTGACGCAGAAGGGGCGGGAGCCCTTTATCCGCATGCAGCTGTGGCTCTCGGACCAGCTTGGCCAGGCCGTGGGCCAGCAGCCCAGCGCCTCCCAGGGTGAGTGCAGATGGGGCCCCGAACCGCCGAGAGCCCCCGCTCTTCCAGCCTGTGCAGTGGCTTCACTGCCCAGGCCTCCCTCCTCCTGCCCCACCCCACTGCTGCCCTGAAAGGGTCCCGCTTGCTCCCAGTTGGTGTCCCTGCTCCCCTTTCATCCTTCCCTCAGCCAGACTGACCTCTAGGTGGCGCCAGAGTGCCTAGACTGAGCGGGAGTGGGGGGTGGGGGCGGTGCCCACCTTACCATCCCGTGTCAGACGTCTGCCGGTTGATCTCTTTTTGCCAGCAATCCAGCTTGCAGCCTCAGAATCCTTCTTCGCACCGAGCCTTTGGGTTTATATTAACAAATTTCCATCAGGCACCAGTTAAATACATTGAGGAAGAATCCCCTTCACTGGAAGGTGCCCTGTGGACCAGCACAGGAATTTCTAAACACGCCCCTCCCCATTAGGGACACGTCCCCAGGCATGTCCCCTGCCCTCCCTGGACTGTCCAGCGGCTCAGCCCACGCTGGAAAGTCCAGTGAGTGGGTGACTCTTGATTCCTCAGGAGGTGACCCCCATTATCTCATGGAGTCCTCTTTACGGCCCTGAGCAAGGTAGTTGCAAGTATAGCACTGCTTCTATTATTGGCCCCATTTAACAGGTTCAGGAACTGAGGTTGGATAAAGTCATCCTACCCAAGATATCTTCTAAGTGGTTTTCTAATATGTATTTGCAAAAATGTCATGAAAAATGTGGTTTTAGGGTAATTACCATTTTATTATAGTGAGACTATTAAAGCTGTATTCTCACAGCAACTGTCAAGTATATATATATATATATATAAAATAGCATTAACTACAGTCACCATGCTGTGTATCAGATCCTAGAACTTACTCATCTTATATGCATCTTTTCATTACATTATTATTGATTGCTCTGGGGACTCACTGTATTTTACTCACCTAACTCTGGCAGTTGGACTTATCAGTCATTGCCAAGTCCTTTTTTTTTTCTCTTAACTTTTAATTTTGATGTAATTTCTAATTTACCAAAGAGTTAAAGCAGTAGACCAACCAACTTCCTATATCCTACATACAGATTCACCAGTTAGTAATTTTGCCATATTTATGCTCTTTCTCTCAATCATTTAAGAGGTTAATTGAAGACATCATGTCCCTTTACCCCTAAATATTTCAAAAGTATTTACAAAGAATGATAAATTTTATAATAATACAATACTGCTATGTAACCCACCATCTATATTCCAAGTTTCTTCAGTTGTCCCAATAATCACCTTTATATAATTTTATCTTTCCCTGTCCAGGTCAAATTCAGGATCACTTGTAGTCATCATGTCTCTTTAGTCTCTTTCAATTTGGACAGTTCTTCTGCCTCTCTCTAAAGTTTTTTAGTTTTGACGTTTTTGAAAACTGGAAGCCAGTTATGTTATAGACTGATGCTCAGTTCAACTTTGTCTGATGTTTCCTCGTGGTTAGATTCAAGCTGTGCACTTCGGGCAGGAATATCCCAGAATTGTTGCTCTGTCCTTCTTAGTCCATCATATCAGGAGTCACCAGCTGTTGATTTGTCCTGTGATTGGAGGTGCTAACTTATCACTAGATTAAGGTGGTGTTGGCAGACAGCTATACTTGTAAAGTTACTATTTTTCCCTTTGTACTTAATAAGTATCTTGTGGGGAGATACTTTGGGACTATGTGGATATCGTTTTCCTCCTCCAACTTTCATTTACTGGTTTTCACAGCCAGGATGGTCCCTGCCTGAGATTTTACTGTGGTAGTTGCAAAATGGGTTGTTGCCAACAGACTGTAACAAGCAAGCCTGCCCAAACCATGCATGTCTATGCCAGATTGCAGTAACTGCCTTCTCTGTCTCTCTGCGGCCCACAGTCAGTCCCACTGAACCAAGATCCTCGCCATCCCCACCCCCTAGTCCCATGGAGCCACCAGAGAAGAGCTCCCAGGAGCCCCTGAGTCTGACACTGGAGAGCAGCAAGGAGAACCAGCAGCCAGAGGGACGCTCCAGCTCATCACTGAGTGGGAAGATTTACTCGGGCAGCCAGACCACAGGGGGCATCCAGGAGATTGTGGCCATGTCCCCCGAGCTGGACACGTACTCCATCACCAAGAGGGTCAAAGAGGTCCTCACAGACAACAACCTAGGTACAGGGTACCGGGAGTCAGGGATGCTGCCTCTTGCCCTGCTCGGCTCCCCCTTGCCTTAAGGAAAGAGCCACGGTGAGATCCCAGGCACTGGGGTCCCTTCTGCAGGTGCTGCTCAGCCCTGGGCCACCCAGGGCCCCCTGGGAGGTATCTGACTCTGAACTGGGTCTCTAGAATGGACAGCAGGGAGGTCAGTATGCTGTCCTCCTAAAGTTCTTAGCCCACAGCTTTCAAAACTTCCTTCCAGGAGGACTTAGAGAATCCCAGTAAGATTCTAACTCAGTCCTCATCCAACGCCAGGGTCCAAGGGAGAAATCTGGATTCTTTAATTTTTTGAATCACAAACTCCTCCACATCTCAGATGGGAGTCAAGTCCCCCTCCCAGATACACACAAACCCCAACTTTTCACTACAATTTCTATAATAAAAATAAGGTATCACTATTTGAAAATGCCAAACAATACAGAAAAAAAAAAAGTTAAAATTTAAACAAATAAAATCTCCCCTAACCTCCCAGTCATACGCCACAGTTTTTCTGTATCTTTGATATTTTCTGAACACATACAAAATTGTATGTTCGCCTAGTTTCTTCTCTTCTTCTTTCTAGATAGATGAAATTACACACAGGCTGTCCTTCCACTTGCTTTTTAAAAACTAACACTGTTCTGCGGACCTTCTTCCGCCTTAGAATGAACAGCCCACCTGCAGTCTTTGTCACTGTTGCAAAATTTTTCAGGCCATGGATGCCCCACATTTTTTATGCAGCTGATGAGCATTTTGCTTGTTCCCAATTTCCTGCTGCCTCTGAAACCACATCCACATGCGTCTTTGTGCCCTTGGGCAAGTACAACTGGAGGAGAAATCCCAGGCAGTGGAATTGCTGGATCAGAGGGTTTGCACATTGAAATTTTGATAGAATCTATCAAATTACTGACAAGGTGATACTTATTTGTGTACATGAAGTTTGCAGACAATGTCAGGGATCCCCTAGGAGTGAATAACATCTAAATCATGACAGCATTTTTGTTTGGTAGCTATCTGCCTGCCCCCACCTCCTGTTTTGCAGAAAGTTCCCCAGATGCACACAGGCGTAGGCCCCCCGATGTGTCTGGTCCTCCCTGCTGAGTTAGTGGAGACATTCCCTGCTTTCTGCCTGTCCCTTGTCTCTCCCGGGAGCACCTGTGCCCAGCCTGGGGTAACAGGTCGTCCCCCTCCTCCCCTGTCCCCAGGGCAGCGGCTCTTCGGGGAGAGCATCCTAGGGCTGACCCAGGGCTCCGTGTCTGACCTGCTCTCCCGCCCCAAACCCTGGCACAAGCTGAGCCTGAAGGGCCGGGAGCCCTTTGTGCGCATGCAGCTGTGGCTCAACGACCCCCACAACGTGGAGAAGCTGAGAGACATGAAGAAGCTGGAGAAGAAAGGTAAGCCCTGGGAACTCTGGGTCTGGCCTCAAGTTTTCCTATTGGAACCGCAAAAAATAAACCCAGCGTCCCAATGGTCCAGTCTTAGCCTAGTGTAGGCTGCAAGAAATAGCCATTCCATGGAACATAATTGCAAGCCATTAAAATGTTTAATACTTTTCCCCTGAAAATTCCAATACACCATCTCTCTCAGCACCCTTCCACAAACCCATAGCCACTCCAGGGTCTCCTGCATATTCCCCAAACCCCGCCCCCCTCTCTCTGATCTCTCCATCCTCTGCATCAGAGTCCTATTATATTACCCCCTTTGCCCATCATCTGGATTCTACGCAACAAAGCACAAAATTGACCCAGCAAATGATAACTGCTCCCTTACAGGACCAGACAAGAAATTGCAGGTTCTTACACTGTCTGACAGTATTTTATATCCCTGAAAAATTGAACTGGCACTGAGCACCTGCTTTGCGCCCCAGCCAGTCTCATGCTTTGTGCGTAAGGGATTCCTGGGTCTAAGAAAGCTCAAGATCCAGTTGGGAGATAAGATTTGAGGAGTTGGAACGTTGTCAGCTGGGCCCCAAGTCATGACGAGGGCCCAGGGCCAAGCCAGGCTGTAAGCGGCACAGGGGGCAGGGCCAAGTCTGGCTGTGGGCATCAGACAGCGGTGCAGTTGAGAACTTGTCCTGCCGCTTGTCGGCTGTGTGATCTTGGGCAAGTTACTTCCCTTCTCTGTGCCTCATTCCACTTCATCTGAAAGTAAGAGTCATAGCGTCTACCTCAGGCCATTGGTGTGAGGATTAAGTAGGACCCAATACCTTACTTCCTCCATTCTGGGGTGGGCTTCCCCCCAAACGCACACACATTTTGATGATTTGAGGCTGAGATGCATCATGCAATTACTATGTTCATTTAAAATTAACGTTCTGGAGCCTGGCAGGGGCCAAGGGCAAAAGACTCTGCACCACTTTCTGCATCTGTACCACCTCCGCACCAAACCCACAGACTCCACAGACGGCTCCAGAGAAAGCTGTGAAAACAGGAGAGAAAAATCTTAAAACTAATGTCTTCCCCCTGCCCTCCAAAAAACTGGTGAAATTCAGGGACACTTCTGACAATCGAGAATGCTGCAGAACCCCCTTTTTTGAGCACTTCCTGTCTGTGAGGGCAGCCCTCCACACATGTTAACAATTAGTGTGTTAATGACCAGGTGTGGGCAGGCGAGTGTCTCACGTCTCACGAGGAGGATGTGGAAGGAGAAAAGGCTGAGACTGGGCCGGGGTCCCCACGTTTGGGGCACAGAGGGCTCTGAGGACGGCTGGCTGGTGCTCAGTTCAGCTTGAGCCCCCTCCTCGGTTCAGGGGTGCCTGTAGTCGGCCCCCCTCAGCCCTGCCTCCCTCCCTCCCCGCCCCAGCCTACCTGAAGCGCAGGTACGGCCTCATCAGCGCTGGCTCAGACAGTGAGTCTCCAGCCACCCGCTCCGAGTGCCCCAGCCCCTGCCTGCAGCCCCAAGACCTGAGCCTCCTGCAGATCAAGAAGCCCCGAGTGGTGCTGGCCCCCGAAGAGAAGGAGGCGCTGAGGAAGGCCTACCAGCTGGAGCCCTACCCCTCCCAGCAGACCATTGAGCTCCTCTCCTTCCAGCTCAACCTCAAGACCAACACCGTCATCAACTGGTTCCACAACTACAGGTAGGGATGGGGGGCAGGGCGCCTGGTGGCCCCTGGGACGGTGGGCAGGGGTCTCAGCCGGTGCCCCCCACTTCCTCATCCCAGGGCCTGCAGGGAGCCCATCATGGCCTCTGGGAAATGAGGTGGCCATGTTGCTGGGTGTTTAGCTTTATAACGTAGGCAAACCTGGATGTAAGTCCCAGCTCGACAGTGTTCATCTTGTGCGGCCTGGGCAAGTGACTTCACCTCCCAGAGCCTCAGTCTTCCAACCTATAAAATGAGAATTATAATGGGATCTACTTCATAGAGTTGCCTTGAGGATTTGATGTGGCTAACATACTTACAGAAAATAACCTGGCACATAGGAGGTGGTAGACATTGACGTCACTATTGTCGCTACCGTTGTTATGGCTTCACCAGCTTGCTCCGCGTCTGCCTCTACAAGGGACAGGGGTGGTGTTTGGGGCACAGGCCCGAGGTTCCCTAACTACCCACTGAGCCTTGCGTCAGTGCCCTGATTTGGGGCACCTGGCCTTTCCCACTCCTGAGGTCAAAGCAAACCCTTGTGGCAGCCCCTCGGAGTGGGTGATTCCTAACAGAAGCAGTGCCTCCTCCCACTCACCGGTCCCTCATCGCCGGAGTGACTGACCTGCAGGGCGCTGGGCTGCCTCGGGGCACGGACTGGTGCACCGTTCCCAAGCAGACCGCAGAAGGGCTTCCTGAGAACCCTGAAGACAAGGCCTGATGCGATTTCAAGGACCATCCCTCTGAGGCGCTCCCCACCAAGCCTCCTGAGCAAGAAATGTCTCTGATGCCCCTGTGGTGCCAGAGAGGAGAGTCTCTTGATCCCTGAGAGAAGAGGAGGGAGGAGCCTGGAAGGATGGAACACCTGAAATCTCTCTCCACAGCCCAGGCATGGGCATCACACAGACCCGAGTTCAAATCCCACCTTAGCTGTGTGTTATTGGGCAAATTACTATACCTTTCTGAGTCTCATCCCTATTTTACAGATAAGGAGCTTAAAATTTACCCCACAACAGTGAATTGAGAATCAAATTAAAAACTACAGGCATAAACACATTGTAAAATATTGCTTATATCTTGCTTAGACCCAGAACCTGCCAAACAGCAGATGATATAGGTCCTTAAAGCCTAATACCCTCCTTCCCTTCTAGACATTCTCTCCCCTCTCATTTCCCACAGGAACATATCCCTCCATTATAATCCAGCATATTCATTTTAGTTAATATTTGCCATGTATATGCAGTGAGCCAGGGTTGGGAGATACAGGGGTTCAAAGCCATCATCCCTGTGCTTAGAGAGTTTAAAATCACAAACCAGATAATTTCATGACAACCTAATAAATGCTGTGAAAACAAGAAGGAATAAGGAACTAAGGGAAAAGGGAATTCTACCTAGGGAAAATTTTTGAGAGGTGGCATTTCAGCTAGACTTTGAAGAAGTAGAATTCCACTCCCCCAAAAAACCACTCTCAAAGAGCTATAATTATAGAAGAATACATTGCTTCATTTAGTAAGTGTTTATTGAGCACCTACTCTGTCCCAAGTACCAAAGAGAATGAGGCAAAGTCCTTAGCATCTCTCACAGACCAGCAGGGATGGTGACTATTAAATGAATTCTTATATTAATGTATCATTACACATTGCAGTGAGCTCTGGGAAAAGTGAACAATAGGATGTTTTGAGAAAAAATTACTGGGAAGGACCTGCTATAGATTTGGGAGTCAAGTAATTGAAGAAAAGGACTAATTTTTGCTATGTTGTAAATGAATATTAGCCAGATATTTATATTTGATCCACAGTTTGGAAGTTCTAATGATAAAGCTTCAGGCAATTGACCCATCCCAAAACACCCTAGCACTCCCCTGGTCCCACCAATTCTTCCCTCTAGAGGGAACTGAAGGAGAAGACAGAGTCTCATGAGAGGTGGGCAAGGCCATCTTTGTGCAGGGACTAGGAACTGAGAGGCGAAAGTGAGCCAGATCACCGATGATCGTCCCTCCAGGCTCAGGATGGAGTCCCATCCCCGACCTGGGCAGGGAGGCAGGAGAGTGTAGTCAGGCAGCTGGGTTCAGAGCCCAACTGCGCTGCTTGCGGCTATGTGACCGTGGCAGTCCCGTGCCCCTCTGAGCCTTGTCATCTTTGTTGGTGGGCATGAGACTAGTCTGCCCCTCATAAGGTCATTATGAAAAATAAATAATCTGCAAAAAGTGCTTGGTCCAGTATCTGATATGTGATAAGCACTAATCATGATGTTTATCACTGAAATTTATACATTTATTTTATATCAGTAACATGTACTTTATTATTATTAAATAATAATATTAATATATGATGTCATCAACTAAAGAGGGATACAGCATTGAAGATACTTAAAAAGTCCTTGGACAACTGACTTGACCTCTCTGGACCTCGTGTTACTAGGGAAATAATTAATGGAGTTAAACCCATCCTAGCCTTTCCTGCCCTAAAACATTATAAATGAGACCAAGTTTCCCTCTGACAGCAGGGAGGCCACTGAAGTGAAGAGAGGATGGGTTCTGGACTGGAATTCAGTGTACCCAGGTTCTGGGCCCAGCTCTGCCTCTCTGTGCCTTGGTGACCTAGACAAGTTATTCTCCAGGCCTTCGTTTCCCCTTCTGGGCTGATATCAACAAGTCCTTCCAGGAAAGAAGAAGGGAGTTATTACCACCAATTAGATCTGCTTTTGACTTTGAGAAATGCTCTAGAGCAGCACTGTCCAATAGAAATACAACAAAAGCCACATATATAATGTAAAATTTTCTAGTAGCACATTGAAGAAAAATTTAAAAATAAACAAAAAGAGACAGATGAAAGTAATGTAATAGTACCCACTCCAGTATTCTTGCCTAGAGAATCCCACGGACAGAGGAGCCTAGCGGGCTACAGTCCCTAGGGTCGCAGAGTCGGACACGACTAAGCACACATGCATATTTTATTTAGCCCAGTATATACAAACGCAGGGCTTCCCTTGTAGCTCAGTCGAATCTGCCTGCAGTACCAGGAGACGCAGGTTCAATCCCTGGGTTGGGAAGATCCCCTGGAGAAGGAAATGGCAACCCACTCCAGTATCCTTGCCTGGAAAATCTCATAGACACAGGAGCCTGGTGGGCTGCAGTCCATGGGGTCGCAAAGAGTCAGGCACGACTGAGCAACGAACACTTATACAAGTGCAACCATTTCAACATGCAGTCAGTATAACAACTGTTAACAATGAGAGAGCCACGTGTGACCAGTGGCTGCTGCACTAGGTGGCACAGACCTAGATCGTGAGCTCCTTTGGAATCCAGCAGCCCCGAGTTCAAGTCCTGGTCCTGCCACTTACTAGCTGTGAAACTGGGGCATATCACCCAGCATCTCTGAGCCTTGTTTCCGCCTCTGAAGTGGGGATGGTGATTGCCCACCGTGTGGAGTTGTTGAGAGGGCTTACTACGATGCTGCATGTGAAGAAGCTTATGCAAAGTGAGCCCCCAGGGAAGTGGGTGGGGGTCACAGGGCCACTCACATGATTTGACTCCAGGGTTAGCTGTCCCCTCCAGCCCCTTGCTCACCGCCGTCTCTGCCCCAGGTCCCGGATGCGCCGGGAGATGTTGGTGGAGGGGACCCAAGAGGAACCAGACCTCGACCCCAGTGGGGGTCCTGGCATCCTACCGCCAGGCCACTCCCACCCAGACCCCACCCCACAGAGCCCCGACTCGGAGGCTGAGGACCAGAAGCCTACGGTGAAGGAACTAAAGCTTCAGGAGGGTCCCGAGGAGAGCGTCACCCACCTGACCTCCCAGGAGAAGACTCCAGTGAGGATTAAGCAGGAACAGACTGAGGAGGCCGAGGAACAAGCCGGCAGCCAGGACTCAAAGGAGCCGGACAAAGGCCAAGGCTCCCCCCGAGAGGTGCATCCTGACCCTCTGGGTGACGACGGATTCCCCAAAGCAGCCCCAGGGCTCCTCCTCCCAGGCGGGACCACCCCAGCCTGCCCCTTGCTACACCCCCTCCCGGAGAGTGAGGGCGGGGAGCGGCTACACCCGGACCCCCTAAGCTTTAAGTCCGCCTCAGAGTCCTCCCGCTGCAGCCTGGAGGTGTCGCTGAACTCGCCCTCGGCCGCCTCCTCGCCGGGCCTCATGATGTCCGTGTCGCCTGTCCCTTCCTCCTCAGCCCCCATCTCCCCATCCCCACCCAGCACCCTGCCTGCCAAGGTGCTGAGTGCCAGCCCCACCGCCGACACAACCGGGGCCTTGCACCCCAGCACCAAGGTGAACCCCAACTTGCAGCGGCGGCACGAGAAGATGGCCAACTTGAACAGCATCATCTACCGGCTGGAGAGGGCTGCCAATCGGGAGGAGGCCCTGGAGTGGGAGTTCTGAAGGTGGAGGCCAGGGGCGCGCCGGGGGGCCACTGGCTCTCCCAGACAGGACGGGGCCTGGAAGGGAGGCACTGGGGCAGCCACCACAGCGTGGACAGCAGCATTACGGCCCCGCCATTTTCCGTTTTTGTTGTAATCTGAGCTCTACGAAGTCACGAGTGAGCAGGTAGGGCCGGAGCCCCTGCCGCCTCTTTACAACTCCCCCCTGCCCCAGGGAGCACCATCTTCTCCCTGCTGGCCTCTCTACCAGAGGCAGAAGCAAAGTGGAGCCACATTTTCACTTTTAAGCTCCAAACTCTTTTAGAAAAATAAATATTTATAGACCACTTTTAGATATTTTAATAAAGGATCCTTTGGAATTTATTCCCAGCTAATGCTGTTTTGATATTAACAGAGAGTTATAAAATCAGGATGCTGTCACAACTGTTGCGAAGTATACACTGAAGTTGTGTCGTTTTTTTTGCCACTAGATGAGATTAAAAGGAGAGAATTGTTCAAAGCCATCACAAAACACTAAGACTGACCAAAATCTAGATAACCTTTGAACCGCGGTTCGTTTTTTTCCATGTCTGTCTGTGAGACACAGTGCATTGCTACTGCCCTTCCAGAAACCATGTTGAAAAGACAAAGTCCAAAAGACTCTAAAGGAAAACTCCGATGCCGTGAGGGTGTGTTTCATTCTGGTGGTCTGTTTTGCAACCTTGATAACACAGAATGTCCTGTGCTGTTGTAAGTGTTGTAGAGACGTGGGCTGTGGCCAGCCATCCCCTCTGAGCTGTAACATGGTACAACACAGGCCGCTTACGCTCCCTCTCGTCAGGAACCTGTGGACTGCAGCGGGTGGATATCCCATCTCGTCCACCTGAAAGGCAAGATGTGGCTCCAGATCCTTTGGAAAGCCCGGTACGGGGGCGAGAGGTTAGAGGGTGGCGCTTGAACCAGAGTGACGCCATTCCTCAACCTGAATCGTGGCCACAGCATGGGAAGGAAGTTCCCCTACTGGCTTTCCAGAGCAAGACTGTGGCTGCCATCTTTCCCCTCCTTGTGTTTGAAGAAAATAACAGTGTTGGTCATCCCACAAGCACCCAGCTCAGCACCCCACACCAAAAAATAGATTCATCAGACTAGAGACCCCCAACTCCCCTCTCATCATCTTCCTTCTCAAGTTGACCCTGGTGCTTTCTGGAAAGCGTCTGCACCTCCAGGTTTGTGCGGAATGAAGCTCAAAGGTTTGAGTTCACTGCAGCATGACCACCACATCCCAGTCTCCAAGTCCAGCCTCCTGTCTTCTAACACATGACCTTCTTGAGAACAAAGACTCAGCACCCCAACTCAGAGAAGCCCTCCCTCCGGCGTCTTTATCATCTTGGTTTTTAGGGGGAGAGCTCCCAATCTGGATGGACCAGCCACCATATTGTGTCACCAACACAGCAGCACCCCTGTCCTAGCTGTGTAACTAGGGCCTCAGTCTCCCCATCTGTAAAATGGGGGTATCACAGCAGCCATATCAGCTCCATCCAGAATGACAATGAAAAGGTGGTCGTCATGCTGCCGACCCAGTACCAGAGGGAGAGGTGGCTGACAGGGATTTCAAGGATGCAACAAATATCCTGAAACCCAGGCCGACAAAGTCCAGTGAGCAGAAGCGATCAGTTGAGCGCCGTTCAGAAATCTCAACTCTCATGCACCCAGCCCAGGCTGCAGCCTCCACACCAGTCATAAAGAACAACACAGACCCTGCTGGAAAACCTCCTTTTCCATACACCCAGGCTATGCATTGAAGAGTTTTCCACTGTATACATTTTTATCCAGATGAAGGTATTTTTATATTTTGACAATAGGAAACAGTGACCAATTTTCAGAGTAATCAAATCTGGAACAAATGAAAACATCTCCTTTTAGCCACCACCACCCTGTCCCAACTAAGGCAATCATGGGAGACACACCACTTTTTACTGTTGAAAGCCACACAACACTGAAATCCAGGCTTACATGCAGACTGCAGTTCTTAAAGGACTAAATCTGGCTTTTGTGTGACGGGATTTGATTAAGCACTTAGCATATAGTCTTTTGAACATGGAAAATCCTGTTATACTTAAAGCTAGCAGACCTGTGAACAACTTTGTCAGGTTCATGTCCTGTAACGGTAAACAGAACAAAAACCCACAAAACCGTTTCTATGAGAGATTGATGAACTTTGTTTAAATTAAAAAGAAAAAAAGGAACACGTTCTGTAATAAACGCGTCGCTCAATACAGAATTGTATAATAATGTCTGGGTGTCCTGTTTCCTTTGTTCCGGAGTTGGGCTGC
The DNA here is from genome assembly GCF_019320065.1 of Cervus canadensis. NCBI lineage: Eukaryota > Metazoa > Chordata > Mammalia > Artiodactyla > Cervidae > Cervus > Cervus canadensis. The sequence goes on along the minus strand of NC_057386.1, from coordinate 123,225,525 downwards.
AGATTGGGGGTCGGATCTCCCCTTGGGTGTTTTACAAAATGGTGTGTTTTTTTTTTTTGTCATACATTGATATGAATCAGCCATAGATTTACACTTATCCCCATCCCGATCCCCCCTCCCACCTCCCTCTCCACCTGATTCCTCTGGGTCTTCCCAGTGCACCAGGCCAGAGCACTTGTCTCATGCATCCCTCCTGGGCTGGTGATCTGTTTCACCATAGATAGTATACATGCTATTCTTTTGAAATATCCCACCCTCACATTCTCCCACAGAGTTCAAAAGTCTGTTCTGTATTTCTGTGTCTCTTTTTCTGTTTTGCATATAGGCAAAATGGTGTTTTTAAAATTCGTTTGCCACCACTAAAATATGGGGGCTTGTCAGGTAAAAACCATGATTTTTTTTGTATTTATATGTTCTTTTTTAAATTTTCATTTAATACTGGAATATAGTTGATTAACAATGTTGTGTTATTTTTAGGTGTACAGCAAAGTCAGTTACACATGTGTCTATCCTTTTTCAAATTTTTTTCCCACTTAGGTTATTATGGAGTATTGAGCAAAGTTCCCCATGCTATTCAGTAGGTTCTTGTTGGTTATCTTTTTTAAATATAGCAGTGTGTACACTCAGTCCCAAACTCCCAGTCTATCTCTCCCCGATCCCTTCCCCTCTGGTAATCATAAGTTCATTGTCTAAGTCTGTATGTCTCTGTTTTGTAAATAAGTTCAATTATATCATTTTTTTAGATTCTACATATAAGTGATATCATACATGTCTTTCTCTGGCTTGCTTCATTTAGCATAATAATCTCTAGGTCTATGCATGTTGCTGCAAATGGCATTATTTCATTCCTTTTTATGGATGAGTAATATTTCATTGTATTTATGTACCACATTTTCTTTATCTATTCATTTGTTGGCCATTTAGGTTGTTTCCATGTCTTGGCTTTTGTAAACAGCATTGCAACAACCATTGGAGTGCTTGTATCCATTTGAACCATGTTTTTCTCTGGCTATATGCCCAGGAGTGGGATTGCTGGATCATGTGGTAGCTCTGTTTTTAGTTTTTTAAGGAATCTCCATACTGTTCTCCATAGTGGCTGTACCAATTTACATTCCCACCAACAGTATAGGAAGGTTCCCTTTTCTCCACACTCTCTCCAGCATTTATTGTTTGTAGACTTTTTGATGATGGCCATTCTGACTGGTGTGAGGTGATATCTCATTGTAGTTTTGATTTGCATTTTCCTAATAATTAGTGACATTGAGCATCTTTTCATGTGCCTGTTGGCCATCTGTATGTCTTCCTTGCAGAAATAACTACTTAGGTCTTCTGCCCTTAGGTTTTTTTTATTGGGTTGTTTGTTTTTCTGATACTGAACTGTATAAGCTGTTTGTAAATCTTGGAAATTAATCCCTTGTTGGTAGTCGTTTGCAGATATTTCCTCCTGTTCTGTGGGTTGTCTTTTCGTTTTGTTTATGGTTTCCTTTGCTATGCAAAAGCTTTTGAGTTTAATTAGGTCCCATTTGTTTACTTTTGTTATTTCCATTACTCTAAGAGACATTCAAAAAAGATATTGCTGTAATTTATGTCAGAGTGTTCTGCCTATGTCTTCTCTTAAGAGTTTTATAGTATCTGGTCTTAGACTTAGGTCTTTAATCCATTTTGAGTTTATTTTTGCGTATAGCGTTAAAAAATGTTCTACTTTCATTAAAACTTGCGGTTACTGGGTTCCAACATGACAACAGCCAGTTGAGGAGTGGCCGCCCCTGTTAGGACACATGAGCACAGTTTGCCTGTCTGTACCTGTGCCAACTGCCTGGATCCTGTGGATATCTCGGCTGGCGACTGTGCTGTGCGCTCCAACAGAGGAAGACGGAAGGGTTGGAATCCACTTTCCACTCATTGCAACAGGTGGAAGCTGGTTAGATGCTGGGTCTAGATCTGAGGAGCCAAGACTGTGCCCTGCCCCAGTTGGAGGCCACAGGCCATGGCCCTGAGACCAGTCAGTGTACCAGCTGTGCCCACCTCAGTGGAGGGTGTGAGTGGCAGGTGCCTCCAGCTTCCTGATGAAAAAATGCCACAAGGGGCTCCCTGGTCACCAACACAGCATCGCCTGTGTCCTAGCTGTATAACTAGGGCTTCAGTCTCCTCATCTGTAAAACGGGGGTATCACAGTAGCCAACTCAAAAGGTCATTATCAGAAATAATGATGCGTGTAAAGCATATAAGACAGTGTGTGGCACGTAAGGGCTCAGTACTACTTACTGTTTTCATGAGTGGGGGGGGTTGGGTTCCTTCACCCCGTGATGGTGAGTCTCTATGCGTCAAGCTGCAGGAGGTTTGTCTTTTTTCTTGACCAGTAATGTCAGGCGAGTTTCCGAAGTAGCACTGAATATTACTCACCCAGGAGGCAAGGGCACGTGGCATCCCAAGACCTTTCCTCTTTGTCTGGAAACCTTCTGATCACCCCAGTTTTTCCACACATCCTTGCAGGGAGAATTAAATGATTAGTGACCTCCCCCTTGGTTAGGATAATTAATTGCTCCAAAGTAAAGCGAAGGACAGGCCCTGTGGACACTCCGTTTGCAGCTCGGGAGGTCGGAAGTCAGAAATCCCCCCAGTGTGGCAGCAGGGGTGGAGGAGGGGCAGGGTGGAGGAGGAAGCCTCATCTGATGCACACACATGTGACCCGAGAGCCTGCGGGAGTAGGTGCCCCTGGGGTCTGGGAACCAGAGCTCCCTCTGGACAGTTAGCTTTGGTGTGGACACTATGTCTGCAGTCACTACCCATCTGGAGTGGAAAATTCAGCAAAAACACAGAAATGTGGAATTCTGAACTAAGGACCATGGGAAGGCGGGAGTGGAAAGACCAGGGAGAAATGAGGGCAGGGAAGGCCTTGCAGGCAGAGGCAGGTTTAGATCAGGGGACAGAGGAGAAGAGAGAGCTGAGCTGGGGGGCGGTTTGGTGGCAGTTCATTCAGGTAATAAATTTGGATCGAGTACCTGCTGGGTACTTAGTGCTTAAAACGGTGGAAACACCATGAGAGCATGAGTAGTGGGGTCCAGGAAGGCTTCCTGGAGAAGGAGGCATCTCAGCTGACCCCTGAAAGACAACTGGAGTTAGAAGCATAAGAGGCAGGCAGAAGGAATAGCTGGCAAGACATGGGACAGGGATTTGGGAAACAAAAGCAAAGGAGGCTGGAACTTGTGAGGATGGAGAGAGGAGGAGGGACAAGGTAAGATCTTGAAGCCCCCTGCGTCATGCTGGGAAATAGGCCTTTCTCTTGAGGGTACTGAGGAGCCATGGGCCGTACGAGGCAGGGGATTGCTATGGTCAGACTTGCACTTCTAGGTTAGGAGGTTCCATCTGCCTGAGGAGATGACAGGCCAGAGGAGAGTGGCAAGGCCCACTCCCAGTGCCGGCCTGACCTCAGATTTCTGCAGCCCTTGCTTCCCGCTTCTTCTTCCTCTTCCCACCACCTCTTCCTCCTAGTTGAGCTGCTCTGTTGGGCCAGCAGCCCCACCTCCCATCACCTCCTAGTGAATAAGAAAGCCAGACTGTACCTGGTGGTTTGGCCCATGACAGTTGGCATGCCTTTTCTAGAAATCACTCTCAAGGCCAAGAGTTCCACAGCTCAGGTATTGAGTGTGTGCTGCTTCACAGGTACCCAGAGGGCTAAAGCCACCCCTCCAAACCCCAGAGTGGTAGGGACCACCCCAAGTAACCTTGGCCAACAGTGGGAGGGGTAAAACAGTTAATCTTTTTAATGGTCTGTGATCTTCTCCTGCCCCCTAGGGTATACTTATTGATAGAAAAGCAATGGCTTTGAAATCATCCCAGCCTGGTTTTTGTTAAACTCTATTATTAGATGATCTGAGGACCCTTTAATGACTGTTTCCTTATCTGCAAAATGGACACGATCATAATAGTATCTACCTGTATTTGTTGTCTCTTACTAACAACCAAAACTTAGTGGTTTAAAATAATAAACATCTCACAGTCTCTGTGGATCAAATTTGGGAGTGGCTTCGGCTCCTTGGTCTCTCCTGAGGTTACAGTTAAAGCTGTCGGCCATGGCTGCAGTCATCTGAAAGCTGTTCTGGGGCCAGAGAATCCACTTGCAAGAAGGTGCACTCAGATGGTGAGTGAACAGGTGCCAGCCCTCGCTTGGGCATTGCAGTTCCTCTGCAAGTGGCCCTCTCCAGGGGCTGCTTGAGTGCCCTCACCACATGCCAGCTGAGAGTGAGCCAGGCAGAGGTTGGAGTGTCTCCTATTACAACCTAGACTTGGAAGCCCCACTGTCCACAGAATCCTCTCAGCTACACAGGCTTGCCATTATTCATTGTGGAAAGGGTGTGGACCCCAGGAGGCAAGGATCAGCAGGGGCCATCAGGGAGGCTGCCTACCATCCTGCCTTATAAGTTTCTTTGAAGATCAAATGAACATTTCTTAAGCTGTGGTTCTAAAATCCCTTGTTTCCTACTCAAAGTGCAGATTCCTAGGTCCTGCTGCAACCTCCTGACCCCAAATTCCTGTAGCCAGGGCCCAGGAATCTGCATTTTAAAGAACCACACCCACATCTTCCCCCCCACCCCCTAGTTGACTTAGACATCATAGATCTTAGTAAATGGGAGGCAGTTCTAATTCATTTTGCTTTGTTTGGCTTCACTGTGTGTGTCAGGCACTAGGAGATGCTGGGTGTCTCGGCGTAGTCAGTAACTGTTGAGTTGAAAGAAATCATGATCCACTTAAAGGTGTGCAGTTTATTGGGAAGATCCAGAGTAAACCTTGGGAAACCCAGAGGCAAGAAATTCAGCCAGGTTTCAGGACACTTATCTTGAGCCATTCTGTTCTCTGCCTAAGGCCACCTGATATCCAATTTGGTCTGTCATACCCACCTATTCAAAATTCCTAGGACCCTGATTGGTTCAGCTGGTGTCTCAGGACCAACTCCTGCCCAAGCAGCTGTAGTCAGGGAGAGTAGGATCAAGTGAATGGGCACGGGAGGCATTTTTTTTTTTAATCTGCGCTGGGTCTTCATTGCCACACGCGTGCTTTCTCTAGTTGTGGCGCCCAGACTTGCTTGCGGTTGCCCTGCAGATTGTGGGATCTTAGTTCCCTGACCAGGGATCGAACCTGCATCCTCTGCATTGCAGGACTGATTCCTTAACCACTGGACCACCAGCGAAGTCCCAGGAGGCAATTTTGGACGTATCTGTGCCCGGCACTGTGCCAGGCCTCAGGGGTACATGGGAGGCAGACTTGTCCCTGCTCTCTAAGGAGCTGCAGTTTTGGGGGTCTGGGTGCACTGCCCCGCCATTCCTTGGCCCCATAACTAGAGAAACAATGACAACAGAGCCGCTGGACAATGAGGAGAGGGCAGTGGCAGCAGCCCGAGTGCTTTCAGAGCTGTGCCTGGCAAGAAGAGATGTCACCGTGGCCCCAAACACAGGTAGACCAAACCAAGGAAGCTCTGAGCCCTCTGTCAGGAGTGGGCATCCGTTCTGAAACCCTAAGTAAAAAATAGTTCGTGGGCTCATCTTTAAAGTCTTGATCAGAAAATGCGAAACCTGCAGCTGACTTAAGCAGTCTTTCATTGTACCGCCATGGAAGTTATTTTGAATGCTGCAATCTTAGAAATTGGGACAAGTAGCAGGGCCTTTTCTTTAACAAACTTTGAGTAAGGTGATCTGGGGAGGGGTGCTGGTGGAGGGGAAGGTGCTGGACAGTTGGCACCAGATCTAGCCAGAGTAGAGACAAAACAGCCCTGTTAAGGAAGATAAAAGATGCTGGGCCAGAAGTAGGGGGAGGAAAGGGCTATTCATTCCATATTTGTTCACTTGGAAGAGGAGAGATAAAAGGCATCCAGGGAAAGGATGGTGGGGGGGTAAGTGGCCCTTTTCCTCCCCCAGAGAATCCCACTGTAGCCCTAACCTTCACCCCAGTGAGCTGACAACATCCTTTCTGGGGCTGGCTACCCAGAGCCATGCTCCTTAAAAGGAGAAGCTGCTGTCACTCAAGCTATCCATTAGGAAGCCTCTGACTACAAATAATGAAAAAGCCCCTCCCCCAAAGTTTTAAACATTTATTACCTCAAACAATAAGACTTCTAGAAAACGGGTAAGTTCTTGGGTCCATGATTCAGTGGTTCAGGGATATTTTCAATGTGTGCTAAACTCAGCAGGGGATCTTTTCTTTAACATGACCTACTTCATGATCATAAGATGGCTGCCATGGCTCCAGGTTTCAGACATAGCTTACTCCCAGAGCTCTTTGTGTCTTTTAAGAAGCAAGAACGCCCTTCCACTCACATCTCATTGGCCAAAATGGGGTCATACAGCCATTCTTTAACATCTATATACATGAAAAGTGATCACCACCACAAATCTAGTTGTCATCCATCACCATACATTTGGCCCTCTTCACTCCTGTCACCTGCCGCCACCCCAACACACAGCCATTCTTTAACAGGTCAAGTTTATCCAGTCCCTGCAAATCAAATGGGAGTAGCACAACTGAGAGAATTTGACTAATCATTTAGGGTGGATGGATGTTGGGCAGGGAGCCATAAATTCTGGCTTGATTGCCCTCCATGAGGTTCTCATCCCCTGCCCCCAGGCGGCTTCTCAGAATATTCCTTCTGAACACATATAGTATCCCCCAAAGACTGCTGCAGTGAAGACAACTTCCTCGACTTTGCCATGATCCTGGGATGTTGTGGTCTTCCTTAGGCAGGTGCCCTGCACACCTCCCTTGAGTCAAAAGGAAACACTGTTAGCAGGTGGCCACTGAGTGAGCTGTCACCCCTTCCACTTTCATGGCTCCATGGAAATGTTCCTAAGAAGCCTGCAGGTGAGGGCTTCCCTCCCTGGGACCCTCCCTCTTGGGGCCTTCTCTCCATGCTGTGCCCCAGGCCCTGCAGTGGCTGTGGTCACCAATGCCACAGGCAGCACCCTGACTCAGCCCCCATCTGTCAGCTGTGGTACCAGGAAGGAATTACTCAGCACAGCCTGGATGCTCATGAGTAGCATGATTCCCTGACCTCAGTATTTTTCTTGTTCTTTGAACTTGCTCTGCAGACCAAGGACTGCAGGTTACTCATCCTAAGCCACATTTTCCTGGATGCACATGATTTTTCCAGACTGTCAAGAGGCATGTGACCCAGCTCTGAATCTATGTTAAAAGGACCTAAGGAAAATAAATAAATAAATAAAAGGACCTAAAGGCTAGTCTATCATGCTGGATGACCTTGGGCCAGCCCCTTCCCATCTGTGAATCCCCCATCAGCCCAGCAACCATACGTGAGATAACAGATACACAGCATAAACACAGCGGCCATCCACCCTTTGTTCACAGCAGACATCACTAGTCAATCACAGGCTATTTCCCTCTGAATTAGCACTGAATCCTCCTCTCTCTGGGCCCTGATCAGTGAGGAGAGCCAGGTGTGGCTCTTCCCCTTTGGGGTCCCTCCCAGTTGTCAGGCCTTCAACCCACAGTTGACCTTCTTTCTACACCTCACCTTCCCCCCGGCCTTCTTCTGCCTTCCCCTCTGAAAAGGAACTTGGGGACCCCATTGCCTCACATTTCTCTCAAAGGCTCTTGTCTTCTTCCACAGGCTTCCAGAGGTTTACAGCCCTGCTCTGATACTTTTGAGCTGTGTGAACCTGGCTGATTTCTTAACCTCTCTGAGCCAGTTTCGTCACCTGTAAAAGGGGGCCAGTATCTGCCATAAGAGGTGGTAAGAATGTTCCTGACAAAGCATCAGCCAGGGAGCACTCAGCACACACTCGTCACCTCTCTCGTAGGGCTTGCTCCTGGCTCTGCCAGGCCAGTCAGTCCAGGGTTTAGACGGGGCCAAAAAAAAAAAAATTGCTATCACCAGCCATTACTTGATAAACTTTTTATTTATTTCATTTTAGCTTCTATTTCCCTCTCCCAGCCTGCTTTATATCTCTCCCCTGCCCAGCTCTGGAGGCAGCCTGACCCCATGTTGGGCTTTGGGGGTGGGTGGGGGGGAGATTGTACCTTTAGAGCTTATAAACCTACACCAGGACTGGAGCCAGCGCCTCACCACACTAGCTGGATCTGGCCAGGACATGGGCACCTAACAGTTCTTAACATCCCCTGAGACCCCAGAGCCTATAGACTAGAGCTGCCAACCCCGCCCCACCACTCAGGACTTGGGGAAGTGGGGATGGGAAGTGTACCAAGACCCCCAGAGGCACCTGCAGCTGAGCAGGGCTCGCCAGGAAGAAGGCAAAGAGCCAGGTGAGATTCTTGAGGTTCCTTTGTCCCCAGCCAAGGCTCCTTGCCGCCACCCCAGGGGCAGTACCAACTACCCCCCATTGCCACTAGCCAAGCCCAGAACCAGGGCACCCTATCCCTTCACCAACCAACAAGAAACAAAAACAGCGAAAATACCAAACTTTGTTGCTAGGAGAAAAAAAGACACCCCAAAGTATTAAAAAGTAAATTAAAACTGAAACTCCAGTCAGCTGAGCCAGCAGTGAGCTGGTGATTGTAGACACACAGACAGCCCCCATTCTTCCCAAGCCCCGAGGTCTCCAAAGGCAGCAGGAAGGGGCCAAGGGCCGAGTCTGTGTCTCCAAGAGGGAGCCTCTGGGGAAATAAAGATTAGGGCGGAGGTGTCCTCAGGGGGTCCCAATTTTGAGGCACTGAGGACTGTAAACATGACCCAGCTTGAGGCCAGGGGTGTCCCAGCCCCCGGAGATTCTCCCTGGATGAAAAATGGCCACTGTGGTGAGTGAATAACAGTAAAACCAGAAGTTGAGTGCGGGGCAAAGCAAGACCTGGTCTCCCTCAGAATATTGTTGGGCGAGAGTGGGGCTGAGTTGGTGAGCACAGAGATAGGCTGTGATGGGAGAGGGTTCTGGAAGCCAGACATGGTTTGGCAGCTGCTGCTTTGCCCCTATCAGATTGGCACCTGGACCCTTTCTGGGCTGTGAGTCAGCTCAGACTCACAGGGGCACCTGCTGGGAAGTCAGCTCAGGCCACGGCTGCCCAGCCCAGGACTGGACAAGGTCAGGCGGGCTCCTGCGAGGCCCAACCCCAGGCCAAGGACGGGAGAGCTGGCTCCGGGAGAAGACAGAGGATATGGTTAAGGAGTGTTGGGAGAGGGTGAGAGCTGCCACAGGCACACAGACATGGCCCAAGGCCAGAGGGTCTACTGCCCCGGAGGCACCACCCCAAGGCCTGGCTGAGGCCCCAGGAACAGTCCTGCCTGAGGCCCCAGGAATAGTCCTGCCTTTGCTCCAGGACAGAAGCCCGGTGCAGGTCATACATGAAAACCCACACCGGTGCTGCCTTTCTGCACCTGCTGCTTATGGAGGCAGGAAGGTGGCTGGGAGCCAGGCAGCTCCTCCAGCAGGCCTTGGAGAAAAAGGAGGTCAGGCCCAGGTGTGGTGCAGCACAGCCCGGCCTCCTGACCACGTGGGGCCCAGTCTGGACCAGTGCTGACTGCGCATGTGCCTTCCAGGCCATAGATCCTGGCAGGTCCCAGTCGCCCCGGCCAAGGCGTGTCGCCAGCAACAAGCCTCTGCTCGGTGCTTCAGGACAGGCGACCAAGGCACCTGCTGGGCTGGGTTTGGGGCTACAGCTCCCACAAAACCAGCTCTCTGGCTGCTTGAGGATCATCTAGGGCCTGGAGCCTCCTGAGAATCGGGCACGGTGCCTCCTCAAGGCTAGGCTCTCTCTGAATTACAGAGGTCCCAAAGCATCCCTCAGAACCCAGCATCTCAGCGCCTTGAGTTCCCGAAGGCAGACCCGGCAGGGACCTCAGGGCTGACCCCGATGGCGATTTCCCTCACGACCACGTCCCCCAGCGTCTCAGGGCTGGGCCTGGCTGCTGAGCCACTGGCTCCTCAGCGCCCTGATCTCCTGTCCGTACCACTCGTGCAGCTGGGCGAAGGAGGCGGAATCTAGAGGCCCGTTGGGCGCCGAGGCCCGCCGGCGGGGCGGCAGTGGCGGGGGCTCGGGGCCGGGCCGGGAGCCGGGATTGGCCCTGACGGAGGCGGAGGCGGCGGGGGTCTCGGCGCTCCAGACCGCGCAGCCGTTCTCCTTGGACGGGAGCGCGCGCGGCCTGCGGGCCGGGGGTGGGCCGCCGCCCGCGCGCACGGCCGCCAGCTGCTGCTCCAGCTCGCGCACCACCAGCCGCAGGTAGTCGAAGCTGGCCCGCGACAGCGCCTTCACCCAGCCCTCCATGGCGGCCTGGCTCTCGGCCGCCAGCACGTAGGTGCGGGCCCGCGACCCGGCGAAGCGCACGGCGAAGGCGAACTCCTCGGCGGCCTCCACCAGCTCCACGGTGCAGCCCTCCAGGATGATGACGCCCACCGGCTCGCGGCTGGCCGCGTCCTCGAAGTAGAAGAGCATGTTGCCGCGCAGCACGAACCAGCGGCGGTGGTAGGCCGCGTGCCGGCCGCCCTTCTTGTACAGGAAGCCCGTGTTGTCGGCCGGGGTGTCGCAGGTGGCGTAGAAGGCCAGGCTGCGCTCGTTCAGCTTCATGGCGCGCACTCGGGACCTGTTGTCCCCCCACCGGGGCGGCGGTTATTCATGCGGCTGCCGCCTCAGGTGACCTCACACCACCCTGGCTGCCACAGCACTCATCACCACCCCACCCCACCCCACCCCCATTTCACAGATGAGGAAACTGAGGCTCAAAGAGCAGACGCGGCCTGCCCAGGCTCACACAGCTCTTCAGGAGCAGAAAGTGGACTCGAACCCGGGTCTGACTGGCCCCAGAAGTCAGGCTGGTTAACTCTCGCGCCATCCTACCTCCCCCAAATAATGGTGAGGATTCTTAGGGCATTGCCAAGCATTTTATATACATGAACTCATTTAATCTTGAAACATCCTTTAGGTGGCCGGACTAGCCTCACCCCTTTGCCAGGTGGGGAAACAAAGTACAGAGAGCTTAGTCCACTGGTCCAAGGCCACAAAGCAAGTTGGGCCGAGAGCTGAAATCCAAACCCAAGCCTCCTTTCAGGCACTGCTAATTCTATCACCCCTGGGTACCAGACCAGCTGACCTTTTGTGGTCAGATTCCATCTCTGCTGATGTCAGCTTTGATTTGCTCTTCCATGAAATAGGGATGTGAACAGAATCTATTTCAGAGGACAGTAGGGACTTCATCCATCAAACATTTATTAAGCACCTATTGTGTGCCAGGCACTGTTCTAGGCATTAGGTATAGAGCAGTAAACAAGCAGGAGAGAGTCGCTGCCCTCCTGGTGCTGATAACGCTAGTGGCAGGTGAAGGGAGTAGACAGTTAACAAACAGGCAAGGTACATCTGTCAGATGGTCTTAAGTGGTGTGGAAAATACAAGACAGGGAGGAGAGATCAGAAGTATTAAGGACAAGAGGAGTGTTTGATTTTAAAAGAAAAACTGTACTGAGAAGGTGACATTTGAGCAGAGACCTGAAGGAGGTGAGGGACTGAGTCCCTGGGACATGCCAGGCAGAGGGAATAGCAAGTGCGAAGGCCCTGAGGTCATAAGCTGCTAGTGTGCTTGAGGTTCTTGGTGAGGCTGGAGCAGAGTGAGGAAGGGGAGAGGTGTGGGAGGCAGTCAGAGTGGCAAAAAAGATTGTTACAAAATCCAGACCAAAGGCCCAGGACTTGGTTCACTCTTACAAGTGAGAGAGGCTGGAGGGAGAGCACTGTGCACCCATTTGCAGTAGAGGAATCTGACTCTATGCACTTGGCCACAGTGATTTTACCCCAAGGAGTATATGATGGCCAGGTAGGACGGAGGTGGCGTATGAGTCTCCAGTGTGGCTTCACCCTCCCCTGGGGTTTTCATGGCAGCGCTACAAATGCATCTTGTGCTCCTACTTCCAAAACCTCACTCTACGTAGGACAGTGGCCACACTGTTCAAGAAGCAAAGTGTATAAAGTCGCTGGAGTGCAGCAGGTGCTCAGTTAATGTTCACTCCCCAGTGGGCAGTGCCTCACTCAGGACCTGGAGGAATGAGGCTCTACCAGAAAGGAGGCTCTCTCTCCTCCGGCTCAGCCGGAGCAGCCAGCTACAGTGGGGCCCAGACAGGCAAGCTGACCCAGGGCAGAGGAGGCAGTTGCTCCATCCCCAATCCACCTCATCTCACCAGCCTACACACTCAAGAAGGGCTTCCTGGAAGAGGCAACATGGGCCATGATCTAGTGCTGATTATCAGCCTGTCCTGACCTAGTAGTTGATCTGACCAAGGCCACAGCCCCTGAATATTCAAGGTGTTTAATCTCTGCTCTGCCTCCCTGAGGTATGTGACTTCAGACTTAGGCCTCCCCTCTCTTGAGCTTCAGTTTCTTTCTCTGCAAAGTGGGAGGGATTTCTCCCAACTCCCCAGCAAGACCCACGTGGACCCCAGCCCCATTTCGCACAGGAACCACCCTCCGTACTCACCCCATTTCCCTCCTACCTCTCAGGCCACAGCTCACTTCCCTGCTCTCTGCCCAGTTGGTTTTGACTTGCTCTTCTTTGGGTTCGAAGGTCAGGTCTGGTGTGTCCAAGCTATGTGACGCTGGGCAAGCTTTAAGCCTCTCTGGGCCTCTGTTTCCGCATCTGTAAAATGGAATAATAGCACCTAAGTCAGGGTTGTTGAGACGATGACACAATGACTATGTAGAAACGCTGAGCACAGTGCCAGGCACAGTACGTGCTAAGCTCTGATAGCTGGTGATGTTCTTCTTAGCCTCCCCAAATGCTCCCCTCGGGGCTATCTTGGTGAAAGGCCCTTGGATTCCCCCCACCTCCACATCTGGTCACTCATCAGGTCACCTTGATCCCCCCTCCAACCTCTTCCAAATCAGGGGCCTAATCTCTGCTCACTGCCATCTCCCATTCTAGCTCCCCTGCCCCCCCACCATCATGGCTTGCCTGGACAGCTACAGTAGCCTCTTCACTGGTCTCCCTGCCTCCACCATGCCTGTTCCATGTTGGTGTTCTTTAGGGTAAGATCTTAACTTCTTCCTAGGCCCCGCCCCTGGGCCTACAGAGGGATCCTATAAACTAAGCCCAATCACACCCCTCCCCAACTCTAAACCCACCCATGGCTCCCTACCTGTCTCATTATAAAATCCATTCTTCTCCAGGTCTTCCAGGTTCCCTTTCCCTCTCCCTTTCCCCCTCGCTCCAGCCACCTTGGCCTCCTTGCTGTTCCACAAACACGCCAAGCATATTCCCATCTCACGGCTTTTGCACTGGCTGTTCCCTTACCTGGAATGCCTTTCCCTTATCTTCAGATGGCCAAGTTTCAGCTTGAGCATCACCTCCTCAAGGAGGAGAAGGTATCTGTACACAGGAGGACCACCACCCCGCCACATCATTCTCCCACACCTCAGCCACAACCTCAGACCCATTACCTGGGTCATTTTTGCCTGCTCCAGGAGGGCAAAGATTCTTTGTCGGAATTCCAGTGCCTGGCACAGTTACGTAATTGGTGCTCAAAGACCTATAGAATGAGTCAAGCAATTATCTACTTAAACCTCTCAACGGCCCCAGAAGAAGTCTCTTCCTCATCCCACATTCATAGATGTGGAAGCTGAGACACAGAGAGCTTAAATAAGTTGCCCAAAGGTACAATTCTGTGCCTAGAATGGCATGCTCTGGGCAGCCAGCCCAAGGGGGTAGAGTCTCACCACCCATTAAGGCCAAATGAAGAGCAATTTCCCTCACACTCAGCAGCTGCCCCCTTCCCCCTCCAACCCTGAGCCCAAGGTCACCAGCCAACACAGGACCCCTCTCTGCCCATGGCCCTGCTCCTCCAGCCCAGCCAGGAAGGAGGTGAGGGAAAACAGCAGGGGCACAGGCTCCAGCCTCTGGGAGGGCCTGGTCCCCAGTTTATCTCCCCACACTCCAAGAAGTTCAGAGTCCGCTGCGGGCACTACTGCTGATTCAACAGTCCCGGGCCAGGCAAGAAGCTAGAGGGGACCATCCCAGCCCCTCTCTGGTCCCCATGCCTCCTCCAATCCAGGCTTCATGGGCCTTGAGAACACAGCCTCACGTATAAAATGAGTACATTAATAGCCATCCCTCTCAGAATTGAAAATATTAATTTTGAAGAGACAGCTTGCAAAATGCTGAGCAGGTAGTGAGCACACAGTCAGAAGCTATCCCAAGGGCAAATAATTAGCTCCCAGTCTCCAGGGACACAGATCGCTCAGAACCCAGGAGTCCGGGGAAACTGAGGCATGGCTTTTTTTTTTTTTTGCCACTCATTTCAAGAAAAGAAGCCAGGTCCTGGGGTTGGATCCAACTGCCCCAAGTGTCACCCAGCAGTGGACATGCTGGAGAGAGTGTGGCAGAAAAACATGTGTTGAAGAACTCCTGTCCAGCGCTGCCCTGGGTAGGGGCTGCAAGGATGCCAGGACCACCATCCCAGGCCATTGCTCCTAGCTGCCCTCTCTCCTTTTGTGTGTGGTGTGTTCCTTAAAAGACAGCGTGAGCCGTGGATGAAGGTGGTCGGTGGCAGAATGTGGGAGCCAAGTGGAGCTCTCTAGTCCGCAGAGTTGCCTCAGCGGCCGAGGTCTTTTATGGGGCTGGAGGGTCACCGGCCAAGTTCGCCCCAGCAGCTGGAGTCCCTGACGGGAAAATTACCGCTGGCTTGGAATGGCAAAAGGACAGATCCCTAGCAGAGGTCTCTCCAGACTGCGTGGGGGACCCCGAGATCCACGGCGGCCCGAGCCCACTCCCGCGTCCCTTGCAGATCCACCCGAAGGTTCCCCCCGCGTCAGGCCGGCCTTACCTCGCGGCACGGCCTAGGGCGATGGCAGCAGTGGCGGGATCGGAGGCCCGGAGGCAGGGGGCGGCCGGGCCATGGCCCGGGACCCGCTCGGTTGTGGCGGCGGCCGCGGCGGTGCTTTGTCTCCCGGGCTGCCGAGCCGGCGCAGCCGCGGGAGAGCGCGGGTCGGACGGAAGGAGGCGGAGGCAACCAGACCGCCGGAGACCCAAAGACGCCCCTCTTAACCCTTCCCAACCTTCCGCGACGGACCCGCCCCCGCTTTCGTCCCTCGCTCCGGGATTGGACACCCAGGATCCGGCACACACCCCCGGATTCGCCACGCCCTGTGGGCCCGCCCCCGGAACCACTCTTAAAGGAACAGCAACTGGTTTAGGAATTCCCAGTGTCCTATTCCGGGTAGAAGGTTAGAACCCGGAGACTAAGTGCGCTTCCAGGGGTTAGGTACACGGGGCAGCGGATTGCTCTGGAAAAAGCCTCGGGGTCCTGGGCGGGACCGTTTGCTAAACAAAGCTCTAGGCTTGAGTGTTCAAACTCCTCCTTGGCTAGCAAATTTAACGCTCAGCTACATTTGGAAAATAACCCTGCGGAAAACGTGTGATTTATTGGGGGGAAAAAAAAAGTTGAATAGAACATTCAGACGACAGGACAGTCAATATAGGACTGTTTTATATGGACAGGATGAGTGACACCCCCTACCCCTGGCCCCAGGTGAAGAAGAAAAGTTCTGGAGTTAGGCAGCCTTGGGTTCAAGTCCCAGTAAGTCACGTTTAATCACTGTGAGGCCTTAGAGAAATCCATACACTTCTCTAGCCCTCTGCTTCCTCATCCGTCCAGTAAAGACAGTCATAGTATATAAAGTGCATGGCACAGAGCTGATACTCTCAACGAATAGGAATTGCTGTTCCTTTTGTTCCATCCAAAATAACACAGTTCCACTTCCCTAGAGCTCTCTGTACTTCCTGCCCTTGCTACCTCCTCCCCACCACTCTACGGGCTTCAATCACTGTCCAGTCCTAGCCTGAGAGCAGGAAGAAACAGGACAGACCAGGATGAGCTATTCACTCTGCAGCCTTTTGTGCCTGGCTTCTTTCAGTTAGCATCATGTTTTCAAGGTTCATCTGTGTTACTGTGTTTATCAGTACTTCATTCCTTTATGATTGAGTAGTATTCCATTGTATGGACGTACCCCTTTTGGTTTATCCTTTCATCCATAACACATTAGGTTGTTTCCACCTTTGGCTTACTATGAATAGGGACAGTGATTCAGAAGAACTGGAAAGGGGAATTTGAGGACCAGAAGTGGGCTGTGGCTACCGTAACTAATCCTGGTGATTTTACCTGAAAACCATGTCTCAAGTCTATCACTTCTCCTTCTTGGCCACCACTTCCCCATCCCAAGCCACCATCATCTCTCTGTCACTAGGATGTGGGCAGTGGCCCTATCTCGGGTCTCCCTTCTGTCACTCCAACCTCCATGCCCCCTGAATCCATTCCCCATTGAGGGATTGTAGTATTGAATAAAACTCAGGTCAAATCAAGTCATGGCACTTCATTGCTCAGAGCCTTTCCATGGCTCCCCACTGCCTCAGGAGGGAGTCCAGACTCCCGTCCGTGAATGACAAGGTCCTGGAGTCCTGGTCTCTACCTCCCCCTCCAGCCTCCTCATGCAGTTTCCTATTCCCAGTCCCTCAACTTCCACCGTCTGCTTCCCTCTGTTCCCAGAAAGCATCACGCTCTAGGCCTTTGCATGTGCTGGTCCCCTTCCAGGGCTAATGCTTCAATTCTTCACCCAGCCATTGCCCCTTCCAGGGGGGCACATGACCACCCCAACACCACCCTGCTTAGTCCAATGCCTTTGTTTCCTCCAGTCACTCTTTCAACCAATATTTATTGAGCACTACTTTTTCCGAGGCTCCAGGGATACAACTTAAAAAGACAGACAAGTACATGTTCATAGCACAGTTCACAGTAGCCAAAAGTGGGAAACAGCTCAAATGTCCATCAACAGATGAGTAAATAAATGAGACATGAATGGTACATCCATACAATGGAATATTACACAGTCATAAAAAGGAATGGAGTACTGATGCATGCTTCAATGTGGATGAATCTTAAAAACATGATGCTGAGTGAATATACTGTGTGATTTCATTTGTATGAATTATCCAGAATAGATACGTCCATAGAAAAAGAATGCAGATGGGTGGTTGCCAGGGGCTAGGGGCAGGGGAGAATGGGAATTGACTGCTTAGTGGGTACAGAGTTTTATTTGGGGTGAATGAAAATGTTTTGGAGTCAGAGATGATGGTTGCACAACATGACGAATGTATTAAATGCCACTGAACTGTTCACTTTAAAAGGGTTCATTTCATGTCATGTGAATTTCATCTCAATAAATTGTCTCATAAAAATGCCAGACAAGGGCTCCTGCCCTCCCTTACCAGAGAGGGGAAGAGATAAAGCAACATTTGTACAGTACATTAGGTAAGGGTAGGACCCAAGGGGAAAATGAAGTGAGGAAAAAGTGTATGAATTGTGAATGAGGATGGTGGAGTTGCCATTTCAACTAGACAGGGGAGAACTCCTGGAGAAGGTGTTTTGAGTAAAAACCTGAAGGAAATAAAGGCACAAGCCATGCAGATATCCAGAGGGAACAGCATTCCTGGCAGAGTGAACAGAAAATGCAAAGGCTCAGAAGCAAAACAGAAAACATATTAAGGAGACCAGTGTGGCTAGAGCAAAGAGAGAGAGAGGAGAGCTGAGACCAGGGAAGCCTGTGGGCTTTTCTCAGGAGGCTGAGGAAAGGAAGTGAGGTGGGAGAAGAGAAGACCCAGGAGAAGCCAGCTGCAGGCAGGGCACCTGGGTTTGATGGCTCTGTGTAAACTGTGACCTCTCTCCCCACCCACCCCCCACATGAGAAGATGCTGTCTCAGAATTTTGTCTGCTGTGTTCACGGCTGCACCCGACCTCCCGCCAGAGCGTTCGGCACATAGAAGGTGCTGGGTGACTGGGACGTGGCTCAGCTGGAACCAGTCCTCCCAGGCAGGTGCCCAGGGCACCCACCGTCTTGCATCCATATCTGGGGTTCCCAACCCTTTCCGCTGATCCCCTACTTCGCCACCAGTAGGGGAAGACAGTGGTCCAAGCTGGGGTCAGAGTTTCCTTCCACACTGACTGCCCCACCCCAGAAACGGGCAGGACCAGCCAGCCCCAAGAAGGAACTGAAATTGTTCTCTACCACAAATATGCCGGCCCAGGCCACACGCTGGGAGGATCACAGAGGAGGGGGAATGATGGAAAGGGCCGTGGTCCTCTAACTTCAGGAACCGCCCCACTCCTCTGTTGGGACAAAACCTGTATCCCGCCAGCCCGGAGCCTGGGTCCTGAGTATGGTCCAGTTTTGCCAAAGGCATGGAGACCTGGGAGTTCTTTTTCTATTTTTTTAACGTTTATGTATGTATTTATCTGGCTGCCTCAGGTCTTGGTTGTGTCATGCGGGATCTTTCCTTGTGGCGCGAGGACTCTAGCTGTGGTACAGGCATCAGTAGTTGCCATGCGCAGACTCAGTTGCTCCACGGCACGTGGGACCTTAGCTCTCCGATCAGGAATTGAACCCGTGTTCCCTGCATCTCAAGGCAGATCCTTGACTACTGGACCACCAGGGAAGTCCCAACCCAGGAGTTCTTGCCAATTCATTCCCTGGAGTCAAAGAGAGGATTTGAGAGCCCTGCCTTAAAAGGTGGCATCGCCGACTCTTCTTCCCCCCCTATTATTGATGGGGCCTCTCACCCCACCTTCCCCAAACAGATCCCCCAGTTCCTGAATGCTTTCTCCCAAGGAGCAATTTAAACCTTCTCTGAGTTTCCCCTGTTCCTTATTAATAACTAAGATGTATTGCATTCTGGCCCAGGGCCACATTCCTTTTGCACAGACCCTCATGTTGAATCTTCAAACCAAGGCTCAGAGAGGGGAGTGACGTGCTTACGGTCAACAGGAAGGGGCAGAGCTGATAATTACAACCCAAGCCTATTGGATTCCAAAACCCATATTCCTAACCTCCTCATCACCTCCGGTTCAAGTTCAAAGAAGCCTGTCCCAGTACTGCCTTAGCAAAACACAGACTGAGAGCCCCTTCCAAGATATAAATCACACCCGCTCCCAGGATGCCCAAATGACTGCCTTTGATGTGTGCATGTTAGTTGCTCAGTCATGTCTTACTCTGTGACCCCATGGACTGTAGCCCTGCCAGGCTCCTCCATCCATGGGATTTTCCAGGCAAGAATACTGGAGTGGGTTGCCATTTCCTTCTCCGCTTAGATGGATGTGTATGTTTATACATATTTTCTGGTCGGATGGGACTGAAGGGAGGGGGGCTGACGGGTATGGTCCCCGAGCCACATCCAGGACTATAGAAGTGCAGGAGTTGACCTTGCGCTGGCCTGACTCATAAAGCAATTTGTGACCATGCTTTGAGCCAGAAGTTAATGGAGTTAATGTTCACAAGTGGATTCCAGTCTCCACTCTGCCACTTTCAAGTTGTGTGACCTTTAGGAAATCACTTCACCTCTCTGTGCCTTGGTTTCCTCATCTGTAAACCGGAAGAAATAACAGTGGCCCATCTTATAAGGTGTTATGAGGGATTTCAAGAATACTAGCTAATGTTTACTAAGCATTTGCTGTGTGTTTTGCTTCTGATGAAAATGCTAAGAAGTGGAACTGTTTTACCATCCCCATTTTACAAATTTTAAAAGCAAGATGAAATAGCTTGCCTGAATTCAAACAGTGAACAAGTGGATTTTAATTCAGGCAGTCTGGAATTGGAGTCTATGCCTTGCTGCCCCTCTGAGTAATAATATAAAGCTCTTAGATCAGTACCAGTCTATAGTAAGTGCTTAATAACTATTAAGGTATTATCTTCTTCTGCTCACAAGTTTTGGTTGGCAGTTCAAACATCTTTGACTAATAGAAAATCTTTTTTTTTTTTTAAATAGAAAATCTTAAAACAACTAAGTCCTTTTCTGGGAAATGTGTCATTTGGGGTAAGGAAATCAAAATATAGAGCCTTTGGGGAAATAGGTGTATAGGAAATGTTCTGGTGCTCCAAAAAACCCAGGACCATATCCTAGTAACTATTTTAGGCATGGGTGACCCATGAGGGAACTATGGATGATATACTTATCTGGAGGACAAACAGATGTTTAGCAGGACTCTCTTAGTTGCCAAGTGGCTAAAAACTGCACATAAACAGGTTTCAGCCAAAGAGAAAATTAACTGACACATGGCTGAGAAGCTTAAGAGTAATTGCTTTCAGGTACGGCTGGATCTAGGTGCAAAGCCATTATCATCAGGACTCAGTTTCTCCCAGTCTCTGGGTTTTGCTCTGCTCTGAGTAGATTCATTCTTGGGCAATGTAGCGCCTGAAAGCTCTGAACTTATGTCCTCACAGCTCCAGACGAATAGAAAAAGTCAATCTCTTATCAGACTGTTCTACACAAACCTGAATCTGATTTTCACTGGGCTTGTGGGTTGACCTGTCTGTCTTTGCACGAGTCATTAGAGACAGGAGAGAAAGCTCAGCCCCAGGGAACATCCTGAGCCAAGATTGCAAGGACCTGATTTTACTGTGACAAGGGGAGGTCGGGCAGCCATGCTGAGGGCGATCATAGGAAACCATCTCAGCAATGAAGGGAGACCAGCTTGGGGAAAATGGAAATGTGAGGCTCATCTGCTCTCTACAGCCCTCTGCCCTCAGCTTCCTGCTTCTATGTCTGAAAGTATTGCCGAATATTTTACTCTCTCTTCTGTTCTCAGTCCCTCCTCTCCTCGGCCCTGTGGCTCCTGCGGCCTCAGAGCGGTGAAGTAACCTGAATGAGGTCACACAGCCAGCAGACAAGGCAGAGACTAGAGGCCCCAGGCCGCTGGCCCCAGAGTCCAGCTCTTGGCCAGGGGAATAGCCTGAGGCACTCTGCTCAGGCACCCTCAGCCCAGGGCCAGATGCTGAAGGGAAGTGACGCAGCCGCCTGAGGCTCCAGAGACAACCCCTTTCGATCTGGACGGTAAATGGTCCTGAGAGGCCTCATAGCAGAGGACACTGCAGCCTCCTTAGCCAGCAGTCTAGGCCTTTAAGGTTACTCCTACTTCTTGACTCCATTTCCTTCTTGCCCGCTAGCCATTGCCCCAGAGAGGACCTGCTTGCCTTGCGGCCACTTTTGAGCCTAGCATCCCTGCTGGACAACCGTCCTGGGGCTCCTTTAGGCTCACCCTGAGGCCAGGCTCACTTTCCAGATGCTGGCAAGGTGTCACACGGCCACCGCACATTGACCGTGATCATGGAGCCAGCCTGGCTGATCTGCCAGTGTGCAGTGGCCCACACTCCCATACACCCTCTGTGGACCGTCCCCAGCTTCTGCCAGGTCAGGGGTAGGAATGCAACCTGGGTGGGAAGCCTCGAGCAGCCCATTTTGGGGTCAAAACCAGCCTGGGGGCAGGACATGAGAAGTAAAGAGCCCATTTCCAAACTCCTTCCAAATTCTCACTCCTTTAGCTAACCATTTTTTTTAACTTTTTTTTTTTTTAAATTGAGATGAAATTCACATAGCATAAAATTAACCACCTTAAAGTACAACTCAGTGGCATTTGGGCTTCCCTGGTGGCTCAGACAGTGTAGAATCCACCTGCAATGCAGGAGACCTGAGTTTGATCCCTGGGTTGGGAAGATCCCCTGGAGGAGGGCATGGCAACCCACTGCAGTACTCTTGCCTGGAGAATCCCCATGGACAGAGGAGCCTGGTGGTCTAGAGTCCATGGGGTTGCAAAGAGTCGGACACAACTGAGCGACTCTAAGCACAGCACATGGCACAGCGACGCTTAGTCCATTTGGTGTGGTGCAACCACCACCTCTATATCTAGTTCCAGAACATTCTCATCACCCCGAAAGGAGACCCAGACCTATTAGTACCCATTAGCAGTTGCTCTCCAAGTTCTCTCTTCTCCCAGGCCCTGGCAACCACGGAGTCCGTGTTCTGTCTCTATGGATTTACCTACTCTGGATAGTTCATGTAAATGGAATCATATCCAAATGGAATCACAGTGTGATCCTTTGTGTCTGGCTACTTTCATTCAGCATATTGCCTCAAGGGTCATCCACACTGTAGCATGTGTCAGTACTTCATCCCTTTTCTAAATTTATTTTTAATAATTGATTTATTTTATATTGGAGTATAATTGCTTCCCCAGTAGCTCAGCTGGTAAAGAATTCACCTGCAATGCAAGAGACCCCAGTTCAATTTCTAGGTTGGGAAGATCCTCTGGAGAAGGGATAGGCTACCCATACCAGTATTCTTGGGCTTCCCTGGTGGCTCAGCTGATAACGAATCCACCTGCAATGCAGGAGACATGGGTTGGGAAGATCCCCTGAAGGTGGGAAAGGCTACCCACTCCAGTATTCTGGCCTGGAGAATCCCATGGACTGTCCATGGGGTCACAAAGAGTCAGACACAACTGAATGACTTTCACTTTCACTTCATACTTTAGTTAATATGTTGATGCTACTTTTAATTATTAACAGATAGGGGAGGAGACTATTAAGCTGTTCTCAGTCATCTACTCCTCAGGGTAAAGGAAGGACTGAGACAGGTTTAGCTGATAATGATCAGCATCATTGAGTGTCCTGTGTTAAGCTCTTTACACACAGAATTTCACTGAATCTTCACAAGTACATTTTGCAGATGAGGAAACTGAGGCTTAGAGAGATCAAGCCAGCATGAAGGTAACAGAACCAAGGCTCCCATCAAAAGTCTGTGCTTTGGAATCAACCACCATCCACCAATGATCATGATGTACCTACTGTTTATCTCAGACCATGCTTCGAGTGCCTAATGCATGCTAGGTCAGAGCTGCAAGCCAGAGATTCAGAGATAAGCAAAACACCAGCATCACGCCCCAGGAGCTCAAAGCCTGGCAGGTACACAGACAAATGAATGAGATTGCGCCCTAACGGACAAGACTTCTCTGTCTCAGAGGCTTGATACAGAGGAAGCCAAAGAGAGGCCAGAAGTCTCAATGTCCCAGGGAACCAGAATTAACTTCAGACAGAGGTCACATTTCAGGTGGTTTCCTTTGGTTTGTTTTCATTTTGGCCACATCATGCAGCATGCAGGATCTTAATTCCCCAACTAGGAATAGAACCCATGCCCCCTGCAATGGAAGGCACCAGAGAATTCTCCTTTGGGGGGTAGTTTATTTGTTTTTTCAGGTGATTTTGAAGGATACATATATATGAGTTTGCCAAGCAGAGGACAGGGAAAGGGAATGGTAGGTAGTGAAAATAGTCTGGGCAAAGGTCTGAAAACATGAAGCAGGAGACAGAAAGAAGTCTGGTATGGCCAGAGAGTCTGGAGTTTGATAGATACTCTGGTGAGAGGAGGTCGTCAGGAATGAGAAAGGGCTTGGGATGTCAGGCTGAGGTGCTGAATTTTATTCAGAAGGTAACAGGAGCCATGGAGGGTGTAGAGCAGGGAACAAACATGACACATAATCAGGTTTGTGCCTTGGAAATGAATAATAATAATAACTGCATATATTGAGCACCTATTGTGTGGCAGGAACGTCTACATTAATTATTTTACTTAGTTTTCAATACAATCCTGTGAGGTAGGTTCATGCTTTATCTGCATTTTACAGATGAGGAAACGGAGGCTCAGTGAGCACAAGTCACTTGCCCAGAGTGACCCAGCACTAAAGGAAGAAGCCACAAATTAAACTATGCCCCACATCCGTGCTCTAGACCTTCGTGGCCATTTGACAGAGGATTGGAGGCATCAAAACTGAGGCCTGGGAGGCTTCCGGGAAGGCTTGGGGGGCATCCAAGAGCGACTCTTGGGAGATAGGGTGCAGGAGGTGGATTGCGACGCGCCCGCCACCATCCAGGCCACCAGGGGGCGCCAGAGCCTCGAGCAAACGCGCTGCTGCCCGCAGGGCCGCCGCCTGGGAGTCCAGCCAAGCTCGCGCCGGGGAAGTTCCGGCACCCCACGCTGATCCCCGGGCAGGGGTGGGGATCGCTGGAGTAACTAGGTTGTAAGTCCTCTGCGGAGCCATTAGGACCTTTAATTACCGGGATTGGAAGTGAATAATTATCTGCGCGGCCTCAGGCCACTGAGTCACTTCCCCTCAGAAACCAGATTCCTCGGGCGGAAGAGGGGGCGGCTCACAAGTCCCTGGGCTGGGCTGGGCTGGGCTGGGGACCCTTGGGGTGGACGTGGGTCGCACAGCCGGCGCTGACGATTTTGGTCAAGCTCTGAATTCTGCAGCCTGAGTGTCAATCAGTGAAGGGCCACTTACCGGCTAGGGTCCTTCGCCTCTCTGTCCCTCAGTTTCCTCCTCTATCAAAGGGAGGGAAACAACATTCTCTCCATACGGTTTGCTGGGAAGATTAAATCGTTTAATTGATAGAAAGCCTTCAAAATGGTGCCTGGCACATAATGCTGTCATAATAGTTCATTCTGTTTTTACTGTCACTGTTATTATTATTTGGGTAGCATACGCAGTTAAGAGCTGAGGTTCTGCAATCAGATAGACCTGAATCTAGTCCAGATGCTTCAATCACTTGCCAGTTGTGTGGCTTTTTTTTCACTGCCTTATGCCTCAGATTCATCATCTGAAAAATAGGGAAATTCATAGCACATCATTCACAGTGGGGAGGGGGTGGGGGGATAAAATATTGCCTGTGATGGTCTCAGCTGGACACGCACTTCCGGAAATGGAGTCCAGATTATAAAAACTGCTCATCCTTTTTTTAGACAAGGACTTGGAGCAATCTTAGTCTGGAAGGCACTGGGAGGACTGAAAAGGGAACTAAATCTTTGGGAAGGAAGCAGAGGGTGTAGATGGCATCAGGCACCTGGGCTCAGCAGATTAGACCCCAGCCCAGGAATCTAGCCCTGAGTTCTGACAGCCCAGGAGGAAAGAGGAAGAAGCCAGTTGCATAATTCTTTTCTGGCCAGGGATACCCTTTCCTGAACCTCCCAGCGTCAGCTGGACACTGATGGGTGGGGATCATGGTGGCTGGACAACCCTAGAGCTGTCTTGAGCTCTGTATTCGTTTACTATTGCTATGTATTAAATTATTGCCCAACTTAGTGGCTTGAAATGGTAAACATTTATTATTTCATATGATTACAAGAATTTCGGAGCTGTTTAGCCAAGTGTGTCTGGCTCAGGATCTTTCATGAGATTATAGTCAAAACAGGGGCTTGAGCTCCCTTCATGTGAAGGTTTGACTTGGGGTTGGAGGATCTGTTTCCAAAATGGTGTACTCAGGGGGTGGGAGGGAGGACAAAGTTGGTCTGACTCGGGTGACCCTCCCATCTAAGTGCCTTCTCTGTAACGGAGAACCCCACAGTTTGATAAGAGCTAAAGAGAAAGCCAGATCCTCCCCCCGCCCCCCAAAAATAGTGTACTCATATGGCTGTTGCCTGGGGGTCTCTGTTTTTTCCTGGCTCTGGGCAGGTGGCCTCAGTTCCTCACCACGTGGGCCAGTCAGTAAAGCTGTTTGAGTGTCCTCATGAGGTGCTGGAAGAAAAAGAAGCAGGGCAGAGATAGAGCATGACGGCAGTGGGGAGGGGCCTGTCCTAGGTTTGGTGGGCAGGGACCTCCAGGGAGTGAATGAATTGAGGGATGGAAGCATCTGGTAGAAGGACATTCTGGGCAGAGGAAATAGCCAGTGCAGAGGCTCCGAAGTGACAACATGATGGTATATTTGAGGAACAGTGAGAAGCTCAGTGTGGTCCAGTTATCCTTTGATAACAATCAGGTACAGAGCATTTACTGGGTACCCACTAGGGACTAAAACTCCCTACATAATTTCACTTTCCTTTACCCACTACTATTATGCCCATTTTACAGTCTGGGGACACTAAGGCTCAGAAAATGGGAGTCTCTTGCTAGAGGTAACACGTAGTGCTGAGATGAAAACCCAGACCTGGAGAACTCCAGCACCAGCTTTCTTAGTCAGTTTTGGAGGGACATGAACATTCAGTCCATTGCATTCTATTCCTGGTTTCCCCAAATGCATGTCCTTCACACATGCAAAATGTGTTCAAGAGCTCCCAAAGTCTTAACTCCTTCCAACATCAACCCAAAAGTCTATAGCCCAAAGTCTCAGCTAAACGTTATGAGTGAAACTCGAAGTACAATTCATTTTGAGGCAAGTTCCTTTCCAGCTGTGAAATCAAACCTGTTATGTGTTTTCAAGATACAGTGCTGGGTACTTCCCTGGTGGTCCAGTGGTTAAGACTGTTCTCCCAATGCAGGGTGCATGAGTTCAATCCCTGGTCAGGGAATTATTAATAGATCCCACATGCCACAAATAAGACTTGGTATAGCCAAATAAATTAACAAATAAATATTTTAAAAGATACAGTGGTGAGACACAGGACAGACACTCCCATTCCAAAACAGAGAAATAGGAAAGAAAGGTCCCCAGCAAGTCCAAAACCTTAAGGCTCCAAAATAATCCTCTTTGGCTAGATGCTCTACATTCCAGGCATCCTGGGTCTGTGTGTCGGGGGAGGGGTGCCTTCTGGACAGACAAGGTGGCTTTCTTGCCTCTGAAAGCTTTGCTGGGCAGGAGCTGGGCCCCAAGACTCTGTGTTGCTCCCATCGCTTTGCCAGGCGCTTCTGGACTGGAACCTCACGCAGGTGGCTCTACCTGCCTGGTGGCCCTCTGGCTGGATGGTGCTCCTGCAGCTCCTCCGATGTCCTGGTAGAGGCAGTCACGCCCGCTGCACCACCCCCCCCACCCCCGCAACTCCCACCCACCACACACACAGCTTGGCAGGTTGCACTGCGGCTGCTAGAGCCCTGTGGAGCGGCATGGGTCCATCTACCTTGTGCAGAGAGCAGAGTCCTGCAGGGGAGGCCCCTCCTCTGAAATCCTCCTCCCACCCAGTCCCTCTGGGCCTGTGATGAGAGGACAGCCCTGATGAGCTCCAAAATGCCTGCGGGGTCATTCTTCCAGTGTCTTGGACGGGTCTCGGCAGCAAACTTCTTTTCTTTCTGTGTCCTCATCAGAATCGCCCTTAATGCCTGGGAACCCAGGCAGTGTAGGCTTTTCCTAGCACGCGCCTGCAAATTCTTTCAGTGTCTACCAATCACCCAATTCCAAAGCTGCTTGCACATTTTTAGGTATTGGTTACAGCAGAACCCCCGCTTCTTGGTACCAGTGTTTGCTCAGGCTGCTATAACAAAATACCATAAATTGAGTGCCTTATAAACTACAGTCATTTATTTCTAGTGACTGGTGAGAGACAGGTTTCTGATTCAAAAGTGGTGTTTTCTAGCTGTAAGCTCACATGGCAGAAGCAGAGATGGCTCTCTGCTGGGTCTCTACAGGGGCACTGATCCCATTCATATGGTCTCTGTTCTCCAGATCTAATCACCTCTAAAGGCCCCACCTCCTAACACAATTTCCTTGGGGGAGGTTAAGATTTCAGCCTGAATGTGGGGGCATATACACATTCATGCAATTGCACCAGTCACTACCCAATTAGGGAGTAGCCAGCCACTCAGGCCTCTTCCCCATCTGCAGCTCAGACTTTGTGCTCAGTAGGAAGGGGACAGTTCTGCAGAAGCACATTTTACAGATGTTTACACCAAGGCTGGGCAACAGTCTTGACTCTCAAACTTCGGTGATCTCATGTGCAAATTGGGTGTGAGGGTCTGTCACCTGCAGGGCTTGTCTCTGTGGTCACCACTCTTCACAATCTGTGAGGGACATTTGACTTACATCCCATTATAGATTATAAGTAACACTATTGGGCTTCCCTGGTGGCTCAGCTGGTAAAGAATCCGCCTGCAATGCAAGAGACCCTGGTTCGATTCCTGGGTTGGGAAGATACCCTGGAGAAGGTATAGGCTACCCACTCCAGTATTCCTGGGCTTCCGTGGTGGCTCAGCTGGTAAAGAATCCACCTGCAATGCGGAGACCTGGGTTTGGTCCCTGGGTTGGGAAGATCCCCTGGAGGAGGACATGGCAACCCATCCGAGTATTCTTGCCTAGAGAATCCCCATGGACAGAGGAGCCTGGCAGGCTACAGTCCATGGGGGTCACAAAAAGTCAGATACGTCTGAGTGACTAAGCACAGCACAGCACATTGAGCACATGCTATGTGGAAGTGCCAACCAATCTCTCAAGCTCTTAATGCATCAAATTCTCCCCCACAACCTAAAGAGATCAGCCCTGTAATTGTTCCCATTTTACAGATGAAGAAACTGAGGCTTAGAGGCTAAGTGATCCCACAGCTAAGCAGATGCTGAACTCTAAATTCTAAACCTCTCTGAGTGACCCCCTGGAGCCTTTTTTCTTAATTATGGGCTTCCCCCAAACAATGGCTTCCTGCCCTAGAAGTGGGGAGAAACTCTGATGAGGGTCAACGATTTACTTTTCAGTGCTTCAGCTTCTTCATCATAAAATAAAGATAATAATAATAATAGTACTTACCCTTGGGCTGACGTGAGAGTTAAGATATGAAATGTTCAGAGCTGGTACAGTAGCCACTCACCACGTGTGGCTATTTAAATTTTAATCCATTCAGTTCAGTTCAGTCGCTCAG
Source organism: Cervus canadensis (assembly GCF_019320065.1). Classification (NCBI taxonomy): domain Eukaryota; kingdom Metazoa; phylum Chordata; class Mammalia; order Artiodactyla; family Cervidae; genus Cervus; species Cervus canadensis. Next base: position 123,197,160 of record NC_057386.1, on the reverse strand, counting down.
TCATGTCCACCTCTGCGACCCCATGGACTGCAGCACGCCAGACTTCCCTGTCCATCACCAACTCCTGAAGCTTGCTCAAACTTATTTCCATAGAGTCGGTAATGCCACCCAACCATCTCATCCTCTGTCATCTGCTTCTCCTCCTGCCTTCAATCTTTCCCAGCATCAGGGTCTTTTCTAATGAGTCAGTACTTCGCATCAGGTGGCCAAAGTATTGGAGTTTCAGCTTCAGCATCAGTCCTTCCACTGAATATTCAGGACTGATTTCCTTTAGGATGGACTGGTCGGATGTCCTTGCAGTTAATTCATTAACATTAAATAAAGTTACAGATTCATTTCTTCAGTGACACTAGCCACATTTCAGATACTCAGTGGTAGCCTCATGCGGGTGACCATACCCGCACAGATAAAACATTTCCATCACCACAGAAAGTTCCATTTGTTGACACTGGTAGAGAGCAATATGTGTCATGAAACAAGCCTCAAAAGCTGTTAATCATGGGAGAAGGAAATGGCAACCCAGTCCAGTACTCTTGCCTGGAAAAGTCCATGGACCAAGGAGCCTGACAGGCTGCAGTCCATGGAGTTACATGACAGAGCACACATGCATGAGGAGGGTGGAGGGAGATGGGTTGGTAGCAATAAACTGTTAGAACTAAAAAACAAACAAACAAACAAACCTGTTAATCATGTTATAATTAATCCTAGATCATTAGTTATTATAATTATAGTATGTTATATGTATATTTATACCTATTAATTCTAGACTTATTTTTATACTTATTAATATGTAATCTACTTATTAAGTGCAGTTATTGTTAGTCCTAGAACTGTTGACATGACAATATTACATTTATTATTAATCTTATTACTATCCTATTGTTTTATGTTTATTATTATTAATCGTGTCACCATTATTTTCTTTATAATTTTGTTTCTTTTTGGCCGTGCTGGGTGGGTCTTTGTTGATGCGCGAGTTTTTTTCTGGTCGTGGCAAGCAAGGCTAGTTGCAGTGCAGGGGCTTTTCATTGCGGTGGTTTCTCACGCTGTGGAGCGCAGACAGGCTCTAGAGCATGGCCGGCTCAGTAGATGCAGTTCCCGGCCTCTAGAACACAGGCTCAGGAGTTGTGGCCATGGAATTAGTTGCTCCATGGCATGTGGGATCTTCCCGGATCAGGGATCTAATGGGTGTCTCCAGCATTGGCAAGCAGATTCTTTAACACTGAGCCACCAGAGAAGCTCCCTCATTATTATTATTAATATAAGCTACCATTAATACTATTAATCCTAGACCTGTTATTATTATATTTATTATTACTACTAATATTGCTATTTTATATTTGCAATTAATCTTGTAATAGTTAACAGTGTATTATTATTATTAGCTAGACTTCATAACTGTTGTTACATTGTTATATCTATTATTATAGATCCTTTTATTATTAACCCCGTACTGATTAAATTTTATTATTGATATCAGTTGTTAATTCAATATCAATGGTCCGATTAAGTATTTACCAATAGTTATCGACTACTCTTTTGTTACTGTTGTTAATCCTGACGGTATCCGAGCCCGGAAACTTGGCAGGCAGTAGGTGCGCTCCGGCTCAGCATTTTTCACCGTCAGAAGGAAGGGCGGTCGGCTCCCCCCAAGACCGCTTTGTTTCCGGGGAATTCGAATAAACCTCTTACTCCCTTTGGGCCCCAGTGACCTGTGAAGTGGGAGGAGCCTAGGCCGGCCAGCCTGCCCGCGGAGATGAAATCGCTGCTCTGAGCTGTGATGCTCTGAAATCTAGGGCAAGGCGGTGGAGGGGTATTCTCTGAAAACCCTTTGCCTTTCTAAGGAAAAACAAAAACGAAGTGAGAAGTCTCAGTCGCGGAGAGCACTGAAACAAGAAACTGGACTCTGGAGGGGACGCGTGGCGAGAAGAAATTAAACGAGAAAGGAAACCACTTGGGGCCTCAGAGAAATCTGGCGCGAGGGAAGGCTTGCACTGTGATTAAAAAGGGGAAGAACCACAAGTCTCCATTTAAGTCAGCAAAGCTGCCGTGAGAGGGAAAGTGCTTGTGGCTGGCAGATTTCAGCAACCATTTGACAACTGGGGTGTACCTGGCCGCTCTGTTGGTACCACCTGAAGGCTGTATGACTGCAGGCGAGTAATTGCTCTCTGCGGACCTCAGATCCCCAGATGTGAGAAAGAGGTAATAGTACGGGGTGATCGGGTTAGGCTTCCCTGACGACTTACTCCCTTTGTCCCACATCATCAGCTGCTGTGTGAACATCACTGGGGCACCTCCTTATGGGTTGCCAGCTGCAAACTTGGCAGCTCAAAGGCAACAGGTCCTTCTGTGCAAAACCCTCCATGGCTCTATTGCTCCCAGGATAATTCCCAGACCTGCCACCAGGACCTTTAAGTCTCCACGTGAGGGGCCTCCTTCATCTCGTCCCACCTGTCAGTCCAGGCATCACCACTGCTTTCTTGACTTCCCTTGAATACATCAAGTTTATTCCCACATCAGGATCTTTCCAGTTATTGTTCTTTTTTTTTTTTTTCCAGTTATTGTTCTTTATCATGCCTGGATCCTTCTTGTGGTGAGGTGGAGGAGAGGGGTGGTCTCATCCCAAATATTAGTTCCTTAGAAGGTCCTCCAAGTGTACAGTCTCAGAGAGCCTGGGAAGCACTCTCCATCCTGTTACTGTTTTGTCATCTTCATAATACATTATCCCACTTTCTATTTATTCATGTTCCATGTCCCCTCATCAGAATGTCAGCTGAGGACAAGGGATGCCCATGAAGGCAGGGATATTTGTCTGTCTCATTCAGTGCTGTGTCCCCAGCACTCTGAACAATGCCTGACATACATATTTATGGAAAGCACATGTCTGTGGCCAGTTCCTTCAAGGTTATTGAACTCTAAGGATCCTACAGCAGACAGTCCCCCTTCCGCCATCTGGTGAAATCTGGAAATCCCCATCTTCTGGGGGAACCCCTTCCTGTAGCACCAACGGCAGGACTCAGGCCTGATTGTTGAACAAACACTAGCAGTGTTTCCCCTTGGGCAAAGCCCCTTGCTAAGTGCTTTAATGCATTAACTCATTTAATTCTCGCAACAACCCTGGGTTATGTGTACTCTTATTATTTCCATTTCATAGATGAGGAAATTGAGGTGTGGAGAAGTCAAGTCATTTGCCCAAGGTTAGTAAGAGGGGGAGGCAGGGGAATGGAAGAGTGTGTTGTCTGGAAAGAGTCCATGTGGCCCCTGCAAGCTGGGGGTGTGAGCGACTTGTTTCCTGTTGTGGGAGGGAGAGAAGAGCAGACATTCCTCTCTCCCCTCCCTCCCATGTGTTAGAGGAAGGACTGGCTGGGTGTAGTATGCTCCCCCTCAGGCTAGTGCAGACCCCACTGTGAACCTCATCCCACCTATGGCTCAGATAAAATGAAAGTAGCCCCGGGGAGAGCAGAGAGGGAGGCCCAGAGGCCATGGGAGCCAGCGATTCAGGAGGGCTTCCTGGAGAAGGATGCCCTCCTGGAGTTGGGAAATGGATGGGCCCATAGAGGCCCATCTACAGGGCCATGGGTTACGACAGGGTCAGAGCTGAGGGTGGCGCTATGGGGGGTCGGCTCAGTAGAGTTGAGGATAGTCGGGGTTGGGCGGGGTTGGGATCCTTCCCCGGGTGATGATGAAAGCTGCGGTCGCTATTGCACTGACCGGCCCGGCGCGCGCAGATAAGGCCCGGCAGGAGGGAGTCGGCAGGGTCGCGCCCCCTCGAGGCCAGGAGCCTTGGCCTGGCCCCGCCTTCAGACCCCGCCTTTCCTTCATCCGACCCCGCCCCCACAGCGTGGAGGCTCGCGTGGTGGTCGCTGGCGCTCACTGGGTGGGGCCAGGGTTGCCCCGCCCCTTCGGCCGTTCGTTCCCTTCTTTAGGCTGTGCGATACGCCACCGGGTGGGCGAGCTGTGGGCGTGGTTTCACAAGGGCCCGCCTCTCCGGGCTTGCGATTGAGACCCCAGAACTCGGTCAGTTGAGGAGAAACCGGGCTGGTGGGCGGGGCAAGGACCAGCCCCGCCCCTCGAGCCCTGTTTTTCCCGCCCCCCCTCGCCTCCGGCCAAGTCCGGCTCGCGGGCGGACTGGGGGCGGGGCTTAGCGTGTCCAGGCCCCGCCCCGGCCCCGCCCCTCTCGTAGCCGCCCTCCCCCGCCGGGCTCTGCTAGCACAGCCGGTTCCTCTTTACATAACGGCGCGGGGCGGCATGGGCTCGGGCCACCGCCTCCGCCCGGCCGCCCGCCAGGACTGTCGCGGCCCGCGGTGGCGACGTCGGCGACAGCAAAGTTTCCCTGGTGGCGGCCCGGAGGCGCATCCTCCCGCAACTGTCAAGCGCTGGCGGCGGAAATGATGAGGCGCTGGCCATTTTCCGAGCCCGGGTTTCCTGCCTGAGCCCCGCTCGAGCGAGCCGCGAGCCAGGAGCCGGCGCGCGGGAGAGAACGCGCCCGGGGCGGGGGCCCGCCCGCCCCTTCGGGATTTCGGGGGGCCGGGGGCGCGCGACGCCATGGGCCGGCCGGGCCCGGTCCCCCTCTCTCTCAGGTAAGCACGCCTTTCCCAGAGCTTCCCTCCGGAGCTGGAAGGGCTTCAATGGGGGACGGGGAGGCCCCATGTCCCGTTCTGCCCAGTGTCTGCGCACTCCCGCAACTGCCTAAAATATTGTCCAGCTGCTCACTCTGGTGGGGGTGTTCAGGGGTGACCGTCCCCCAGCTCCTGCGACACCCTCCCAGCCGACACCCACACACGTGTTGGGGATGTAGTGGGGGTAGCTGAGGCAGTGGAGGGGGGGAGGCGCTGGGAAAAGGTTTGGCTAATACTCCCAGCTGCCTCTTAATGTAGCCTAGCCAGTCAACTTGTACCTAGAGAGGAGGGGTTGAGGGGTCACTGCTTTGATACCTTGAAAGTGAAAGTAGTCAAACTGAGCCCGTGAGAATGGAAGCGTCCTCTTGGAGTGGGGCACAGGCCTCTCCCTACTCTCCCAGGCGAGGCCATGTGGCTAAGGGGCTAGCACTCACTGTCCCCCACCCCCAGCATTCCAGAAACCCCTCTCCCCATTATTCTTTACCTCTGGGAGGTGGGGTGGCCCAGGCGCCCCCATGCTGCAGAATCTGGGGGTTCAAAAGGGTTAGGGCTTTCAGAGATCAGTTCTCTTTGGACTGGTACCTTCCCACCCTGGACATGGGGCTCCAGGGGGAATCCTTCCACCCAAAATAAACAGGGACACAAGTCATTGGCCTAATAGGTCATCAGGGCTGGAAGGTATTTCAGAGGCCCTTAATGCCTGGTGCAGAAATCCCCTCCCTCTCCTCATTCTGTTCTTGGGGGTTTTTGGGGCAGTGGGGATTGCATTTGAGGAACTGGGGAGGGGGGCCTGCCTGCCATTCCACTTTTTTTTCTTGAGTTTCCTCATTCTCCTGTTTCTCTTCCCCATTCCCGGGCCACAATGATGTAGGTAAGGAGTTCACTGCCTGCAGCTGGGGGCCTCCAGGGAGGGGAATGACCAGGCCGGACTGAGTGGGAGGAAGTGAAATTGGGCTCCAGGAGGGGGTTTCTGAACAGAGGGCCTGGCAAAACGAAGTCTGGAGGGCTAAGGACCAGCTTTGGGAGCAGGAGGGGCAGAGATCTGCCCCGGGAGATGAGCTTCCTCCGACACCCAGCAGCTGCCCTGCTCAGCTGGGGCAGCCAGTCCATTCCCATTTACAGTCCAACCCCTAGGGCCCCTGCCAGGGCAGTGGGCACATGCATCTCCAGAGTTGTGTCTGAATTTCCCATCACTGACCTGGCTGCCAGAGCGGAAACAGCGCTGGAGGCCCCCTGGGGCCCAGAGACCCAGCCGTAGTGGGGGGAGAGCGGACTGAGGCCCCCTTGTCAGGCTGGGGTCAGCAGATGAGAGGCCAGGGCCCATTGGGGAAGTTGGATGGGTTTTTAATACACTTTTTCTGAGCTTTTTCCCACAACCCCCCTCTGGGAGGGAAAATCCTTTGGAGCCAAAGGGTGAACATTCCTAGAACTCGTGTGAGTCTCTGTGGGCCGTGGAGGAGCCAGCTGGGAAGGGGCTGGACTAAAGCATCAGCTTCTGGCGTCTGAGTTCCTTCAGGGGCTCAGTAGTGACAGAGGAGGGTCGTGAAAGCTTAGGTTCCATACCTCCACTGCTTTTTCCCAGCCGAGGGCATGGGCAAGTGACACTTGTGAGCCTCGGTCTCCCCCTGTGTGAAACGAGGTAATAATAGGTTTGTGGTAGGCACATAATGAGCCTGGCAGGAAAGGTGCACTTACAGGTGGTGGTGGTTTTCCTCATTACCATCGTTAGTGTTATTGTTACTGGCTGTGGAATGTTTGTTCATCAGCATCCCTTGAGCACCACCTGCACGAGCAGCTCTGAGGTTTCCTGAGTTCTGGGAGAAGCATTCTGGAGTTCCTGGACAGGGTGAGATGTTGGTGATTCCCAGCTCTATGGCCTTGCTTAACAACCCCCCACCTCAGTTTTTTCAGCTGTCAAATGGGTGTGATATTAGTACCTACTTCTTTAGGGTCATTGGAACCATAAATGAGTGAATTCCTGAAGTGTTTAGAATGGCTAGGTCAGGAGAATGAATAATAATAAGGAAGAGATTGTTGTTATCTTGTTTGTTGTGGGTATTAGCTTTCCTTGTTTTCCTTCTCCTTCCCCTCCCCCATTCTTCTGAATCCTGAGCTTGATCCTTCTTCAATAACACAAATTCTTTCTAATACAAATTCGTTTCTGTAGAACTACTCCAATATAGCAGTAGCCTGGCCCTGGCAGGTGCTAGGGAGCCCTGCAGCAGTTCAGCCTGTAGGCGCCGTTGGGTGTCTGGGTCCAGCTGTGCCACCTCCTGGATAGAGCTTCCTCGAGGGCAGAGGGGGCAATGTTGGAGGCACTTGGAGGGGCCTTCCAGCTGCCCGTCCCCTGCACTGCCCACCCTGAGTGGGAGAGACAGAGCACATAAAGCACTCAGTGCTGGCCTTGGCACTCAATTAATAATAGACACTGTTGTTGTTATTGTTGTCGTTGTTATTCAAATGAGAGGACTTCGCTATTCAGTTCTTGCTTCTCCCAGTAGCAGCATAGGTTTTGGAACCAGATCTGAGCTTTGCCAGCTTCTAGCTGTGAAGCCTTGGACAAGTTACCTGACCTCTCTGGACCTCAACTGCCCAATGGGGGTTCCAGCTTCTCTTGGGTATATGACCCTATATGTGAGTTCATATGTGAAGGGTATGAGCCTGGCACAGAGTAGGGGCTCACTGTGTTGAGTATAATTGCTATGGCTGTGTGACCTTGGGCTTGTCCCTTAACGTCTCTGAGCTGTGGATTTCCTCGTCTATGAATGAGAGCACTAATAGGGTTGTTTTGAGAAGAGGCAGGCACAGTGCCTGGCATGCAGTCAGTGCTTAATAAGAGCTACTGCTGTTAATGCCTGAGAGGAAGGCTGGCACTTAATTGCCAGGTTTCCTGGGAAAATGGTCCCTGGGGGCCCTGGGGTGTTTAGCATCTTTGGCGGGGCAGAACAGGAAGCTGCTTCCATCTGGCAGACGAAAGAAGCCTGCCTTGGAGAGTCCAGAGGTGTAATACAAGTTGCTTGTTCCCAGCCAGACCCTGTTCCCAGCTACCCGCCCTCCCTGAGGAAACTGAGGCCAGCAGGCTGCCCAGGGGAAGTGACTCAGCTAGGGTCACTGGCTGAGTCAGGCCTAATTGGACCCAGGAGCCCTGTGCCCCAGCTCCCTGGCTTCCAGGGCCTGAGGTCCCTCGGGGACTGGGCAGGTCCAAACCGCAGCTGGACACCCACTGCCTTGGGCCCAGAAACCTGGACGCCCAGCATTCTCTGGTGGGGACTCTGGGGTCCCAGTGGTCACTCCTGGGCTGCTCAGTCCAGCGTCCTTCCTGACCGCGGGGGCAAGGGGCACTTCCCCAGGAGAGCAAGTCCTCCTGGCGTCCCCCGGCTCCGCCCCGTCCGGAAACCCAGCAGCTGAGCAGATGGCTGGAAGATTTTTCCTCCCACGCCACCCTGTCAGGGGTCGGCTAGGGGGGCCGGGCTGCAGGCTTCCTCATGAACCAGGCAACGGAGCCCCTGGGGGCCTGCCCGGATGTGGGCCCCCACCCCGGCTGGCTGGGGTGTGGTTGGGGGGGGAGAGCCTGCCACTGCCCTGCGTGTCCCCAGGGAGGCCTGGGAGGGAGGAAGTCTGTGCCCGGCTCATTGGGAGCAGACTCACAGGACGCCTGAGGGGCAGGCCTTGGCCTTGAGGGGCTGGAGGCCTGGAAATGAGATTAGGAGAGGTGGACACAAAAGAGGGCCTTTGGCACAAAATCGGTCCTTTGAGAGCTGGCCCTCCTGTCATGTCACTTGGAGGAGAGTCCCAGAGAGGGTGATGAGTGGAGAGATGTGCACAGGAGCAGGAGGGCTTGAGGGCTCCCGTCCTGAAGAGGCGATACCGTCTGGGGGTATGGGACGCGTGGAGCTGACAGGCTGCCCTGCCGTCTCTCCTCCACCCAGGGGCACTTAAAGGAAGAAGTCCTGTCTTGGGATGGGGGTGGCTTAGAGTTCTGCCTATTCTTGGGCGGGGGGCGGGGGGATAGGCTCGGCTCTCCCCACCTCCCAAAGCCTAGCCGGGCTGTTGGCCGGGGTGTCAGGCGGGGGTGGGGGCAGAGGAAGCCAGAGGACATTTCCTGTTCTGGCAGACTGCGCTGATGTGATAAATGTCCTCGGGCACTCGGTGACCCCAGAGAGAGTGCCTCAGGGCTCCCTGGCCGCCCCGTGGTCTAGGAGAGACCCCACTTCTCAGCCTCCCTAGGGCCCCAGAACCTCTGCTCTGAACCTTCCATAGGCTCCTCCACAGTCTGACCCAGCATGAGTGGTGTGAAAGGGCAGTGGGCCTCCTGCCAGGCCATGTGCTGGAATCCCCTCAACACTGGGCCTCTTTGGACAGGGGGGATCTGGGCTCCCGGAGGAAGTTGGTGCTGCAGGCAGGAAAGGCAGAAATGCTTCCAGTAGCCTGGAATGAACCTGGAGGGCTCCTTGGAGGAGGTGTCTTCCTCAGAAGGTGTAAGACTTCCTGCCCAAACATCTGTGAGCTGTAGACCTGGGTGCAGATGGAGGCTCTGAACTGGCTCATTTTAAGTTCACTTGCCACAATTTAAAATATTCTCCCTGAGCCTTGGCAGGTGAAATTCCCACAGGTGGGTAAGGGCCTTCTCTGCACCTGGGCCTGATAATGAAGCAGGAAATATTAGCTTCCCCAGATTCCGTTATTACCCGGGGTGATTAGACAGAGGAGAGGCTTTTGAGCCTCAGTCTCTGGGGTCCTGAGGAAGCCCCCTCACTCGGAGCCAGGATTCCCAGCTGTTCAGAGCCTGAATTCTCCCTGGCTTGGTATAGGATGTATTGCTATATGGCTGAACAAGGGACACCTGCCAAATACTGGCTAAGCCTTCAGAGCTCTCACCAGGTTACCCCAGCAGGGATACTGTGGACACACTTGTTTTAAACTTGGGGGTCTGAAAGGCAGACCCACCTCCCCTCCCTTGCGACATAAGCCCCAGGATGGGCACAGAGGTAGCTGCCCCCACCTCTGTGGGTATGCAGTGGGGAATTGGGGGGTGGGGTGCCAGGATGCAATCTGATCTCCCTGTTCTTGTTGCCTCATCCTTGTCTCTTACCCTGCTGGGGGATTTTGGGAGATCTTGGACCCCCACTTCCTTATCCAGCAGAACTGCCTGTCCTCAAAGTCCCAGATGAGGAGGTGGGAGGGACCCCCTGGACTTGCAGGCCCTCTGTGATGGCTGTTCATCCCTTTGGTTGCCCAGTCTCCCAGATGCTCCCATGGGTGGGGAGGGGATTGAAGGGGAAAAAAATGCACCAAAGACCCCTCTCCTCATACCCGCTAGCTGAAGCCTGGGGGGCTCCTGGGAACCCACAGGTGATTAGTAGTTGCTTTTCCTGCCAAGAGCTTCTAGGCCCTGTTCCCGGGGTTGGCGTGATCTGATCGGTTGCTCTTCCTCTGTGTCTGGCACATAGTAAACACTCAATAAATGCTACCTCCTGGGCTGGGGCCCAAAGAGAGGACCACCTTCCTGCGGCCTGGCTGCATGCCCTGACCAGGAAACCTCCCAGGCATGGCCCCCTCCCCAACACAGGCCACAGCTGAGTGCTCTGGCTGGTGGCTTCCTGCCCAGAGCTCCTGCCCGGAGCTGCCTGAGCAATGCTTCTCCCCTGAGAAGGCCTTGTGTTCAGGCTCCTGTGGCCCGCCCCCCTGCCCTGCCCCCTTCCTGGCCCAGCCAGTGAAGCCTGCGAGACTGCCTGTGGCTGCTTACAGCAGGCGGGTCTGACATTCTCGGGAGCTGGCGCCCCTCTTTTCGAACAACAATAATAGCAGCAGCCACTTGTTTCTTGAGCCCTGTGCCCAGGACCCCACAGATATCAGTTCTTAGAATGCTCCTAGTGAATGTCCAGAGAAAAACATGAACCCATTTTACAGATGGGGAGGGGAGCCCTCTTTTCTGCAGCACACAGCGAGGAAGTGGCAGAATAAGGATGTGAACCCAGATTTAGTTGGTAGCTCCACCGTGGAGAGCTCATTTGTGGTGGTGAGTTTCTCGGAGCCCCTCAGCCTTTTTTTGTCAGTCCATGAAGGTCAGGGGCATGATTGCAAGAGTTTGACAATCATACAGCAGCCCGCCTCAGCCCTGGGAATTCATCACTTCATGCAACTTTAGCATTTCTGGAGTTGCTGCTCTGACACGCCCCATGGAGTGGGCCGGGAGTGCCGTGACCCTTGGCTGCTGGGGGCAGATGCTGAGGGAGGTGGACGGTGAGCAGTATTGCTCACTATAGCTGGTGCTTCCAGCAACTGAACAGGCTTTTAATCCCAGCTGTGCCCCTCGCGGACCTTGTGACCCTGGACAGACCATTCCTCCCCCACCTTGGCTCTCTCATCCATCAAATGGGCATAATGCTGGGGCTGCCCCTGCCAATGGGGAATAAATAAGTGAAAAAATGTGAAGTATTTAGCGCAGGGTGGGGCACATAGCGTGAAATGGGCACCTCTGTGCCCATCCTGGGGCTTATGTCGCGAGGGAGGGGAGGTGGGTCTGCCTTTCAGACCCCCAAGTTTAAAACAAGTGTGTCCACAGCATCCCTGCTGGGGTAACCTGGTGAGAGCTCTGAAGGCTTAGCCAGTATTTGGCAGGTGTCCCTTGTTCAGCCATATAGCAATACATCCTATACCAAGCCAGGGAGAATTCAGGCTCTGAACAGCTGGGAATCCTGGCTCCGAGTGAGGGGGCTTCCTCAGGACCCCAGAGACTGAGGCTCAAAAGCCTCTCCTCTGTCCAATCACCCCGGCACATAGCATCATTTATTGTTGTTTTAAAACTTTCACCCTGTGGCTGTTTTCCAACCACTTGTTCAGAGTCACTGGGGCCTCCTGACTCCAGCAGGACCTGAGTGAGTGAAGTCACTCAGTCTTGTCCGACTCTTTGCGACCCCATGGACTGTAGCCTACCAGGCTCCTCTGTCCATGGGATTTTCCAGGCAAGAGTACTGGAGTGGGTTGCCATTTCCTTTTCCAGGGGATCTTCCCGACCCAGGGATTGAACCTGGGTCTCCTGCATTGTAGGCAGACGCTTTACTGTCTGAACCACCAGGAAGACCTGAGTGAGGTCTTTCTATCTTCTCCTCTGGATAATCATTCACTGGGCAGTAAGTCTTCCTTGTGGTGGGAGTTTGGGCACTGATCAGGTGTTTTGTGGGGGGGCTTCTGTGTGGGGTTTCCATTGATCACTAGCCACAGGAGCTCTGTGCTTCAGTTTAACCACCTGTAAAATGGGAGCAATTATTGACCCTACCTGCTAGTGCTGTTGTTAAGCCTAGGAAAGTTAATGTTTTGCAAAAGCAGTTAGAAAAATGCCTGATGTTTAGCAAGTATTGAGTACACACCACTCTCCCTGTGGGGAACTGGAGTAGGGGGCCCAGTGAGGAGGGCTGCTGGCCCCCCTTCCTGAGTGGTGAGGGAGCTTGCAGTGGGCACAGCTGTTCCGAGAAGGCTGTTCCCCAGGTTGGTCCTGCAGCTGGGCTTCAGGTCTCTGATGTACAGGGGCAGATAGGGTCAGGTGTTCCAGACAAAAGGACAGGCCTGGGTGCCCAGCAGTGGGTTCGCCCAGCAAGAAGTGCTCATCGGTGAGTGCTGGCCACCACACACCTGCTGGAGGAGCCAGAGGTTGCAAATCCAGCCAGCCTCTTGCATTCCTACCTTCATTCATTCAGCAGGTGTTTATTGGGCTCCTGCTGCATGCTAGGACCTGGGGTTGGAGCTGGAAGTGGCTCCTGGCATTGTGGAGTTCACAGTCTGGTGGGGGAGAGAGTGACTCATTAAATAATCACAGTGATTGAATGAGAGCACGTGTGCTGAAAGACAAGTTCAGGACTCAGTCACCAGTGAGCTCAAGGAAGGCTTCTGAGTGAGACTGGGAGCAGGCAGGGCACAGAGACACCTGATGCAGTGGCCCAGCAGCAGCCAGTGTGAGGGCCGACCACACAGTCTCGTGGGTGGGACAGGTGCTCGGGTCTGGAATCTGGTTCCCTAACCTGTGAGCACAGTGCTGTGTCAAGCTGTGGGGTGGCCAAGGGGTTAGCCAAGGACAGGTCACCCATACTTTCAGGTAGAACCCTCTCCTTCAGCGACAGGGTGCTTTTCTTGGAGTGTGGTGGCCAAGGACACACGTGGCCCCCTCCCTTCCCTTCTGCCCACTGTGTACAAAGTGCCTACTATGTGTAGCTGCCGAGGGCCCTGTGATGTGCGAAGTCAAGTGTGTGCACAGCACCCTCCCAGCTGAAGCAGTGGCACCCACTCTATGCCTCTGGACTATGCTGCTGTGATTGGCTGCTGGGTCACCACCAGGACCTGGAGATGTAGAATGGGGTGGGGCAGAAAGAACCCCAGTTTCTAGGTTCAGATTCTCACCTTGAGTCCCCTTACAAGGACTCCTTTCAAGGTCTTAGAAGGTGGCTACTGTGCTGTTCCCCATTTGACAGATGAAGAAATTAGGGTTCAGAGAGGTCTGATGAGAGGCACACAGCCAGTACTTTTGTGTGTTTGTGTATAATGTAGCCCCAGGAGAGCAGGAATTTCTGTCTGTCTGGTTCGCTCCTGTATCCCTAGGGCCTAACACAGTGCCTGGCACACAGTAGGTCCTCAGTAATATCAGGGTGGGGTGAGTAGGCATCCATGAGTATGTGGTCCTCAGAAGGGGCCCAGGCCCAACCTGGCTTAGTTGGAAGGAAAGACAGTACTGATGGTAACGAGAGAGGGCCAGGGTTCAGCACCGTGGACAGCAGAGGGTAGGGGGCTTCTGCACTTTGATTGTATTGGAGCCCCAGTTTCGATGAACAGGCAAGGGCTGCCTGATCCAACATTCCCCCATGAGAGCGGGAAGTACCTTTGTACCCTTTATGAGTCTTGTTAATTTATTCCTTTTTATTTGTTTTTTTTATGTTTATTGACACCAATTATGAAGTTGCTCAGTCGTGTCCAACTCTTTTGCGACCCCATGGACTGTAGCCCACCAGGCTCCTCCATCCATGGAATTTTCTAGGCAAGAGTACTGGAGTGGGTTGCCATTTCCATCTCCAGGGGATCTTCCCGACCCGGGGATCCAACCCAGGTCTCCTGCACTGCGGGCAGACGCTTTACAGTCTGAGCCACCAGGGAATCCCAATAATACACTCTTATTGTAACATTGATTACAAGACTTATTAGGCTCTCCTTAGGTTCCAAAGCCTTTCCATTTAATTCAGTGAATCCTCATAACACTTCTATGAGGTAGGTGCAACATGGTCCCCATTTTATAGATGGGGCAAGCAAGGCAGAAAGATATCACAAACCCAGGGTCACAACTAGTAGCAGTGGGATTTGAATCTAGGCTCCAGGCGCCTTGTTCTTAACCAGATTTTCTAGAGACAAGTCATAAGTCTTCCTTGGTTACTTCCCCTCTTGCACCCCAACTTCTGACTCTTCCCCACAGGTCACTACTGTTGCTGCATGGGTTTGCTCCAGCCACATCTTTCTTGCCCATCACTTAAATACATTTATGTACACATAAGAATTGGTAGTTTTGCTTTGTATGTTCATGTAAATAGGATCATGAATGGTTTGTATTGCTCAGTGGTTTGCTTTTTCCCTTAATGCTGTGCCCTGGAGACTTCCCAAGATGGTAGCATAGATCTTCCTCCTTTTGGAATATGCTGTAGCACATTCTGGCCTGCAGCTGTATCACAGTTTGTTTCACCAGTCTCTGACTGATAGGCGTTTAGGTTGTATTCGTTGTTTAGTCGCTCAGTCGTGTGAGACTCTTTGCGACCCCATAGACTGTAACACACCAGGCTCCTCTGTCCTTGGGACTTCCCAGACAAGAATATTGGAGTGGGTTGCCATTTCCTTCTCCAGTGGATCTTCCCAACTAATGCATTGGAAGAAGGATTCTTGACCGCTGAGCCACCTAGGAAGCCCTTAGGTTGAATTTACCTTTTCCCTGGTTCAAATGGTAAAGAATCAGCCTGTGATGTGGGAGACCTGGGTTCGATCCCTGGGTTAGTAAGATCCCCTGAAGAAGGGAATGGCAACCCATTCCAGTATTCTTGCCTGGGAAATCCCATGGAGAGAGGAGACAGGCAGGCTACAGTCCATGGGGTCTCAGAGTCTCACATGACTGAGCAACTGAGCACAGTGCTTTTTCCCGATTATAAATGTCGGGGCAGGAGACACCTGGAAGGGGGTTGTCTTGTACATGCCTCTCTGCTCAGGTGGGAAACTGTTTCTCTTGAATGCTTACAAGGGGAATTACTAGGTCTGAAAATGATCCTCCCAAGCTGCCGGCCCTAAAGGCTGTACTCCCCACAATACCTGCAGCATTGCAGGGGAGTGCTCACTTTGCTGCATCTTCACCAGCACTGGGTATTAAGGTAATATTCATTATTTGAGGTAGTGCCTGATAACCAGCTGTCTGGAGGTGTGTGTTGTGGTGGTCTGCCCAGTCGTCCACTCCCTCCTTTGTCACGCACTCCCCACCGTGTCTTTCAGCCTGGCTGCTCCACCTCGGTCTCCGCCATGAACGGGCCCACCCTGCAGTCCTCCTCAGCCTCGTCTGCGTCCTCGGCCTCCACCTCGGCGGCGGCCGCCCCGTCCCCGCGGGGCTGGAGTGAGTTCTGCGAGCTGCACGCGGTGGCCGCGGCCCGGGAGCTGGCCCGGCAGTACTGGCTCTTTGCCCGCGAGCACCCACACCACGCGCCGCTGCGCGCCGAGCTCGTGTCGCTGCAGTTCACCGACCTCTTCCAGCGCTACTTCTGCCGCGAAGTGCGCGAGGGCCGGGCGCCCGGGCCGCCGGCACCCCGGGCCACCCCCGCCGCCCCCACGCGCGACTACCGTGAGACGGGCCGCGGATCCCCGGCCAAGGCCGAGGCGGCCCCAGCCGAGCCAGGCGCCGGCCCCGCCGCCCCCGTCCCCGGCCTGCCCAAGGCCCGCAGCTCCGAGGAGCTGGCTCCGCCGCGGCCGGCCGCCACCTGCTCGCTCCAGCACCTGCGCCACAGCCTCCGCCACATCTTCCGCCACCGCTCGGCCGGCGAGCTGCCCGCGGGCCCCGTCGCCACCAACGGGGAGGCCGGCGAGGCCCCGGCCAGGCCCGGCCTGGCCAGGAAGCTCCTGCCCTGGAGCCTGGCTCGGGAGCCGCCGCCCGAGGCCCTCAAGGAGGCGACGCTGCGGTACAGCCTGGCCGACGAGGCCTCCATGGACAGCGGGGCGCGCTGGCAGCGGGGGCGGCTGGCTTTGCGGCGCGTGGGCCCCGACGGCGCAGACCACCTGCTCGAGCTCTTCGACCCGCCCAAGGTAAGACCCCACGCACGTGGCTCCGGGTGGTGACACTTTCCCCACAGGTAGCCGCAGAGTGCCCAGGGGACTTTTAAAGGTGAACTTTTCCCTCAGAGAATCATTTCCCATTTTTAGATAGTACAGAGCTCCCTTAGATGCCACACCCAGCTTTGCTTCGTGTTTCTCTGTTACAGTGCCAGTCACATCTGTCGTATAATTAAGGAGTAAACGTTGGAACATGGCTGTTCACTGGACTCTGGGGGTCCTTGGCTTTCCCTGGTTTTCCCCTAAGGTCCCTTTTCTGCTTCAGGACACCAAGTTCGATGTAGTCGTTAATGTGTCCTTAGGCACCTCTTGGCTGTGATGAATGGTTTTTCAGCCTTGTCTTGTTTCTGGCGGCCTTGACAGTTTTCAGCAGCACTGGTCAGGGATTTTGTAGAATATCCAGGGACACCATACATGGGCATCATGTGGGCCAGTGGCATCGTGGTTCAGGGTCCTTGAAAAGCCTGACCCAGGTTGACCCTGACAAATAGGAGGATTTCTCCTAAGGAGTTAATAACTGTGGTAGAATTCCCTGGAGGCCTTCCATGCTTTGTGAATGTCTTACTTTTTTTGAAGTTTAGATTTTTTTTTTTTGTCTTTTGTGACATAATCCTAGTGGTGCAGTTGAGGCTGACGGGTCATTGTCGTCTGGACACCTGCAGGACTCCATCTTTGACCAGATGTGTCAAGCTGATGGGATCCGGTGGCCTGTAATTCCCTTCTCTTTGTGGTTCTGTTATGTCCTAGGCCCTTAGTCTAGAGAGTGAGCAAAGCAGATCCCAGCCGTGGGGGGGTCACCGTCTGGGTGAAGGAGACCAACAATTATTCATTCAAAAAACACTTGTTGAGCAACTGCTCAGCACTAATTGCTGGGGAAGCTGGTGTTCTGGTGGGGCTATTGAAGGAGTAAAATGACCAATGAACTTGGAATTATAAATTCTCTCTTGTGTTCTGAAAGAAAGAAATTGGACCTCTGGGAGGAGGTCCTAATTTGGGGGGTGGGATGGGATGTTGTCAAGGAAGCCCCTTGTGTGAAGTACCTTTCGTTTTTAAACTTCACTGTGGAGTCATACTCACATGCTGAGCCGTGTGAAGCGCATCTGAAAGTTCACAAGGATCTCTGTGTTTGTATACCCAGTGGCCCAGCGCCCTGGGGGGCTCCCTCACACCTCTTCCACATCAGCACCCCTCCCTCCACACACACTGACTCATACCCCTATGGATTGCATTTCTCTGTTTTGAACTTCATATAAATGGAATCACACAGTCTGTGTGTGCATGCTAAGTCGCTTCAGTTGTGTCTGACCCTGTGGGACTCCATGGTCTGCAGCCTGCCAGGCTCTGTCCACGGGATTCTCTAGGCAGGAATACTGGAGTGGGTTGCCATGCCCTCCTCCAGGGGATCTTCCTGACTCAGGGATTGAACCCACGTCTGTTACATCTAACCTGCCTTGGCAGGCGGGTTCTTTACCACTAGGGCAACCTAGGAAGCCCAGAATTGCACAGTACATTGATTTTTATGTCTGGCTTCTTTTACCCAGTATGTTCTAGAGATTTGCTCACGCTCTTGGATGCACCAGAGTTTGTTTCTTTTTATGGCTAAGGAAATCCAGTCTGTTGTATGGATGTCCCTCAGTTTGTTTATCCATTTACTGATTGGTGGATATTTGGATTGTTTCTGCTTTGAGACTTTTACAAATCATGCTGTAATGAAATTTGTTCTAAGGTCTTTGTATGAACATATGCTTCCATTTCCCTTTGGTAGATTCCTAGAAGTGCTAGGTCATATGGTAAGTACAGGTTTCACTTTGTAAGAAACCTCTGAATTTTTTTTCCAAATTGACAGCACAGCTTTGCATCCCCATCAGCAGTGTATGAGTCTTTTTTTCTTCTCTTCAATGGATGTATACTGGTATTTCAAATTGTGGCTTTAATTTGTATTTCCCTGATGACTCATGAGGTTAAGTACCTTATCATGTTTATTGGCCATTGGGACTGGCTCTTTTTGCAAGTGTTTGTCATTCTTATTGAGTTGTCTGTCTTTTTCTTATTGATTTATAGTTTTTATATACCCTGAAGGCACTTTCTTTGTCTGTATCATCTTCTGCACTGTGGCACTGTGCTTAGCTTTTTACTCTTTTAATGGAATCCTTTTGTGAACCTAAGTTCTTGATTTTAATGTAGTTTAAAGTTTATTGATTGCTTTCCTTTATGGTTAGTGCTTTTTCTGTCCCATTAAAGGAATCTTTGCCTACCAAGGGTCATAAAGATCTTTCTTGTCTTCTAGAAGCTTTATTGTTTGGGCCGAATCATATTGACAGGCCTTCACAAGATCCATCCTGAGTTATGGTGTGAGGTGGGGGTCACAGTTCTTCCAGTTCTGGCACTGCATGCTGATGTGACCCTCTTTTTCCATGGGGTCGCATGTGATGCCACTGTCATCCTGAGTCTAGTGTCCATCTGTGTGCTTCTGGACCTTCTGTTCTGCTGGCCTGTGTGTCTGTCCTTAGGCCAACACCACACTGTCTTAATCACCAAAGTTTAGCTGTGAGTCTTGAGGTGACTTTTTTTTTTTTAAACTACTGTGAGGCTTGTGGGAATCTTAGTTTCGCAACCAGAGATTGAACCCCTGCACCCTTGTTAGTGAAAGCTTGGAGTTCTAACCACTGGGCTGCCATTGAGGAGGTGACTTTTGAACTGAGATCTTTTTTTTTTTTTTGGCTGCACTGGGTCTTTGTTACAGTGAGTGGGCTTCTCTAGTTGAGGCACTCAGACTCCAGAGCACTTGGTCTCAGTAGTTGTGGCGCTCAGGATTAGTTGCCCTGTGGCATGTGGGATCTTGGTTCACAGACCAGGAATTGAACCCACAGCCCCTGCATTAGCAGGCAGATTCTTAACCATTGGACCACCAGGGACGTCCCTGAACCAAGATCTTACAGAGATAAAAGTCGCTGGGTTTCGGGAACAGCATAGGGAAAAGGCACTGAGATGGGAAAACATTTTGCATGTTTTTAGGAAAGAAACACAGAAGTGTGGTGGGGTCACAGAAGGGGCAGATGGCTTGTGGGGGAGGAGGTCCTGTGAGGAGTTAGTATTTTATCCCAAATGTAACATGAAGCCTTTGGAAAGTGCAGATAAAAACTTTACTCATTGTTTTAAAAAGTCTCAAGGCTCTGACACCATGAAAGGCATATATCATCCCAGATACATGGTCTTATCTGCATGATAACATGCAATTCCCTGTAAAACTTTTAAGAACTGCTGCTTCTGAGAACAAACTGTCTTAGAAAACCCAGCGCCAGGAGTCAGGTGGACCCAAGTTCAAACAGTGAATTGGCTTCTTTCTCAGCTGCAGATCTTCAGGCAGGTGGTGTCACCTCTCTGGGCCCCAGCTTCCTCCTCTATCGAACTGAGCTTCTCAGAGTTCGCACTTTGCGTGGCTGTTGTGTTACCTGGGAGGGTGCCTCTGCAGAGCGCCCGGCACAGGGAACCTTGGTGTTCCTGGTGTTTCTTGTTGTTGTGGTTGTCATGGTAGTGAAATGATTTGGGGACTTATTATTTGGTAATAAGTCAGTGCAGATTTATTTACTGCTTTGGGCCCTTGGTGTCTGGCTGGGATGCACGATCAAAGCTCCTGTTCTTCAGGAGCCCAGAGTCAGAGCACCTGTCAGAGTCCTTAGGGCTCAGAAGTGGTGTCTGGCCCCGGAGAAGTGGGACCTGGGGGTGGCAGCTGGGTCTCTGGGCTCACCGCTCCCCCAGGCCACCTGGGCCTCTTTCATAGGCTTGGTGGTTGCTGTGTGACCTGGGGTGTCCCCCACAAAGTGAGCAGTTTTGGTGGGGCATCTCCCACCCCCTCCACAGGGTGTCTGAGCAGGTCCTAGCTCTGTCCGCTGCTGACAGCTTCCCTTCGGGATTAGAACAGCCTGGGGCTCTTCTGAATGTTTCCTGGAGTGACTGGGAGCATCCAGTCTAGGCTGAAGATATCTAGACTAGAAGTCTTGAGTGTGCCTGCCTAGTGGGCAGCCTTGACCTCTGACCTCTGACCCTGGAGTTGTCTATGAGAGCAACTTAATTTATTTTTTAATTGGAAGAAAGTTGTTTTACAATGTTGTCTTGCTCTCTGCCATACAACACAAATCAGCCATAATTATACATATATCAACTCCCTCTTGAGCCTCTCTCTCCTCCCCCACACCTCACCCCTATGGGAGCAACTTGAAACAAAGGCAGTGACTTCCCTGATGGTCCAATGGTTAAGACTCTGTGGTTCCAGCGTAGGGGGAGCGACTTCCATCTCTGGCAGGTGAACTAAGATCTCACATGCCGGGGGTGCAGCTGAAAAAGAGTCAAGAAAGGCAAAGGAGGGTGTGACGGCAAAGGCTTGAGCTCTGGACTCAGACCTGAGCTCTGGCACTCGGAGGGTGCTCAGGTGGAAGAGGCTTGGAGGATGAGAGCAGAGAGGGCACCGCCCAGTGACACCGCTCAGGGCGTGCGCCACCCGCACCCCCGGAAGTCTGATGCCAGGTGGTCGGCAGTTCATGGGTCTGCCTCGCCTGGAGTTGGGTCAGAGCTCCGCCTCTGACCAGTGCCCCTGACCCTGGGCAGGTCAATTCTCCACTCACAGCCTCAGTCTAGTTGTCTGTAAAGTAGGCGTGATAGCAGCAGCCAGGGCTCAAGGGTCACCGTGAGGGCTGTGGTGGGAGGGAGCTGGCCGTTCCAGGCGGTGTGTAAGCGGAGGCCACAGGCTGCTGCAGTGGACGTTCAGAGCGGGTGGGAGGAGACATGCGTAGTTCGTTCCCAAAGTCCAAAGTCTAGTTTCAGCGGCATCGCTGCAGGTGGACAGGGGCGGGACAACCCTTCCTTCTGTGCACCGGCCCTTGGAGGAGGCTGGGGATTGTTCCTGGGGGGTGGTCATCAGAGGCCCCTTGGCAGGAAGTGACGTCTGGGATGAGCGAAGGTGCCGCTCCTGGAAGATTGGGTGAGGGAGTCCCATGTTGAGGAAACGGCAAGTGGGAAGGCCCTCGGGTGGGCATGACCCGGGAGACTTTGAGGAACAGCCAGGCGGCCAGGGGCTGGAGTAGAGGGCGGAAGGAGGGGTGAGGCTGGAAAGGTGACGGGGCTGGGTTGGGTGGGGCCTGAGGGAGCACAGTGAGGATTTTAGGTTTCACACAGAGCAGTGGGAGTACATGAAGGATTTAGGGCCAGAGGCAGGTGTGACACTCACTCAGCAGTAGGAATGGGCTAGAGAAACCCTCTGGGGCTGCCTGTGGTCTTCCGGTGTCTGGGAGAATGTGGCATGATTCTTCTCCTAGAAGACCTTCTTGTCCTGTGGCACTTCCCTCCCCTTAGGCATCTCTGAGCTCAGGCTGGGGGATGCTGGGGAAGCAGTATGTTTCCTTAAGTAAACATTACTACTCGCCAGGCATTGCCCTAAACACTTGACCCTCAAGTCCTTCCCATGAAGTCAAGCTTATCAGCCCATTTGACAGATGGGAAAACTGAGGCCGGTAGAGATAAAGAAACTGAGGATCATGCTGCTAAGGAGATCTGAACCCTGATCCCAATGGGTCCCTACTTCTGTGCCCCCAGCCACACTGTTGAATGGCCCGCCTTCAGCCATGGGGTATAGAGCACCAGCTCCTGGCCAGGCCAGGCCTAAGATGTGCCATCCTGCTTGGCAGTTACAAACAAGAAAGATGGATTGGTTGCCAGTATTTACAAACCGTAAGTTGGAGAAGTTTCCTATAAGAGCCCAACTTCTGGTTTCTCATACGAATTGGTGGATTTGGCAGTACTGGGCCAGGCTCACTTGGAGTGTGCACCTCAGCCTGGCCCCTGCAGCGGGAGAGCCTGACTGGGGTGAGAGGTGGGTCCCAAGGTCAGGAAGCAATTACAGGGGTTGGGGTCGGCTAGCCTGGGGGGCAGGGCTCTCCTAGGGGCTGGGATCCATTTTCAATGGAGCGCATCTGGGCACGCCATGGCCTGAGGGCCAGCCCTTTGCTGTTTCCAGTCTCAGCTTTGGCTGAAGGGGTCTGAGTCTGGCCAGCTTTGCCAGGTCTGAGGGCTGAGCCTCAGTTTCTCTCATCTGTACTGTGGGAGTACTGATGGACTTCTGTTAATAGTAGGTGCTGTTGAAAAACGCCCTCTTAGGCAGCATCTGTTTGGCACTTGTTACACACTAAGCACTTAACTCTCTGGGCTTCATTTACCCCTCACAGCAGCCCTGTGAGGGGGCTGCAGTGATTACCCCCATATCACAGATGGGGAAATTGAGTTCAGGAGTGGGGAGGTGACTTGCCCACAGTCGCACAGCTCAGAGCATCGGAGACAGGATGGGAAATTGGGCATTCGGGCTGCACCTGGTGCCCAGTGAGTCTCCAGAGGATTTACTGTTGTTATCATGGGTGGCAGAGCTGGTAGTGTTTAGCCAGGGGCCCTGCCCGGGTGGGTGGGGGTTGGGGAGTGTCTGTTTTGAGTTCTCAGACCTGAAAAGGCTCCCCATGGCCATCTGTCCAGTGCCACCAGTGTACAGCTGGGCACACTGAAGCCCAGACTGCCCTGGGTCCCTCTTGCACAGCAGGCCTCTGCCGCTCAGCCCAGAGAAAGCGGTTGAGGAAGGAGGTGGGGGATCCTAGGGGCATCGGCCCACAGCCCTGAGCTCCTGCCTGCACTGACGGCCCTCGTAGCCCCAAGAGGAAGTGGGTCAGTTGGCAGTCGCTGGACCGACTGGTCCTTAGGGTGGCCGGGGGCCGTCGGGCAGTGTGGTTCAGAGTCGTTCCTCCTCTGCTTCTTCTGAGCTGTCCTTGGGCAAGTGACAGGGCTTCAGTTCCCTGTCTGTAAAATGGGGGTGGTCCTGGCGCCCACACGCGTTGTGGATCCTGCGGGTGCTGACTGGGTGGGCGAGGGACCTGGCTGGGAGCAGTTGGTGCTCCTGGCGAGCAGCCTGGATGATGAAGGGGCTGAGAGTCTGAGTGCAGCCTGGGGGTGAGGGCAGCGCCCAACTAGCCCCTTAACCTCCCCTGACTCCGCTGTGCCTGCCTCCCGGGTGGGGAAACTGAGGCCCCATGATGCAGGAGGAGCCACCGCTGGACCCTGGGGGCTGAGCCCAGAGTCCGTGCCCGAGTGTGGGAAAGAGGAAGCAGAGAGAGAGGGACGTCCGCTGGGGCCGGCGGTTTCCTCTCAGAGGCAGGAGTGCGAGGAGGAAGAGGAGGGCTGGGCAGGAAGCGGCCGTGCGGGCGGGAGGGGCAGCCTCCAGGGGGCTCGGACTGACCTGGGCCCGAGTCCCGCCCCTGCCCTTCTGCACTGCGCGGCCTCGGCAAGGGCACTTGGCCCTCCCTGTGCCTCATCTTCCTCAAGTACAAAGAGCTGAGTGGCGGCATCCACAGCGGGCGATGGTGAACCAACTGCCGTCCCCATGGCTGCGAGAGCCGGCCCCGCGCAGGGGGTCTCAGCCAGGCTTCGCTGCTGCAGCTGCTACTTGTTACTAGTTATTTTCAGCACGGTGGGCACTGCATTCGACACATCCCATGCAACCACCACAAACCCTGGAAGGCGGGGACAGCGAGGACACTGTCTCGTTAGAGGAAACGGGCATGGAGAGGTAGAGAGGTTTGCCCAAGGCCACCCAGCTGGCAGGTGGAAGAGCAGGAATGCAGTCTGCTGTGGGTCTGCCAAGGTCAGGGGCTTGCATCAACCCCCAGACAGGCACAGACCAGCCACTGCAGCCCAGCAGACCCTCGTGGGCCCAGACAGCCCTGATGCTTCCCGGGGAGACAGGCGTGTAGAAGGCTAGTGCATCCCCAATCCCACCTTCCTAGGATGACCAGACGTCAGAGGCTTCTGGGGTGAGATGGGGTTTCTGTCCTCGCTCTGCCAGGGCTGCTGTGACCCAGGTGATTCCCCATGCCTCTCTGAGCTGTGAAACAGGCAACCAAGGGGCTTGATCCGGGCCTTCCAGGGCTGGTAGGGGAAGGAAGGAAGGGGTGGTGGTAGGCAGGGCTCCCATGGGGCCCCCAACCGCACACACAGCCGCCCCGTCTGCCCCTTATTGGGGTTTTGTGTAACATCGTTTTTTGAAAACTACTTTGCCGCTTAGAAGAAACCCCCAACCACGCTGAAACCACGGGCAGATGGTATCGGTGTGCTTCCTTTCAGCTCAAATTCTGTGAATCCCGAGACTGGAAAGTGCCCCTGAATCCATCAGGGGGAGGGCAGCGAATGACAGTCATTTATCATCCCCCCATCCCCCTGCTCCTCGGGCCTGTGGCTGTCGCCAGCTTCTTGGAAGTTGCTCTTCGGTTTTCCTTTGTTGGGGGACCGCGAGTGGAGACACAGAACTGTGGAGTCTGCGCTGTGGACTTGGTGGCCTTGGGGCAGGGCACATGGACAGGTTTGGGTTCAGATCCTGGCTCTTGCGTCCTTGTTTATGTGGCTTTGGGCTGAAAATCTGGCCTGTTTCAGCCTTGGTTTCCCATTCTGGAGAATGGGATGTCTGTCCTGCCCTCAATCCTGGGTGACTGAGTCAAAACCTGGCTCCGGGAGGAAGTGTGAGGTGTTTCCTTCCCTGAGGGCCAGCAGAAGGGGCTTCCTGTGTGGGAAGTCACAGACCCCCGAGCTGGGTCCCGAGGCCCTCCCTGGGATAGGCCACCACCTGGCTGCCACTCCCAGTGGCCTGAACTGGGCAAAGCGGACAAGACGGAGAGCCAGTTGGGCCTGCTGGAAATCCCCCACCCACTTCTTTGTGAATGGAAAAGGAAACCAAAATGCAGAGCAGAGATCTCTGCGTTCTGAGCGCTGGCCCTCACTGGGGGTGGGGGCGGGGTAGCTTCCTTCCCCAAGGCAGGAGGGGCCACCTCAGCTTCCTTTCTGGGGCCCACACCCCTTTTACTCTCTCCCCTCCAAGCTGGGGTGGAGGCCACCGTTGCCCTCGGGCCGCGGACCCCACTGATTGCTCGGTCTGTGGAACCAGTGTATGACAGTGGATAGGGGCGGGGGCCAGCACTGCAAGACCTGGCCTCTGGGTCCTCCCTCCCTGTGTATCCCCCACCCTTCCCGGGCCGGACGCGAATTCTGACTGCGGCCCAGTCTGAAGTCCACAGCGCAGCAAAGAGAACCTCTTTCCAGGGAACCGTCTGGAATGGGAGGACAGACCGTGTCTCTTTTCAGATCTCCGTGTAATCTAGGAAACTGTCTACCTTACTGAGGGCCCCCACATTTGAGCTGCTGGTGTTTCTGGTTTTGTTTTTTCAATTAGTAAAGCTCAGGGCAGAAATGATAGAACAGTCACTGAAAAACCACCCACGATCCAACTACTCAGAATGAGCAGTTCAGTCCCAGTCGATGTCTTTGTCCTCTCTTGTATTTCTTTCTAGAACTTTTCCCCCAAATTGCAGCTCCATCAGCATTCACTAATTCTTCATTCAGTAGTTATAGAGGGAGCCCCTTCCATGTGCCCAGCATGCTGGAAACAGGCAGAAACTTTTGGACAAAACCCCAAGTCCTCGTGGGACTGACAAGACTTGTCCTCCTTTTTTTTTTTCTACTTAACATGTCTCGAACATTTTTATGTTTTCTTAAGAAATGTTTAAGAATGTCTTAAAATAATGGCTGCACAATATTCACTTCCATAGGCCATGATATATTTATCTGTGATCATCCAGACTCCTGTTTGAACCATTTCTAATTTTTTTGCTCAAGTAGATACCCTCGTGACAAACATCTTGTACATCAATCTTGCTGCCCATCTCTGATTACTTCCTTAGGCTGTGTTCTTAGAGGGGAAGTGCTGGCTGGAAGGCTTCATGAGCGCTTCTCATATGTTTTCTCTTAAAGCTTGATTGAGATAGAGTTTACATATTATAAAATTAACCTGTTTAAAAGGGTACAGTGGTTTTTAGTATATATACAGGGCTGTACAACTGTCGCCATGGTTTACAGACCACTTTCTCATCTCACCACCACTCATCTCAAAAAGAGACCTTGTAGCCATCGCAATCACTCCTCACTCCTCCCCTGCCCCAGCCCCAGGTAGCCACTCGTCTCCTTTCTGTGTCTCTAGGTTGGCTTAGTCTGTTCTTTCCATGTACACGGAACCAGTGTGTGGTCCTTTATGACTGTCTTCTTTCACTCAGCATCATGTGTTCAAGGTTTGTCCATGTTGGAGCTCGTGTCAGTATTTCGTTCCTTTTTATTACCAAATAATTTTCCATTGTATGACTAAATGACATTTTGTATATCCCTTTCTCAGTGGATGGACATTAGGTTGTTTTCACTTCCGGGTGATTATGAAAAGTGCTGCTGCAGACATTTTTGAGTTAAGTTTTTGTGTGGATGCATTTCTTTTTTTTCCCTGGGTATGTACCTAGGAGTAGAATTGTTGGATCAAATGTAACTCCCTTTAAACATTTTGAGGAGCTGCTAAACTGTTTTCCAGAGTACTGCACCATTTTATATTCCCACCAGTAATGTATGAAGGTTCTAATTTCTTCACATCCTCACCAACACTTACTATAGCTGTTTTTGATTGTAGCCATCCTACAATGGTTTTGAATAGTTGAATGGTTTTGATTTACATTTCCCTGATGGCTAATGAGGTTGAGCATCTTTTCATATGCTCACAAGCTGTTTCTAATGCTTCTGATACATCCTTTCCAAAGAGCCTTCTAGAAAAGCTATACTCATTTAAACATCTTCAAATAGTGGTGCTTACATTGGGTATTATTTTTAAAACGTTTGCCAACTTCCAGGTGAAGGGGTTATCTTGTCCTGATTATGAATGGAATGGACCATTTCTCTTTTTAAAGAACTTTGAGATATACTTCACATGACATAAAATTCACCATGTTCAAGTGCAATTCGTTGTTTTTAGCATATTCACTGTGTATGCAGCCATCATCACTGTCTAATTCCAGAACATTGCATCACCTTGTTTCATCACCTCACTCAGAAACCCAGTACCTGTTAGCATTGGTCTCCAGCCCTTAGCAGCCATTAATCCTGCTTTCTGTCCCTGTGGGTTTTGACTGTCTCTTGTGTTTCTTGGCCGTAGACATTTTCTGTGACTTACAGGCCATTAACTCTGTGTGCGCCTCTCTTGCACTGCTTGCCTCTTCCCTCCCAACCTGCAGGAGCTCTTTACGTGGACCCTGGTGCTCTGTCACACACTGCAAATATTTCCTTTGCTATTTGACTTTTCAGCTGGTTCTGAGTTTCTCAGCCTATGGAGGTTTTTAAGTCTGGGTGGTGACATATGGTTGATTTTTTTCCTTCATGATTTTGTTCTTTGCTTTTTCTGCTTCGAGAGGCCTGGGATAAGATAATTACTCAGGTTCTTCTATTCCAGTTTTGTCTCGGTTTTATGCTTCACATTTAATTATTTAATCCAACTGGCTTTTATTCTTTGTGGCTGGTGCGATTTCCTGTTGTTCTTTGGTGTCAGTGAGATGCTGTGTGTCAAGGCATATCACTGAACAGGGGCTGAGGATAATGACAAGAACTCCTGGCAGACTGAGCTTGGAAGGGTGGAGACTGCAGCCTCAGTGGGCCCCGCCGACTCTGGGGCTCCTGGCTAGTGCCCTGGTTCCCCGTCAGCCTGGCCTGAGGCTCTGCTCAGCTGACTCTGAGCCTCCCCGGCAACCTTGCAGCCCCCTTGAGCTCCAGAGGTCCTCGCTTTCACCTCTTCTTCTGAATCATCATTCTTCGAAGGCAGGCGGTAGCCACCGTCCGGGGCTTTTGGGGATCTTGGTGGTGACGAGCCCCCCTCCCTCCAGTGCACACCCCTATCAGAGGCCAGTGACAGAGGTTATTTGTTGTTGCTTAACCACATCTTTTTCCACCCTCCCCGGGCGTAGAGCTGAGAGGGGCCCCAGGGTGCAGCTGAGGGCTGTGCTGCTGGGGTAAGGGGCTTCCCCCACCTGGCTGGCTCCACCACGGGGCTGGGAGGTGGAGGAGCACAAAAGGCCCTGGGGGGGCCAGCCAGCTCCGAGTCCCCTCTGCTTTCCCCCCAAGAACACAGAGCACACCCTCCCATGCAGTGGGAAGACCTGGGGCAGTGCCTGGTTGCACGCCAGGCAGGACCCTCCTGCTTGGGGCCTGGGTGGGTAGTGAGGCCTCTGGGAGCCACAGTGTCCCCTTTTGTCTGGGGGCTGACACAGCACAGTGTTCCAGGCCCGGGTGTCCTGGCCTTGTGGCGGCCAGAGGGGCACCGCCGTGAGGAAGGCACTGTTGTTGTGAAGGTGGACGGGGACAGGGTGCAGGGCTCTCAAGGCTCCGCAGCCATGTGGGGCAGGGAGGAATCCTGGCAGGATGCTCGGGGCAGGAAGTGGTCGCTCAAGGCATAGGCTGGTGGCAGCTGGTTTGCAGCCGGCAAGGGGGGTGGGGTGCAGGGGGCTTCTGACGGGGCCCCCAGCGGGCCCAGGCCTAGGTGCCAGCTCCATACTCCCAGAGACCCTGCTCTGCCCTCCAGCAGGAAACTGACAGAGGGGAGCTGATGCAGGCTAGCCACTGAGCAGCTCCATGTTCTGGAAAGGTGCCAGGAGTGGCACCCTGTGCAGAGGAAAGGTGCAGCACGCAGCCCAGCTTGTGACTGTGTGGCGCTGGCCCCTCTGTTCCCACCTCTGCAAGGCCCCATCCCAGGACAGGCCTCCCCAGGCCAGGTCATGGGTGGACTGCTGTCACCCTGAGGGGGAGGCAGGCAAGGTCAGCTGGTGAGATGCCTGTAGGTCCATAAACACCTTGGTTCCCTAGTGCATCTGAGCCCATGAAGGGGGTGTGGGGACTGTGACTTCCAGGAGTGGTCTCCCTTAACCACAGGTTACTCCCTCACCGCCAATCCTGGGTAGTTCCCCAAGGCTAGCCTAAGAGTAGAAGTGCATGCTCATCTCCACACTTGGCCACTTGGTATGAAGCTGGACAGCCGCATCTCAGGGTTTGGATGGCTGTCAGGGGGATCCCAGACTGGTTCTGTGCATGTTCGGGGGTTGTCTCTCTATGGGGATCTCTGTCTCTGGGAGGCAAGTTTCTCCAGCCTCTGAGAGGGGCTTTGTGTCCCTGTCGCTGTGATTCTCTGTGGGGTGGTCTCCATCTCTCTGAGGGGGCTTTATGTCTGTGTCACTGTAAGTCTGCGTTTCTGACATGTGGCGGGGACTTTACAGGCTTTCAGGGGAGCTCATTGCAGGTGGGGCTTTAGACAAGCTCCCAGCCCATGTCTTTCTCAACACCTCTAGCTAGTTACCCCTCCTACAGGGCCTTCTTAGGGCCTCTCCGGGTCCAGAAGTAGGGGGTACACAGGCCCCCACACTCATGCTTGGTCACTAAGAGTGTGATCTGGGGGTGCCACCTGTCCAGGGGAGGGAGGCAAAATGATGGGGACTCTGGGTAGGGTTGTCATATTAGAGGGACATCTCCGTGTGTCAGTGCCAGCTCGGGAGCAGCTCTGTCTCTTGGCACTGGTGGGCTCTCACTTGCCAGAAAGGAGAAGCCAACTTGATCTTTGTGGCTTCTATAGAGGCATCTCTCATCACTTTCCTGCTCCCTTATGGGGAGACGGAAGCTTGAGACAACAGGGCCAGACCGAGGAGACCTGGGAGCCTCCTGTGTGCTCCAGGCAACTGACAGGTCGCACATACAGAAGCCCTGGGCGTGTGCCTCATCACTGTCTCCATTTTACAGATGAGGAAACAAAAGCACAGAGAAGTGAAGTGATTTGTTCAGGGTCACATGAAGAAAAAGTGGCTGAAGCAAGCATTCAAAGGGTGTGTGTGCGAGTGTGTGTCTTGTGTCCCCCCAGTTGGGGGCAGAGGAAGGAAGTGACCTGCACCCTGTAGTTCAGCTAAATATTTGTTGAGCTCATTGCCTTCAGTTTGCCCTCAAGGGAGCAGGGGAAGAAGGGGGTGAGATAACTCACCACACCCCCACATCTGCCTCTGCTTCCCAGACATCTGACGGCTGGGGCCCCAGGCATCTACCCTCACCCATTGATCTGACAGACTCTCTCTCAGGACCTCCTCCAGGCTGGACCTGGTGCTGGGCCCCAGCTGGAAACAAGGCTTGGTGCCCTGTCCCCACCCCCAAGAGGAACTCCCAGTCAGATGGTGGGGGCAGCAGCACCATCAGGAAATTATGGCCTGGCCTGATAAGCCCCGTGCCGCGGGAGAGGCACAGGACTTGCACTGACCACAACGTGGCGATCAGAGAAGGCTCCCTGAAGGAGAGGAGGTTTTCTCTGCTTAGAGCAGCGGTTTGGATCAGGCCTGGTGGTGTGTGAGCTGGATGGCGGCAGTGCCGTGAGCTCAGGGACTGCATAGACGAGGGTCTGAGCCCCAGCTCCACTTGGCTCCTCTCCGTAGCTGGGGACAGCTGAATTTTGCCTGTCAGGGCTCCCGTTCCTCCAACCGTATCGTCAACTTGATCCGTGTTCCATGAGGCATCCAGGGCCTTCTCAGCCAGGGCTCTCCCTGAGCTGGCTCGAGGCCCTGGAGGCCCAACCCATGCCCTCCATCCTTGCCTCGCTGAGTCCGTCACTCCCCTAGAGTCCTCAAGAGGATGGGGGTCTGCGTTGGGGGCCGCATCCTGTGCCTTCTGATCCCAACACGCATGATACTTGGCAGACAAGGGGCCTGTGAAGAATATTTGTTGAGGACTAAAGTCGAGCATGTACAACCTCCCAACCCTGTGCTCAATCCTGGGGATGTGACAAGACCAGGTGCCCCAGAGCACATTTCACAGGTGGATAAGGCAGTGGAGGAAGTGAAGGGGGTTCTGGGACGGTGACTGTGTGTGTCTGGATACAGTAGTGGTCAGAGAAGGCCTTCCCAAGGCAGCAATCCTTGAGCTGAGTCCTGCGTCCAAGAAGAGCCAGATCTGTGAAGATGCAGGCAAACCTGCCTTTCAGACGGAGAGAACAGCAGGTGCAAAGGCCCCGAGGTGGGAGCGTGCTTGGTACATTGAAGGCAGAGTGGAGGCCAGTGTGATTGAACAGAGTGAGAAAGAGGGAGGGTAGGTGAGGTTAGAGAGGTAATAGGAACAAGGTCCGGCAGTATCTCATAGGCCACGGTGAGGACCAGCAAGGTGGGGCTCACAGGTTTTTTAAAAAAAATATATTTAACTGCACTAGGTCTTAATTGCAGCATATAGGATCTAGTTCCCTGACCAGGAATCAAACCCAGGCTCCCTGCATTGGAAGCATGGAATCCTAGCCGCTGGAGCAACGCAACAGGGAAGTCCCTCTTTTAAAATTTTCTATTTATGCAGGCAGGCAGTGCCCAGTCGTAGTAACAGCACATGGGGTATTCAGCGGTCTTCACTGCCAACATGTGAGATACTTGGTTGCAGCCATGTGGGACCTAGTTCCTAGATCAGGAATCGAACCTCGGCCCTCTGCATTAGGAGTGCAGAATGTTAGCCACTGACCACCAGGGAAGCCCCCACAAGAGTTTTGAGCAGAGGAGGGGGATGAGAAGTCGTTGGATTCAGGATGTGTCTGGGAGGAGCGCTGACAGGACTGCTGGACAGCAACTCAGTTTTCATGCCACCCATCTCTTGGGGTTCAAGATGTCACCCTTTTTTGATGCCTCACCTTAGTGGGGCTCCCTGTGAGTGCCCCTGCTTTGCTCCCAGGAGCTGCTTACGACTGGAGTCCAGAGCCCTCCCCCCCACCCCCCTAGGAGCTACTTAGGACTGGAATCCAAGCCAGCTGGTTCTCAAGCCCTTGCCCCCAGGGTCCAGCACTGTGTTCTGGGGGGGGGGGGGGCTGTGTTCCTTGCCCTCCCCATCTCTTGTGCCTGGAGAGGGGGTGCGGCCCCTTGCCCAGCCTTCCCCCCAAAGATGCTGTGTGTTTCAGATGCGCCCAGGGTAAACACGGATCCCAGGCTGACCTCTAAAGGATCCAGGCCCACTGGCTGTAATGTAGGAGGCTCTCTTAGCCTTGAATGCTCATTTGTGAAGTGGGGAATAAAACACCAGCCATGCATGGGCTCCTGGGGGGGGCGTCAGGGGAGGTGCCCACCATGTTCCTCCGACAAGACAGGTGGCTCAGAGCAGGATGCTCTCAGAGGATCACGGGAGATGATGTCAGGGTTGCCTCCACCCTGGAGTGGTGACCTTTCTACTTCCTTGGTCCCAGTACCTCCATTCCTCAAGACAATGCTCTTTTCTACAATATTTGCAATTTCTGGAAATGGTGTAGACCTGTGAATTCAACAGTTCAAAAGTGTCCTGGATGGAGAGACCAGGCCCCAGTGCCTGGCACACAGGAGGTGCTCATTAAAGGGTGGAGTGAGGGGGCCTATTAGTACTATTTCTTGCCACAGCCAACTCCCCTGCCATCTTATGGACGTGGCTACACTTACTGGTCCCTGGCTGCTGGCTCCTGCCATACCCTTGGCCTCCAGTGTCTTTTTCTTCCCCCTTCTCCACTCTGGAGATTGCTCAGCAAATGTTTAAAGCCGGTGACTGTGCCCTGTGGAAGGCACGAGATGGGAAGGGACCAGGGAGGCTGCCTTGGGCTCACAGACTGTGTGTGGACAGCCATGAAAGCTGAAAGTTTCCTCAGGAGAGCAGTTTGCTTCTGAGCAGACCAAGTATTCCTAAGACTGACTTCCCAAGGCCCTGTGACATCCCCTGGGACCTTTCCACATCCTCCCACCCCCTGCCCCTGCAATGCCCACACACATAGTACTGCCACATTTTCTTGGAGGGTAGAGGGGCACCGTTAGCCCACTCTGTAAAAGTGGAGACTGAGGCCAGGAGAGGCAAGTCACTTGTCCATGGAGGGTGAGGCAGAGTTGGGACTGAAGGCCAGGAACGTCTAATTCCAAAAACCCAGGATGGGGAGGTTGCTTGCAGTGGTTGTGCAGACCCCACAGGGGTTTCTGAGCCAGACACTTGGTGGCCACTGGGTGGGGAACACATGGGTCCAGGTTTCTCTGCTCCAGCTCTTCTCAGAGCCTTTAATGGCTGCTCTGCATGGGATCCATGCATAAGTGGCTGCCTTTTCTTGGAGAATGCCTCTTTGCACTGGCTGCTAGGAAGCTCAGATACAAATCTGTGGCAAGTAAACTCAGGTCTGTATTCTAGTGGTTGTCTGCATTTCCATTCTGGGTATCCCTGGAATCCAAACAAGATAAGACATTTTCTTTCTTTCTTTCTTTCTTTTTTTTAAGGCTGTTTGGATACAATAAGACGTGATTAAGCCTTTCTCAGAATGATTTCATCCATCGGTCCAAGCAGCATCCATTCTGGGCTCTTGCCTGAGGGGGAACTCAGTTATCCATGACTTCAGTTCAGTCGCTCAGTTGTGTCTGACTCTTTGCGACCCCATGAACCACAGCACGCCAGTCCTCCCTGTCCATCACCAACTCCCAGAGTTTACTCAAACTCACATCTATTGAGTTGGTGATGCCACCCAACCATCTGATCCTCTGTTGTCCCCTTCTCCTCCTGCCTTCAATCCTTCCCAGCATCAGGGTCTTTTCCAATGAGTCAACTCTTCGCA
This sequence comes from Cervus canadensis, assembly GCF_019320065.1. Lineage (NCBI taxonomy): Eukaryota > Metazoa > Chordata > Mammalia > Artiodactyla > Cervidae > Cervus > Cervus canadensis. The sequence goes on along the minus strand of NC_057386.1, from coordinate 123,163,713 downwards.
TGAGGTGGCCAAAGTATTGGAGTTTCAGCTTCAGCATCAGTCCTTCCAATGAATATTCAGGACTGATTTCCTTTAGGATGGACTGGTTGGATCTCCTTGCAGTCCAAGGGACTCTCAAGAGTCTTCTCCAACACCACAGTTCAAAAGAATCAATTCTTCAGCGCTCAGCTTTCTTTATAGTCCAACTCTCACATCCATACATGACTATTGGATAAACCATGGCCTTAACTAGACAAGACCTTTGTTGGCAAAGTAATGTCTCTGCTTTTTAATATGCTTTCTAGGTTGGTTATAACTTTCCTTCCAAGGAGTAAGCATCTTTTAATTTCATGGCTGCAGTCACCAGCTGCAGTCATCATCTGCAGTGATTTTGGAGCCGAAGAAAATAAAGTCTCACTGTTTCCCCATCTATTTGCCATGAAGTGATGGGACCAGATGCCATGATCTTAGTTTTCTGAATGGATCTAGAATTTCCTCTGAGCCTTTGTTTTCAGGCCCCCAGCAAAGACCCACTGTCCTCCGCCTAAAGGTCAGCAGGATCTTGCTTACTGTCTGTATATTACCAAAGAGGATGTGAGGCTGCAGTCACTGCCATGCCCAAGATCCCACATGTAGGTGGTGGAGCTGGGGCTTGTCTCATCTTGGCTCCAGGCCATGGGGCCGGTACCTCGCGAGCATTGAGTGCTGTGGCAGAGGAATGGGGCTTGAACCTTCACCTTCAGCTGTATATTGAGTCCTACCTCCTGTCCCACGGTTGCTCTTTACAGGAGAGCAGTGAGGGTCCTAAAGCCCTGGGAGAGAGAAGATTGCTAAGAGGCTGGTGTGGGTCTCTCCTGAAGGCTTTCCCTGGAAGAATAAAGACCCCTAGAGTGGGTGGAATAAGGCCACTGTGAGGGTACAGCATGCCCACACCCTGGGATCCCCCGTGCCAGGCTCTTGACTGTTTGGGTGTGAATTGGATGTTGTCTCCACCCCTCCCCACACCCGCCTCCCATTTCCCATGAAAGAGACGGGTTAAGAGCTGGGTTTGGCCCAGCTGGCTTCTGCCCGAGTATTCTGCTGAATGCCAGACCCACATAGGCAGCTGCCCACCTCCACAGCCCCACCTGAGAATAGACTGACTGCTTCAGCCACACGGGGACCCCCGCATGGCACGCATGCCTGTGTGCTTCCCTGCCTCAGGGCCTTGGCCCAGGACCTCTCCGCACGTGGGAGGCTCGCTGCCTCCCCACCCATGTGTCCTGGCCCCTACCGTGTCCTGCCCATTGGGTATCTGTGAGTGATACTGTGTGTACTGTCCCTGCTGGGGTCCTGTGAGTGTGAACGAGGATGGGGCACAGCAGGGTGCAGGCGGGCGCCTTGGAGCACTCTGGATGGCCGTGTGCGCCTGAGCGCAGGGAGTGGCAGCAGGCTGAGGGGAAAGCAAGGCCTCCAGAGAGGCCAGATCTTGTTCCAGTCACGGCTCTCACTCCCTCCGGCCAGATTCGAGGCCCAAACGCTCCCCACCTCCTACCCCACTCCTGCCATGGGAGAAATTGCTCCTCCAATCTGGGCAGAGCCCCTGGCCTCCCCCAACCCCACCAGGCAGCACAGTTACTGGTTAGGTGGACACTAGACGAGCTGGGTCTAGCCCCTGGCTCAGCCTCTCGAGTTGTATGACTCTGGGCTGCAGAGAAGGGACCAAAGAACACGTGCTGGGCTCAGCCAGCAGGCGGAGGGGAGCCGGGCCAAGCTTCACCATTGCCTGTGCGGCCAGGGTTGGCCGTGGCTGAGGAGGGGAATCCTTTCTTCACCACTGCTGGTCAGGTCAGCAGCTGCTAAGCTGCTGGGGGTGGAGCTGGCACTGAGGGGCCCACATTCAGAGTGAGACCCGTGGCTCCGCCAGTTAATCTTGGCCCTCACGCTGGGGGCAGGGCCCAGGGCGGAAATGAAAAGGAGACAAGGCCCATTCCCTTCTTGGCCGGGTCTACTTCCTCCCAGTGATCCTGTGGGTCCAGAGCCAGGCAGGGCCAACTGCACATGCAGGAGCAGGAAGGAGCCCTCTGTACTAACCCATTCTGTAGCCAGGAAATAAGACATGGAGAGGCTGGCTGACTGAGAACACCGCTGGGGGAATGGGGTCCCTGCTTCCCTGGGCTCTAGTGTGTCTAGTGTCCATGTGGGTGCTGGGTGGGGCTACCTGGCTGAGGAGCTGGGTGGTAGGGGACATACAAGAGGAACTGGAAGAGTGACGATGCCCTGGCTGGTGGTCACTTAGGGTGGGATTTACTAGTTGTGTAGCTTGTCAGAGTGTGTTCCCACAGTTCTCCCCAGACTGCTGTGTCCAACCACCAGGGCAGGACTGGCAGCTCCAAGACCTGCTGGGTGTGAGCCGGGACCAAGAAGAGCCTCTCTCCTAACAGGCTGCCCAGTCTTGCACTCACCATCCTTCTGCCAGAACCCTGAAGCTCAGCTGGGTGTATGGCTTTGGGATGAACTCTGACACCACCTTTTGAAAAACCAGCTCCTGTCCAAGACATACCCTTCTGGGCACAGGCTGGATCTGCCAAAGCCGCCGTGCCTAGAACTCACCTTTGCTCCTGCCTCTTGTTTCTTCCTCCTCACCTGGCGCTGGCTTGATGGTGTGTGTGCGCACGCATAACTAGTAGTGTCCAGCTCTCTGCGACCTCATGGACTGTATGTAGCCCACTAGGCTCCTCTGTCCATGGAATTTCTCAGGCAAGAATATTGGAGCGGGTTGCCATTTCCTCCTTCAGGGGACTTTCCCTACCCAGAGCTCAAACCCGAGGTCTCTTGTGTCTCCTGCACTGGCAAGTGGGCTCTCTACCACCTGAGCCCCCAGGGAAGCCCTGGTTTGGTGGGGGTTGTGGTGGTATTTTCAGGTGCACCTCACTGTCTCTTAAAACAGCTGCTGAAGGGAGGAGGGGCACCAGTGGGTCTCAGCTGCCCTTTCCCACATCTTATCTTCCTCAGGCCTCTGCTGAAAGCCACCACTGATCATGTCATGACTCTAGGGAAACAATCTTAGCCATTTTATCATAGGAGGAAGTGGAGGGTGCTCTGCCTTCTGAGAAAAAGTGATGAGAGCTCCTGGGCCCTGGGGGTCATCTCCCACCCACTGTGAACCCCATGTGTGTTGAATGTCACGGGAGACTTCTGGGGCTTGCAGTTTTCTGGCTGGCTGGTAACTGGGGCCAGCCGTGCCAGGCTCTGTTCCTTTGGGCACATTGGCAAAAGAGCCCCAAGAGCCCATAGCTAAGCTACTCTGCCAACTCTCACCATGCCACCTCACCCATGCCTCCTTTCCCGAGACTTGGAGGCAGAACAGAGTCGTCAGGTATATGCTTTGAATGGTGGTTCACAGCCTGATCTCTGCTTCCTCAGGCAAATTACTATCTCCAAGATTTGAATTTCTTCTTTTTAAGATGTGGTGATAGTATCTGCTTCCTGGGCTGCTGTTGAGCTGGGAGAGGTCCGTCCTGGTGGGGAGCCAGTGGAGGGGAGGAGAGGAGCTAAAGGCAATGTGAAAGGCCTGGGCCCCAAGCACCATAGAGGGAACTTGGATTGGGATACCCTCACCTTCCATCTCTGGGTTTGCTGTGACGAGGTAATCAGCAGCGATTGTGACTGGCCAGAAGAATGGGTTGGGGGGTTTTGCTCCACCAGAGGGAAGAGAAACTGGTGTCAGCCAGCAAATGGGTCAGAGCTGGAATGCCCACAGGTCAAGGTGAAGCAGAGACTGGCCCTCAGGCCCTGTTGGGCGCTGGGGAGCTCAGTGTCTGTGTCTGGGTGGGGGAGACAGTGCTGTGGTTACAGGCAGAGAATCCCCTGCAGGTTTCTGTTGGGAAGAATCCTAGAATCTACTCCAGGATCAGAGTGTCCACTGAGCAAGCTAGGCCCTGGGGAGACTGCAGAAAAGAACAGAGGCCTGGGTGGGTGAAGGGCTATCAGGGACAGGCCCTGAATGCCTGCACTGGTCTCCTAGAGTTCAAAGTCCAAGCTACAAGCAGCCTGCTCCAGTATCCAGGAGATCCGGCGATGCACACGTCTTGAGATGCCTGACAACCTGTACACCTTTGTGCTAAAGGTGAGTGGCAGCTTTCCACACATGGGGGGAGCAGACACAGACCTCAGGAATTACACACAGCTGTCCCTTACTTCCTGTCAGGTGAAGGACCGGACAGACATCATCTTTGATGTGGGAGATGAACAGCAGCTGAATTCGTGGATGGCCGAGCTCCGGGCGTGCACAGGCCAAGGGTGAGACCCAAGGGCTCCATCTTGACACAGCTTTTCCTGCTACTCTTGAGCTACCGAGTCCTGAACCCCCATCTTCTCCCGCAGACTCGAGACCACAGACCCAGAGCCGCACTTTCCCTCAGCCACAGAACCCGGCACGGCTGACTCTCCAAGGGGAAGCACAGATTCTTTGAACCAAGGTGAGGGGTCAGGGCCTCTGTGCTCCAGTACATCAGGACCCAGCCCAGGGCATAAGGTGCCCACAGAGGGTCACCATTACCCATCTCCTTCTCTACCAGGTGCTTCTCCTGGGGCACTGCTGGATCCAGCCTGCCAGAAAACAGATCACTTCCTGTCCTGCTACCCCTGGTTCCATGGTCCCATCTCCCGGGTGAAGGCGGCTCAGCTGGTCCAGCTCCAAGGTCCTGATGCTCACGGAGTGTTCCTGGTGCGGCAGAGCGAGACACGGCGCGGCGAGTATGTGCTCACGTTCAACTTCCAGGGCATAGCCAAGGTATGGGGCAGGGCGGGGGGGGGCGGGGGGCTGCACCCCGGCCAAGTTAAAAGCCGCAAGGGGCCAGGGCCTGAGCCTACCTTTCTCCCTCTCCTGTAGCACCTGCGCCTGTCGCTGACCGAGCGGGGCCAGTGCCGAGTGCAGCACCTCCGCTTCCCCTCAGTCGTGGACATGCTCCACCACTTCCAGCGCTCGCCCATCCCCCTCGAGTGCGGGGCTGCCTGTGACGTCCGGCTGTCCAGCTACGTGGTTGTCGTCTCCCAGCCACCAGGTGTGACCCTGATGCCCCTTGATAAAGGGGGTGGGGACCGAGACCTCCTGTTGTGTCCTTCCAGCACCTGCCTCCACCCTGATAAGACTGACAGTGTGGTCTCTCTCTCGGTCACTTGTCCCCCAGGTTCCTCCAACACTGTTCTGTTCCCTTTCTCCCTCTCTCGCTGGGATTCAGAGCTGGGCCTTCCCCACCTTAGCGCTTCTGGCTGTCCACGGGGTCTTGGCCCAGAGGGTCTCCCAGGCCGATCCTCTCCCCCAGAGCAGATCTTCCACCTGGTGCCTTCGCCCGAGGAACTGGCCAACAGCCTGCGGCACCTGGAGCCCGAGCCCGCCAGTCGAGCCCGGGACTCAGACTATGAAATGGACTCCTCCTCCCGGAGCCGCCTACGGGCCATAGACAATCAGTACACGCCTCTCTGATGGGCTTCATGCTGCCCGGAGGAGCACAAGCAAGCAGAGATGTGAACTTGTGAATGTAACTTTCTTTCCTTCCTTCCAGAGAGAGATTCAAGGGACACTTTTAACTGCTCATTCCAGTTTGGATGTGACCCTTCTATTAGGCCTGTTAAAGGGCCTCCAACAAGTTCCATTCTTACCTGGCTTTCTCCTTATTGTTTACAGATGTAGTTCTTGTTCAAGGATGTCCCTAGGACCAGGCCCCATCACTCTTGAGAGGCGGCCGGGGTGGGGGGAGAGGGAGGGCTGGAGTTGGCAGTGGAAACTACTTCTCCTTTTCACTGACACTGTCTGTCCCAGCTGACAGACTTTCTACTTGGGGAGGGGGCCCATATGGAAGCCCAAAACACTAACAAGCCCTGGATTCTGCCGTGGTTTTCCCACTGTAGCGTCAGTCCAGGTGGCAGGTCTGCTGTACCCAAGCCACAGGTGACCACACCTATCCTGCTTCCACTCTCAGCTTTAGGACAAAGTTCTGGCAGATGGACAAGCTAAAGGTCAAAAATGATTTTAAACATTTTTACCTCAGATTAATTTTTCAAAGAATTCAGGTTTCAAAATTAAACCATTGCTTATTTCATTGCACTGTTTGAACTAATACACATGCAATTTTTATAGTCAGAGACAGCTATGCAAACCTACTGACCAGTTCCTGGTCCAAGCCAGTATGCCTGGCTTCCTTGTCTGTTATATTCTCAGGACAGTCACCTGTTGCTGAGGAGATACTGTCCTTCCTAAATGTAGAGAAGTGAAGTGTGTCATTCTTTCAAGGAAATTCCAAGCAATTACTGAAAGAGGAGGGTGGCCAGGAACAGTTCCACCCCGGTGCCTTATGAATAAAAAACTGAATTCTGGTTTACAGTAGCTTTATGGTGAGAGTTAAACTGGGGTGAGGGAGGGGCCAGGAAAAAAAGGGCTGCTGGGCCCTTTCTAGTAAATCTTTCACCAACAGGGCTGGCTCAGAGCCTCCAAGCATCTAAAGGCTTATTAAATTATTCCACAAGGTTTTAGGCTCTTTCTTGAGCCAAAATGGAAGCTAGGAATCTGGTGCCACAGCTAATGAGAAACTCCTTTAATAGTCCACAATCAGTGTTCTGTTCCAGCAGTGACCACTGCTTCATCTGATGAAGACTATGTGTGCATGGATACACAGGCACCCATAACCTCCACCATCCCCAGAGGTCCTGCAGTCGAATCTCCATCTGTACTTGCCTTTCACAAGTGACACAATTCATAGGGGGCTAGCTCCTCCCACAACTTTCATGCAGAGGCTCAGAAACAAGGGAGGCAGTGACCCAGCAGAGTCAGCTGCTTCTGGTGCCAGCAGAGCCATTCAGTATAGCTGCCAGCCTCACCCAAGTGGCTTCTAGGAAACTGGGAGTTTTATTAGCACAGCTTAACATTTACAGATGTATCAATCAAAGGCTAAAATTAAACCTTGGCCTAGACTAACTACTGCCTGCCTTATCTGGGGTGAGGGGTTTGTCTGTTCCAGCCATTCTCTGTACTCCAGGAGGTCAGACTTTAGGAGGGGCAGGGAGGTAAGCAGCCACCTCGCTTCACTACTTTTAAAACCAACACTCCTGGCAGTCCAGTGGTTAGGACTCTGGACTTCCACTGCCAGGCACATGGGTTCAATCTCTTGTTAGGGAACTAAGATCCCTCAAAAAATCTACATACTAACACTCCTGGGTGGTTTCACAGATGGTAAAGTATATCCAACTCTCAATCTATGGTTGTGGTCCATTTCTAAGGGCTCCATTTTCTACACATCAAGCATTACTGAGTAATGAATGCTAAGCAAACGCAGACCAGGAGGGTAAACGTAGAGATATGACATCTACAAGCCTGGGGCACTCGCTTCTTAACAGCCTCTCAACATACAAGTCTCAGGTGGTGCCAAGAGGCTAGCCAGGCCCAGCAAGCTCGCAGCTCTGAATGATTGGCTGCAAAGTACAAGCTCAGAATCTCTGATACAGTCACCCACTTCCAGACAGCTTCAGTGTAAAATGTTCAAGAAAAACATTTCTTGACTAAATGTGTCTGAGTTACCTGGACAGTTCAAATACATTCCAACAAAAAAGGCCCTTTGTGGCCTAGGAAGAAGTGACACTAAGCCAATGCCTTTTCTTTCTGCTAGAGCAGGTCAAGCTGGAGGAAGGGGGAGCAGTGGGGCCCAGGGCGTGATGCCCTCACAGGCAGTGAGGCAGCAACCCTGATAGCTGCAGCCAGCCCACTGCAGTCAGAGCGCATTCCATCACCCTCTTTCCAGCCCCAATGTGACCACTGCTGCCGGCAAGAGGCCAGGCCCTGAGTGGCAAACAGACCCTGAGTATCGCCAGCCCTCTTTCATCTCTAATGACAGATGACGAGGATGGCCTGGCTGCTCCCAGCACCGTCACTTCGTTCACCTGACTTTAGTGAACTTTACAAACTAACAGTCACCAGCACCAAAGAATTAAGTCAACTAACCTGCCTTGAATTTTAGACCAGCAATCCATATGGCTTTATCTGGTATAAATCTTCTGCCTTTGATCATTTCTGGACCGTGTAGGAAAAAGGAATAGCAATCATTAAAATCTTAAGCCAGAGAACACTATTTTTACATAACAGTTTCTTAACCTAAAATCAAAGCCTTGAACTCTTCCCTAAGGGTTGCCTGAGATTCCTTCATGCTGTTATTCAGGGCTAAGTCTGTTATCACAAATATCATGTGAGTGCTAACATCTCCCACAAGCTAGAGGAACATGATAGTTTATTATCCACTGCCTCTTAACAAGGACACATCTGACACCCAGTGTTTAGCTGGAATAAATAGCACATTGTAATGACAACACAGAGAATGGATTCATCTTTTATCATTATAGGCAGAAGGTCTATTTGGCAAATTTTTATGTATTGTTTATGTACTGTATAAGTAACTTATTCTTGAATACAGATTTTGCTATAATGTACAAATTGCTACATGTTAATTAAAACAAAGGTTTTGGAATCTTGATTAGTTAACTGCAGTATTTAAAGGCTCTATTATGACTACAATCTCTGAAAAAATAGGTATTTTTCCAGTTTATCCTCCTCCCACAAAACCAAGACCCCTAACAAATGCTTAGGGTTTATTTTGTACATTGCTGCATCCTTTCAGCTCTCTGGATTCCTTTATTACAACTGTGAGTGTGTGCTTCCTGCCCCCTACTGGTAAAACACAGATGCCTGAATCAGGACAACCTCTGACTTATCTGGGTTCCGGAGATATTAAAAAGGAAGCTTACAGAATCAACGTCAGGCCGAGGATGTGGACCTTCGGTGCTGCCCAACTCTAGCCAGCCTTCCTCCTTCTGAAGCAGACCTCTAGCCACCACAGAGAACATCTCTCAGTCTTGTCTTTTTTCTAGAGATACCTTGAACCAGAACTAAAGGTGAAGAAGAAAAATCATTTGACAGCTAACCTTCAAGGATATTAAGAAAGCAGTCAGCCCTCCTGCCCTGAAACTCAGTATCCTATAATGGAAATAGCTCATACAAACACACATTAACTTGGTATCAGTTTTTAAAACTTTTTTTATTTTTTAATTTTTTTTAAGTTTTTATTTTATATTATCTACAAAGTAAAAGTTTTTCCCTTAACTTAAAAGTTGAACCACTGCAGACAGTGATTACTTCATCAAACTTGATTTATAAATAATAATCCGTCAGTTTGACGGTAAGAATTTACTGAACCTTTGTCAAGTTTAGTAAAGGTGTTCCAAGTCTTGATTTTTTTTTCTTTTTTTTAGCGGTAATAGCAGCAAGAATCACTCTTGTTACTTCTTTTGCTAGCTGATGTGTTCATGACTTTCAAGGGTCATTAAAAAATAAATAACTTCCAGTTTCAGCAAGCAGAGCTGGGGTACTTGCGGGACTCGGAAACAGCATATGGAATTATGGAACAGCCCACAAGTTCCTAAATGCCTCTACTCGGTCCAAATATCTTCCACTGCAAGTGAACTGTTAGCATTCCTATTGGATGTTACAAGAAATCAACATATATTTTTTCAAAACAAAATAATGAAATTCTAGTTTTCTGTGCTTCCAGTTGGTAGAAGCAGTAGAAGGGAGGAGGGAATTTGGCCTTTCGGTTCCTCCAGGGCAGCCTTACAACTGCTGTTGGTGGTGGGCTTGTACTGTAAAAAAGAAAAGTGAATATTTAAACAGAAAACTGGCAACACTTGCATATTAGCCTAGTGTTTCTGCAGCACATGACTGTAAGCTATCCTTGTGCTAGCTGAACAAGACTCAAAATTTAATTCACTCTGTACCCTTCCCACCCCCCAGCATCTGTACCAAAATGGGGAGAGGTAGGTGGGTGGGTAGAAACAGACCAGTCAGACATAAAACCATTTCAGATAAAACTCCCAGAAGAGTTGTTGTTCATGGGGTACAAAAAAGGCCTTAACATATCCCCTCCCCAAATAACAGCCAAGCACCAGTGCTGCTTTCAGAATAACAGGTTAGACTGTGAAATCTCGCCATGGCCGCCATCAAGTACTAGCGCACAATCACGGGCATTCTCTCCCTGCCAGGGCATAGACTGGAGCTAATTCTATAGTCAAAACCAATCCATACACAGCACTTTCTCATCAGTAGTAGTCTCCAGAGCTACAATCAAACTCTGCCATGGTGGTAACCCCCCACGTCAGACTGTAGGGACTCAGGAAGGAAAACACTGCCCTGTCCAGCCTAGCGTAACAAGGAAGGCCAACTGAGTCCTAAGCATGCATCAGCTACACAGAATGCTGCTGCTGCTGCTCATCAAGCCAGATCCTGTATACCATCAGAACACACACAGCCTAGGCTCCCGGAAGCCTCAGGCCCTGACACTGAGCTGATCGTCACAGTCCCTACTGTGCACACTCTGACGGGTCTTGCTAGTTCTCAGATGCGGGGCTTCAAGCGCTGGCCCTGCCTGCCATTCGACCTGTGCGAGCAGAATGCTTTGGGGTGCCCGGCGGCCCCTGCACACACACGCCTCACCTGAAGGGTGCGTCATATAAGGGAAATGCGCTGTTGTCGAGACTGGAATGGGCTGTAGTGCACTTTGAGCGAGGGCGGCCTGGGGACCGCCGGGTGGCTGTGTCGTCATTAGCATCATTGGCGCATGGGCAGTTGGATGAGAAGGAACCATTCCTGACTGTACATGAGCCTGAAACAGAGAGCTCTTTTACGCATACAGGCAACATCTCCAGCTTAAACAACATGTCAACTGTGTTCCTTTCACTGGGTTGGGGCTCTCAGGAAAGGGCAACAGTGGGCCCTCAGGGCCCTTTCTTTCCTCTGGGGACATTCCCTAGTGGATCCATTAGTTGACCTATAGACACGCTTCACCTTTTGGCAGATTCTGCAAGGCTGAGGGGGCAGGCACCCAATGAGCCTTGGTAAAAGTCAGGGCTGCCGTGTCCTAGGCTTCAACATTTCTGATGACTGGATTCTATGTAGGGGGCAAGGTCTTCACAAAGGTAAGAAGATCCCTGATCCAAGTGCAGCTTTCTCTAATAGGAGGCTACATGCAATGATGCTTCTAGACTCTGGCTTCCATGTGGGGTCTGAATCATCCCTTTCAGGTAAGAAAGCAGATTATTACATTGTAAGTGGGGACTGTTAACTCCTGTTCTATATTCTCTTTGCTGCTCCCCCTCTGCTTCTCGCCTGCTCACCAGCACACCTCAGTGAAGATATGAGTCAAGGCAATGAGAAAGACTTTCAGACCCTTTGCTCTGCTGAAAGATCCGCCGATAAAGCAGCAGCAGGAGGAGATGCAGTGAATGGCTCCAGTGAGGTGGGGAGGGGTAATCTGAAATCATCTGGGCCAACCCAGTGTCCCTGTACCAAGTGACAGTGAGTTCAACCAGGTCTCCCTGTCAAGTTGGAAAGGTTTTAGCCCAAAGAGCTGGACCCCAGCTCTGCAGGGATTTGCAGAGCGAGGAGGACAAGTCCTCAATTCCTCCTCCAATACTGTGCACTATTCTAGACCATGATAAACCTTGAAGCAAACCCTGTTTTGACTCTAACACGTTCCAGTAGACCCAGGGCACATCTGGACTTCCCTGCAGACGTTAACCTTTTTGTTCTTTCAGCACAAAAACACAAAAATGAGGTTTTAGGAACCCCAACTTACATATAAATTCACATAACTACTTAGCCACCAGCCTCTGCTAGACATCTACCGGCCCCAGGTCTCATGAAGCTCCTGATTCAGCCAAACCATGCTGCCCCACACTTGACCAAACCGGCTCCCCTCCCCACCATCAAAAGCAACTCATCCACTGCAGTGCACCACGCTACAGAACCTGCCCGTTTGCTGGGGAGGATGCCCAGACTTCCCAGAGCTGTGGAACTCTAGTTACAAGGTCACCTTCTGAGTTAGCTCCAACTGAGAAGCATCTCCAGCCCCACCATGCCAGAGCCTCAGGGGTGCACTGCTTGACATGAAACGGAGTTCAAGGGGCAGTTTAAGCTGGGACCTGCCTAAGAGAGTTCTGTTATGAAAGCAGCAAAGAGACATCAAATACAGCCAATCCACCCTTAGTAGCTCCAGGGAAGGCCTCAAAGGACAGTGTTAAAAGTTCAACTTCAGTGCAGCTCCTTCTCCTCATTAAGACAATTCAAATTGGCCCTGGATCGCATTGGACTTTGGTCAGCAGCAATCACACCTTTCAACCTTTAGAAACTTATGCTAGAAGTGAGCTCCAAGTGCTTCCAGATCTACTCTTTAAGAAAAATGGGAACACCTGGGCGCTTCCAGCTTCAAATCACACAGCACCAGTGTACAAGGCCAAGCCCTTTCAAGAAGTACAACATGTGGTAAAAGCAGATTTAGGAATAGCCAGGGAAACAAATGAAGAGATTTCTTAGGAACTCAGGTGACTAACATTCAAGTGGACAGTCCCAGGGCAGTCATCTCAGAGTTGAGAATTTGTGAAATCCCATCTTCTTTGTCAGACCTGTATGTGTATGTGTATGTGTGTGTGTGTGTGTGTGTGTGTGTTTCTGAGATGTGGGGGGAATATGCTTACATATATGTGTATATATAGCAACAAGAAAGCTATATAAACAGAAACAGAGCAATGCAGACACAGTAAGGAAAGAACTAGGTTGCATTCCAGAGTCAAAGGTATTTTTAAGGCCTCAGTTGGGAAATGTCAAAAGACTGACCAATCAGCAACTTCACTGATCCCATTACAAAACCACACAAACATTCATTTAAGGCCAGATCACATGTATCTGAGTGGGAAAGAAGAGACAAGCAGATGGCATCACACACAGGGGTTCCTAGCTTGAAGAGCATCTGGCTCTTTGCTGCTCATCTATTCACATCCTATTTGGTCTTCACAAAAAGTTGGCTAAAGCAGGTTTACCTGAGGTACATGGGCCATATGGGGTGGATTGGTGTAAGCCGGCTGAACATGAGAAGGATGAATGGTAAAGACGGTCTGCTGTGCTGCTGGGAAACTATTCTGTGGAGACTGTGTATTGGAGGCAGGTGTCATGGAAGGTGGGGTTGGCGCAAGCCCCGCGTGGTAAATGGCAGACTGCTGCTGTGGACTGGCCAGATGGAGAGCCTGGGCGGCCTGGTGCTGATGGTGCTGCAAAGTGACAGCAAAGAGTACAGATTAAGAAACATTCCTTTCTGGGATACAAGCCTGACTGTCAGACTGCAAGCCCTCAACCAAGCAGTGGGAACTAAGAGTACTGCTCCAGGGAACTGGAGCAAAGAGCTCCAGATGCCAAAGAGCTCCTTAAGTGCCTTCTTAAAAAGGAACGATTAAAGAAACTAATAGGAAAACAAACAAAATCATATCACATAAACATTAGAAATGGGAGTTTTTAAAAGTTCCAAGCAAATTCCTTACGTTAGATTTTTCTGTATTGGTAAACTTTTCAGAACTTACCCAATCACCTTATTCTCAATATGTACCTTAAGGTGATTAAACCTGGGGGCACAGCCTGCAGAGCTGTACATTGGCTCCTAGGTGAGGCAGGGCTGACATGTGTTTTGATCACGTGGTACCTAGCATCTTGCATGGCACTGGAAAAAACACTCAGTAAACAGAACGATGCAGCAGTTCTGGTGAAGGCCTCCGAGTGTCTTACCTGAACAGGACTGGGTGCAGGATGGCTCCCGCCATGTTGGCTTTGCTGCTGTCCGGTGGGCGTAGCTGAAGGCTGAGGATGTGGAGTATGTGGGTGCAGGGTAGCATTAGGGTGCGCATACTGCTGAGCAAGGGAGCCAGTGGAAACTAAAGTGAAATAAAAAGGAGTGTGTATAATTGACGTATGTGGTGGTCTTCATTGCTCTTCTATGCCTCATCAACTTTCAGCTCATCAACAGCTTTCTTGATGCTCAGTGCCTAACCCATCTCTATATTTGACTCCATTTAATCCATCCACTTCTTGAAAAAAAAAAGTCAAGTTACTGCTTACCAATCAGACTAGCATTTTATTCACATAACATACATACTGTATCAAAATCTAATCAGTTTAAATTTACTTTTAAAACAGTCACTAGGTTTTCCTGAAAAAGCAACTTAAAAACACAGACAAATAATTCACACACACACACAGAAGCTCAAGGCCATCATCTGGCTAACCTCACCATGCTACTGCCCTGGAGCTGGCGCACTGTCCTGTCCTGTGGGCACAGATGGTATCGAGGCTGCAGTAAGGGGCTGGATAAGGTGTGTGGCAAGGTCAGGGCTCTATCTTCAGGGCCAAACGACCACAATCTCTCTCAGCTGATTACAGAAGCCACTTTGCTGCTCAGTTTGTCCCCTGGGCCTCCCCGCTCAAGATCTCTCACCTTTGTTTTATAGTTTAGGATTACCTAAACTATGTATTTAGGAAAATCAAACTCCCTTCAAAGCATCACAGCCTTTAGAAAAAATTTTACTAGCTAGTTAACTCCAAAGGAAATATGACGGGCTAGTTTAAGTAAAAATGTGTTCATTAAAGGTAAGAATGCAAAGCCAATTCTTTACAACTGTCAGCACTGACCATACGTTGGCACAAAACAGGGAGATCAGATATTTGTTCATGTCATCCCAATACAGCAATCTGAGAATCAAAAGCACAAGATGGGTTCACTGCTTCCAGTGACTACTAATATAGCACACTGATACAAATCTAACCATGATGTGGCTATGAGTTGAGGACAGTGTTCTCAAGACATACTTCTTAAAGTCAATGTGTGACTTCCAGCCTTCTGTCAAATCAATCCTGAAATCCCCAAGAAGCTATGCCCATACAAAGAAACAATTTCAAAATACTTCCTCATGTTCTTCATATGATGTTATACACAGGGGACTGTTAGAGAGAAGCAAGCACCTTTGGGATCAGGCACCTTGACTCCAGTAGTCTAATAGGCCAGCTGCTGAGAGTCACCAGCAGAGATGGCTCTGGGTGAATCCCATGTAAATGTTATGCAGGTTAGGTACATGAAATAATTCTATAATACTTGACATTGTAGGGCCAGGGGCTACCAACATTCCAACCCGACTGGTCACCTTCTCAACTGCATAGGTACCCTTTAAAGAGAGAAGGAGAGGCAAAGAGCCAGCGCTAGGATCACCTGTGCATCCACGGCTAACACCTAGTGGGCGTATATACTAAGTTAACATCTAGATTAGATTCAACAAAGCACTTCTGTTTATACACTGGGAAAATCCCCTAACTAATAACAGTTAACATACATTGGAACAAGGAAAACTGGCAACATATTCTCTGGGTGTTTTTTTAACAAGTCAGTGACTGTTACCTGGGAGGTGGAAAAAATAATGTACTAACAGCTTTCTTGAGTTTCACAGTCCCATGAATCTATGAAAGTAGTGTCTTTTTTCCTACTTCACTGGATTATTAAAAGGACATTCATCATCATTTAAATTAACTTGCAGATCCCCACAAATTGTCTAGGCACTAAAGTCTAAAAGACCTGACATAAATTTTGAACCTCTGCTCTTGTGTATCTTAAACTAGAAAGCAATTCCTGAAACCAAATTCTTAAAGTTTCATAGAGGTAGACTATAGAATCTCATAGAGTTTCTACTTATTTAACCATATTTGTTCAAGAAATTTTTGTACTGAAAATTTAACTTTCCTAATTACCCTGTAAGCAAAATAATAAGAAAATAAAAAGTAACAACAATCAACTCTAGCTGGGTGCTATCTGATTTTCACACATTAAAAAAAAAAAGGCCATTACAAAGAATAATTATGCTCATGAAGTCTCATAATTAACTAATTATCCACCAATTAGAAAAATGTTAAAATCTTGAAATTACTTTCAGAAAAATAAAGATAGAAGTATTTTTTACCATGCATTTATTTGAAAGGCACCTCTGGATTTATTTGCCAATACTGAAAGGCTGTCTGTATCTCATTTACATTCATAGCACAAATACTTCAAGTAGTCCGAGCTGAATGCCTCTACATAGGATTTTGCTTAAAAAAATCCATCTTCTCCCTATCTAAACACCAATAAACTACAGTGCATTATAAGAAAAATTAAGCAGATTTAAACAGACATCATAGGCTGGAAATAAAATGTAAGCGTGTCTGATTAGAAACATCTTCCTCTGTTTATCGTCTTTCTGAAAAGATGCTTGCAAAGCAAGTACCTTATCCAGGAATTCTTTCCCCCTTCAAATACAAAAATTGAGTAGCTAACTGGGGAAAATGTGGAACCTATACTTTAATAGTAATAACAAAATTATACTTTGGTTCCTTGAAAGCTCACTTAAGAAAGTGATAAACACAGCTAGGGTAGGAGGGAAATTTTTAAAAGAGGAGGAGGGGTTGGGGGGGCGGTGGGGAGAGAGAGAGAGAAAGAAAGGAACCAAGTTAGAGTAAATGAGGAAGATAAGACAATTAGGGAAAGGGAAAAGTGGAGAGTGAAAGGCAGAAAATTCTGGGCTTTCTTAAGCTAAATCTATCATTTAACTGCTATTATTATACATACTCATTATCTAAAGATTCCAGAGAGGTTAAAAATAAAGTGATTTTTCTTAAAAATTCTGATTTAGCTCTCCACCAGATAACCCCAGTCCAAAGAGTTTTCTAAGCCATAACTGATCCTATTGAAGTCAACTGAGTCGACAGAGCTGTGCATTTAATTTCTAACTAGGTTTTCTCATTTTTGGCTTTGGATGCACAAGTCATGAGAGATCACCAGCACGGCAAAACTTCAAAAATGAAACAAAATCTTTAAATTTTGATGGTAAACTCAGAAGCAAAGAGAAGTTGAAAACTTTTTAAAAGGGGAATAAAAGGCAACTAGCTAAAAAAAACAGGGCAAAAAGCTTATTTAGAAGGAGGTGGGGTATAAAGCAGCAAATTAAATTACAAACTGCAGCCCCGCTATTAGTTTCTTTTAAAAAATACTGATATTCTCTTTTAGGGAAACTTGTGCTAAGGCAGTTAATGCTTAGGTGTGATGATTAAGCTTTTAGCTACTTACCAGGAAACTGACTCCAAATCTACTAACAGAGACAGTAAGATGGTGAGGATAACTACATTTGAGACCTCAAACAGTACATTAATAGAATTACTGACACTGTCTTTTATATATTATACCACATACAGAATTCCCTTTCAATAGTTATATACACAGCAAGACTCCTTTTTAAAGAGCATCTATATTAAAGGATTAAATTTGTTAACATTTCCTAGCACCAAATAAATAATATGTACGCACTTATTTTTGGATACCAAGGCACAATTAATGTCAAAATGTTTTCCCAATGCTTTTTAAAGTTTGCCACCTAGTATATTCAGACATTCACTTATTCCAAAATAATTTAAAATTTAGTCTCTATGATAACATTTTAATCCTTAATAGTCTTGAGAAAACAGTATTTCACATAAAGTGACCACATACTACACTATCATCCGTTTCTAAAGGGTTTCTGCAAGAAGGTGACTTCCCCGTTCAAATACCAAAAGTCCATAAATAAGCCTTAAGATTTCCCTACAAATAGAGAAAACAAACCTTACAAGTTCATTTCCAAAAGAAATCCCTGCTCAGACTTTCTCCATTTAAGAGGAATCATCTACCTTTCCACTGCTGAGAGGGGCTGATGTTACCCAAGGTAATCTCTGGTGGCTGTAGGTCATGTTTTCCTGCTTAAGCTCAAGACATCCATGAGGTGTCTGCTACCTGAATATTTTAAACCTGTAGTCATGCAAAGATTGAAAATACAGAAACGCTTCTCCCCAAGTATTTCAACCCTCTTCAATTAAAAATCCTTGTAAGAATAAATTTTTTCTTACCAGGATATATTTAAAAAAATGGTATGTTTTACACTTGTGGCTTGTTTTGCTTTGCTATGAAAAAAGGCTGTTCAGGAAAATTTCTTCTGAACAAGGAATGTATTAGGCATTCCAAAACAGTCACGTATTTGCTTGGTATGCAAAAATTAATTTCTGAAACAACTCAATTTTTAAATTAACTCCAGCTTTCTTAAGCTGGGTTATACTTCCTTTTTAAAAACTCTCAATTATTTTCAGATATATGTATTTTTAATGATTTTGTCTGGCACAAGGAAAAGATTGCTCAACAAGTCTACTCCCTTAACATGTATTCTTTAAAAAGTGTTTTACTGTTCAAATTAAAATTAGTATAAAAAACCCAACTCACTGGCAAAGTAGAAAGAAGGGCTTGTCTCCTTGTTGTATGGTAATTTGGGACATGCTGAATTTGGGAAATAGAAAGGTTAATTAGCCTTTTAAGGTGTGCATTTTCCTAATTTTCTGGAAAGGTTGACATATTTAGTAATTTTTTTTGTATTCATGCATAATTCATTTTTCTTATTTTATAAGAGATGACAAGCACTTTAAACATTACTACAAAATTAAATAAGAGAGGACTGAAGCGAAAGACACTTTTCTTCTGTATTGGGCTGTCAAGTTCCACATGCTCATTTGCTTATATGAAAGGAATAAAGTCATTATCTAATAAAAAGACCAACATTGCATTCCATTGAACAACTCTAATATAAAAAATATACCAATATAAAACAATATTTACCAAGTTTCATTCAAAAGACTAGTTCAATTTTGCAAATCATTACTAATGGAATTGTGACCTCATATCTTGTTCTATAAGGTGTTTACTAGGCATCTGGTAATGGATCCAAAAACTGAGAAACATAGTAATATTAATATTAAACAAGAATATTATATAATTTCCTATTAAACTGTCTACATAAAGGGGTGTATGTGGGTGCATTAAGTACACTTGGAAGGATATGCACCAAAATGTTAACAGGAGGTTGTAAGGGAGAAGATTAATAGGTGCACTTTACATCTTTTTGCCTACTGTACTTTAGAATTTATCTGCATTAAACTACCAAAAACAAACCCAAAGAAAAAGATTTTGGATTTAACTCTTCCTGATGGCTTTAGTTAGTAGAGAAAGTTTCATTATTACTATTTCTAAAAGGGAAAACAAAACAAGATGAATGAAACAAAATCAGATGAATTTTAAGACTAGATGTTAAGGAAACAAAAAGTAACTTATTTGGAGGAAGAAGGCAGATGCAATGATGACAGTGAAATTAAGGTCAAAGAGATGAAGTTTGTGATCAAAGTCTCTCCTAAGATAGCTAGAAAGAATACAAGGTCAAAAAACTTAGAATACGTTTCTCCGAGTACCTTAAATAAATGTTCAAGGATTTGTTAGTATACTTATAGTAAATATACCAAAAAATTTTAAGACAACAACCAGCCTTTCATTTTACAGTCATTTCTATTCTCAAAGGCTTTTGCTATGATCATGATGATTAATAAATGACAAAAAGGCAACATAACAACTGTCATCAACACCTAGGTGCATATTTTTTGTTTGCATTAAAAAAAAAAATCTAGATAGGACATAGCTTAAAAAATAATGCATACTAAAAATATCTAGTTCCTTTCAGAATATAAAATATAAACTGTTTAAGAGACATAAGATTAGCATTTCTATGTAAATTTTATCTTACAGTTTAAAATAATGTACTTAAAAATTTGTATTCTTTACAGACAAAACAAAATGTACAAAAATTTGTAAAAGTTTACAGTCTGTCTTAAAAAGCTATAAGATCTAAAATAAATCACTGAAGAATTAATAAACTTGCTACAGCAGATTAAATTATGGTTTATTGCAGTAAAGAACAAAACAATTCATTTCCTGGTGTCCTCTTCAGTGTATGAAGTGTCCAAAGGGGAATCAAAAATAATGATAACCAAAATAATCTATGTACAGCTTTGCCCCTAGCCTACCCTCATCAACAGACATCAATAAAACTCAATCTGTGTAAATCGTAGGACAGTAGTTCAGATATGGTTGAGCCAACTTTCTCCCGGCATCAAAGAAGTAGCTTTGATGACTAGTTCATTCTAAGTCTCACTGGATATTAGGTCTAGTATTTTGTTTCTTTGCGGTATTTTTCTGTTTACCCACACTTGAATGGACTTCAGGGTCTGAGACCAACTGTTTTTCAAATGGAAATATTTTGGAAAGTAGTTATAAAACCATTAGTGCCTCAAATACAGTAGTTACTGTACTGTACTGGCTGTTTCAACCAATGAATTCAAAAGACAAAGCCAGATGCTGGCAGTGAGTGAATACACTGAGGAGAAAGATTCTGCTCAACAGTATTACTACAATATTCCAAAAGGCATGGGCACACAAATAGCTATTCTCTAAAAGCAATGGACATTTTAGCTCAAAAGTTTCAGATCTTATTCCAAAGGGAGTATGCCAGAAAACGGGAAGAAAGAAATGGTTTTTCCACTTGTTATATCATGATGTATTCAGGAATGTATGTATAAACAATCATTATGAACTTTTCACCTAAGACTTTAGCAAACTGGAAAACTGTTGAAATATACACAAATTGTGTAAAAGTGTGATAAATCAGTGATGCCTTTTCACACATAATTAGTCCTGGTTAAGACAACCCAATGACAGGAGATCATAACCAAAATCATAAACCAAATTAGTTCTGTCAACCTTTCAATTAAATTATGGAAGGGTTTCTTGAAAGGTTTTCAAAATGTTGCAAGCACAACATTTAAATTTAAAGAATATAATCAACAATAAAAGATTTTAAGTGTGGAAAAGATCTGACAAGTATTTTATATTAAAAAAAAAAGTCACATAAAATTTTAATGACTAGTGAACCTGTGGGAAAGGAGCATGCCTCCAAAAAGAAAATATTAGAAGTGAGTTTCTGGGTGACAAGAATGGTTGTTGCTGCCTGAGTCTTATTCCTATTAATCTACAAAATGTTATAAACTGTAATCTAACATTAAAAAAAACTGAAAGTCTTTACATTCTTAGTCATTCAAAAAGTTTAAAGAGGTTTTAAAAAGGAAAGGTCCATGAAGCTGCACATAATATTAATTTCATTCTAGGGGTTGTTCTCTTTTCAACTGTACAAATAAACTTAAAATTTCTCTTTTCCCATGCCAAAAAAACCTGAAATGCCAATGGGAAAAGTTAAATGACAGTAAAGGAGTTCTCAGAAAAGTTCAAAACAAAATTTAGATCTCAATAAAACTGGTACTATTAATAATTAAAGGTGTATTTTGAAAAATATGAAACGACTCCATTAATTCTATTCTACAAAATATAAGGTGGGCATTTTATTTTCAATTCTCAACACTGAAAATGGTATTATTTTAGTACTTTAGACAGCTGTGAAGTTGACTTGTACAAAGTTCTCTGGCCACAAAAATAAGAGGGCAATTTTAGCTTAGTAGTCTTATATATATTGTTTAATTTTATATAGAATACTTTTATCATTGCATGCTGATTACACTTACAGTATGACTGTCTAAAGCAGATCTAGTATTACACAATTTCGACCACTTAAAATACAGCATAATGAAGAAACACAGTAGTATTATAACAAATAGCAATCAAAAATATGCAATGTCAGTGGCCCCCAGAGTAAAGAGTGAGGGAGAATGCTTTCTTGCTAGAGAGTGCTTTCATTACAGAAAACCTTCCTGCATACCTTAGGAAGAGTATACCAAATAATGTTACTGATGAGGAAGAGAAGGAAGATAACTTTCTCTACAAAAGTTGCTTTCTGTTATACACATTATTACATTTTTAGTTAAAGAGAGAAATTTCAAGAACAGAAGTAGAAATGATTTGCCAAGACTTACAGACTAGGTCAGAAAGAAACAGATACTTCTTTTTTTTTTTAAGATTCTTGACCCTCAATGTCATAAAAGGCAGAGCTATTCTTAAACAGAAATTTAAAACACATTAAGACACACATTGAAAAAAAAACAAAAAGTGCTTCCTACCATACATCGCATGTGTCTGCTCATGAGCCCCGTACTGAGTTGCTGAAGAGGACACTAAACCAGGCTGGGCATGTGTTGGTGGTGCCATCATTCTAGCATTACCCTGTATTACAGGACTATAGACATGAGGATGCTGTGTTCAAACAAAAAATTAAGAAAAAACATTGACGTTATCAGATATAATCAAGTAGATTTTAGTTATGTCTTAACATCATGGTTTGCAGGTTTCCAAAACTTCTAAATACAGAATTTAGAAAATTCTAAATCAGTTTTTTTGGGGGCTGTTTTCTTTGAAACACCTATACTGATCAGCACCTTTCTGTTAAAAGGGGCCCCCAAATCCTTAGCTGTCTACCTCCACCATATCACATAACACAAAATATAAGGAAAACCCCTTTATCACACTGAAACTTAAATGGAACAACAGTTAAGAGTTATTAGGTCATATCAGGCTTACCTGAGACTGATAATGTGGCACATGCTGAACAAGAGGCTGATTTGGAAACTGCTGAGGACTGTAGGCGACGTACTGTGTGGAATAAGCTGGTGGGGTGGCCACAATTGGTGGGCCTGCTGCTGAGGCTGGGTGCATCATGGTACTCTGATGGTGTTGGTCTTGCCGTTGTTGGGGCATATTTGGTACTGCAGGAAAATGACGTAATATTAGAAGATAGCATCTCCTTAGCATAAAATACATGAACTGGTCCATAAGGCTCTGCATGATTTGACACTTCTGCCTGCCTCTCAAATGCCATGCTATTCCGCACCCACCCCTCTTCAGTCACTATGGGCTGTTTTCCTATCATCTATGCTATTCCTTAGCCTCAAACCCCAATTCTCTACTGCAAGGTTGGAAAATTTTTACTTGTCCTCAAAGGGTCAGCTTGAAAGCCACATTCTCAGAGAGACACTCTGCGATGACCTACAGAGTTGATCAAGTCCCTGTAATTACAAGACTCTTACAGTACTATGAAACATTTCCCTTATTATTTCTCAGATCATCCCTCTTTGATACACTAAATTATGCCATGGCTAGAGAAGGGCATTGGATTTTACTCAAAGAAAAACAAAAATACAACAAAAAAAGTGAAAAGAGACCCAACACTAATCTTAACTCCCATCTTTATTTATTTTTAACTCCATCTTTAACCACTCAATTCTTGCTCATTCTCAAACATAGTTATCACATGCTATCATGTTGCAGGTTTCTAAATAAGAGTTCTTGCCTATAATCTGCCCCATTAAAGCTCTCATTAACAGTTTAGGTCAACTGCCATCTCTGTAATGTCTTTCCCAGTTCCCCACAAAAGAGCTAGTTGCATGCTCTGTGTACCTTTTTCTCACATGTTTATTACAGCACTGACTGTTGCCTGTGATGGGTTTATGGTGCTATGTTAACTAAACCACTCAAGGGAAAAAGCTGTAAACCACTGATTCCACAGGACACAAAGAATGTGTAACTTCATATGTTCACAAAATCATCAGAACTAATTGCTATGGTAGAGATAAATTTTTTTAAAAACGTCTTGAAATTTTTGCTAAACATTTGACTATTGCTCATATGTAGGAAAGTTGGTTATATATTTTTATTATCTAGTTAGAAAAGCAAGCTTTAAAACAGAGGAAACTAGTAAGAATATTTTTCTGAATTCAATCTTGAGATTCCCTCATATTGAAAAAGCATATCCTTTAAGAAAGAAAAACCATCCCAAACTCAAATATCACTTTTATCAAAGTCTGTTTCTTTTTATATTTATAATCCTTTTTTCCCCCCCAAAAGCTAGTCAATTTTATGGATTTCTAAAAGAAAAATTCTAGCTATAAAAACAATGAATACAATCTTAAATCTATACGGAGACAGACCTGGTTTTATGGTCGTGTCCCACTCCCTCCAGTTTGAATCTACCTTAATCTTAAACCACAGTTTAGATCGGCCATACTTTAGCCATTTCCTTTTGTCAATGGTTTTCAACCGGGAACAATTTTGCCTTTCAAGGGGAATTTGGCAATGTCTGGAGACATTTTTGGTTGTCACAGTTAAGGAAGGAGAGGACGCTACTAGTATCTAATGGGTAGAGGCCAGGGACGCTAATCATGTCCTTTAATACTCAGATCCCACCCTATTTAACCACCCTCCCCCCGCCCCCAAGAATATCTGTCCCCAAATGTTCCTGACTTCAGCATATTTTCAAACAAAACCCAATTTTTCTTACAGGATGCAAAAACGAGAACTGCATCATGCACCAAGAAGACAAAAGAGGTAGTTTTGTGCAAAAAGGCATTACTATCATGAAGGAAAGATATGCCACATATGATCTATGGTTGTATTTCAGAAGCAACTCCTTAATTTTCCCTGTTATTTGACCGAGTAAAGTAGCAGGATATAAAATTAACATAAAGACAGCCAATAGCCTTCATATATCACACTTCATAAATTTACTTCATGAGTAACTACTTAGAATATACAATGGAAAGATGAACCCAGTTTACATTAACAATTAAAAAAGAAACTACCCAAGGCAAAAACTGAAAAAACACTACTGAAGACAGAGACACAGATTTAAACAAGCAGAAAGGCATAATTTGTTTGTGGAGAGGAAGACAAGATAAAGATAACAATCTTCTCCTAAGTTAATGTCTAAAGTATATATTTATAAATTTAATGTGGTTCTAATGAAAATGCCAACTGGCAAACTTAATGTTAACATCCAGGAGTTCATACTAACACAACAGCAACAGACCCTCATCAGTCACAGAGATAATAGGAAACCAACTCATTATTTTGAAAATTGCTTTGAAATGATGGGCAGTTTAGTAACCTTTCTTTTACAAGCTGTACCTCACGGTAACCAAGTAGCTTAACAAGGTGAAAGTTTTTCTTTATAGAAATAGTCCAGTTAACAACGGAGGAAGAGATGATAGAATGAGAATGTCATCATTTTGCAATCCTTAGTGAAATAACGAATCTAGCACTAGACAGTCACTGCCAGTGCTGCTAAAACAAGAGAAGAGCTGGTATGGAATGTTATCCTGGATATATAAGGCAGCCAAGTTACTCCTACTATCAAAGGAAAAAAAAAAAAGGAGATCAGACATTGACTTCTAATAAAACTATACACACCATCTATGAAACATTCCATGTTAAGTTTAAAAAAAATACAACCTAAACTTAACAAGTCTTTCTTATTTATATACTATCAGAGACCTACAGGGGACAGAGGATCACTTTAACCAATACCACAGGGATCCAATCCATGAAGTTCAGATGGTAGGAAAGAATGCAGGCCAAACAAATTGGATTTAAATAGATGTAAAGGGGAAAACCTAAGGGGGAAACTATAAACAAAAAGAGTTAATATTAAGAGAGAGAGAGAGAGCAATCAAATGAAAAGTGTGGATTCTGGATTGTGGCTAAACAAGCCAACTATTAAGAAAAAATTTTAAGGCAGTAAGAAAAACTTGTGCTTAGATATTTGATAGCAAGAAATACTTTATAATTTATTTTAGGTAATGGTACCTTAACTATGGTTTAAAAAAAGAAATAGTCCACAGCTCTTAAAGATACATACAAAAATATTGATTAGTGAAATGACAATGGTACCAGGGTAACAGCATAAGTGTATAAATGAACAAAACTTGTCTAAATTTTCGTAATAAAAATTTACAACATAAAATAACTTTAAAACTGACTTAAACATGAAAAACAAATGCAACTTGTAAACCTCACTTGAATCCTAACTGGAATAAATTAATCGTAAAAAATACATATTTTAACAATAGCCACAGAAATTTGAGGATATTAGGGAACTCCTGGCTAACTCTTTCTGGTGTAATAATGGCATTGTAGTTTTTTGAGTTTTTTTTGCATTAGAAAAGGACTTTAATATGGAAGTGAGACAACAGCAGGCA
The DNA here is from genome assembly GCF_019320065.1 of Cervus canadensis. Lineage (NCBI taxonomy): Eukaryota > Metazoa > Chordata > Mammalia > Artiodactyla > Cervidae > Cervus > Cervus canadensis. The sequence goes on along the minus strand of NC_057386.1, from coordinate 123,137,993 downwards.
GACATGCAGAGGATGACAAGTTTCTGGGCTTTAAAATCTGGGAAACTTTTGGAGAACTGTAGTGTTTTATATTTGTTTTTACAAGACTCTTTAGGAATTATAAAATACTTACAAATAAAACAGTGTATCTAGGATACACTTCAAAACAATCTGAGTTGTTGTAGATGAAACAAAACTGACCATGAGTTTCTGTTAAAGCTGAGTGATGAGTACTTTTACACTGATGTACTATTCGAACTGCTTATGTGTATATGTTTGAAATTCTCAATTAATAAAAAGGTTTTTTAAACGTCAACTGATTTTTAGTAGTCAACCTGAATATCAAGTTCATATGGAAAAATAACCAGGAAAGAAAAGTCAAAAACACTCGAGAGGAAAAAAAAAAAAAAAAATCAATGTTAGGAGTGGATGGATGGGAAAGTAGTCTATCTAAAGACATACAATTTAACAGAATGGAAGAGAAAATCCAGATATAGATTTAACTACACATGGATACTTAATATAGGATGAAAATGGCATTTCATAGCAGTCTGTTTTCTGATCTTAATGGAATGAAAAAATAAACAGAAATATCAATACATCCTAAATAACCAAATATTTGGAGATTACAAACACATTACTAAGATTTAAAGCCCTCTGGTTAAAGAAATCATAAGACAGAAAATATTCTGAATGAAATATGAAAATACAACACATCAAGTTTTAGGGATGCAGCTAATGCAATGCAGGGGACGCAGGTTTGATCCCCAGTCAGGGAACGAAGATCCCATGTCGTGAAGCAACTAAGCCCATACACAACCACCACTGAGCCGGTACACCCCGACTGAGAGTCTACAATGAAAGACCCCGCATGGGTAAATGAAGATCCCACTCGCTGCAACTAAGATCTGAGGTAGTCAAATAAATAAAATTAAAAAAAAAAAAAAAACCAGTAATCATCAAAGAAATGCACATTAAAATCACAATGAGGTAACAGACCCATTAGACAGGCTAAAATTTTTAAAAAAGACAACACCAAAGTTGGCAAGGATGTAGAGTAACCATAATGTTCAGACATGGCTGATCAGCTGAAATGTAAAATGACACAACCACTTTGGAAAACAATTTATCAGTTTCTTATTAATTTAAAATTGCACTTACCACACAACAACTCTAATCCTAGATGTTTAACCCAGAGAAATGAAAGCAAATGTTCATACAAACACTAGTTGACAAATGCTCTTAAAAGCTTTATGAGAACCAAAGACTGAAAATAATCCCAATACCCATGAACTGGTGATGGGTAAACCAACCATGGTATAATCATAAAAATGGAATGCTATTCAACAATAAAAAGGAACAAAATGATGCAAATGATAATATGAAATATTCTCAAATCAGCTAGACACACAAAAATACAACACACGATTCTACTTACTAAAAAATATCTAGAAAAGTCAAATCTAATATAGTAAGAGAAAGTAGATCAGTGGCTGCCTGGAGTGGGTGGTACTGGAGTAGTTTGCATCAAAAAGTACACTTAAAGACATTATATGTGAACTATAGTTAGGGAGCTATTTGGAATAAGATAAACTGGATTCATACCTTATACTGTATATAAGGCAATTTACAAATGAATCAGAATATCCCTGTTTGGAAATTAAGATCCCATATCCCTCAGCCAAAAAAAAGTGTTAAGGAGGGACTTCCCTGGTGGTGCAGTAGTTAAGAATTTGCCTTGCAATGCAGGAGACGTGGGTTCAATCCCTGGCCTGCAAACTAAGATCCCACAAGCTGCAGGGCAACAAAGAGGCTGCCCACTGCAACTAAGACCCAATACAGCCAAATAAATTTACAAATATATTTTTAAAAAAGGTCTAAGGAAAATCTTGATATAGTAATTTATAGTAATTACTAGGAAATATGATGTCTTCAAACAAAAAACCCCATGGGTGCAGTACAGTACATATAATGTGCTTCACTTTGCATACAAGGGAAGAAAGGTAAATGTCAACAAGGATGCCAAGACAATTTAATGAGGAAAAAACACTTTTCAAACAATGGTGCCAGGATAACTGGATATACACAGGCAAGAATGAATGTGGACTCTATCCTTATGCATGCATGCTTGCTCAGTTGCTTCAGCTGTGCCCAACTCTGTGTAACTCCATGGACTGTAGCCCTCCAGCCTCCTCTGTCCAAGGGATTTTCCAGGCAAGAAAACTGGAGCAGACTGCCATTTCCTTGTCCAGGGGATCTTTGCAACCCAGGGATTGAACCCACATCTCTTATGTCTACCTGCATTAGCAGGTGGATTCTTTACCACTAGTGCCATCTGGAAAATTACCTCAGAATGCATCACTAACCTAAATGTTAAGAGTTGAACTCTTAGAAGGAATCATAGTAAATCTCTGTGATCTCAAGTCAGGAAATCGTTTCTTAGTATGACACCAAAAGCAAAAGTGACAATCCAAAATACAAATAAATTGAAGTTCCATCACAATTAAAAACTTCTGTGCTGCAAAGCCCACCATCAAGTAAAAAAAAAACTAAAACCATAAAATGGAGAAAATATCTGTAAATTTTATATCTGACAGAAGATCTGTATATAGAATACATAAAGAACTCCTACAAGTCAGTGATTTAAGAGGCAAATAATTTAATTAAAACTAGGTCAAATATCTGAATAAACAATTCGCCAGAGAAAGTAGGCAAATGGTCAATGAAAAGATGCTCAACATCATCAGTCACTAGGGAAATACTAATCAAAATCATAATGAAGCACTATTTTGTAGCCACGAGGATTATAACAGACAATAACAAGAGTTGGGGAGGATGCAGAGAAATTGGGACTCTTGTATACTACTGGTAGGAATAAAAAGTGGTACAGTCACTTTGGAAAACAGTGTGGCAGTTTGAACACAGTAATTCCACTCCAAGAGAAATGAAAACGTAAGTCCACATAAAAACTATACAATGTTCAGCATCACTCATAATAATAAAAAAGTGGAACAATCCAAAGAATCATCAACTGATGAATGGGTAAGTGAAATGTTACCAGTATCTATACAATGGAGTATTAGCTCATCCATAAAAAGAAATGAAGTGTATATTGACAGATGTTCCAACATGGATGAACCTTGAAAACATGCTAAATTAAAGAAGCCAGTCACAAAAGACTCCATACAATATGATTTCATTCACATGAAATATCCAGAACAGGCAATCTACAGAGAAAAGTGTATTAGCATATCTAGGATATGAGTGCGTACATGCATGGCGTGGGAGGAAAATAGTTACTAAAGGATATGGGGTTTCTTTCTGTATTGATAAAAATGTTTTAAAATTGACTGGTGATGACTGGACAGCTTTGAGAATGTCTTAAAAACCACTAAACTGTATACCTCAAGGGGATGAATTTTATGGCACTCGAATTACAGTCGACCCTTGAAAAATACAAGTTTGAACTGTGTGGGTCCACTTACACAGATTTTTTTTTCCCATAGTAAATACTACAGCACTAAACCATCCACTGTTGGATGATCTGCAACTATGAACATGCAGGACTGACTATAAATTATATTAGGTTTCTGACTGCACAGAGGGTCAGTGCCCTCAATCCTCGAGTTGTTCAAAGGTCAAGTATATAAACAAAAGGTCAACAATCCAAATAGAGCCATTTAAAAAAAAAAAGAATATCTGCAAAGAGACAACTGTAAAAATAGACACTGTAAGGATAAACAGAAATTAATTTTAAATCATCAGCTGCTAATGGTGGAAGGGACAATCCACTTAATGGGATGGAAGTGATGAAGGAAAGTACAATTAAGAGACTGGGATGAAAGCAAGACTTCTTTAAACAACCTTTTTATGTAATTTTCACTTTGAAAATAAATATTTCACACATAAAAAATAAAATTAAAATAATAAAAAAATTATCATTACAAATGTCAACAAGTTCAATCAGGTTAACCTACCTAGGTGTCCAATTGTTGACATAACTCAGTGACTACAGAAAATGGTATTTTCGAAGTATCATGGGTAGCAATTCCTGACTCTGAAGACTGACACTTAACAGAATTCTTAGTGAGATACTAAAGAAATCTTAAATTTTATCTTGTAGAGCAACAATTAGACAACAAATATTCTGAAAACATCTTGTACACATTATAGGAAAATGTAAATAAGCCAGCCTCTAAGATGGCCCCCAGTGATTCTGCCTCTTGGTTTTCACACCCTTATATTAATATAGTTCCTTCCACATGTACCAGATTTGCTCCACATAATCAACAGCAAATGATAGAAATGAAGCTAGGTTATTTCAAAGGTTAGACTGTAAAACAAACTGTGGCTTCCATTTAGGTTGTTTCTCATTATGGGAAAAGCCAGTTGCCATTTTATGACCAGAACCATCCTAACAACAGCTCTGAATCTGGAAGCAGATCCACCAGCCCCAGGTAGATAACTCCTGCTCTAGGCGACATCGCTTTGCAACTGCTTAAGAGACTCTAAGGAAGAACCACCTAGTTAAGAGTGTCCTGGATTGCTGACATTCAGAAACCATGTGAAATAAAATGTTTGCTGTTTTAGGCAGCTAAATTTTGTGATAATTTGTTAAAAGATATTATTAATGCAATAGCAATGAGCATACCCAACGACCAGAAAATGGTTTCTAAATACTATTTCCCAGCAAAGAGAATGAGAGTTGCTTGCAGGATTACTGATCCAGGTCTAGTGTTAGATTAGCCTGAGACATCTTATTCATAGCAGAAAGGAAGTTATCAGAGACAAATGAGTAGTACCAAAAGGAGACAGGAGCCAATGTAAAGCGATTATCATTGATCAAAAATGGGACGAGACAAGTGGAAAAAAAAAATTTTTTTTAATTGAAATACAATGAATATATATAAAATTATACAAGAATATATATAAGATATAATATATATGATATAATATATATATTATATAAGAATATATAAAATTATAAATGTATTCATAACTTTTCTGTACAAACTATTTCAAGATACCCAAACAGCCCTGGTTAAAAAGAAGTCCCTTACTGAATGGTTCTAGCTAGTAAGTGTAGAAGCAATGCTAGAAATTCAGAAATCACTGTTTTCAAACTCCTAAATAAAGTGATTTCCAAAGTATGGTCCTGTACCAACAGGATCACTGGGGAATTGTGTTTTTGTTTTTTTAATAAATTGCACTAGAAAAGTAAATTCTCAGGCTATGTCCCAAATCTACTGAACTGGAAATTCTGGGGATAGGGCCAAGCAATTGATGGTGTTTTTTTTTTAAAACAAACTCTCCAAGTGATTCTAATGTACACTAGAATTTGAGAACCACAGCCCTAATGAAAGGGCTTCTCAGACGGCGCTAGTGATAAAAAGCCCACCTGCCAATAAAGGAGACCTAAGAACTGCAGGTTCGATCCCCAGGTCAGGAAGATTCCCTGGAGGAGGCCATGGCAACCCACTCCAGTATCTTGCCTGGAAAATACCATGGACAGAGGAGCCTGGAGGGCTATAGTCCATAGCGTCACAAAGAGTTGGACAGGACAGCACAGAGCCCTAATGAAAAGATGCAGTTAAGTATCAATCATCAATAAATAAGATGACAGACTTGACAGAAACTTTACAATTGGAGAGGGGAGGATCACTTGAGCCTTTAATAAATCTTACCATAATTCAAAGTAGGACCAGATACTGTACCTCTTAAATGATCCAACATAGAGCACTCACAAATATCTATCAAGTATTCTTATCTCTTCCCATAAAAGTTACACCTGAATGTAATCAATGACATCACAAGAAGAGACAAATCTAGAATATATGATATACTATGTAACAATCGATTTCTGTCACAAAGCAACAGCAGGGGTAAAAATAGGGGAAAACAGAGACATGTAACAAATGTTAATAATGTGAAGATCTTATTTTGATCCACACTCAAAACAAACCAACTGTAAAAATATATTCCTATCTCAATCAGGGTAATCTGATCATGATGGTTATTAGATGATAAAAGGGAACTGGTTTATTTTTATAAAATGTGTTAACAGCCCTCTGGCTACCTAATAAAAATATCCATATTTTTAATATGATACACACAAAGTGTGTAGAAATGAAACAGCAGGCCCTCAGAATAAGATTAACCCTCTAACAAGATAACTTTGATCTAAGGTAGAATTCTTCCAATAGGTTCCCGTGTTCTAAAGGAAAGACAACGGATATCATATATTCTGCTTTTTGGCTGCTTTCTGAGACTTGCCAGATCTCAGTTCCCAGGCCAGGGACTGAACCCAGGCCCGAAAGCGCCAAGTCCTAACTAAGCAATGGACCGCCAGGGAATTTCCCCTCATACATGTTTTTTTAAAAACAGAATTTTATGCATTAGTATACTGTATTGGTGTTTATCTTTCTGGCTTACTTCACTCTGTATAATGGGCTACTTTCATCCATCTCATTAGAACTGATTCAAATGTATTCTTTTTAATGGCTGAGTAATATTCCATTGTGTATATGTACCACAGCTTTCTTATCCATTTGTCTGCTGATGGGCATCTAGGTTGCTTCCATGTCCTGGCTATTATAAACAGTGCTGCGATGAATACTACAGTATACTAATGCATATATATGGAATTTAAAAAGATGGTAACGATAACTCTATATGCAGGACAGAAAGAGACACAGATGTATAGAACAGACTTTTGGACTCTGTGGGAGAAGGCAAGGGTGGAATGATCTGAGAGAATAGCATTGAAACATGTATATTATCAAGTGTGAAACAGATTGCCAGCCCAGGTTGGATGCATGAGACAAGTGCTCAGGGCTGGTGCACTGGGAAGATCCAGAGGGATGGAATGGGGAGGGAGGTGGAAGGGGGGATCAGGATGGGGAATACATGAAAATCCATGGCTGATTCATGTCAATGTATGGCAAAAAACCACTACAATACTGTAAAATAATTAGCCTCCAACTAATAAAAATAAATGAGAAAAAACAAACAAAAAACCCCCCAGAATTTTAATTACTAATACACACAAAACTGCAATTGCTTCAAACACTGAGGAAAGCTTATTAATTTAAGAAGTGAAATTTTTTAAAGTTATCAAATGATCCAACAGTCCCACTCTTGGGCATATATCTGAGGAAAAGTCTAATTCAAAAAGATACATGTACCCCAATGTTCACTGCAGCATTTTATTAGGAAGGAAAACTACTACCTACCTATCTGCCATGCCATGTGCATGGCATGTGGAATCTTAGTTCCCCAACCAGGGACTGAACCCAGAGCCATGGTAGTGAAAGCACAAGTTTTAAACCAACGGACAGCCAGGAAGTCTCAGAAGTAACTTAAATTTAAATGTCCATGAACAGATGGAAAAACAGTGTTTTGATAAAGAGTGAATGGATAAAGAAAATGTGATACATATGCAATTGAATACTAATCAGCTATAAAAAAGAATGAAATAATGCTATTTGTGGCAACATGGATGAATCTAGAGATTATCATACTAACAGTGAAGTCAGAGAAGGGCATTTATGATATCACGTAGGAGTGTCTAACATACGACACAAATGAACTTGTCTATAAAACAAACAGATTGAGGCAGAAAACAAACTACTGAAGAGGAAAGTGGTAGGAGAGTGGTGGAGATGGCAGAATAAATTAGGGGCCTGGGACTGGCAGATACAAACTACTATATATTAAATAGACAAACAACAATGCCCTACTATATAGCATAGGGAACTAAAGTCAGTCTCTTGCAATAAACTATAATGGGAAAAAAAAAGTGAAATTTTTGTGATGGAGGTAATTACTGGGCACTGAGAAGTGACTTTATTATACAAACCATTCTACTTTCTATTCTCAATAAAATGATAGAAATGACTGCTCTTAATTACCTAAATGGCAAAAGGGGGAACCTTTTAATGTTTTTCAGCATTAAAATATTTCCTTTTAAGTATGTTTTTTTTTTCAGTGAAGGCTCTTCTGCACAAACACAGAGTACTAGATCATGCAACACTCTCATTTTAAAGATGAGGAAACATTTCTCTAATAGCATTTTGACAATTTCTGAAGTAAGCCATCTCTGCTCACAAAGAAATTTTAAATTTGGGGGGGAAATTACATATTATATAAGAATGTGATGTATGGCAAAAACCACTACAATATTATAAAGTAATTAGCCTCCAACTAATAAAAATAAATGAAAAAAAAAAGAATGTGAGCAAACAGTTAATCCAACAAACCATCTTTACAAATTCAACATTGAATATTTCAAAATTCAATTATTTTTTGTGAAGAGGATCTTGAAATTCACAACTCATGAGTATTTCTCCTCCCGTTTTTGTTCATAAAAATCCATTTAAAGACCTGATGTAATGTTGAACTTCCAAAAGTCAATGAAGTTTTATGAAAAGTCAAAACTGAACCACAGATATTTACTCATTATTAAATGAGTTCTTCATTCATACAGCATGCAGACTACAAGCAAACACAGGCAGGATTATTCTCACCTTTACCTGCTCTATATGTCTTGGCTTGATTGACTGGCATGGGCGTCATAGGTATAGGATATAGAGGCTTAAGGAAATAAAAAGAAAATGAAGATTAAGCTCTCAAGATATTGGGAATGTCTCTTACCACTCTCTCCTAGTTGTATATTGCTAGAGAGCTAGCTCTCGTTTCCTGATTCTTTTTTTTTCCCCCTGATTCTTAATAGTCATTAAAAAGATAAAATCACACTCATAGCTAAAAGGACAAATCCCAAATTACATTAAATCTAAATCATCTTTCCGAGCAGAAAACATTTTCATATTTGGGTCCTTAACATACCACACTGCATGCCTTCACTTTTTAGAGAAAAATTGGGGGGGTGGGGTGGGGGGGGGAACGAGGGTGACTCACCACTCAGCATGGGGGATTTTAGTTCCCCGTGTGTGTGCTCAGTTACGTCTTGACTCTTTGCAACCCCACGGACTGCAGCCTGCCAGGCTCCTCTGTACATGGGGATTCTCCAGGCAAGAATACTGGAGTGGGTTGCCATATCCTCCTCCAGGGGATCTTCCCAACCCAGGGATTGAACCCTGGTCTCCCTCATTGCAGGAGGATTTTTTACCATCTGAGCCACCAGGGAAGCACCTTAGTTCCCCGACCAGGGATCAAACCCAGGCCCCTTGCAGAGGAAGCACAGAGTCCTAACCAATGGACCCCCAGGGAAGTGTCATGGATCCACTTTTTTTTTTTTTGAAACTGCGTAAAGAATTTTATTTGTGAGCAAAACATGTTAGGATCCACTTTTAAATATCGCTGTTATACCATCAATGCAAGTCACTGCACACCTACAGAATACTTGGTGTCAAACATAAATAACTTACAGAGGGTAAATGAACAAGTCAAATTCCATGACTTACTTGCACGCCTGGGCTCACGGGGACCGGATACATCATATTTGGTGCAAAACAAACAGGCTGAGTATACACTGGAGTTGGCTGCTGATGACCCACCATAGATGGGCTAGGTTGTGCTTGAGGACGAGGTGAAGTTGGGGTGGTAGAAGGCTTTGGCTACAAAAACAAAAATCAACTATCTTAAGGTGAAAAGGTAACTATTACTATAATCTGAGGACTGGTTTCCCCCATCTTTCTCAGTTTTACTCACTGTTAATTAGTATCTCTTAATGAAAGTTATCTCAGAGACAATAAACCTGCAAGCATTTCAAATTAAGAAAAAGAAATACTTGGTAGAAAGTTAATGTAAATGTTGTATCAATTAATCAGCAATGCTATTAAAAATAGCAGTGATGATCTTTAAGAAATGGAAAAAAGTTTTTAAAAATTAAAAAATAAACATATCTTTCAAAGTCAGTAAAATAGTAACAGTATATCTATGAACCTGAGAGCCTAGCAGGCCAACCACCTTCAAATTCTGAGTCAGAAAGATTAAAAAATTTGCCTCAGACCACATTATTAATTGATGACAAAACTAGGATTTTTTCTTATGGTTCAAAAATATACATTAATTACCACATAAGAAAAAGGAACTTTAACTAGAAGTTGTTTCAGCACACTGTAACTGAATTTAGATGGCAGGTATGGGAAAAGAAGTATTACTACTACTACTATTTTTTTTTTGTTTTAAAGAGACTAGATTTACTTCAAAGAGAGAGAAACTTACCTGAGAAAAGGAACGAGGGTTGAACTCCTTTGCATTGGGATTCAACGTTGATTTCCTCACTTGCCTACACCAGAAAAAAATAAAGGCCAGTGAAATCTGCATGGAACTTATGCTACTATAGTCTTTTATACCTGACAGTTTTTTAAAAACTGCTAAACTTAAGTAATTCTCACTAGAAGATCATTCTCTTTCTTAAAATACACATATATATACTTCCCACTGCTTAATCTGATAATTATTAGTAAAAAAAGGACAATTTTTTAAAAAGTGAAATATGCAAAGCTTCTCTCAAAAGCAACCAACAAAAACAACCTGAAGACAGTTCAGTTCAGTCGCTCAGTCGTGTCCGACTCTTTGCAACCCCATGAATCGCAGCACGCCAGGCCTCCCTGTCCATCACCAACTCCCGGAGTTTACTCAAACTCATGCCCATCAAGTCGGTGATGCCATCCAGCCATCTCATCCTCTGTCGTCCCCTTCTCCTCTTGCCCCCAATCCCTGCCAGCATCGGGGTCTTTTCCAAGGAGTCAACTCTTCGCATGAGGTGGCCAAAGTATTGGAGTTTCAGCTTCAGCATCAGTCCTTCCAATGAACACCCAGGACTGATCTCCTTTAGGATGGACTGGTTGGATGGATCTCCTTGCTGTCCAAGGGACTCTCCAGAGTCTTTTTCCAACACCACAGTTCAAAAGCATCAATTTTTCGGCACTCAGCTTTCTTTATAGTCCAACTCTCACATCCATACATGACCACTGGAAAAACCATAGCCTTGACCAGACGGACCTTTGTTGGCAAAGTAATATCTCTGCTTTTTAATATGCTATCTAGGTTGGTCATAACTTTCCTTCCAAGGAGTAAGCATCTTTTAATTTCATGGCTGCAATCACCATCTGCAGTGATTCTGAAGCCCCCCAAAATAAAGTCTGACACTGTTTCCACTGTCTCCCCATCTATTTCCCATGAGGTGATGGGACCAGATGCCATGATCTTAGTTTTCTGAATGTTAAGCTTTAAGCCAACTTTTTCACTCTCCTCTTTCACTTTCATCAAGAGGCTCTTTAGTTCCTCTTCACTTTCTGCCATAAGGGTGGTGTCATCTGCATATCTGAGGTTATTGATATTTCTCCCGGCAATCTTGATTCCAGCTTGTGCTTCTTCCAGCCCAGCGTTTCTCATGATGTACTCTGCATATAAGTTAAATAAGCAGGGTGACAATATATAGCCTTGACGTACTCCTTTTCCTATTTGGAACCAGTCTGTTATTCCATGTCCAATTCTAACTGTTGCTTCCTGACCTGCATACAGGTTTCTCAAGAGACAGGTCAGGTAGTCTGGTATTCCCATTTCCTTCAGAATTTTCCAGTTTATTGTGATCCACACAGTCAAAGGCTTTGGCACAGTCAATAAAGCAGAAATAGATGTTTTTCCGGAACTCTCTTGCTTTTTCAGTGATCCAGCGGATATTGGCAATTTGATCTCTGTTTCCTCTGCCTTTTCTAAAACCAGCTTGAACATCCATAAGTTCACAGTTCACGTATTGCTAAAGCCTGGCTTGGAGGATTTTGAGCATTACCTTACTAGCGTGTGAGATGAGTGCAATTGTGCGGTAATTTGAGCATTCTTTGGGATTGCCTTTCTTAGGGAATGGAATGAAAACTGACCTGTTGAGTGTAACACTTTCACAGCATCATCTCTCAGGATTTGAAATACCTCAACTGGAATTCCATCACCTCTACTAGCTTTGTTCGTAGTGATGCTTTCTAAGGCCCACTTGACTTCACATTCCAGGATGTCTGGCTCTAGGTCAGTGATCACACCATTGTGATTATCTGGGTGGTGAAGATCTTTTTTGTACAGTTCTTCTGTGTATACTTGCCACCTCTTCTTAATATCTTCTGCTTCTGTTAGGTTCATACCATTTCTGTCCTTTATTGAGTCCATTTTTGCATGAAATGTTCCCTTGGTATCTCTAATTTTCTTGAAGAGATCTCTAGTCTTTCCCATTCTGTTGTTTTCCTCTATTTCTTTGCACTGATCGCTGAGGAAGGCTTTCTTCTCTCTCCTGGCTATTCTTTGGAACTCTGCATTCAAATGGGAATATCTTTTCTTTTTTCCTTTGCTTTTCGCTTCTCTTCGTTTCACAGCTATTTGTAAGGCCTCCTCAGACAACCATTTTGCCTTTTTGCATTTCTTTTCCATGGGGATGGTCTTGATCCCTGTCTCCTGTACAATGTCACGAACCTCCGTCCATAGTTCATCAGGCATTCTGTCCATCAGATCTAGTCCCTTAAATCTATTTCTCACTTCCACTGTATAGTCCTTATAAACTATATTTAAAAGCAATCCTTAATATATCAAGTCTCTAGCATGTAGTAATTTTTTTCTGTGACAATGTTTCCTATACAAAGTATCTTAGGAAAAATCATGCCTGTAATAAAAACTTTTGCCTCAAATCAAGAATAACTGCTCCCTGACATATCAACAAGCTACATTCCAAAAGTTCATCTGTAACAGCATTGTAGGGAATGCAGAACAAATCAGTCAATAGTGGTGTGATTAGATTCTAAGATTGGCCCACAAAAGCCCCACTTAGTTGATAAGGGGCACCAGAATTTTCTCTCTTCTTGGCAGTGGCAGTTCTTAGCTCTGGCAGCACAGCAAGGAGGTGGGTACTGACTAGCATACAGGGGATATCAGTCCCAAAGCCAGTAATTTTTCAACTCCCTGTACATTTATAAATTAGCCATTCTTAATTTATGCAGTTTGTTTTTATTTTTTGCCAAAGGATGGAAAACCATGGGAGGAAGGAAGACGAGTATAGGGTGCAATGACTTAACTGACTTAAAATGTCATTTGTTGAGACCAGTTTTATTTAAGTTGAGGGCTACATATAAAGCAGTCTAAAAGTCGAGATAAATTCTGGAGTTGGAAGGTCTTGGACACCTTAAGGAAAAGTTAAGCAAAAGGGTGTGCTAAATTCCAGGTTTACTCACTCAGCTGCGTCTTTCTTCTCCTCTTTATCTTCTTTCTCTTGTTTACATCCTGGACTGGAAGTCTGAACCCCTTGGGATGTGACCTCAGGTCCCCTCTTGTGCTCCGTGTTACTGAGGACTGAAGGGGAAATGCTGGGGCTGCTCGGCTTGCTGCTGCCACTGGTGCAGTTGCTGCTATTTTCAATGAAAGAATCCTTAGCATTTGGTTCAATTTTGTCTTTGATCAAATCTCTTGATTTTTCTCCCTCTCTATTTTTGTTTAGCAGCTGATCCATAGATTCAGAAGTAGAACTTGGCTGTAACTAAATAAAGGAAATAATTATACTTAAATATTTTAAATAACTCTAGTAATCATTTTTTCCCATGAGCACAAACTAGTATTTGTACACATGAAATATTCTGAGTAATACTTTGTTCATACTTTATGAGTAATGTTTTCATTATAAGACAACAATAATGAAATGTCTATACAACCTAACTATGGTCATGTAAGCACTCAAATGTCCTAGCCTGAAAACTTTTTACTGAGTGCATACCATGTGTCAGAAATTATGTGTGCTGGGAATGGAAATATAAAATAGTTCCTATGCTCCCAAAGCTTTCCATCTGGATGAGATCAGACACTAACCAACTAGGGTAAATGGGGATTCCAGAGGAAAAAGCAACTCATGGAAAAGAGAAGGCTTCTCAATGAAAATGTCATCTAAAGTGTCAAAGATATTGGGGGTTTGGGGAGAGTTTCGAAAAGGGAGTAATACACTAAGTAAAAGAAAAGAAACTTCATGTTTAAAGACCCAAAGGAAAGGGAGAAGATGGCCCTGTGTGAAATAGAAAAGTACTGGTAACTGGAGCAAGAATGGACACAAAGTGAGTCAAGAAACAATAAACTCACCCAAGAGGAATAAGATGATAAAAGGACTTGAAAGCTATGCTCGGGATTCTAGCTTTTAATTCTCAGGATAATGAGAATTCAATGAAGAATTTTAAGCAAGATTTACAGTTCACAAAGATGAGCATAGTAGCCCTGTGGAAAATGAACTGGAGGAAGCCGAATAAGGGTGTAGAGAGAGACTGTTATGCAGGCTGGACTAAGACCTAGGCTTGACCAGAGAAGTGGTGGGTTGGAAATTCTGAAGTAAGTGGATTCAGAGGGAGACCTGACTAGACATGCAGGTCAGTTAAGGCTTTATAACCTATAAGGTATAGGAAACCACAAAACAGAAGCACCAACAAGAAGAGCAGAAGACAAACATGTTAGTAACATAAGTGATGGGGTTTTTAAGTTTGCAGACCAGAAGCAAGCAATGCTACTACTATCTGATAATGACTTAAGACGCCCCACTCCATAGAAGAAAGAAAACAGGGATAGCTGAAAGGAAAGAGAAGGAAAAGGGCATCATTAGGCATCAACGGTGGAAATGAGAATAAATCCAAGCAAGAGTCCAAGGCAGTAAGAATAAGCTAAAGAGCAACTGCACAGGAAAAGAGGCTGCAAGACTACAGAGGGACAAACTATCTCTTGAGCCTCAAGAAAGGCAGACCAACGTCAAAATCTCACTACTGGGAGCCTTGGTGTCCTGGCAAGCAGTACCACACACCTCAGGGACTTCTCAAGTTTCACTGCATCACCAATATAGTTATAGAGCCTCAAGTAGTTGAGGGCAGAAAGTGATAACAACATTTGGACACAGTCAGAATTTAAGTCACAATATAGGTACTTAATGTTTTGCAGAGGCTATACATGTAACAAATCCAACTGTGTACTACATAAAACTTCAAATATTTGTCAGAAGGGTCTTTAAACAAGGCAAAATTACAGCTTTTAACGTTGTTATTCATATGATGGCAAACATACTTAATCACTAAGGGTTGGACATTGTTCTAAACTATTTACAAATTCATTCATTTAGACATTATAACAGCCCTATTTGATGTACGTATTATTAGCTCAATCTTATAAATGAGGAAAATACACAATTCACACTTTTGAACATTCTCTGTACTTCCTACCTGCAGTATACTAAACAAAAAAAACCCCTGAAACTTTTTATTTTTTTAAAAATTGAACTGCTTTCCTTTTATTGAGAAATAATACACATATAACATCATATTTAGTTTCAGGTGTACACCACAGTGATTCAATATACATATGTATCGCCAAATGATCACAATGCCTAGCTAACAGACATTATTACCACAATTACAGATTTTTTAAAATGGTGGGAACTGTCTACTCTCTTAGCAACTTTCAAATACATAATATAGTATTATTGAATATAGTCACCATGCTGTATACTACCTCTCCAAGACTTTACAATAACTGGAAGTTTGTACCTTTCAACCACCCTCATTCACTTTGCTGCACCCACTGCCTCTGGCAACCACCAATCTGTGTTGGTTAGGCTGGGTTTTCTTTTTTCTTTCTTTTTTAAAAGATTCCACATGAAAGTGAGTACAACATTTGAACCCTCTGTCTGACTTACTTCACCTGGCATAATGCCCTCAAGGGCCATTCATGTTGTCAAAAATGGCAGCTTTCCTTCTTTTTTATGGTTGAATAGGAATTCCATTGTGTGTACACACACACGTCTGTTTATGTATACATGCAGTTATTTTTGGAGTTAGTGTTATCATTTCCTTTGGATAAATAGCCAGAAGTGGAACAGTCGGATCATATGATAGCTCCATTTTTAATTTTTTGAGGAACCTTAATATTGTTTTCCATAGTGGCTGTACCAATTTACCCAGCAATAGTGCACAGAGGTTCCCTTTCCTCCATATCCTGACCAGAACCTGTTATTTCTTGCGTTTTGTTTTTGAGAAAAGCCACTCTAACAGGTATGAGACATCTCACTGGATTTTACATTTCCTTAATAATTAGTAATGGTGACCACCTTTTCATGGACTTGTCGGCCACCTTCTTTGGAAAAACGTCTATTTAGATCCTTTGCTCATTTTTGGATTGTACTTTTGCTATTTAAGTGGTATGAGTTCTCTTGTTTTAGATATTAACCCCATATAAGATATGTAACTCACAAATAATTTCCCCATTTGGTAGTTCCCTTTAATTTTGCTGATGGCTTCTTTTGCTCTGCAGAAGTCTTTTAGTCTGATGTAGTCCCAGCTATTTACTTTTGCTTCCGTTGCCTCTGTTTCTGCTACAAATCAGAAAATCACCGCCAAGGCCAATGTCAAGAAGCTCACAACTGATGTTTTCTTCTAGGAATTTTACAGTTTCAGATCTTACTTTCACATGTTTAATTCATTTTGAGCTGATTTTGTGTATGGTGTAAGACAGTGGTTTTGAATATATTCCCTTCTTTTGAATATATCTGTTTAGTTTTCCCAAAACCATTAAAAAGACTATTTTCCTCAGTATATTCTTGGCTTCTTATCATAAATTGAGTTTATTTCCTGACTCTCTCTTTTTCATCAATCTGTTTCTGTTTTTATGTTAATAACATACTGTTTAGACTACTACATCTTTGCAATATAGTTTGAAATCCGAGAGCGTGATACTTCTGGCTTGTTTTTTCTCGAGATTGCTTTGGTTATTCAGGGTCTTTTGTGGTTCCATACAAATTCTACTTTTGTGTTATTTCTGTGAAAAAAAAAAAACCCATTGGAATTTTGATAGGATTGCACTGAATCTGCAGATTGCTTTGGACAATGGGTATTTTATGGGAAAACTAAAATTCTTATCTGACTCAGAAAAAAAACCCCATGGTTCGCCAGTATAACTTTGCTTTGTCTATATTTTGGTAATAATTAATATTTACTGAGTATATACTATGAGTCAAGAACGGTATCAAAACAGTTTATAGGCAATATCTCATTAATTCTCACAAGAACACTATGAAGTAGGTTCTACAATTATCCCATTTGGGCTCAGGGGAATCTAGATAACACGCCTCAATGTTGTACTGAAGACAAGATATAAACATAGATCATATACTTATCTCCAAAATCCACACCATTAAGCTATAACAGATTGAATTACTAGCAATTCTTTTACACAAATAAAGCTATCAACACCCTGCACAGAGCTATATTAGAGCTTCTTGATGGCTCTCTAAGCAGGGGGACACCAAAACTGCAGGATACTCCTATTTCTGTCTGAGTGAAAGACCACAGGTTTTGTGAATCATCATAGTTTACGGCCATGTGCACACCATGAGAGTGGTTATGATGATTCATTCATTGAACACTGCAGTACACAGAATGCATTAGCTACTGTCCAAACCACTGCTGGAGGATGAAACACACAGATGGTTAGCCCTTTCTTTTACTAGCCATGTGACATGGGGGTAAATTACTTAATTTATCTTTGCCTCAGTTTCCTGATATACACATTTCAGAAACACACAGAACCCGCTTCAAAGTGATGACAATAAAAGATTTATTACATAAGCTCTTTGAACAGTCTCTGATACATAGGAAATAATATTTAAACTAATAACATTCCTTTATCTAAAGATAATTATAAAGCCCATCCTCAAACATTCTTTTACAATCATTTCTTTGCTTTCTAGTCTTCATTTACAGATCAGAGAGTTATTTATAAGAGACTTAATAATGCTTTTGAATTTTCAGGTCCCCCAAAATATTGGTAAGTCCCAAAGAAATAAGTTCTAAAGCTGCAACTACACAGAACTTTAAAGAGTCAAGTGTTAAAGGTTTACAGAAAGTTGTGACCTGATAATATGAAGAGCCAAAATGTTTCCTATTAAATGAAGAAATGATAAACTTTAAAAAATACACTAACACTAATATAGATGATATGGCACTGGCAAAAAGGACAGACATATACAGATCTATGCAGGAAAAGTGAGTATAATTGTACACTCCCACCTTTGTGGTTAAATGATTTTCAGCAAAGATGCAAAGTCAGTTCAATTCAATCCAATTCAATGTCTTTTCAAAAGATGGTGCTGGGACAAGTGATATCCATTGGCAAAAGACTGAATCTGAAACCCTATCAACACTATGTTTTAAGAATCACTCAAAATATAAATTGGTGCAGCCACTATGGAGAACAGTATGGAGGGTCCTTTAAAAAAACCCAAAACTGAGTTACGATATGAACCAGCAATCCTACTCCTGGGTATATATCCAGAAAGATAAAAACTCTAACTCGAAAAGATATATATACCCCAGCGTTCAGCAGCAGCACTATTTACAATAACCGCGACACATAATCAACCTAGATATATACATCAACACATGAATGGATAAAGATGTGTGCTGTGTACACACACACAATCAGCTATAAAAAAAGAATATGTCATTTGTATTATTTGCAACATGGCTGGACTTAGAGATTATCATACTAACTGAAACGTTAGTAAGTCAGACAGAAAAAGGTAAACATATGACATGGAATCTAAAACAACGAGACAAACAAACATATATTACAGAAATAAACTCACAGAAAACAACTCATTGTTATAAAAGGGGAAGGGCGGGGATATATGAGGAGTTTGAGATTAATAGATACAACGCGACAAAAATGAAATACAAAAACAATATGGACCTACTGTATAGCACAGGGAACTACATTCAATATCAAGTAATAACCTACAATGGAAAAGAATCTGAAAAAGAATACACACACACATATAAATGAACCACTTTGCTATACACCTAAAACACTGTAAATCAGCTACACTTCAACTTAAAAAATTAACTCAAAATGGATCACAGCTCTAATTGACACTCATAGAAGAAAACAACAGTAAATCTTTATGACTATGGATAAGGCAACGGTTTATTAGATATGACAACAAAAGCACAAGGAACAGAAGAAAAAACAAGATGAATTGGACTTCATCAAAATTTATAAATTTTGTGCTTCAAGCATCAATATCAAGAAAGTGAACAGAGAACCCAAAGAAAGAGAAGAAGAAATTACAAACCCCACATTTGATGCAAGACTTGTACACAGAATAAACAGAGAACTTTTACAATAAAAAGATAACTCAACTTTTAAAATGGGCAAAGATCTAAATAAACATTTCTCCAAAGACATACAAATGAGCAATCAACATATATATAAAAAGATGCTCAATAGCATTAGCTATCAGAAAAATGCAAGTCAAAACCACAATCAAAACAACAAATAATAACAAATGTTGATAAAGATGTGGAGAAACAGGAACCCTCATATACTGCTGGTGGGAATGTAACACAGTGCAGTTGCTTTGGCGAAGAATCAAGTTTTCCTCAAAAGGTGAAGGACAGAGGTACCAGACAAAACAGAAATTCCACTCTTACGTATATACTCAGGAGAAGTGAAAACATATGGTCACACAAAAACTGTATACTAATATTCACAGCAGCATTATTCAGTATAGTCAAAAAGAACCCAAAGATGCATCAACTGATGATAAATGAATAAATAAAATATGATCTATCCACACAATGGAATATTATTCATAAAAGTATTGAAGTACTGACATAGGCTACATGGACAAATCTTGAAAACATGATGGTAAGTGAAAAAGCAACTCACAAAAGGCCATTTACTGCATGGTTCCATGCATATGAAACGCCCAGAAGAGGCAACCCATGAAAAGTAGATCAGTGGTTACTGGGGGGTGCGGGCACGGGAGGGGGCAGAAGTGTTTGAAAGCAAATGAGCGCTGACTTCTAAGGGCTCAAGTGATGGTTGTATAAACTGTGTGAACATACTAAAACCCACTAAACTGTATACTTTAAATGGATAAATTGTATGATATACAAACTCTACTTTAATAAAACTGTTAAAAAAGTACTATCTCATATACTTCAAAGTAAAAATATTTCTTTCCTTCATAACGTAATAAATTCATGCAAGCATACTATAAGAAGAGAATGAAGGAGTGACTGTAAAAAAAAAAAAATACTGACGAAATAAAAGTAAATGGGCAAGGACATAACATTTATATCAAACTGAAGATTAAACAAAATGATACCATCTGTGGTTTAGGGATGTATTCACATGCAGTGTAAAGAACTGCAAGGAAAGAAACCCTTCACTAGGCAGGAGATGCACCTGAGGAGGGCAACTACACAGGAGACTGTTGTTGGAATGCTTGACATTATCAAGCTGGTGGTGGGCATCTGGGCATTCAGTCATTTTTTTCTTTGTATTGTGTCCATGCATTAACTACAGCTTAAAAAATTAAATTCAAAACTTTTAAGAGCATTAAAGTAGAATAGATAAATGTGTTAAAGTATGAAGTAATATTTAAATTTAATATTTTGAATGGTGCCGATAAGTCAGGAAGGACACTACTGGCAAAAACTTAAATTTTTACGAAGCTAGAACACAGGCTAGGAAAAGGCTGGTTTTGCCCTTGATCCATTCAACTTTTATCAGCCTCTGAAAAAAATAAAAGGCTGAATCAGATTTTTCCCCATTAAGGTGATTTTCAGGATGATTTCTTGATTTGGTCTCAAAATATACCTTGACATTCACAGTATGTTATAGTAAATGCTAGGCAAAAGAATGAACAGTCATCCAGGAGAGATCAGATCCAGCAAGTCTTTAGAGAAATGATACTGTAGAAAGATGTCTATCACAATCCATTTGTGCACGAGTGTAAGTCTACAAACAGGATCCAATACATCTTCTACTTGTCACATCAGATAATGCCTTAGCCTTGTTCTACTGTCATAAAATAATATAACCAAATGAGTATCAAATAATAACTTATGTTATGTTGACTTCCAACATCAGAAGTACATTCTCTTTCATTTAGTATCTGTTGTTCTTTTCAGATCTCATGATTTTAATTACCTCACTTAAAGCATAGGCAAAGACAACTATGAGAATATTTAGCTTTCTATAAACATTGTTTGATTATTCTGGGTGTATATATAATGCATTTTTTAGTACATTAAAAATTTTTTAATTCTAATTCATTAGTCAATACAATACTTACCCTAAAATCATTCTTAAATTTCTTTAAATCATCAATCTGTTTTCTATGTTCAGAAACAATTGGTGATATACCTGCAAAATTAAGGAAGTGTTAGATCTAAAAGAATTTTAAACTAAAGATTAGAAATAAATCTGGATCTAACTTAAAATTCTTTTAGGATAGGATGCTAGAAATGAAAATAAATTCTACTATTAAAATAATTAAAAACCCAATATATTAATTATAGATTTTGACATATTAAATTACACATTTAAATATGTACAATCCTAGGAAAAAGTACTGACTAAAAAATACTCAATACTGGGCATGAGATTAAGACATATTCTCTCTCCTATTTCTAAAGACTTTTTAAAGCTCTAACCTTTATTTTCAGCTTTTGAGAAGCTGGATGATGTCTCATTGGGCTTCATATTTTCTTTATTCCCTGCAGGAGAGTTTTGCCTCTGATCTTGAAGCCTGGAATCTTTAGCTAGAAAATGATATTTTACAAAAACTCCAAGTTAGATAAAAGTTATAAAAGTAAAATGAGAAAATATTCTACAATTTTGATTCTATGTTTTTACAAAAGGACATGTCCATTTAAATAGAGGCTTTCCAACTCTGCAGACATATGAAACATGAACATACTTATATTGATATTTACTACCCAGGAAACTATCTTAACAACACACATTGAAGAATAACATGAAATTAGTAGTATGACTTAAACAACCAACTTCATTTACATAAAATTTTAAATGTGCCCTCAAATACACTGTTATTCTTGTTTAGTCGCTCAGTCATGTCTGACTCTTTTGGGACCCCATGGACCCCAGCCTGCCAGGTTCCTCCATCCAAGGGATTCTTCAGGCAAGAATACTGAAGTGGGTTGCCATTTCCTTCTCCAGGGTATCTTCCCGATCCAGGGATCGAACCCATATCTCCTGCACTGACAGACGGGTTCGTTACTACTGAGCTACTAGGAAGTCACCCTCAAATACATACCTAAGAATAAAACAACAGAGACATTTTTCGTAAACTGTTAAACCTCTAACACACAACTTTGTTAGACAAAACAAAAGACACTGTGGATCTGGAAGCCCTTTCTTACATACCCTCAAGAGATGGGGTGACAGCTCTGTTGGATGCAGGACTGGCAGGTGTAGGAGATGCAGCTGGTACAGGCATAGCAGCAGCTTCAGCTGGGATAATACCAGCTTGGGGAGAAGCAAGAACTGGCCCACTAGGAGTATTTCCAATACTATTCTGTCTGGGAGACCTGGGTCTGTGAGTTTTAGGGGATAATCTTGGAACTACAAGAAAGAGAAAAGTTACCCATTATATTCTCAAGCTAAACGTCATTTCTTCAAAACAGTGTCTCTGAAGATCTAGGTAAAATAGTTCTATCTGACCTCCTCCCCCAATTACTCTTTATCCCATCATTCTGTTTTCTTTTCCAAAGTCTCAGGAATAGAGGTGATGATGGAGACAACAAATATCTCAAAAATGAAAGCAATTATTACTAATATCTATGTCCAATAGTAGTTTTCTAACTAAATGTATTAATTTTAAAACATTAGGTATTTTATCCTTTTCCGGTAAGCAGCCTGAGCTGACCCCTAAAAATGGTGCGCTATTCACTCAACCCAGAAAACCCCACAAAATCATGCAAATCAAGAGGTTCAAATCTTCATGTTCACTTTAAGAACACTCATGAAACTGCCCAGGCCATAAAGGGTATGCATATCCGAAAAGCCACCAAGTATCTGAAGGATGTAACTTAAAAGAAGCAATGTGTGCCATCCCGTCATTACAACGGTGGAGTTGGTAGGTGTGCACAGGCCAAACAGTGGGCTGGATGCAGGGTCGGTGGCCCAAAAAGAGTTCTGAATTTTTACTACACATGCTCAAAAATGCAGAGAGTAATGCTGAAGTTAAGGGCTTAGATGTAGATTTTCTGGTCACTGAGCACATCCAAGTGAACAAAGCCCCCAAGATGCGGCGCAGCACTTACAGAGCTCACGGTAGGATCAACCCCTACATGAGCTCTCCCTGCCACACTGAGATGATCCTTACCGACAAAGAACAGATTGTTCCTGAACCAGAAGAGGAAGTTGCACAGAAGAAAAAGATATCCCAGAAAAAACTGAAGAAACAAAAACTTATGGCCCGGGAATAAATGCCGCAGAAAATAAATGCAAATAAGTAAAAAAAAAATAAATAAATAAAACAAAGTATTTTAAATGAATTTAGAAACTGGATTTCTAAGGCAGGAAAAAGGCAACTTTTGAGGATAAAAATAACAACACTCTCTACTAAAAAGTGAGACTGTCTCTTTAAAGTAGGCAGGTGTTGGGGGGATGCCTAAGAAATAGACTTCTTTGTTCCTCCTTCAAATAATAAACTCAAACATCTTTTAGCAGTTTGCAGCCAATCCTATATACTCCTTCTTAACACATCAAAATCCATCTTGCAGTAACTAAGGAAATGGGGAATTCACTTTAGCTGAGAGAGATAACCCAAGGTGGGGTTTGTATTTTAATGACTTCGAAATAAGTATCTAAAAGGTTTCATATTTCATTACAAACCTATTCAGATTCCAAACATCTAGAGAAAATGGTTCAATTTATTTCACTTTAGTGGTTCTTTACTTTTTTATGTCAAAAGGATCATGGAAGAAAGTATTATTTAACAACTATCTATTTTCTAATTAGTGTAGAGTAAACCTCTCACACCATTCTGTGCATATCTCTTCACAACTGTAAAACTGTGATTTTACTCTTTCACTTCTATAATGCTGTTACTTTCAAAATTCATTTCCGGATCATCTGAGTAATGTCAAACAATGATACAATGAAAAAATAAATATTTTAGAAATTCTATTTTTTGCTAATTATTTCCTTGTAATTGAAGACCAAAGAAGAAAATAGAAAATTCAAAGGAATTTACAGTAAACTTAAACCTAAAATTATACATGAAGGTGAGCAATGTGTATCAACTAAAGATATTTAATGGAGTTGGGTATATTTTTGTTTAAGCTTAAAGATTTTTTTCTTTTAAAAGTCCCATGCATTGATTAACATAGTTTATGGCCAAAAAAACACAATCATTACATGCTCAAACTCTAGTTATCATGGAAGCAATACATTAAGTAGCAAAAGCAGTTTTAACTTAATTCTAAGATCCTGTCAAAGTATATTTTTTACACTTTCATAGCTTCCATCAGCACATTCTTTGGGCTAATCACATAAAATTTGGGCTCCTGTGTTTGTTATTCTTTAAAAGTGAAACATGGTCAGGAATTAGTGCCATATATAGATACTAAAGAAACCCACAGGACCTAGGCCCAGAATATTGCCTGGCATAAAGCAGGATACCAACAAAAACGTATGGAGAGAATGGGGGGTGGGGGGAAGAAATACATAGCACTGTAAGTCCAAAATATTAATAACTGTTCGTGAAAGAATCAATAAACAAGGCTGCTAAGAAGACATGAAATATGATTCCGCCAAATGTTGTTATGTACTATATTTGCCTTCCATTTGAGTGGAACTTTATAAAACTATAAAGTATATTCATATTTATGAACCCCATATGAATCTCACCTAAAACCAGAGAATAGACTAGGGAAAAATTACTTTACTCACTGAGAAAACTGAAATTCAAGATGATCACATGATTTGCCCTTAACATACGGTGAATAACTGGTAGAGCCCAAAATAAAAACAGTTTTCTCAATTCCTGGTTACTCCACTATTTTTTATATACATAGACTTCCTCACATAGAGCTCAAGCTCAGCCCTTTTCACATCCAGTAGAATAACAAAATGAACACTGTTATTATGCTCCAAGCCAAGTGTCACCTACCTCCACTGACCACTGATGACCATGTGCCCCCTGCAGGACTTGTCCTTGCTGTTGGAGGAGCAGCTGCTTCACTTGGTGGGGTATGGGATACAAATTCTAGGCCACTGGAAATGGAACCCCTCCCAGCAGAAACTCTGTGATTTCGAGGGTGTCGCTGGGCCTTTGGGGACATCCTTGGAGGCCCTGAGAAAGGAACAGTGAACATCACATAAATGCCACAATGTCCATCAGTACAACTTTTCTGCTAAATACACACAGCCCATTCTTTCTCTTTCCCTTCCTCCCTTTCCCTCACAACACTCACACATACACACATTCTCCCACTTTCTCTTTCCTTCCTTCTTGGTTTAAAAAAGAAGAAAGTAAGCACCATATTTTTGGCCATATTTTTTCAGAGTTATCTTGTGGAATGCCATAAAATTTTATAAATAAATTTTATTTTGTTCCCTTTTATTTTTTAAAAAAGGGAAGGATGCAGTTGGTGATAAGAAATCAAATAAGATGTCACAGCTCTTCAAGGATCTTAGCAATTTGTTTAATCTATATCCATTATTTGTAGGTATATAAAAATAAGTATAACAAAATGTTAATAGAAGTTATAGCTATATGATGAAATAAAATTTTAACATACACTTTTAGCTTTCTCCCTCAAATTTGCTGTATTACTTCTAAGACTAGGAAAAAAATTATTAAACAAAAAACTACTTTGATACACCTTTGTAGTAGTTAAAAAAAAACCAGTCCTCACCTGTAGAGTGTCTCAGACTAAACAGGCTGTGAACTGAAAATTCTACAGCTAAGGCATTGGCTTGTATACTAGAGTAATTTACATCTGGGGAGGAAATTTGCACTATATGAATCATCAAAATCCCACATCAATCAACAATTCTGCCACATTAGTGATTTCTGTTTATAAAGAAGTCTACTATGCATTGAAGCAAAACTGTCAGGTGCAAACAGTGAATACAATGACTCTTACAACAGAAACCTGGCACTGGGAACACTTGGCAAACTCATTCTTGATACCAAAGCCAATGCTCCTCACCCTCTTTCTTTTTTTTTTGCCCATGCTATGTTGGCGTGTGTCGAACCTGTACCCCCTGCAGTGGAAACCAGTCTTAACCACTGGGCCATCAGGGAAGTCCCTTACCAAACTCTTTAGGATGTCATATTAATTTGTGTCCTCAGTAGGAATACAATCATGAGCACAGTCTTACAAAGAGTGTTAATATTATATTAATTTTTAACTGGAGACATAATTTATATTGAAGATGAGTTAAGAACTGGGTATTTAAATATCTATACATATTTTTTACATCCTTTTACAGGAAAAGACCAAGAAAGATGGCTGACACAGCTCAATGAAATCAAACTAACTTTAATAAAGTTAAGTCTTTGGCAACATGTGAAATACTTAGAGAAAGAAAACTTATTCTAAACACAGAAAACCATTATATTTCATAGTTTTATTTCAAGGTTCACATTTTAAAAATGCTTCAGTGTCACCTAACTACATGACTAGAAAACACTAATTCAAATTAGTTAAAAAGAAAAACAATAATGTAGCCTCCCTGAACATGCAAAAGGTAAATGTGAATCTGTACATCTAACAGTGGTGAACAAGCTCACATTCACTACTGACTTTTATCTAACACATTCTCATGATATGAACATCACTTACACAAACAACAGACCACAACAAAATATGTCAACAGAATTTAACTTCTCATTTACAGGCCACCATCATAGGCACTTGAGTTAGGAAGTCACCTTGAAAATCAGCGTAACATGTTGCTCAAGGTTAGCTGCTTCATTCAAGATCACATGACCTCGCTGCCTGGATGGCAACAATTTATTAAAAAGCAGCCAATACAGTTTTCTCCAGGGAAGCATTTTCTGCCAGAAACCTGTATTAGTCTCAATATAAGCAATATCAACTGTAATTAATTACAATGAATGAGAATTACAGGATTTTATTCTTTTGACAGGGTAAACAAAAACAAAAAACCCCTAAAGATTCATATATTGTTTTCTACAATAACAATTTTATCTCAGATTAAGAATTTCCTCTAAAGACTTTCACTACAAAATATTACAAAACGAATTAAAAAAAAAATCCCAAACACAAAATCAATCTCTATTTTGTAATTTAGGGGTAAACACACCAAGGCAGCCATATGCAATGTCCCTCTCAAAAGGACCACTAAACCACCACTCCTACCTAAGGTCAACAGGCAGATTCACTAGTATAAAGAAGGTTCACTGTTTACCATTAACCACTGTATACACTGTAAAGTGGGAGGGAGAAGGCCCTGGGCTGTAAAAAAGCATCATTACCAGGCAGAGACAAACCCCCATTCTCACAATTCAGGATAGTTCATAGCTTCACACAGCATTTATCAAATTTCTAATAAACAAAAGGTTAATAGAAATAGTTTTAATAAACTAAAGTTAAAACACAGAAATTATAGGTTATTAAATAATGAAGAGGAAACTATTTTGTAATTATAAACTCACATAGGAGTTAAACAAAGACAAACAAAAACATGAACAAATTGTGGTATTGTACCTTCTGAAGACATGCGTTTAGGCATAGTAGAGACAGGAGCTGGAGAACCATGAGCAGAGGGGTGAGACGGGGGTCTGGATGGCCGCGAGGGGGGCCTGGAGGGCGGCCGTGTAGGGGTGGCTGCCCGAGGTGGAAGAGAGTTGGGACCTGACTGGTAGCGAGAAGGTGGGCGAGAGGAAGGAGATGGGCAAGGCGATGGCCAGGGAACACCTGACAGAACAAATGATATGAAGGAAAGTATAAAAACTAAAGAAAAAAATGAGGGAAAAAAGTAAACAGAAAAAAAAGTAAAATGACAAAAATGATTTCTTGTACATTTTAACCCTTTGAGGACAGTCATTTGATTTGTGATAAGTTTTAGCATAACTTAACTGACATAAATTCACATTTTACTTTAACCTCCTTAAAATTAAGTCTGTTTAAATGAATACACGTTCCCAAAGGGTTAATTAGGATCTACACATACTATTGAAGAAGACAGTTAAGACTTTGCCTATTCACCTGCTTCTGTAACTGTTTTTTTGAAAATCAATTGCTAAAAGGAGAATAACATACACTAGGTAATTTCACAGAATAAATCACAAAACTCAGGAATAAGATTATTTATTATTTAAAGTTTTAGCTTTTGAAACAACAGCTATTATAATCCCATTAAAAATGCTAGTTTCTTAAAACTGGTTTTCACCTAGTCTATACTTGAATATAAGAGGTTGAGTTTGAAATCACATCAAGCAGGTACATTTAAGTAGAACATTACTTCTACTAATTTCCAGAGTCACAGGAGTGACAGATTAATATTCACTGCCTTTTCAAAAAACATATTTTAACCTTATCAAATTAGAAAAAGAAGGGGGATCTTCTAAATAACTTATGCAGTTAAACATTTACTTAAGAGACTGCTTAATAAACAATCCAACTACAAAGCAGTCATCACCAAATAAACTGCCATTGAGGGATATGCACAGGTCAAAATACAGCTAACATGTAACATGACATCACTTACCTTAATCTTAGGAAACAGTCCAGGTCTCCTCTCCATAGGGTTCCACACACTTGAGTATCATACATTTCCCAGCCCCTTTCAGGTTTTTTACTTTGAAAATTCTGTTCATAAACAACTAAAATTCTTTACTCAGTGAGCAAAGAAATTTCACCCCAATACAAAGTATAGAAAATACTCAAGAGTGTTCATTTGGAGAGGAATTCTGGAGAAAGATTCAATGAAAACAAATGAAATTGGAAACTTAAGTGTTCTCTATTTGTCTAACTTTCCAAACTTAAATACCTAAAATTGAACGCCCACTGTTCGCCCCAGGTTAGTATCTAATACACCATCAATATTTTAATTACCACAGTTCCATACAGTCTATGGTACTGCTGTTTCCAGTATCCCTGGACTTGTATGAGAGAGCCATGACCCATGAGCCATATTTAACCTAGATTTGGAGGGAGAATAGAAAAAAAAAAATCTTCCTACTAAAGATGCAAGTTTGCGTATTTTAGTTAAGCTAAACTACAATATCTGCCTTTGTATTGAGTTTTTATTTTTTTAAGCACTTTTTCCCCACCATTTTCACATGACTGTTGGCCATGTCTTGTACTGCAAGGTACCTCAAATCCTCTTGAAGTAAGCAGGATATAAATATATAAACAAACAGTTCATAAAAATGAATTTATATTAACCACTGAGCATGTCACACAGATTTGGATTTTCCATGTAAACTATGTCTGAATATTTTATCGTCCAATGTTTTTAAAATTGAGAACCTACCCAGTTTCCAATTTCTTTATATGTGGAGTGTTTTTTTTTGCCAAGTGAATGTCTTTGGTTAAATTTAGCACTTTATCTTAATACATGAGTATTTCAACATGTTAAATTCTGTATATGCCAATAACATACTAAATTTTACAATTTTACTAATTTGATATCCACAAAGGCAAATTTTAAATATTTACTGAAAACTACTCCACAGAAATCATTAAAAGGTATGCATCCTTTTATCAACTATGTAAAACTGTAAATATTCAGAAAATTATATATTTGATCAATGAGATTGACAAATTTGGTCAAAATACTTGCCTCCATTAACTACTCTTTGGTCTGAACCAGAATTCGGGTTGAAATCTGAAGTGTGAGAGGTGGATCTTGGTGGCATGGAGCCCGATCCAGGCTGGCCCATACGCGGTGAATTCTGTCGCCCACTTCCCCAGGATATGACTTCTCTATTTCTTTGTCCAGGAGGAATATATTTATTTTCCCTGGAAATGAGAGATCCTCTAAATCATTTTATCCTAATAGATACCAGACCAATGAAACATATCTAAAAGCAATTTAGGCAGAAGGGAATGCTTGTTAGTAAAAGGTTAAACAAACCAAACGGGCTCATTTCCAGATACCCTTATTCTTCCGTTTTACTCTAAGCTCTAGGTCTGGCCTTTCTTTTCCCTCAGATTTTCCCCCTAAGGACAAAATAAAACAAACATGTATTCATTCATTCTTGTCCTACTTGATTTCTTTATGGCTGTTTCTATCAATCATCATCTGTCTTCTTGAAACTCTTCTTCCTTGGTTTTCTCTGCAATCTCTTCTCTTGGTGGCTGTTCATTAGTTTTTCATGGTTTTCACATCGATTCCCCCAAATCCACAGTCAGCCTCACAGTCTCAGTATCTCTCACTGAACACTTTAATTCAAATCACGATTCCTAAACTGCAAGTGCCTTTAAGACAGAATGTGTATCTTATTCTACCAGGCATGTAGCAGGTGGTTCTCACAACACATATTTCTGAATAAATTCATGAAAGATCTGTGAGCCCCTTGAATGCAATAAATTGCACAAATGGACTATCTCCCTTCAAGCTTGCTTGGTGTTTTCTGTCTCCAATACCGGTGCAACCACCAATCTGCTTGGTTATCAAATAAACTCAGGATCACCCCTGGTTTTTCTAATCTTTCTATCACTGGTCCTGGTCTCATTCTCACACTTGAACTATTTCAATACAATAACTGGCCTCTATATCTCAGCCAGTTCTCAGTGTCACCAGAGTTGGTTCACCCCATACCCTGCCTACAAGGTGCTCTTTACATGACACACACAAAGCCTCACTCCCTTGGTTCCTATCACCAGCTACTAACACTGCAATGTCAACATACACCCTGTATTCCAGACATACGAAACAACAAGGTTTTCCCTGAATTGGACAAGTTCTTTCACCTGTCTTCACCATGCAAGGAATTCTTGTTTTATGCTTCTTTGAGTGACAGACAGACCTACTATCCTATCACAAAACATCACCTCATCTGTTAGGTATACTCTGATCCCACAAGGTTACGCTCGTTCCTTTTCATTTGCATATTCCTAGTACTCTGATCACACCTCTAATCTAGGAAATCATACTGAACTGTAATTATGTTATATGCACCCCCCTCCCCCAACCTGTTCACTTTTCTTTAACAAGCTCTTCCAGACCTTGGCTTGCTCGTCACTGTATATCCACCACTTGGCTCCACGGAGGTGATGTTCAAAAGCTATTTTCCAAGATTACTATAATCTTTTCACTAACAAAACCTGAAAGCAACTCCATTTGCATTCTCTACCTAAGCTAAGTTAAAGGAAGATGAAATATAATAATAATAATACACCTTCTCACACAGACCTTGAGTTGTGTATCCAAAATACTGCATCATGATTTCCTTTAAATACCTAGTGTTTATGTTGTGGCCCTCACGTTCACTGGAATTTCTCTGAACTGCTGTGTATTTTTCTTCTTCACTCCTATCATCATTTTCCAGGGCCACCCGGGCTTTATACTGGGCACTTGATTCAATTTCTTCTGCTAACTGGTTTGCCCTTGCTTCTCGTTTTAAAAATTCTTCTGAGTTATCCCTTTCTAAGGGCACCCTGGAACAAATGAAAAGAAAAAGCAAAGTGTGCATTTTAAAGTAACAGTTTACATATCTGTCACAATCAACTATTGAGACATTTAGTTTAAAATGCTGGTAAAAACTATAAAACAGCTATAGTCATCTACTTATAAATCAAAATTTGAATTTTCTTGTTACTTTTTCCTTAGAGTAATGTAACATTTCCAAAACTGGTTAAATCACCTATTTCCCCATAACCTCTGCATTTGTCATTTTAGTTTTTACAGTGCAAAAATAAAACAAAATTTATTTATAACAAAAAAAATCAGAGTATAAATAAGCTACATTTAATCCCTATTTTAATGGGAATTTATCAGTGTAAGAAGTAACAATAATTTAGTCACATAATTGTTTAACTTAAAATCCAACAGAGGACTTCACTGGTGGTCCAGTGGCTAAGACTCCATGCTCCCAATGCAGGAGGCCTGGGTTCGATCCCTGGTCAGGGAACTAGATCCCAAGGGCTGCAACTAAGACCTTGAGCAGCCAAATGAATAAATTTTAAAAAATAAAACAAGTAAAAAAAAAAATCCAACAGAAACATTTATTCAACATAATTTAAGCTAATGAAAATCAAAGGCAAACGCACTAAAACAAAAGCAAGCTTTAAAAACTTACGTGTATGAAGACAGACTGCTATCGTACGTAGACACTACACCATAATTTTCTTCATTATATCGAAACATATCATTGGGATCCCATCCATTAGACTAGAACAGAACAAAACTCATTTTTCAAAATAACAAAGTATTTGTCTTCTTTAATGCAGTTATAGTCAATATCTACATTAACAATTATCTATCATACTATTCAAGCAAAACCTAGCAAAAGTAAAAAATAGGCAAAAATTTGCTTTAAAAATGTCTTAAGGAAAAACTTCTCTTCTACACATCAGTCCCTACAGGTTGGTAAATAACTACTGCTGAACTTTGAACAATTCAGGGGGTGCGGTGTCAGGGGTACCAACTCTGTGCACAAGTGCAAAACCTGTAGATTCAACCAACCTTGAATTGTGCAGTACTATATTTACTATTGCAAAACCCAAGTGTATAAATGAACCAGCATGGTTCAAACCTGTGTTGTTCAAGGTTCAACTGTGTATGAAACAGCTATCTGAGATGTTATAAGTTCAGAATGTTTTAGTTACTTCATAAAATATGAGTCTCAGATCAAGGTTCTCTCCTTTTCCTACTCCTTACAGTGATCTTTCTACAAGGTATTTACCTGAAACCTCTTTGAGTAAACTGATCATCAGGTCCGATTGATAAAAAGTGGTAAAATCCAGCACATAATCATTATCATGTCAGCAGAGGGCACAGCATCATCTTAGCAATGTTCATGGCAATTTCAGGACAAAACCTAGCCTCTAAGATCACCCATCAACTGTGGCTCCTTCTGTGCTACTTCAGATAAAACTGTAATACAATTCTACCACTAAATCAACTACTTCAGCCGAATATATGGGAGCAGGAAATTAGTTACCTATAGAAATTTTAAAATATGCTCTTTTAGTATACGCTCCACGTAAAAAATTTAAAGCGTGCAGAAACATATCCAGTGAAAAGTAAAACTGCCAATCCCAGTGTGTATAGATAACCACCATTAACAACTTCTTGGGCATAATTCCAGACATTCTTTGTGCATATGTAAGAATGTGTTTATCATCATCAGCTCTCTTTTATAGAAATTCAAATAAGATCTTCTTGTTCTGGAGCTTGCTTTTTCTTTTACTAAGTTTTAGGTATCTTCCCAGAACACCTTTCTTTCAAGTGGACATATACTACTTCAACTGAATGCAGGTATAACAAATCACCCATGTCCTACAGACGGACAGTTAGGATATTTCCTATTTTCCACTATTAGAAAAAAATGCTGTGAAAAACATCCTAATATAATTATTTGACTGTCTTCTGAATACATTCACAGAGATAGAATTGCTGAACTAAACTGCATGTTTTAAATTTTGAAAACATTGCCAGAATGTGCTCTAGAAGGTGTCTATCAATTCAACTGCTTCACTATCAATTAAAAAGAGAGAGAGAGAGAATGCCTGTTTCTCTTTATCCTCCAGAGGTGATGTGCTATGCAAACCTGAGAAACTTCACATTAAGTTATATGTGATTCTTTAAAAAGTTTGGAAACTATCGCATTTTGTCTATGAATTTCCAGTTTTACAACTGGACAATGACTTTAACATCAAACAGGTTTGTTAAATAAGATTTCTCTGCAAGATTCAATGCAAGATTCATCTCATTCAAATTTTATTGCCTAAACACTCATTTTTGGCAAGAGACTTTGTTTGTATCTCCAGAGTTTAGAAACAGAATCTAAAGAATCCTAATGACAGAGTCATTATTAAGCATTGATTTACAGATGATGTGTTATGGGAAAAGTAAAAATGTCAAGAGGCTTTTGGAAATAGTCTTTTTCTCCTAATTTTAAGACAAAGAAACTTAATTTTTGCTGTAATTCTAACGTAACCTAATGATATAGCTTAATAATGAATACTTCTTTGACAGACAAGAATCCTAAAAGTCACACTTTGACATCACTTCTTGGTAAAGACAACAAACAAGCCACCATTTTCCTCAGACTGCCCTATTCTGCAAGGCATTCAAAACTAAATATGCAGGCATTTCTAGTTTCCCATGGTTCCTAAATTTTTAAGTTGTTTATTAGGATTTACTTTAAAGACATACAAATAGTTCATATGCATCCTCAAGAAACACTTTTCTGTATATACTGCCTAGGGTGAAGTCTCTACACAATAATACAGCTAATTTAAATACAGTCACAACAACATACTTAAAACCAAGTGACAGGATGTCATACCGTATCACAGGACCATACTGTTACTAATTGAAAAGATTTTGCTTACAACATCATTTTCCAAAGCCTCCAGTTCGTCATTGGTAGTGAGTTCACCTGCATCCCAGGGCTCCAGGTCCTTCTCTTTGTGTTCACCGTTCACTTTAGCACTGATAGCAGAGTCAGTAAAAGCATCTGCAAAGGATGGTTTTGGATGAAAGATCATACAACCAGACACTGGGCTACATGAATACACACATGAATTATCAACAAAAAGGCTAAAAAATAATTATGAAAAGTAGCTTTCTAATACAGAAAAAACAGCATTCATTAACAGTATGCTTTCAGCTGTGTAATGCTTCTAATGCTTTAATCTTCGAAACACTTAACTTGATTGAGTAAGTGGCATCATAGATGACTACTGGAGGAAGGTATGTTTTACACATATAATTTTTTTTTTTTCTTTACACATATAATTTTAAGCCACATGAAATGTGATAATGTATTCACACGAGTCATAAAAATATATTTAAGTATATTAAAAAATAATTAGTGTTTCAGAATTGATCCAGAAATTTTCTATGAATTCATCTAAAACAAGATCTCTCATGTTTAATTGACACACTAATTAGATACGCACTCAGAGCTGCTGCAGCCAAACATACGCAGATCTTTTAATTTTCTAAATCCATGCCTACATGCAGGGGTCAATATTCTAACATACCCTTGCCACTAGTAACAAAAGTGACCCATCTCCACATAGAACCCTATTTCCCCATAGCCACTCTGTTACAAAGTTCAGGCCCCACTGTGTTACCTGTCCTCAGAAAGGCCTACCTAGACTTTCTGTCAACACTTTCTCACCTCATCTATCTATCCTCTCCTCTCCTGCTAATGTTACTGAGGAGCACTAGCTTGTGAGAGCAGCATGGCACGGCATCGGTATGCTCACTGGCAGGATCTATCTATCCCATGGCTGCTGTCCAGCAAAGAAAACGTTTCTCCAGTTCAAAGTCAGGACTCAGCTAAATAATAGTCTATTTGGGCAGTAACAGTGTTAGAAAATGCTTTGGAGATACAAGCTTACATTTAGATGTCTGGGCCTAAAGGGTATCCCCCTACCACAAGGCTGTGGAGTAATATTTCTGCTGACCTGGCTGTGCCAGAGTACTGGCTCCCAGTCAAAAAAATCAACACTCGTGTCTCCTTCAAAAGAGACAATTCCAGGCGGATTTTTGACTTGGTACTGTTTCTATAAATGTTACTGGCTACTCAATGGGCAAGGCAATAGTGAAATAAGAAACTTGAGCCGGCATGGCACTCTAAGCCTAGCTTGCTCTTACCTCCTCTCATCTCAAACTAGGGCTGGATAAGTGCATGTGGGTGTGTGTTCACGCACACTAGAGAATAAAAGCATACCTGCACATATGGGCTTAGCTACCAGCCCTATCAGGCAGCATGGCTCCTGCTGCCAGCAAGCATACAAGCCAACAGCACACCAAGGGGGATTCCCAAAGCAGCGGGTCTCAGCTGAGAGTGGGATCAGCACTCATTGGAAGATGACTGCATTTTGGGAAAGTTCTCTTAGGGGTTCTAACAGACTGATATTATCTTCACAATGCCATCCTCAGCTTAAGTCACTGAAAGACCCTACAAACTTGGTTTTATATGACACTTGCCTTAATGAAGTTCTACTCTTATGTCACCTTAAAGTTACACAAATTCTTGGTAAAATTAATTTTGCCTTAGAGTATTTTCACAAATGTGAAATACTCCATGAAAAACATCAAACAGTAACTCATGATAGGTGGCTGAAATTCCCTATTTTAATTCTCACAAAATTAGAACAGAAAACTAAGACTACGTAAAAATCACAAATCAGTCATACAAGCAGCAAGGGGATTAATTCTCATTTAAGAGCCTGTTAATGTTTTAATCACACTAGTTGCTGAAAAGCATATATTTAAATAAATAAGGCATTTACTCAGATGGAAACCCAGAATTAAAGACAATACTTTTTTATCCTAGAAATTAAAACCCAGAACAACAAAAGGATTAAAAAAAAAAAGAAACAAATCCACATAAATGGACTTATTGTTAATGCAGGATGTTTTGTGTGTGTGTGTGTGTGTGTGTGTGTGTGTGTGTGTGTGTGTGTCAAGGTATTTAGAAAAGACTAAGGACTGAGTCAGCAGTCCTCAAATTGAAAAAATGAAATATACAATAGAAACAGCTTAAATATACTTCTACTGGTATTATTTTAAACAAAATCACAAAGGATCCTTGAAGAGGGAAACAATGTGAAAAAGCAAGAGTCTAAAACTTCACTGAACCAAGTTTTACTCTGCTAATTACAATTTAGGTTGTATTAAGAGGCCATTATTAAACTACCTATCTTTAAAAAAATGCTACATTTCTATCTTAAATCTTCTGATTACAGTATCAACCTTATAAATTAACTGTTCACACAGTGGTTCTTAGCATTCCATTTTTCTTTCAGGACAGAAAAGGTGTGGGAGGGAAAACACAAAAGTTTGTTTGTATTGGTAAGGAATGATATTCCTTGATTCAAATATTTCTCCCAAAGAAAAAGTCTCTGTTTAAACATGAGTAAACATTTTAGGGAAAGATGTGCATAAGATGTACAAAGTGGAGAATCAGCAAAATGAGGCTATAGTGTCAAGATGGCAGGAGAAAGCCTGGTCATATTAATAAATACTGTATTTCAGGTCAACATTCTATCATTAGTCAGGAGGAGGCCAGACCTGGGTATTCATTCTATACTCTTACCAATATCTACTACTGTTAAGTTCTAAATAGTTATTTTATTAACAGCTGCATTTGGATTTTTGAAAAAAACCACTGCTGGTATGAAATAGTACAATGTTAGTGCTAGGATTTCTGCAAAATTCAGAAAATCAATTGACTATAACTTAATTACAATTGTGCAAATTTTGCAATGCCAGAAAGTCATAGTGTATTAATTTCCCATTATCCTCTATGGTAAGAAGCAAAAGCATTAAAAAAGCAAGATGCAAGACAATGTGCCTGTGAGAAAAATGTTAACCTGTTTCTGAAAGAACTACAGGCATAAAAAGAAAAGAATAACAGTGATCAGATGAGATAATAAAAGATGACAAAGATGTGCTTCATTCCCTGACTGATGGCATCCAATTTAGGGAAAGGGGAGATAGAAAGGGCATAATACTGTCCCTGCCTCCAAACGTTCCCTTCCTTTTCTTGAGCCAGTGGTGCCACCTAGTGGTGATCAGAAAGAAATGTCTCAACCAATGTGCAGCCTCTGTATTCCTCAGCCCCATGCCCAGGAAATGAGCTCTGCTCAACTTTTTCCCTCTAACTCGGTCAATTATGACTCTGAAAAATCAAAGTTGCCTGAGAATTTTTTAAATGGCCAGAAAAGTGGTGAAAAAGTAACACTTATTTTAAGTTAACAAAAATAAATTTAAATTGACTAAAACTACAAAATGACCTAAAACTAGATGAAATTAAAAAATCATTATTAGACTTGACATCAGAAGCCCTCAAATGTGCTTTCAGAGAAGCCTTCACCAAAATCCTCAGCTACTCATGCCATCTCTCAACTAAATCTGCTTTTCCTCAAACACTATAAAATTCCAGATAAAAAACTTATTTCAATGATATTGTTCTGATAAATCAATTATTAATACTGTGACCTTTTTCAACAACTTTAAAAACATATTTTCTCATCATGTACCATGAGTTTTATATGGATTAATCTATACACAACAGAGCATCAGTTACAGTGGGTGCTATCCTAGCAACTAAGAGACCAGAGAGTTGGACACAACTGAGCAACTGACACTCTCACTTCAAAAGGCATTCTAATACAGATTAGCGTGCCTGTGTCCTAAGCCGAGTCCAACTCTTTGCGACCCCATAGGCTGTAGTGCACCAGGCTTCTCTGTCCACAAATTTTCCAGGCAAGAATACTGGAGTGGGTTGCCATTTCCTTCTCCAGGGGATCTTCTTGACCCAGGGATCGAACCCACGTCTCCTACATCTGCTGGTGGATTCTTTACCACTGAGCCACCTCGGAGGCCCAATACAGACTAGAGTAACATTAAAAATAATATTTTTCTCAACTGTATACAAATCTAAGAATTTCCCCAGGGAAAATGGAATTTGAGGCCAGAAGACCACATTTTTGTTTTATACTCTTCTGTTCTGTATGAGTCTTTATACTATGCTGCTGCTAAGTTGCTTCAGTCGTGTCCGACTCTGTGCAACCCCATAGACAGCAGCCCATCAGGCGCCTCTGTCCCTGGGATTCTCCAGGCAAGAATACTGGAGTGGGTTGCCATTTCCTTCTCCAATTATACTATGAATATATACTAAATCATGTATTTTATTATACAGCTATTAAAAAGCACAGTATTAAAGAAAAGGATAAACAAAAAAGATGGGCACAGTGAACACACTAAGGGCTCAGGTTGTGTGGAACAGAACAACAAAAGCAAGGGGACAAGAGGAGGCACTGTCCTCAGGCAAGAGAGAGAGAAAAGAGAAGACTGCAGAGAAATGGGACACAGGGAGTGTCTAGATTAGTGAATTCTTAACCTTTATTCTTTGATCTATGGACCCCTTCAGCATATGTGGGGAGCTTATGAATTTAAATGCAAAAATACATAGAAAGTCACAGGAGACCAATTATGGTTTCCCTGATGGCTCAGATGGTAAAGAATCCGCCTGCAATGTGGGAGA
This sequence comes from Cervus canadensis, assembly GCF_019320065.1. Lineage (NCBI taxonomy): Eukaryota > Metazoa > Chordata > Mammalia > Artiodactyla > Cervidae > Cervus > Cervus canadensis. The sequence goes on along the minus strand of NC_057386.1, from coordinate 123,099,022 downwards.
CCTGGGTTTGATCCCTGAGTTGGGAAGATCCTCTGGAGGAGGGCATGGCAACCCACTCCAGTACTCTTGCTTGGAGAATCCCCATGGACAGAGGCTGGCAGGCTACAGTCCATGGGGTCATAATGCAATATAATGAAATGCAGTTATCAAAATCTGAAAAACCTAATCTGTGCCACAGTAATAGATATGGTTCTTTACTGATGCATTAAAGAACAAATCTAATACCTACTATAATAATTTTAGAGGTAATAAGCATAATCTATACAAGTGGTATGAAATTAACTGAATTCTATAGGTGCTGAAGTCACAGATAATGCAGTGGTTTGTTGTCTACATTAATAATGGAAGGAAACACTAAATTTCAATAAAAATTTAATTAAAATAAAGATGTAATTTTTTTTCTATCCAAGTTCATCAATGCTCTGAATCTTCATGAACCATGGGGAATCATGGAACCAGTTTAAGAACACTGGCTATGTGTTCCTAAAAGCAGGGGGGAAAAAAAAAGTATTCTGCTGTGGATAAAGGAAATGAGGTACAAAGAGTAAGGAACTGCAGGGGATAGTCATCAGGTTGCAAAAACAAGTTAGAAAAGGGTCCGGCTGAGCTGAAGCTCTGGAAAGAGCTAGAAACATTCCTAACCGGCACCACAAAGGTCTTTTCCCAGTCACATTCCTTTTCCTAATTAAAGGAGTAGAGAGTTTAAAAATGGAACGCCAGGGAAGGGTCAGAGAATCCTGTGAGGGGCAAGAAAAAAAGAAGCAGGTGTAAATGTGAAGGTGGCCATGGTCAAGAGTAGTAGATTTTGGAAGAGAAGCAGTTATGAGTGATGACAAAGTCATGAAAGCAGGTTGCTAAAATGAGATGGAAATAAACAGTACTGAAGTAACATAGCTACATTTTCACAGGAATAGTGTTCTGTTCCAAATGATCAACCTGAAAATAAATTTTGCAAAATCTACCATTTGCAAACTAATACCTGAAGATATAAGGGTCTAAGTCACAAAACTATGTGAAACGTAAATGCATTCCAAGTGTATATACCCCCCTGTTCTAAATATCAAGAAGTTATATTACAGAATAAATCAGACAACAGCACTTGCCTATAAATCAGACAACAACGTAGAAGTGGATAATGTCATTCTGAATATCCACAACTATTTTCTAACCATATTTTTGGGCCTATTAAGCAGTACTATTTAACAATTAAAATGTTGTAAGTGGTTTATTTGATACACCATGTGACAGGCATTAAAGAACCACAAAATTCAAGTCTTTGAAGTTAAATCCACGGAGTTCAGTTAAATCTCAACTTTAGAAAGAAATGTAAGGAGAGAATGAATCAGGAAGAACTAATACTGTAAAGCATTCGAAACAAAACACAAGTCTATCCTGACTTCACACATGATAGGCTCAGGACAGGAAACTAGATCTGTCTCTGCAGCACACTTCCCACCCCCTCAACCTCAAACAGACAACAGAGCCTTCCATTCTTATAATCTGTTCCTGTCCCAGCAGCTAACATTCTCAATCAAACACCTGTCTTTAAAAGCTTTAATCTTGAGGGATTTCCCTGACAGGTCAGTGATTAGGCCACTGCGCTTCCACTGCAGGGGGCGCATGTTCCATCTCTGGCTGGAAACTAAGATCCCACATGCCACAGAACACAAGTCTTTTGTGCAAATAAAAGCCAACAGTGACAAAACCATGACTTTCTATAAGATGAAGACGTAACAATAAAGACGAACACATTGGCAAGCAAACACTTAACAACATTCTGCAGAACAGGACGGACCAACACAACAAAATTAACTAAGAACAACAGGCCAAACACCTGCACCCTGCATTTTATTCAAAATTCTGAATAATTTTTAAAATAATTTATTACCTTGGTAGAAAAGAATGTCATTTTTCCAAACTGAGAACTATCTAATCACATCTTTGCCTCTAGGGCACTTGAACAAGGAAAATGAGTTTTGTGACCCCGAGTAGAAAAGGCTTCATTTTCACCCTGGTTAACACAAAAATTTGTGAATCTCTAAGGTGTGGTATCTTTTAATCATGTGATTTCAAATGGAACCAAAGTAAAGTTGATTTCATACTATTCACAGATATGAATTTAAATAAAAAAAAAACCAAAACACATCAACATTACATACGTTGATATTTATATTCAAGTATGTATACATTTCTAACATACACAGCAACTAATGCAACTTAATTATTTTAAAAGACTTTCAAAATAGCCCACATGCATGTTTTAATACTTTACTCCTTCACCTGTGCTTCCAAATTTTCTCACTTGTACCAGAATCATCTGGGCCTTGTTTTCAAAGTAAAACTTGGGATTTTGTTTTCTGTATTTCAAAAGGGTATTAAAATGCCTACTAGAAAAAAAAATAAAATAAAATGCCTACTAGAAGTAATGTTTTGTCAGGAAAATATACTCTGAATATGTTATGTTATAGGAAAGTTGCTTTTAGTTTGGCTAGGAATAACTGCTTTCTTGAGTTTCCTGGAAATGAATGATGGTTACCAGTTAACGTCTATGTAAGAAAAACAAAACCTACTAGTTTTCCCCTGGTTTGGGTGTAGTGTGTATAAAAATATATAAAACTTTAAAAATATCAGTTGAAAGAATAAGCATATGTTGAGTTCCTACTGTGGATCTGTAAGGCATTATGCTAAACTACAACAGGGCATACACATCCCTAGGTTCTATAAACATGATTCTAAACTCCAGAAAGTTACAATGCTTTGAGAGACAAAATATGCTACTTTGCAAAGCTGAGTATTCAATACATGATGTAAGACAACTGATTCTCCAACTGTGCTCCATCAAATCCAATTTCTTACGGGTACCTCAGCAGACAGAGCCAAAGCTGAATAAATAAGGTTCTAGCATAAATTCCCAATCCCCTCCCCGACCACTACCTTATAAGTGGGACTCAGCATGAGATTTCGTAAGAACGGGGGGAGCAAACTACTCTGTGCTGAAAATAAAATTAAAAGTATAGAAGTCATTGCCATAGGCAATAAAAAAGACAATCACAGTGAGCAGGGAAGGTCAGGGAAGACTACAAAGAGCAAAGGAGATTTGAGCTTGGTCTTGAAAAAGTATCTAAAATTCTAGTTAGGAAGAGAGGTACTCAGAGTGGAGAATAAATCTAGCAGTAAGATAACTGAGCTCAAAGATGAAAATACGAATGGCTAGCATGCAGAAAATTCCACTTAGGTCAAGAAGCAAATTATTATTGGGGAATAATGAGAGGTGAGATTGAAAAAGAAAAGTTTCATTGAGGGCCCTGAATGCCAAGGTATGGCATCTCAACTTTCTTCTATAAGCAACAGTGGTCACTAGATTTTCTAACACAGGGTGAGATGTCTGACAACACACTAATATAGCCTAGAGCAATAGTTACTTGGACTGTGATCTTCATAAAAAGTTTCTGAGTCCAATAACTCAAAGAAAATTTACCACTCAAGGAAGAAGAAAGGACAAAGCCAGAGAACTGAGGTGGAGACTATCAGAATAGCTTAAGTAGGCAACAGAGCTCAAAGATGTCAGCCTCAAAAGTGCAAATGCAGGAGAGGAAAAGCAGCAGTAATGAGCTCTAAGAAAAACAGTCCTGAAAAAGTTCTTTCCTGAGCAACAAGCAACACCAAGGAAAAGTACAGTTTATCAAGTTAAGAGTTTTTATTTTCAGTCTAAACATCACTCTTTGTGCAAAAATTAATTAAAAATCTTAAGAGATTCTATGGTTTTCTAGTTAGAATCAAACCAAACCACCCAAAGCATTTTCTTTTGTTCTTTTCTGAGATCTGACCCAGATACCCCTTTGACCAAAGTCTGCAAAGAATAAACTGATGCAGAAAAGCAAATACCAAAGTTTTGTTCTTGTTAAAAATATAATTTGCAAATTAATTTATGTTTCTGTTCCTCTGAAGGAGACCAACAGAAAAGCCTAGAATATGACTAAAAAATAGCACAGACATCTCAATCGGTACACCATTCAGAACATGCACAGAACAGGGCTTCCACAATAAACAACCATACAAATACTTTTGATATTACAATATACTTGATCACAAGTCTGAATAAAGCACTTGGATCTAGTAGCTCACTAAGGCAGCACCAGCTTGCACAAGAATGCATCAATAATGAAGAAACCTCATATTCTTCCTATACAAAATGAATTATTAAATTTTATCATACTATGATAAAATGAGATAAATATCCCTGAGAGAAAATATATCCTACTTAAATATTAAGTTCTGGTGACTTCCCTGGTGGTCCAGTGGTTAAGACTCTGGCTTCCACTGTAAGGGGCATGGGATCAATCCCTGGTTGGGGAACTAAGATCCCACATGCTGTTCAGTGTAGCCATAAATGAGTAAGTAGTAGTTCTTATTTTCCCTACTAATAAACTGCTTGTGACATGAAAAAATTGGGATTCCCTAGTTAAAACTCTGGCAAAATATTTTTAAGATAAAATATTTCACCTTAGTTTTACTAAGCCCATTATATAACATAAAAGGCATTATAGTTAGTAATTTAACATTTGAAAAGTAATTTTCTTAAAACATTAAATTAGCTAAACTAAATTGAGCTGAAATGGATATCTAACTTCAAAATATCAACCAAGTTATTAGGGAAAAAAAATTTAAACCTACAAACCAGACTCGAATGAAGATCAGTAGTCAGGACTCCATAAGACCAAATGCACACCAAATTCTACAGCAAACCCAGGTTAACGTAACTTACAGAAGAACAAGGGAAAAATGAAAAGGCCACTTTGTGAGGCTGTATTTAAAAAAACAAGGTGTTAGATGCCACAGAATGTTACACTTCTAATTGATAGAAATCAATTAGAGATAACACTATCTCCAAAAGAGAGAAGATAAATTCTAACAAAAACCTCAATAGAAAGGTATACTTGGTGCAGAGGTATCCAGAGGTGAACACTTTGTTTTCAGCTTCCCCATTAGGCTCCTGGTTCAGAACTCCATTTTGAAGGGTGAAAAAAACCTTTAGTCTGTGCCATCCAAAAGAATGATACGATCTAATTTTGTTTGAGCAGTTTTTAAAAATAAAAGCTATTGTTTTCATCTCGAAACTTAAAGAGAAAGGAAAAGGGAAAGAAAGGGCTTTTGTAGAAAATGTAGCAGAAAAGAATCCCACGTAAATTCAGAAATATTCAGGAATTAAAAAACAAAATGTGGGAACTGTACTTCCGATACTATTAGGCAATACAGTAGTCTTTTTACAATGACTAACTCTTAAGCCTATAACAAAAGTGTTTGGAAATAGGTTAAGAAAAAGCTAATTGCAATTCTTAAACATCTCTACAAACACCATTCTGTTTCCTTGGCAGATGTATAAAACATTTTACAGATTCACATTGTTCTTCTCTAATATAAATCAGAAGAACTGTTCAAGTGCACATGCTCACTTGAAACTCTTTGCAAGGTCTGATCTAGGTAAAAAAAGCAAACAATTTCTATTTACAGTCAGGTGGAATAGAAATTAAAGGTGGAGACAATTCATCCACATTCTTTCATTGCCTGACTTTATTACTAGTTTTAATATATTTGCTATTCATAAGATTCCATTGAGACTGTGCAGGCCAAGAGAAAAAACAAAACTAAAACCAGACAGTAACTGGGTATTCTAGCCTTACACACAATACTATCAAGTAAACGGTCTTCCTGAAAATGTCCCGGACTTGTCTGAATTACCTACTAGGAGGCTGTTGGCACAAGTAAGAGACATATAAATCCATGGAGCAGGATAGAGAACCCAGAAATAAATCCACACATCTATCGTCAATTAATCTTCAACAAAGGAGGCAAGACTATACAACAAAGAAAAGCTGGTCTCCTCAGCAAGTGGTATTGGGAAAACTGGACAGCTGCATGTAAATCAATGAAGTTAGAATACTCCCTCACACCATACACAAAATTAAACTCAAAATGGCTCAAAAACTAAATGTAAGACGTAACATCATAAAACTCCTAGAAAAGAACACAGGCAAAACATTCTAACATAAATCGTAGCAACGTTTTTCTTAGGTCAGTCTCCCAAGGCAATATAAATAAAAGCAAAAATAAACAAACGGAACCTAATCAAACCTTTAAATTTTTGCACAGCAAAGGAAACCATAAGCAGAATGAAAAGACAACCCACAGAAAGGGAGAAATTTGCAATGAGATTGACAAGAGCTGCACATTTCCAAAATATACAAGTAGCTCAACACAACTTAGTATCAAAAAAACAAATAACCAAACAAAAAATGGGCAGAAGACCTTAATAGGCATTTTCCCAAAGAAGACATACAGATAGTCAAGAGGCACATGAAAAGATGCTGAACATCACTAATTACTAGAGAAATGCAAATCAAAACTATAATGAGCAATCGCCTCACACTGGTCAGAACGGCCATCATCAGAAAGTCTACCAATAAAAAATGCTGGAGAGGGTGTGCAGAAAAGGAAGCCCTCCTACACAGTTGCTGGGAATGTAACTGGTGCAGCCACTATGGAGAACAGTATGTAGGTTCCTTTCAAGGAATATAGAAGAGTTATAAATACAGAAGAGTTATAAACATGAAGAATACAGCAGATACTTTCTGTATGCTCCAAAAACATATAAAGAAATAACATGCAATACTTTCCTATTATGTACCTCAAACTACTCTATGTATTAAGTTTTCCATCACCTGTCCCACTATACCTGTTTAATTTTTTAAATCTCAATCTCTGTACCACCTCCATACTGGCCTCAGTAAATGCTGATTCATCTCCATTTACTACTTGGACCCAGCATAGACATACATCCTTCTCTAACTAGCCTACAGCAAGGCTGAGGCAGTAAACCTTATAATGGTACAGTTTTAACAGAAGACTATTAGAACATGGACTGACTTAGAAAACCTACTTCCTTAAAAACAAAAAACAAACCTATTCCCAATGCCCACAGGCCCAAGACAATCAGCTTCCTAGACAGCCATAAGAACACTTGCCTCTCTATCACCCCACCTCCCTACCTACCACAGGGCCTATCCTCCCTCCTGCCAAAAAAGCAGGCTGTCAATCCCCATCACTTACCCAATGTTAGAGCTGCCTGCCTGCCTGTCCAATGTTAGCATCTGCTGCTCAGCTACAGAACCTCTTGCACTCCTTGCTCCAAGATGCCTACTCAGCTGCAAGGCTGTGGCCAGCCCACCACACTGGAGTGCCAGACATGAATGAATCTGAAACACATTTAGATTCCTCAGAATCTAAGGCTTCGCAGGCCATATGCTGCTCTGCGACCTGCCTCTTCCTTAGACGACTGACGTGGCATTCCTAATGTCATGCACTTGAGAAAAGATTCCACTGTTATTCAAAGGATCTCACCTTATCAGACATATAGGATGATCACATGAAAACAGAACAGTGCAACACCAGAATAAAATAATCCAGACAATTTTATTTCTCGCTGCTCTCTAATCACCCATTCACAACCCGAATTACTCCCAACTACTACAACAGACACAATTCTTTTATGTCTCTGAACTTTATTTGGGATTTAATGCCACCAATTTCAAACTTTCTGACATGGGAAGGGAATTAAGGATGGAGTTGGGGTCTGGGTGTGGCAAGTCCAGGTACAGCCAGATGGAGCTGCATGGGGCAGCCAGGTAATAATTTCAAGATGCAGGGGTAGTTCCACTTCAAGTTCAGGTTCAACTGGTTTTATATCCTTCAGTAGTGGAGAATCTGCACTCTCCTCCTGAAAAATTTTCAATCCTGCATCAGCTTTGGAACAGATAGCTTCTAGCGCTGCTTTGGATCTCATGGAAACTTACACTTTAAGTGAGTAGTGAGTACAGTATGGATAAAGCAATGGTTGAATTTGCAATGACGTATCGGGAACTAAACCATTATTTAAAGGCTGTACAATAAACTATGTAAAAGAATGTCCAGAAAAAATATCCAATCTAAAATTATTAGTGAAGTTGTTTTTGGCTTTACAGAATAAGAATTCTAATGTAGACTTTCAAAATAATGAAAAATTTGTACAATTTAAACAACAGCTGAAAGAACTAAAGAAACAATATGGTCTTCAAGCAGACAGGATGATGACACAGAAAGAGCTGATGAAGATATGATTGTGACTCAAAGTCAGACCAACTTCACCTGTCCCATTTACACACTTGGAAATGAAGAAACCAGTGAAAAATAAAACGCGTGGCCACACCAATGAAGAAGAAGCCGTTGTTGGCATGATTGAGTCTAAGCACAAAAGGAAGAAAGGCCTGTTGCCTGAAAATTGGCTGTAGCCACACAGATGTGACAATGTCTGATCTCAGCCAGGATGAGGTGCTGAGAAGGGGGACTGAGCCACAACAAGAAAAACATTGCCAATCTGACTGGGAAACCCCTGCAGGCAACTCCGCAGCCTACCTCCTACCCCAGTCATCTATAGAGAGCGATGCTTGTCCAAGTACTTCGACTAGCTGCATAGCACGCTTTAGGGTAAAAATCAAAAGTTTTAGTATATTTGAAAGCAGTTTTCTATGTTCCAATACACATTCAAACCTATTATATTGTTTATTTTTAAGTGCTCTATAATTTTAAATAAAACATTGATTATCAACTTTCCATTTTTCCTGAATTCTTTCACATGCTTTGTTATCTTCATCTCTAAAAATGCCTAGAGAAGAGCTCCTTAACATGGAGTACATGAATTTCCTAGGAAATACCACAGAATTAAATATAAAAGTCTCTGTGTAAAGGTATACGGCATCCCTAAGTTCTCAAAAGGGACCAAGAATATGAATTTCTTTGTACTGTCTATAGCAATTAGCACAGCAATGAATACATTCCAAAGCACAGAAAGTATTTGTTGCCTGGCTGTAGACATCAAGACTACTTATATGTTTCTTGTTCTTTGCATGAAACAGTGCTTCTTTAAAAGTATGTGAAGGCTCTAATTTCATTCATTCAAAAGACATTTATACTGAGACTGTACTGTGTGACAGAACACTATACTAGAAGTCAAGGATGAAAAACACACAGTACACAAGGAACTCAAAGCATAATGGAGGAGACAGAAATATCTAATTATAATACAACACAGTATAAGGGGAATGACGTACAGACACTCAGAAGAGGCTTCTATGTGGCTGGTAGCTGATATTATGAGAGTACATAAGTGACTACATGTGGGAAGAGCAGTGAGCAAAGAACACAGGAATTCCCTAGTGGTCCAGTGGTCAGGATTTGGCATTTTCACTGCCGTTGCCCAGGTTTAATTCCCAGTCAGGGAACTAAGATTTCACATGCTTCGGGCAACTAAGCCCAAAACACTGCAACTACTGAGCCCACATGCCCTAACTTGAGAGAAGCCCATGCACTGCAACGAAAGATCCCATGTGCTGCGACTAAAATCTGACACAACCAAGTAAATGAGTAGTTAAAAAAAAAAGGACAACAATGGGATGCAGAGTCAGCAGAAAATGAGTCAAGAAGTTTGGGTAAGAAAGGAATACAGAATAATAATTAGAAGAATTCAAGATAACCAATTTTTTCATTTATCATTTTTCACTTATTGTAACAAAGGAGCTGGCAAGCAAAAGTCATTCTAAATCTAACCTGACATAAGGAATCAAGTGAAATTACACAGTACTAGATGAGAGTCAAAGGATGTGTGTTACAACAAAATATATTGTGCCTTATTTCACTGAAGCCAGTACAATATGTATTTTTGAATAACCGTTAACAGCTGAAATGCAGTAGGGAAAATGACCTAGGTTTTAGACTTGGCAAACTTTTCCTATAAACGGGCAGACGGTAAATTTTTTTTTTAGCTTTCAAAGTCATATAGTCTCTAATACAATTATTCAACTTTATCACTGCAGCATTAAAGCAGCCAAAGACAATGCATAAATGAATAGGCCTAACTGTGTTTCAATAAAACGTTATTTATTGATGAGCAGATTTAGTCCATAAGCCTTAAGTCTGCTGATCCCTGTTCTACAGGCTGAGAACAGTACAAAGGAAATGAGAATGGAATAAGAAGTAGAAGAGAAGCCACAGAACTAAAATACAGTTGAGTTAGGGTATTAAATTAAAAAAAAAAAAAACAAAAACATGAATAAAGGAACTGTAAGAAGAGAAGAGAAAAAAAAGAGATGAGAAAGGGATGTTGGAAAAAGACAGGAAAACCATGTAAAAATCAAGTAGCAATAATATGCCAGTTCCAAGGTAGACAGATACAAAGGCAGCTGAATGCTCTGAAAACAGATGCAAAATGAGAGGAGGAAAATGAGAGAATCCCAGGATCTGTCTGCACTGGAATTCACATAAAAGACACACTAATTCTTCAGTGATAATTTGATGGGTCTCTTCTAGTTATGCATGTGCAAAAGGAACAGCCTGCAAGATCAAAGTTGCTCTTGCTTTTGAGCAAAAAAGATACCATAAATCAAACTGGTACATATACAACATTCAAGAGATCAGATGAAACTTATTCACTATACCCTAAGATATCAATTACTACTAGGCCTATTCATTTGAATATGTGTATGAAAGACAACTTTTAAACCTTATTAAAATCAATGTAGTTAGCATTAAAAACCTAAAAGCCACATGCATCTTACTGATTTTAAAGTTTCCCCCAAAATAAAGCCAAAGATTTAAAAAGGAAAAAATTTTCAAACAATGTAATAATCTGCATATTTATACTGCCTGAGGTTTTTTTTCCCCCCACTTTCGGTTTTGTGGAGAAATTCTTTAAGGTAAATTCAGATTAATTCTGATTCAGCTCAACTAAACAATAAATTAGATGCATAATTTATGTCACTATAGGACAAAGTTTAAGAATATGACTTGAGGTTAGATAGCACTTGGGTCTGTGTCCTCATTTCATCAAATTAATTAATCCATGTTTCAGTTCCCTCACCTACAACATGTGGATAATAATCATACCCACTTCCGAAAGAAGTTATGATGATTAAACAAAAAAATGCACATAAAATACTTAGCATAGAGTTTAATACATAGAATTGGCACTTGAATTTTATATATTGCCAATTTTGACAGTACTATTTATTACAAGATAAAAACTCACAAAGGAAATAAATTTCCCTCTTCTTTTAGGAAGCTACAATGTAATACTAGTTTTGTTCTTATCACTCATTCATTTCTATTATTTCTAAAAAAGAAAAAAAAAACCCAACCCTCAACCATCTACCCATCTAAAATGCAAAAAAGTGGTATCAAACTGATACCAACTGGGACTTTTCAAGACACTGTACAATTCTGAGACACTGTGAGGTAAGGAAAGAGTACAAATCCTCAAGATCTCCAGAACACAGCCATTCCTAGGATCTTATCACATGAAATCCATGGCTCACATGCCTGACTACACCTCAGAATCAAACATTCAGAGCCTCATCCAAGCTAAATATCATGAAATTAGAATCTCCAAAAGTGAAAACTAGGTATTTTTTAAAACCCATGGGTGACTAGAATGGGTTTTAAACCAGCACTAAGAATCACTGGTTAGTGCTCGCTTCGGCAGCACATATACTAAAATTGGAACGATACAGAGAAGATTGTCATGGCCCCTGCGCAAGGATGACAGGCAAATTCGTGAAGCATTCCATATTTTTAGCCTCCAACTAATAAAAAGAAAAAAAGGAAAAAAAAAAAGAATCACTGGAATTCTTTTTTTTAATTCTTGTAAAAGAATTACATCCTACCTTCCTTTACTCAAGGAGATTAGAAATCTGAGTATGTGTTTAACACAAATAATGTTTATCTAAAAGCAGTACTAAATCACTTAATTTTCATAATTAATAAATCATAATTTAACTTATATGCAGAGTATATCATGTGAAATGACATGCTGGATGAATCACAAGCTGGAAAAAGATTGCCAGGAGAAATATCAACAACCTCAGATACACAGATGATACCACTTTAATGGCAGAAAGTGAAAAGGAACTAAAGAACCTCTTGATGAAAGTGAAAGAGGAGAGTGAAAAAGCTGGCCTAAAACTCAATATTCAAAAAACTAAGATCACGGCATCAAGTCCTATCACTTCATGGCAAATAGATGGGGGAAAATGTAGAAACAGTGTCAGATTTCACTTTCTTGGGCTCCAGGATCAATGTGGATGGTGACTGCAGCCACAAAATTAAAAGACGCTTGCTCCTTGGAAGAACAGCTATGACAAAACTAGACAGTGTATTAAAAAGCAGAGACATCACTTTGCTAACAAAGGTCTGTATAGTGAATGCTACGGTTTTTCCAGTAGTCACGTATGTATGTGAGATTTGGACCACGAAGAAGGCTGAGCGCCGAAAAATTGATGCTTTTGAACTGTGGTGTTGGAGAAGACTCTTTGAGAGTCCCTTGGACTGCAAAGAGATCAAACCAGTTAATCCTAAAGGAAATTAACCCTGAATATTCACTGGAAGGACTGATGCTGAAGCTCCAATTCTTTGGCCACCTGATCAAAGAGCTGACTCACTGGAAAAGACCCTGATATTGGCAAATATTGAGGACAAGAGGAGACTGGGGAGACAGAGGATGAGCTGGCTGGATGGCATCACCGACTCAATGGACATGAGTTTGAGCAAACTCAGGGAGATAGTGAAGGACAGGGAAGCCTGGCATGCTGTAGTCCATGGGGTTGCAAAGAGCTGGACACGACTTAGCTACTGAACAACAACAATAAATCATGCCAATTAATTATTCTTAAGAAGTTTTCTCTATAGTAATAGAATCTCCAAAATAATACTTTTATAGATGCAACTTCTGCCAGGACAGTGTTGAGAATCAGGACTAAAAGAATTGAAATCCTAAACACATGACTTGATACTATTTTCAGACCACTATACACTGGACACAATTATATAATTCACTAAACTCCTACAGTCCTTAAATAAAATACCTGAAATAACTCCACTACTCAATGTTCTCATTGAGTAAACTATTATGTATATAGAAAAATACATGCATCCCCTAATGAATGTACTGAACACTATCAAAGCTATTGCTCTGATTTGGATTTTCTTGGCTTTCTACAATGAACACAATTTACCTGAGAAATAAAGGCATAATAAAATAAACAAAATAATAAAAATTTAAAGACTAACTTTTACAAGGATCAATGAATGGGACATAAATGTCCTCAAGTAGTACTTATCCTTTCAAACTTAGGAAATGTCAATTCTCTTTAAGAATAACAACAAAGCATGTTATGAATGGCTTCGAGCTAAATGGCCTGGTACCCAAGAGATCAGGGAATATCTGTTGCTGTTGAGGCCAATACTTTTTTCCCAGAGTGCTAAGTGCTAAACTCAACTAACATGTTATTTTTCCTTTTGATTTATGATCCAAGTCAATTTTTAAATTTAAATAGTGAAATATTTCAATAGTTTTAAGTATAAATAATTTTGTGCTCCTAGGCATAAGTAAGATGAACTCCAAAGGCAATCACTAAAAAAGACTTGTTGGTACTTCCCTGGTGGTTGTCCAACAGTTAGGACTCTGAGCTTCCAGTATCAGGCAACTAAGATCCCACATGGTGTTAGTGGCCAAAAAAACCAAAAGACTTGTTTGCTTGTACGGGCCACTGAAGGACTCTTAGACAGAGTTGTGAATCAAAGACACAGACATATGAGAAGGTACAAGATCAGAGCACAGGGCTTTCATCAACAACGCAAAAGCAGTTTCACAGTACCTAGAGCAACTCCTTTCTGAAAAAGCAATCTATAAATAAAGCTGAGAACCTTATTAAGAGGTCCAAGAGAAAGGCTTTAACTTTCTGGTGGCTTGTAATTTCCAAATACCAGTGGAGATGTATCAGCCCAACAATGAAAACAGTTGGTATAGACTGAATGATGAAAATAAAAAATTGTTATAAGCTGCAACAGAAATGACTACAAAATTTGAATGCCACTGCTGTCCTGCCCCACCCCCCACAAAAAATCATTTAAGAATTTTAGAACCAGTTTCAAAATTGCCCAGGAGAGCCTTTCAATGTGTTATTCAACACTCAGCACTGCAGAGTATGCTCTCCAAATGAGTGATAGCAATTCCCACATTTTCTTCCTCAATAGACACCTGAAATAGACTAAATTTTAACATAACTACATCACCACTTTTATATTCTTAAAATAGTCCTATACTTTGAATATTTCTTCCAATATACATGTTCTACTTCACATTTTTCAACTTCATTTAGGCAATCATTTTCCATCCATAACTCTCTGCCTTTCTCCTTTATTCCCGTGCTTCTGACTTTTTTCCAGATTAAAAAACTATAAAGTATTTATAGAACAAGCATAGTAAAACTATGTAAGTATTATTTATAAACATGATAAAACTAAAAATATATAAGCTAAAACATTTAAGTCAAACAGGACAAGAAATTTTTAGTTGGGTACTATTAGTAGCATTTTTGACAGTAAAACTTCAGAAAATTCTTCACAAGCTTGTTTTTAATAGAATACAAGCCTTCATTATTTATCCTACCCAAAGTACCAAGGAATATTGCTCTGAAGTTTTTAATATTTTCCAGCAAAAGTGCATTTAAATTCCCATTTGCCTTCTTTTTAAAAATAAAAAGAGAAAAAGGAAAATTCTGCAATCAGTGTAGAATTATTTCATCTAATAAACCATGAAGCATATTAAGGAAATCAACACTTACCTCTTCTTGCATAACTGGAGTCCATATCTTTAAACTGCACCACAACAAAGTCTGAACACTTGAACAAAATACTCTCCATTATTTCTTCACGTTTTGGCCCCGAACTGGATTCTGTACTTTTCTCATGTGCAGCATCAAGTACCAGATCACACTAAGAAGGGAAAAAAAAAAATTTTTAACATTTATAAAATAAAATCCAACAGGAATTCCTTTGCACATCAAGGTACTATTTCTTATATGCCTTTGGTAAAAAATTATCTCAAGAGATCCTTATAATCGTACCGTTTTCTCAGTAATATGATCTATTATTCCAATATTCTAATCCTCTCATCTAAAAGTTAGTCTTTGCTTCCATGGTTTGCCTTAAGCACAACAGTAGTAAAGAGGAAAAGAATAAACCACTAGGATCCCTCTTCTAGTCCACAATGCTTGCAAAGGCCGAAATATTTTAATAAGCACAAAGAGCAAGAAGTTGTTCTGATTATACAAATCTGTCTATAAAGTAATCAGTACTTGAAACCAAAGAGTAAAGTCACTCAAAAGTGGTTTTAAGAAGAGCGTTAAAGGTAATGTACTAAACATGAAAATGTGACACACACACTGTCTCATAACTATAAACTGCTAAATCAGAAACTAATGGACACATGGAAACATACACAGTAGTTGCTGATTCTCGGGGTTTTACATTATTAAAAAAAAAAAAGTAAAAATTACCTTAGGACTGTATGTTTTAAAAACTCCTTCATATATACCTCCATTTTTCACTTGTACTTCACATTTGGATCCCTAAAAACACATAATTAATTTATCAAGGAAACAGTGTGCTATGCAGTCATGGAAATTTCTCCTTTCATTTTACTTTTTATAGCTTCATTCAATGTATTAGGTAATCACTGACAGAATAAAAAATTTTAAAACATTAACAATACACTTAATTCTCAAAATTCTTCAGGAGGTCCTGCTCAGTCTGCAGTATAAGTTTAAACTGGGAAATTTAGTATTTTTGACTCTAGCTTATTAAATAACAAAATAATGCACTAAAGACAATCAACTAGTAAATGTTATTTGTACACAGCAGACTCAACAAGATTGCTTTTACAGTGAGTTACAATGACTTGAATAGAGTTCTAATTTGTTTTCTTCATCATCCTGATTAAAGATTATCTAAGAAATGTTACTTTTATCATTCATTCACATTTAACTTCAAGAAACTATTTTATTCCACTCACAAGGCAGTTCCTTCCCAATACTCTGAAAACTTACAACAACTGATGTAAGAATATGAACCATCCTCATATTTGCATAGATTCCATCAAAAGAAATCTGTAATAGTAAGAAAAAACATTATTGGCACTCATTATTTATCTCTGTACATATATTACAGTTAACACTTCTTCTGTTACAAAACATTTAGTTAGGTTTATACCTCATACTCATTAAAGGAAGATTTGGTTTACTACAATCTTTTCCTCCTGACAATGTATACGTTTTCAAAGGTGAAATCAATCATACCAATTAATAATGTTCTAACTATATATGATATTTAAAAAAAAAGCACAATTGAACTTCCATATATGAAGAAAGACAAAGTCACAGAACAGAAGACAGATCAATGACTTAAGAGTAGGGATCACTACAAAGTGGCATGAGGGATTTCTGGAAATAACAGAACTGTTCTATTATCTTGACCGTGGTGGTGGTTACACAATGTATACATCAAAACTCAAAGAACTGTACATTAAACAGGATTAAATATACCTTATTAAATAAATAGGGGTGGAGGGGGAACCTCTGTAGAAGAACCTTGACTACCTTTTCTCTTAGTACATCTCAATCAATGATATTGCTCTAAGGTCTAATAAACCACATCACTTCTTATTACATACTACATAAGCACGTGTCCTGATTCTAAAGAAAATCTATGTACAAAAAAGGCAAAATCTCAAAAATTAGTGACAGCTTCACATTTATTTCTTGTATTTTGTGGAACCTACATCTTCTGGCCTTTGTGCCTAGTTTAATTTCACTGATATAGTTTTGACATTTAAAACCATTTTCCAAAGAAGAAAAATGAAAGAAATAAAAGACAGCACATTATTTCAAAATCAAAACCCCAAAGTTTTGCAAACTCTGGTCCTAGCGTTCCATTCATCTCATTAATCATTTATATTTGCCTTTAGTCATTTGTAAAACAAATGAGCTATTATAAAAATCAAAATACTATTTACAATAGTTCTGCATTTTACACATCACCATAAAACAGTTATAGCTAATAATCTTACGCCAAACAGTACTAATCTATAAAGTCTATCTGAGATATAAGGCAATTTGGGGGGGGCCTTTGCTTTTGGTCTGTGGGATTTAGAAATCACATTTCCGTTACCAATTTTTCCAAACAAGTAACACTGAAGTTACTCACCGTGGATTGAGGCAGTCCTTTGCTACTGTTTCGGCCTCTGAAAAGATTAAATACTTATGAAATTCAACAAGCTAAGCAAGCTAAAATATTTTTTCAAATTTAAAATACCTTATAATCCCATCCCAAAAAAATACACTGTCTGTGGGGAGGGATCATCTAATGTGAAGTATAAGGGCTACCTAAGCATGACACTTGCTACGCTTTCCAGGCTCAGAGGCCTGCAACAGGTATGGGTCAGAGGGAGGAAGGAGGAAAGAATGTGACCCTAATCAAAATCAAGTAAATAAAGTAAAAATTAAAACAACCTACTTACAGAAATAACCAATACCAAAAACAATAATCCCCTCTCCAAAAGTTAACCAATCACTCTGTCATAAAAAACTATTCAGGAGCAAAATACAGATTACATTCCCAATTTAACTGACATACTTGACTAATAACATCAAGATACTTCCATTTTCCCCTCACCTCTAAAAATAGGTACTGTGTTTACAACTGCAGAAAAACATTTGAAAATAAGTTAAATCATTCAAAGCATTTTCATTTTAAATACTAAGTGCTCCTGTTAGGATCTATAGAGCAAACCAAACCACTCTCCCTGCCAAACCACTCCCTCTGAAACAATGCAGTACACCTATGTCAGTTGTCAAGTAATTTCCGGTAACGTGGAGTCTATTATCAAGTAAATTTAGAGAACAAAATATACCGTAAGACTTGCTCCAATGGAAAAAATTAGCCCCTCTATTAAATGACTAAAAAAAAAAAAATAAAGTAAAATGTTATAAGCTCATAAATATTACTCTTGAGGAACAGTATTGGAATCATATTCTAATAAAATAATCACAACATTCAAAACCACAAACTTAAAAACATTCAAAGAGAAGCACAATTCAGGTGAAAAAGCCTAGCAGTATGAATGGTGCCAATTCCCAGAAAAGCAGGACTGGTATTAGTACTCTGAGGTCAGCTGGTTTTGTTTCTAACTCTCATCTACCTTTTCTCATCTAGAAAATAATGTCTTTGACCAAATCACCCAAGATTACTTCCATTTTTATCATTTCTGCCTCTCACACAACATAGATAAAGTCCTAAAGTCTAAGGAATATGACCAATAATTCATCATTTATAAAACTTACTACAAACCAGACAGTATACAGTAAGCACCACGTCAAATCTCTCACCCCTACTTTACAGGTGAGGAAATGGAAACAGTAGCTAAATGTCTTGACCAAAGTCATCTAGTTCATGAGCAACAGAGCAGATATTTAAACCAGGTGATCCAAAGTATAGACTTTGCATTTCTAGGTTATGCTCCTTCTCTGAAATTGTATCACAAAAAATTAACTTGACAATAAAGCCTAGTACAATCTCTGCATCTTTCAAAAGCCATCTAAATGTATTATGTTTTTGTTTATTTGTAGTTGGTAGTCAAAGGCTATAAAATGTCTAAGTATTACCATTTTATCTTATCCTAGTGGTTGCTGCGAAGAAGGCAATGGCACCCCACTCCAGTACTCTTGCCTGGAAAATCCCATGGACAGAGGAGCCTGGTAGGCTGCAGTCCATGGGGTCGCTAAGAGTCAGGTACGACTCAGCGACGTGACTTTCACTTTTCACTTTCATGCACTGGAAAAGGAAATGGCAACCCACTCCAATGTTCTTGCCTGGAGAATCCCAGGGACGGGGGAGCCTGGTGGGCTGCCATGTATGGGGTTGCACAGAGTCGGACACAACTGAAGCGACTTAGCAGCAGCAGCAGTGGTTGCTGAGATGCTACAGTTAAAAAGATTTAAACAAATGACACTAATTAAGTGCCCTTAAATTTATGCACCCACAAGGCTACTTAAAAGAGTTTAAAACGTAAAATTCCACGATAGAAATCATTTTTTTAAAATTGAGTACACACAGTTATATTTTTGACTAATAAAGAGCAACTGTTTTAACAACCCAGTTTACTGAGTAGAACAAACTGGTCAATAAGGAAAATAATGAACGACTCACAGTGGTATAAAGTGGTATAAAAGTATAGAAACTACTGATTTCCACTGCTCTTCCAGGTGGCTGGACACCCAAAGGGGATGTTTGCATACAACAGTAGCATTCTCTGAAACTGATAAAAAGCCCACATTCATTCTGGTTTTTTCCTTTTTGAATCCACTCAGATTATGGTTGACTTTTAGTTTTTTTTTTTCCTTTGGTATTTCAGGACAAGCATTCTAATATTTCACATAGTAAAAAAAAGAAAAATTTAATTTCAAAAAAACCCCAACCAAATATAATGCAACAGATCAGATTTAGCAAATCAATAATATCCAGGATTTTAAAATTTCAACAGTCATTGAACATGAGGTTAAAATGTGATTCAAAATACCAAATAAACAAATATACAAAATAATAATAAAGAGCTTATATTACTTGAAAATAATATAGTAGGGAGGAAGCAGGGTTATAAATGAGAGAGCGCGCCGAATCCTAACCACTAGACGACCAGGGAAGGTGGGGTTATAAATGAAACAAGACTGGCCTGAGTTGATAACTGCTGAAGCCAAGTACAGTGGTATGCAGGGGTTCATTATATCATTCTTTTTACTTTTCAAAATTTCCTTAAGTTACGGGGAGGGAGGTGGGAGGGGGTATCAGGATGGGGAACACATCTAAATCCATGGCTGATCCATGTCAATGTATGGCAAAAATCACTACAATATTGTAAAGTAATTAGCCTCCAACTAATAAAAATAAATGAAAAAAAAATTTCCTTAAGTTAAAAAAGTCTTCTGACATGACACAAAGGGAGTCTGGATTCAATCAAGTGTATAGATCTTCCAATTTACAGAGACCATTGGGTAGTAAATTAACTTATATACCACGAGGTTACAAGTCAATTAAATCCAGAATGGTAAATTTGACTCAACAGATGACACTGGCATGTCAAGAAAAAACAACGTAGAGGAAAGATTATTACACATTTAAAGATACACACAATGAAAAGCAAAATGTGTCTTCCCAATTTCAAAACTTATCACAGAGATTTTCCTGGTGGTCAGTGGTTAAGAATTCGCCTGCACGTAAAACAGATAGCTAATGGAAAGCTGCTCTGCAGCACAGGGAGCTCAGCTCCATGCTCTGTGACAACCTAGAGGGGTGGGGTGGGGGGTGTGGGAGGGAGGTCCAAGGAGGGGGATGTGTATACTTACAGGTGATTCACAGTGTTGTACAGCAGAGACAAACACAATATTGTGAAGCAATTATTTTTAAAAACAAATAAATATAAGCTTAAAAAAAGAGAGACTCTGCCTTGCAACACAGGGGATTACGGGTTCACTCCCTGGTCGGGAAACTCAGATCCTACATGCTGTGGGACAAATCTAGCCTGCACACCACAGGTAGAGAGTCTGTGGGGCCCAAGAGAAGATCCTACATGACACAATGAAAATCCTGCGTGCCACAACTTAGCCCTGACCCAGCCATATAAATAATTTTCAAAACTTATCACATAACTACAGAAATCAAAATAGTATGGTACTGGCATTAAGGACAGCCATAAAAATCAATGGCATAAACCCTCATGTTTATGGGCAACTGATCTTTAACAAGGGGATCAAGATCATTCAAGGAAAATCTCTTTTAACAAGTGATTCTGGAAAAACTAGATATTCACATGCAAAAAAAGATGAACCTTTACCTTACACCGTATATAAAAATGAACTAAAAATTGGGCCAAAGACCTAAATTTAAAAGCTAAAACTATGAAACTCTCAGAAAAAAACAGAGAAAATCTTCATGGCCTTGAATTTGGCAATAATTTATTAACTGTGACATCAAAGGCATACAACATAAAATATATATATATAGGATTTCATCAAAATTAAAAACTTTTGGGCAAAAAACAGTATCAGCATAAAAAGACAATCCACAGAACAGTAGAAAATACTTGCATATATCTTATAAGGGGTTAATATCTAAACTACATAGAGAACTCCTATAATTTAACATAAAAAAACAAGTCTCCAAAGAAATTTATATGATGGCCAATAAGCACATGAAAAGATGCTAAACCTCACCATTAATCAGGAAAATTCAAATCAAAACCACAATGAGCTACCTCTTCACTCCCACTACAATGACAATTATAAATAACCAAGCCAAAAAAAAAAAAAAACCCCACAAAACCAAGAAAATAACAAGTGTTGACAAAAATGAGGAGAAATTGAAACCCTTGTACACTGCTTGTGGGAATGCAAAACTGTGCAGCTACTGTGGAAAATAGTATGGCAGTTCAAGGTGGGAAAAAATCAAATGTCCACTGATGAATGGATAAACACAGCATGCTATCACCCATACATTGGAATACATTGATACACTCTATAACATGAATGAATCTTGAAGACATGAAAAATAAGACATACACAAAATGACAACTATTCCATGCGTCTACTTATGTGAGGTACACAGAATACTCAAATTCATAGATACAGAAGGGGCTGTGGGAAAGTTGGAATTGGAAGCAAATGCTTAATATGCATAGGTATAAATACATTGAAAATAAAAAGACATAGCATGCAAACAAGAAAGCAAGAGTGGCTATACTAATATTAGACAACATAGATGTTAAACAAAAAAAAGTTACTAAAAAGGGACATTTTATAATCATAAAAAGGTCAATCCAACAGGAAGAAGTCATTCCTCCAGGACTCTGTGTACCCTTTTCACGTGAAGTCCTGGGCCACTGGAGATGAACTCTTAACAGAAATTATCTGTACAAATCTGATCCAGAGCCTTGCTCTTTCACCTAGAGAGTGTGTCTCACGCTCCATTCTCCTTGTCATACTATTAACCTGACAACTGCATTCCAACTAATAAATGTGGAAGGAATGATGGAATCAGAGGGCTACTATTTAGTAACCACTATAGTAGTAACTGTTTCAGGCTGAAATCACCAATGGATGCTAGTTCAATAAAGTATTGATAGAAATAGGATATTTACAAAGTCACAAAGTAACTCATCACAAGATACTGATTAATGATAAAGTGAAAAATAACTTTATAGAAAAGGAACCCAGCATCAACAAGTGATTCAAATTAACAGCATGAGCAATGAGACATACATCATGAACCTTCTCTCAAGCAATGAGAATACATAAATCACTTCTGCAATATCCTCGCCAAAAATGTATATAATCTGAATCTAATCATGAGGAAACCTAAGACAAACCCTAATGGAGGGACATTCCACAAAATAACCTGTAGTACTCAAATAGTCAAATCATGAAAGACTAAGGAACTATACCAGATTAAAGGAGACCAACAAGGCATGACAACTGAATCTAACATATAATCCTGGACTGGTTCTTAGAGCAGCTTTCTTTTGGAGTGCAGGAGGTGGGGGGAGCTGTAAAGAATAATACAAAACCAACTAGTAAAATCTGAATAAGGTCAATAGATAATAATTTGGCACAATATTAGTTTCCTTATTTTGACAACTGTACTACAGTTTTGTAAGAATATCCTTGTTATTAGGATATAGTCAAGCATTCAGACCTAAGGGGTACCACGTCTCTCATGTTTGATAAAATTATGTAAGTTTTACATTAAATATATATTTATATATTAATTTTAACAATAGAAAATGAAAAAGTGGAGATGCTACTTGAAGAATATAGATGGATATAGAAGAATTCTTTGTACAACTGTAACTTTTATTTATAAACAAAATTTTTTAAAATTATTAACTATGAGTTATTTATTAACTTCTACTTTAGTGTCCAAAGTGTCTGTACATTTCTGTAATAAAAAAAAAAACTTGCCCAGCCTTAAATGTTACCTTTTCAAGATTTATGTCATCCCAATCAAACAAACAGTACTCCCTTCGCTAGACTGGAATTTATCATCATCTGCTCTGTAGTTAACAGGAAACCCATCATATGCCCACTAACTCAGGGCCATCACCTGACAATAAGGTGGTGGTGGTTTTTCAGTCGCTAAGTCTTTTCTGACCCTTTGCGATCCCATGGACTGCAGCACTCCAGGCTTCCCTGTCCTTCACTAATCTCCCAAAGTTTGCTCAAACTCATGTCCATTGAGTTGGTGATGCCATCCAACAATCTCATTCTCTGTCACCCTCTCTCCTGCCCTCAATCTTTCCCAGGACCATCATCTTTTCCAATGAGCCAGCTGTTCGTATCAGGTGGCCAGAGTGTTGGAGCTTCAGCATCAGTCCTTTCATTGAATATTCAGGGTTGATTTCCTTAAGGACTGACTGGTTTGATCTCCCTGCTGTCCAAGGGACTCTCAACAATCTTCTCCTGCACCACACTTCGAAAGTGTCAATTCTCCGGCACACAGCCTTCTTTATGGTCCAACTCTCACATTCGTACATTCGGAAAAACCATAGCTCTGACTATAAGGACCTTTGTTGGCAAAGTGATGTCGCTGCTTTTATGCTTTCTAGGTTTGTCATAGCTTTTCTTCTAAGGAGCAAGCATTTGTTAATTTCATGGCTGCAGTCACTGTCCACAGTGATTTTGAAGCCAAGAAAATAAAATCTGTTAGCGTTTCTACATTTTCCCTATCTAAGTGCCATCTATTTGACAACATAGTGTTTTTGTGCAGACTAGAAAATGATGCCTCCTCCAGGATGTCACAGTCCTATGACAGTCACACTAGAAAAAAACCATACAGTCAGTAGTCAATGCCTTTGTAAAAATTAAGAGGTATCAGAAACAAATGTAGTTCCAAAAGGCATATCATATATAGCCAAAGAAACTCCTAGATTTCAACACCCACTTGTGCCCTAGGCCAGGAGCTCTTGGATTAAATTAAACCGGAATAACCAATACTGGCAGACAGGATCTTATCCATCCTTGTACCATCTGCCAAAATCAGCACAGAGGAACTGTGCCTCATATATGATATATACAATAAATATTTCATCAATTAAATAAGCCCAGTCAAAAAAAGAAAGAAAAAAAAATGAACATGAAAGCTTTCAAAGTAAAGACCTTCCCCCAATTTATGATGAGATTATGTCCTGATAAACCCACTGTATAAGGTGAAAGTCAAAAATACATGTATATACCTAGCCCACCTTAAAGGTACTCAGAGCATTTACATTAGTCTACAGTGGGGCTCAATCATCTAACACAAAGCCTATTTTATAATAAAGTGTTGAACATCTCATGTAACTTACTGAACACTTCCCTGAAAGTGAAAACCAGAGTAATTCTATGGGTACAGAATGATTCTAAGTTCTTACCACTTGTAATCATGTGGCTGACTAGGAGCTCAGCTCGCTGCCACTGACCAACACCATGAGAGAATATTTTACCATATAAAGCAAACATGGGAAAAGATCAAAATTCAAAGTAGGGATTGAATGCTTACTGCTTTCACACCATCCTCAGTCAGGGACCATCTGTAATAATTCTTTAAATCAAGTATCAGGGAACTACAGCTCACAACTTGTTCTTGTTTGGGCTTTTTGAATAAATATGGTTTTAAGTTTTTAAAGGGTTTAAGGAAAAAAAAAAAGCCAAGAACAATATGCAATATAGAAATTATATGCCTCATAAAAGCCCCAAAGATCTGGGTCATTACAAGCAAAATCTGCTGACCTCTGAACCAAAAAATATGGCTGCTATGTCAATAACTGCAATTTAAAATGAAGTCTACTGTTGTTTCACACAAATCAGTTCTTCTACAAGAAACTTAATAGCACTACTTTTCACGAAAGTTTAATGTACACAATTGAGTCAAAGTATTCTTGCTCTCATTTAATTATTTTTAGGCTTTACAATGTAATTCAATTGAGGGTGATTTATCTATTAAAAAAAAATCAAGGTATTTTACTAATGTACATTTGACAACACTGTGAGCAAGTTTCAGAAAGATAAAGGACTTTGTAGCGAAACTAGATTAAAACAGACCTGAGTCATAGTAAACAACTTGTGAACCCTCATTTGAATAAACTGTAAAAGAAAAATAAGGTGATGAGACACTCAAACTGGAGGTTCTAGCTTATGCAATAAAGCAAGAAAAAGAAATAAAAGGCACAATATTAAAAAAAAAAGGCACAATGTTTGGACAGAAAGGAAAACTGTCTTTAATAAATGACAACATGGCTATTTATGCAGAGAATCTACCCAAAAACACCCTACTAGAAGTAAGAGAACTTGGCAAGGCTAACTCAAAATGGATTAATAACCTAATCACAAAAGGTTTAAATAAAATTTTAAAAACATATATATTTCTCCCATCTCTTGCCTATGACTATCATCAATCTGCTCTCTGTATCTGAGATTTTTCTTTTTCTAGCAAACTGAGGCGGCTGGCAACTCTGAATTCACACAGAACAACTGCCAGATTAACTCAGCCATGTGATCATCTAGAATCAATGCTTCAAGAATTATCCCCACAAGAACTTATTTCAGTTTGCTGCAAACTGCTTGGGTTCAAATTCTGGCCCTATCGCTTTTCAGCTCTGTGACCTTAACCTTATGACTTCAGCTCTTTGTATCTTAACTTCAGAATCTACAAAATGGTGCTAAAAATAGTATGGTCTTAAAAAATAAACAGTATCTTTTCACAAGGTTGTGAAAATGATATTCCGTATAAACAGTCTGGCTTAAGAACAATGCCTGGCACATTACTAACTGCTTAACAATTATTACCTAATACAATTATTTGCCTCGTATTAGTTTTACTCAGAGGAAGGCTTGGCCACAAAGCCATGCACAATTAGATATGGCCTAGATACACCAAAAGTTACACATACCTTGGAGAAAATGGAATCTTGGGGGTTCAAGTTTAGTGCTGTCCAACAGAACTTTCTATAATGAATTTTAAAAAAACTTCTATATCTATGCTGCCCAATACAGTAGCCACTAGGCACATGTGGCAGCTGAGCACTTGAAATGCGGCTAGTGTGACTGAGAAGCTGATTTTTTTTACATTTTAATTAACTTAATTCTAAATATAAATAGCAGAACACAACACTCGCAGTCCAGTGGTTAAGACTCTGCACAGCACTTCCACTGCAGGGAGCATGAGTCTGATCCCTGGTTGGGGAACTAAGATCCTGCATGCTGTCTGGTATGGCCAAAAATTAATTAAATTCAAAATGCAGGCCACACTAAAAAACTTTGTTAATAGCCATATGTAAATAGTGGCTGCCATACTGGACAGCGCAGTCCTTTCTTTGAGCTTCTCCAGGAGTAGGTGTTATCTACTTTCCAAAGCAACCATTCCCTGTGGCAAATACCAGGAGTGCTTCCTTATACTGAACTCGTCTCTCTCCCAATGGTTTCACCCATTGGTCATTTATCTTTCCTGGGGTCTCAGAACAACTTTAATCCCCTTCAAAAGACAAGTGATAATGGGGAGGGGAGTAATGGGAAACAAGATGAGCTATTCACTGATAACTGTAGGGTCTTAAATTGTTCCTTTTATATATGTTGAAATTTTCTTTTAAAAAATTCTCATTAAAAAAATTCTAATTAGCACTTATTTCAAGCTCTTCATTTCTTCTCTAACTACAAAGACTTTCAAATCTGTCTCCGTGCTTTCAATACTTAATCTCCTCCAATTCTTCCACACTGTGAACCAAATTTTTCAGCCAACAATCATGTTTATAAGCATCTCTGTACTTTGGCACAAACTTTTCCCTGCCTAGAACTTCCTCTTCTCTTCCACGGCCTCATTGGAAACTGCTTATCATCCCTCAAAATCCATCTCAACCCTCACTGCTTTCTTTTCTTTTCCCCTCATTGCTTTTTAAAGGTTTTTTCTTCACTACTCACCCAGTAGTCATATATGGATGTGAGAGGTGGACAATAAAGAAAGCTGAGCACCAAAGAAATGATGCTTTTGAACTGTGGTGTTGGAGAAGACTCTTGAGAGTCCCTTGGACAACAAGCAGATCCAACCAGCCCATCCTAAAGGAAATCAGTCCTGAATGCTGAAGCTGAAACTCCAATACTTTGGCCATATGATGCGAAGAACTGACTCACTGGAATTTTTTCTGATGCTGGGGAAGATTGAAGCGGGAGAAGGGGACAACAGAGGATGAGATGGTTGGATGGCATCACCAACTCGATGGACATGAGTTTGAGTAAGCTCTAGTAGTTGGTGATGGACAGGGAAGCATGGCGTGCTGCAGTCCACGGAGTCACAAAGAGTCGGACATGACTGAGTGACTGAACTGAACTGAACACCCAAAGCAGTCATTCACTCGCTTCTCAGTGCCACCAGTTTACACTCCCTACATGCCTGCCATTCCCAACTACACTCGCTGAGTAACCTGGAAGCAGAGCTGCTCATTCATTGTTTAACTATTCCAGTCTGATAGCTTCAAACTTTTAGTTAATTAATCAATAGTATGCATACCAGCTCAATGAAATGCTAAACTGTGTCTACTCTTATATTAACAGTATTACCCTAAACCCATCGACAAGCAGTTTTCGGCCTTAACTTGCTCAAGTCGTTTTTACTGATTTCCAAACACACTAACAGTAACAGCCGAAAGTTACTAAGCACTTACCATAGGCCAGGCATTGACTTAAGTATTTTTTGCATGTAATTCATTTAATCCTCATCACTCCCATTTCGCAGAGGAAGAAACTCAAGCACAAGTGAAATAACCTGCTGTAAGTCACTAAGTAAGAAAAGACCTAGGGTGCTAAATAAATGGTGTGCAACTCTGGACAAGCCATTTAAAGTTCCTGCTCCTGTGTAAAATAAAGAGAATGAGTCATGATGATGTCAAATGCAAGCTTCCAATTCTAAAATTCAGATTTGGAGGAGGAGTAGGAACACTGACTTGTGAAAAGAAACAGTGTTGCTTTAGGCACTTACCAGAAAACAGTCTGAGGGGAAATGTGAATCTTTTCATTCTTATAGTTTATAGCAAGCTACTACAGTAAAACACGGAACATGTTTTCAAATAAGAAAGCTAATATATATAGGACAAGCTAAGTTCTGTAGGAGTTGATAAAATAAATGAGAATTAGTTTCATGGAACATGTGAACCAGATCTTAGAAGCTAAATATGAGGATGTGGAAAAGGAGAATAGTGATAAAAGAGCAGGCAGGTAGTAGAGGCTGAGCTTGATACCTGCAGAGGCAACAAGAAAAGGAGACCATGCTGATTTAAACGGAGGTCATGTTCTGAAGAGTTAATGAAAAACATGACAGAAAGATAAAATGGGATTGGCAAATGTCCATGGTTCTGTGGCCTGTTTTTACATGGCCCAGAGCTAAGAATGCTTTTCACATTTAAAAAAGTTAAAAAAAAAAAAAAAAGAAAAATATGCAAAAAAGATGGTATGAGGCCTGTAGGCCCAAAATGTTTATTATTTGCCTTTTTACAGAAGACGTCTGCCAACCCCTGGGTTAGATTACGGCAACTCTTGAGAGTGAAGAGGACCTCAGGCTTGGGAATAGGATGATTTTTGAACAGATGGTTGGCCCAACAAAAATAGAGCTTAAATCTAATAGCAAAAAAGGCTAGGTTAAACAGGTGTGAAAAATTAATGTGCTACAATAAGAATAAAATGTATGATAGCTAAAATGATTATCTGGCCCACAGAAATAACTGCACCATAGCCAGAAACTTCCCTAAAAGTGACGGAACAGAGGAATCATTTCTTCATCTATTCAATACCTTCCTTTTGAAGGACTAATATGTGCTGCTGAAGTCTTAATCTGTGTCCTTCTAGCCCCAGGGCTATGTAGTCTCCAGTTTGACCTTAGAGTGGAGAAGTTGGTTCTAGCACTCTAATTCTCCTACAGAAACATAAGTGGTGTTGGAATTCTTAGATCAAGTCAAAAATGCCTTCTTAACCCACAACATAGTACAGTACTACTGAGTTCAAATTAATTATGGATAACAACTATCAATTACAAAATAGGCAGATGCAGAAAACACCATCATTTATAACACTGCTTTCAAATTTTAAAATAAAATCTTGAGCTTATCAGATTCATTTATAAAGAGAACTGCCAGGACTAAGGCATGGTTAATTGAAGCCATTTTATGGCCAAGAATAAGGACTAAATCGCTTTCTTCATTGATTTTTATCTGTTTTTGTTTTGTCATAGAGCTGAACTAGAAGCAGTGGGGCAGTTATTAAAAGCAAAAGCTCTTTAAAAAAAAAAAAAAGCAAGAGCTCTGAAGTCTTCTAGGGTTAGAATCTCAGCTTTATCACTTCCTAGCCCTTGACCCCGGACAAGTTCCTTAATTTGTCTGAACCACCATTTCCTCATCTGTAAAATGGATATGGCACTACCAACATGACAGGCTGGGCTGTCCTAAGGATTAAAGGATATATAAGTAATGCACTTGGCACCGTTCCTGAAACCTAATAGGCACGAAATAAATGTTAACTATCATTATATAAATAGAAAGCACTCCACAAACTGTTTTCACATCATATATACATATCTATAAACTTTTCCTTCAGAAAAATGGCTTCCATTTCACTCACAAATGCTAGTTTTTTCTAACACAAGGGAAAAAAGTGTTATAATAAATAGGAATTCTCATTTATTCTCTAACCTTTTAGATTGAGTTAAAAATATATAGACTTCCTATGTAACATTTACAGATAATGAATAACTAAATTCCTTATCTGTCACAAATGCAAATTTGTCATTTTCTTTTCCACTTTTCATCCCAAGGAGGTTTACATACATTCCTTCACTCAGTGAAGCTAGTGACTCAATTCCTGGTCAATTAAAATAAGAAACTAATTGTAAAAAAAAAAAAAGAAACTAATTGTAACATTCCTTAAATCCATCACCAGTTTTCTCCTATTCTCACTTGCATATACTTTTTCAGAGATCCTAAAAAAAAACAATAGTAAGTCATTCCATCTCTGCCACTTTCTAGGTAAGTCAAAACAGGTCACTTAGCTTCTCTGGGCCTTAGCTTCCTCACAGGAAAATGGGAATGCCCAACAGATTATCTAATAGGATTGTGTGATAATCAAATGAGAAAAAAAAAGTGCATATATTATATATACATGTAAAAGGTATGTAGATGCCCCAGCAGAACAGGAAGCTCATGTTCCTCTCCCTTTCAATTATGACCCTAGTGGGCTTTCACAAGCTTAGACCAGGTTTCTTAAACATAGTGATTTCTGTTACTCATCAGTGGCTATCCCAAAAGCATTAAAAGGAATAAGACCCTTAGCAACATACCAGAATGCTACTAAGAGGGCCAATCTTCTGAAAAAGCAATAAGCCTTCTTTCCCTTCATCTAAAAGACTTCCTTCCAATATTTTATAAGATAGAAGCATATTAAGTAATCATTAGCAACTCTAACATATTGTGGAGAGGCAAAAGTTTGAACTTTCTGCCCTGTTTCCTCTAATAATAGTATATAAGGTCCAGGAAGGGAGAGACCGCATCTGGCTTATTCACCACTGCATTCCCCAGAACCTAGCAAACAGGAAGTACTCCAAAAGTTTAACTATCGTTTGCCTGTAAAATAAATGCCATGTTCCATTTGAGATGACAACTTTTCCTTGGTAGGCTAATTCATCTGCTTAAAGAGTCAATGAATAATCTACCATTTACTAGGTATACAAAGTAGTACAAAGCACTGGTCCCTGTCCTCAAGATGCTCTAAATCTACAAGGCAGACAATGCAAATACAGAAGTTCCTTTACTTTCAAAGTTAGATCCCAAATAGTTTGTCACCAAAGATAATAAACAAATGGCACATGAAAAGATGTTCACTATCATGAGGCATAAGGAAATGCAGTCAAACCACAATGAAATATCACTACATAGCCACCAGAATGTCTGAAATTAAAAACTAGCATACCAAGTGCTGGGCTTCCCTGGTGACTTTAGTAGTAAAGAATCTGCCTGCCAATGCAGGAGACTTGGGTTCGACCCCTTGATCGGGAAGATCCCCTGGAGAAGCAAATGGCAACCCGCTTCAGTATTCTTGCCTGGGAAATTCTACGGACTCAGGAACCTGGCGCGCTACAGTCCATGGAGTCACAAACAGTCAGACACGACTTAGCAAATGAACAATACCAAGCGTTGCTGAGAAATTAGACATCAGTTACTGGGACTATCCTGTTGGTCCAGAGGTTACCTACCAATTCACCTACCAATGAAAGGGACACTGGTTCAGTCCCTAGTCCAGAAAAATGCCACATGCCATGGGCAACTAAGCCTGTGCGCCACAGCTACTGAGCCCGTGCTCTGGAGCATGTGCTCTGCAACAAGAAGTCGCTGCAATGAGGAGCCCATGCGCTGCAACTAGAGAGGAGCCCCACTTGCCGCAACTAAAGAAAACGTGTGCAGCAATAAAGACCCAGCACAGCCAAAAATGAACTTTACAAGTGAAAATCCCAAAAACAGTTACTTTGGCAGTTTTGCAATTACTTTTAAAATCAAATAAACATTTGCCATACAACTTACCAATTCCATTTCTATGTATTTAATCAAGAGAAATAAAATTGTTATGACCACACAAAACCTGTACATAAATATTCACAGCAGCTTTACTCATAACAGCCAAAAACTGCTAACAATTTAAAAGTCTATCATTTGATAAACAACCATTGTACCTGCACACAACAGACTACTACTCAACAAGAAAAAGGAAGAAACTGTTACATGCAGTAACATGAATCTCAGAGTATTTTGTTACATGAGAGAAGGTGATCACAAAAGGCTGTATAAAGACAAAACTTTGGGGCTCTGGTGGTAAAGAAACCACCTGCAATGTGGGAGACCTGGGCTCAATCCCTGGGTTGGGAAGATCCCCTGGAGAAGGGAAAGGCACTCCAGTACTCTGGCCTGGAGAATCCCATAGACTGTATAGTCCATGGGTTCGCAAAGAGTTGGACAGGACTGAGTGACTTTCATTTTCGAAATGTTAGGAAATAGACCAGTGATTGCCAGGTTTGGAGGAAGCGGACTGACTGAAAAGAAGGAAAAATTTATGGGATGATACTGTGATTGTGGTCGTAGTTTTAAAACTATGTTTTTCAAAACTCAAGAACTGTACAGTAAAAAGTGTTAATCCGTCATGTCCGACTCTTTGCGACCCCATGAATAGGTAGCCCACCAGGCTCCTCCATCCATGGGATTCTCCAGGCAAGAATACTGGAGTGGGTTGCCCTTTTCCTCTCCACACTAAAGAGGGTGAACTTTTTTTTTTTGTAAATTATATTTCAGTATGTCTAACTAAAATACAATTTACTACAATAACTGTCTTAGCAATTTAAGCTAAACCACAGCACACTGAGCAATAAAATTTTAAAAATTTCTTCTGTATATCACTGTGATCCTAAGTCCAAAATGGACAGGAGAAAGTTTAAATGCTTACAGACCCAATATATGAACATTCTATTTGGCATCCTTTCCCAAAAGACAATCGCTTAATAATCTTTTCTGTTATCACTGGAGATGCCTTAAACTCTTTATTCAATGAACTGTGAATGTGTAGCACTGTTTTGTAGGTCTACAAAAATTTCAGCAATAGCATTTTAACTACTTCAGCCTTCTCCCAAATTAACACTACTACCTGCAAATTTCCAAGTTTTTCCATTTCATCTGCTAATTCTCTTTAACTTTAGCTGATTATTATTGACTCAATAAGCATGGTACTTTCTGCTCTCTGTCCTTCAGAACAATTTGTCTCATCCCAAGCTATCATTTCCTACTACTTATTTTTCTCATTTCTACCATAATGAAGTGCTTTCTTCTGACTGGAGCTAGCAATCCTCACTGCTGCCGCTCTCTCTGAAAATGACAACTTTAACAACAATAAACTAAGCTCAAACACAATAAACACAGAGAATTTTAAAATGACAAGTGTCACTGACTACAAAATGACCATAATACCACTCCCCTCCCCTAAATGGAAAAAACAAAAAAGGCCCTCTATTGGTGGAATGAACCCACTTTTGTTCTGTGGTGTAGCTCTGCTTCTATTTGAGAGATCATCCTAAGGAGAAAGCCTGCCAAGCGGAGGAGCTGCTGCACTTAAATACAAGACACTGTATATGGTATGTCCCTGGTGGTCCAGTGGTTAAGAATCTGCCTTGAAATGCAAGGATCATGGGTTCCATGCCTGGTAGGGGAACACAATGCCATGGAACATTATGAAGTCTTCAAGCCACAAATACTGAGCCCACACACTCTGGAGCACAAGTGCCATAACTAAGACTTGATGCAGCCAAATAAATAAATCAATATTAAAAGAAAAAAAAAAAAAGACACCATACACTGAATACCAGAGGAACAAAACTTGTCAAAAGCTACAGGGGCACAGGAAGAATCCCATTTTCCTAGGGCAAATATGGTGAAACACCATGCAAGAGAGAATCTGGGCTAAGCCTTCAAAAACCTATGCTTAGGAGGACAAGATAACTAGACTGACACAACTTGATTTATTCTAGAGAATACAGTATCCACAATCTGTGGAGGGACCTGACAAACAGACTATTTATTAATAGTCTGGATTTGATTCAGCTAGAAATGAGAGCCACTAAAAGTTTCTTAACAGAAACAGTACACAATTAAAGATGTTCAGGAGAGTGTTGTTGTTGTTGTTGTTTGAGGTGGGGACAGAGATTTTCCCGGCTGTGGAGTATGCGCTAAGTATCTGGCCATGAAGTAACCAATCAGGAAGTTTACTAAGCTACAGTCAGCAAATACCCTCTGACGACCATGATAAAAAGACTCAATCCACCCCCTTTCTCTATCTACATCTCTTCTCTAAAGCCAAAAGAAATCTCAGAATCCTCCAAACAATACACCAATCAATCACAATTAACAGACAAAGTGAAACCTATTTGCCAGCCAGATTAAGGATCAAGAAAGGAAAGGCATGCCCAGTACAAACAGAGGAACTTCACTTTGGATTCCAGTTCTTAAGTTAAAAGGACTAAAGAGACACTTTGCCACTTAAATGTGTCAGAAAACAAAAAATAGCAAAGTCTATTTGGAACACATAGAGAAACTTTTTCTAGATAGGTAGATTTCTCCTTAGAATACTAAATTAGTATCAAATTTTGAAAACAATTCTTAAGAAACATATTATTAATACAAAGAAGAGGGAACAAGATTCTAAAATCAGTTATGCAGCCAATGATGAGCGAATATTCGCAAATAATGTCTGTGGCCTTAGTTTCTTCAACAGTAAAGGGAATGAGAACTAAAAACTCACGAGTCACTTCCAACTCCAAATCTATGTAATTCTAAAATACTGAATTACCTGGCTTATTAATGGTTAGGGCTTTATGCTTTCACTGCCAAGGACCCAGATTTGACTCTTGGGTCGCAGAAATAAGATCCCCCAAATGCATGGGAGTGACCCAAAAAGCATACTGACAGCTTAATATGTGTCAGTATATTAATATAATAAAAACGCAGAATGTCACTTTTTAAGGAAGGTATTCTTTCCCGCTTTAATAAGTACAGAAACTGAGCCTGTGAGTAACTTGCCCATTAATTCACTCAACCATCTGACCACTTAAGTGTCAAGCATGGTTCAGAAGACTAGTACACAATCATGAGCAAAATGAAGTTCCGGTCCTCAGAACTTAAATTTTAGTCACGAGGGGATGAACGCCAATTCTAGTCCAGATTATTGTTAGGAGATAAAAGATACACAGCTAAATTTGGATTTCAGATAATAAATAATTTTGTTACATGCAATTTGGGACCTGTTTATACCAAAAAAATTAGTGGTTGTTTATCAGAAATTCCAGTTGGGGGGGTATAAATTAGAAGTTTGGGACTGACACACACACACAACTATATATAAACTAGATGACCAACAAGGGCCTACTGTACAGCACGGAGGACTATTCTCAATATTCTGTAATAATCTATAAGGGAAAAAAATCTGAAAAAGAATACACACGCCTGAATCACTTTGCTGTACACCTCAAACTAACACAACATTGTAAATCAACTGTTTTTTTTTTAAATAAAAATGCAACTTTAACTGGGTATCCGGTATTTTTATTTGCTAAATCTGTCAACTTTAGTGTAGACATTAACTGCAAAATCCTTTCTCAATCCTTTTACTGTATCTCGGTGCCTCTAAATCAGTGACTTTGACTACACTAATGAAAAATTACAGTTTAAATTGCAACACAGTATATATACAGTAATTGAAACAAGTTCCTTAAAACAATTCTCACCCTTAGAATAAGATACTACAGTGCACTGCACTTTTAAAAAATGTTTCTAAAAGGCCTATCATGACCCACTAAAGTGATCTTACAACTTACTAAGGGCTCATCACCTACAGTTTGAAATACTTCTTTGAAAGATGAAAAACAATTTAACCTTGTCTTATGAGTCACCATTAGGAGCACATCAATTAACTACATTATGCCATAAAATAGTAATGCCTCGGGTGTACAAAAGCATGCGTGGAGTTACCAATTTATAGTCAAAACACCCACGATGATAAACTTTTGAGCTCTTGTGTCTGTTTTTTATTATTTTCCCATCTCTTAACTTCCTATCATACTATTATTACTTCTCATGGCTACCGCAATCTGTAAATCAAAAAAGCAAGCTAAGGGATTTGGCTAATGGGCCAGTGGTTAAGAATCCACCTGCCAATGCAGGGAAAACAGGTTCAACTCCTAGTCTGGAAGATTCCACATGCTGCAGGGCATATAAAACCACACGCCACAACTACTGGGCCGTGAGCTGTACAGCCAGGGCTCTGCAGAAACCACTGCAGTGAGAAGCCCTTGCACAGTAACTAGCTAGCAGCCCCACTCGCCGCAACTAGAGAAAGCCCGTGTGTAGCAATGAAGACCCAGCACAGCCCAAAGTAAACAAAATGGTACACACACACACACGTAAATATATACCTATAAAAAGAACAAGCAAAGCAAAATCATGTATGAAGTGAGAAGATGCCCTGAAGCGCTCTCCTTTCTGTAATCTGCACAAGGTTCAACATAAAGACTTTAAGTCTTTTCTCTACCTTATTTTCAAGTGTGTTTCGGAATGAAAATAGTTAACTACCCAAGGTCCACAAAAAATGTTTATGAGCTCCAAAAACACAATTTACAATTTGATTCAAAACAAGACTTTTCTTTTTTAAAAACTAAGACTATAATCAGGATTACTCTAGACTATATACAAAGATTACCACTTAGAATATTTTTTAACATATGACTTATAAAAGGCAATATGAACAAAGTGGCAATCAAAAACATTTGACATTGACAACACTGGTAGATAGTCTCTCAAGGTAACACTTTCAAGAGGACAACATTCTGAAGTTCTGAAACTCAGTAAAAATAAATCATGCACCACAAAACTGATGAGAATTACAAAGACTCCATTATAGCATGCCATTTTATCCAGTTCCCTAAATGCTGCTAGCTACTAATCATGGCATGAAATTGGCATTTTATAGCCACTTGACTCAACTTCAAGGCTTAAAGTATAAGCAAGCTATGTAAGAACTATTTCAAATTAAAAGGAATTTCAAATTTTCACATGAATACAACTGCAAATAATTTTAAGCGAATAAAGCCTAAGATTAATAGCTGTGGTAAACTTTCATCATCAACCCAGATTTGTAACAATATTATACTATTAAAAATAACAAAACAAAGGATTTAACATTTAAGCAGATTTTATACCACATATATACGAAAAATATTATGAAAAATCTTAATTCTTAAAAATTCTTAAAAATATTAAGATTTCTTAAATATTCTTAAATATTAAGAATTCTTAAAAATTCTTAAAAATATTTAATTCTTAAAAATATTAAGAAAAATCACGGATTTTTTCTTAAAAGATGAGGAAATAGACCTTCTATTTTATCAAGCCAAGATCAAGGTAACAAAAGATGTCCTGAGGGGCAAAAACTGACTGTGGCTGTTTTCTTTTAAATATACAGTATGATCTTGTTTATGTCTCTGTCTGCACTTATTGAAAGTGAGAGAGATGTAACAAAATACTACAAATATGTTGCTCTGGGCAAGTGCCCTAACCTCTCAAAGGTTAAAATTTCTTCCTTTCTAAGACAAGATATTCTGTTATTTTGTTGTGCTCTAAAATCTTGTTTTAGGGAAAAAAATATTTAAAAAGACAATATATACTCTTGAATCCAAAACAGTTTTCACAAAGTCTGAAAAGATGTACACCAAATTTCTAACAGTGGTTGTCTCAAAGAAAAGACTGTGAGAGATTTTAATTTAAAGGAATTTGGGGGAATTCCCTGGGGTCCAGTGGCTAAGACTCCATGCTTCCAATGCAGGGGGCCTGGGTTAAATCTCTGGTCAAGGAACTAGATCCCACATACTGCAGCTAAGACCTGGCACAGCCAACTAAATAAATAAATAGTGTTTAAAATTTTTTTAATGCTAAATAAATGAGTTTGGAACTTCAAAAAAAAATTCTCTGCACTCTTCTACAATTAAGTGTTTAAAATGAACTTTTTAAAAAACACAATTTTTCAAGTTATAAACAATAGAACTTTCAAGTACAAACAAGGAAATACACAAGGACTTTCTCAATTTCAAGAAAGAATCTGATTTGGACAATGGTTTAAGTACATCTCTAATCTCTATTGTAAGCATTGCTGAGCACATTCTATACATGTTTGTATGCCCCAAAACAATACATATATATGTGTGTATGTGTGCAATATATATAAGAAATTTTTTAGTAGAAAATTATACTTTAAGGATACATAAAAAAAATTAAGATACAGCTCAACCTATTTCTAATCATAAATAATGTCAGCAAAGATTATGGTATCAAAAATGTCTACAAATTCTAGACTTAGGTGCTACAACCTTTCAAAAGCTTGATACTAACTTCATGTTCACTGAAGAGTAAATTTTCTGATGAACACACCCTTATTTTTGAAGTCTAACATCTTAGGAGGCAAAAAGACTTCAAGAGGAAAGCACAATCTACTTTTAATGACAGTCTTCCTTAAAAAGATCACTGTATGGACCTCTTAAAATGGTATGGTTAACAGTCATAGATGATCCAGATATATTTTTTTTTTTAAAAGGCAAGTATTTTCAATTAAAAAGATACAGTAGCAGGTAGACCTGTTAATAAACAGTATCTCCATCAGAGTCACAATCATTTAACATAACTACAAAGATAAGGTTTTGTTTAGGCTTAAACTAATATATCAAAATACTATTACTATCTCATCAAAATAGAAAATTACAATTCTAGGAGAAAAAATCTTATAAAAGCTTAAAAATCCTTTTCAAGGTATAAAAGCATACTCTGCAATGATGAAAATAAGTGCTAACACAGCTGTAACAACTTAGGGGAAAAAAAAAAAACTCCCTTAAGTTGAAACATATGTCTATTAAATAGTTATGATATGAGTTAACATCCCCTGTGTAAAAGTATAACTGTCTCTCTAATTAGAGAAACAGAGAAAATACAAATTTACATTTAACCAAAAGAGAAGCACCGTGACCGATAGCATGCACTGTGCTGACCTTTCAGAATGCAAAATGTGTAAGCAACTATAGTCTTACTTTTACCTTTGTCAAAGATAATCCATTTGTTGTAGGTTTTTGCCAAATCTTAAAAAGTGTATTTGTACACCTGAAACTAACATAACACTGTAAATCAACTTGCTGTTATTCAGTCGCTCAATCATTTACCACTCTTGGTGACTCCATGCACTGCAGCCTGCCAGGCTCCTCTGTCCTCTATTACCTCCTGGAGTTTGCTCAAATTCATATACATTGAGTCAGTGATATTATCTGACCAATAAAAAAAAAATTAAGTGTATTTTTCTCTAGATACTTAAAATGAAAATTAAAACTGATTAGGTAAAATTAAAAAGCCAACTAAAAAACAAAAATGTACCTCATTTAACAGCCACCTATATTATCTCTGGATTAATTTCAAATTTGACTACCATCAATATCCACATAAAAGAATGAATTAGCAAAGGATGATGCAGTTTAAAACTTATAAACTACAACTGGGGCCATATGATTAGTTAATCTTGATTAAAAGCAAATGGCTAACTACCACACCTTCAAAACTTTGTTCAAACGTTATCTCTTCAACAAGGCCTCCCCTGATCCATTTAAAATTGCAACCCATTCTCTTCCCCCACACTCCATATCACACTCCCTTAATATGCCACATCAAAATGTATAAAGGGTTTCCTAGGTGGCTGAGTGGTAAAGAAGCTGCCTACCAATGCAGATCAAGAGACAAGGGTTCGATCCCTAGGTGGGGAACACCCTATGGAGAAGACAATGGCAACCCATTCTAGTTTTCCAGCCTTGGAAATCCTATGGACAGAGGAGCCTGGCTACAGGCTATGGAATCGCAAAGAGTTGGACACAACTTAGCGACTCAACAATGTAAACAACGGGGAGAGAGCTATCTTTCCTTTTATAAATATCCCAAGCACCTACATCTCTATTGTACCCAGATTTTCAATGAATTTATGTATTGAATGAAAGCAGTTTTCTTTAGGCTCTTCTATAAGAAATTTAAAGACAAAATTTCATCAATATTTAAAAGGAAATATGATAAATAATTACAATGAACTGCAGCATAATTTCTAAGTCACAATGCTTTAAGAGAAAGAAGCAGTAAGCAAGTCCTAAACTGAAAATTACTAAAAGTTTTCATTCACACTTAATCCTGTATCCAAAGAAATTCTAATAACGTCCAAGTACTCAGCCATGTTCGACTCTTTGTGACCCCATAGATTGTAGCCCGTCAAACTCCACTGTCCATGGGATTTCCCAGGCAAGAAAACTGAAGAGGGTTGCCATTTCCTCCTTCAGGGGATCTTCCCAACTCAGGGATCAAACCCACTATCTCCTGTGTCTCCTAGCATTGCTGGCAGATTCTTTACCTACTGAGCCATCGAGAAAGCCCATTATTTAGAGTATGGAATACAATAATAGGACTGTAAACTCGTATCTATGTCTATGTACATACACACACACATATTTCTTTTTTAAAATTGGGGAATGGAATGTGTAACAGAAAGAGATAAGGTTTAACCAGTGATAAGTCCCAAAAGTACTATGAAATTACAAAAAAAAAAAAGTTACCAAAAAATACTTCGGTCATAACCTAGCAGCTGATTAAAAAATACTTTGAGATGAACGAGGAAGGTTAACCAAAAACAAAACAAAAAAGTTTTAGAATAAGGTCCTCAAGACTGTCATTCCTCTAACGAGACAGAATCATCAGCACACGGTTATACCATGTGTCCTCATTAGTATTAACAATTTTCAAGACATTGTCACATACATTATTAAATCCTCAGAGACACTAAATTCCAAGATAAACAGATAACAAAAGCACTAAATTGTGTATTGCACTTGACAGTAAATCCAACTTTTCCCTTGAAAATCCCCCAAAGTTCAACAACCTACAAAGAAGCCATTCTATAAAAGAGCCACCTCTTTAACACACAAGTCTCCTGAAGAGTATTATGGCACAGCCAGCAAGCATAAAAACTTGAAGCCCTTTGACCCAGTAAAACCACTCCTGGGAACCTTCTTTAAGAAAATAATTAGACCAAGGCAAAAAGCTGTTAATAAAAAGATGCTTACTGCACCGCTATCTACAATAGCAAAAAATGTGGAAAATCAAATCCCCACAACAGAATGGTTAGGTAAAAACTTAAGAAAATCCATAATGTGGTGTTAAAGAAGAGCTGAATACAAAATAACATACACAATTACTAAAACTACATAAAAATCAAAGTGACAAAAATAAGAATTGGATTAAGGTAAAATTATAATCAAACTTTCTAAGAGAAAACAGCCACCTTTAAAACATATGACAAAGAGAATTTTTGAAAGCCACGAAAATCCACTATTTACAACAGAAAAAAGGTCAAATATGATGAAATGTAGTACTATTTAAAGCAGACATGTGAATTTCTAGACTTTCAAGAATATTTTACTGTCTCCAAACATATCAAACCCAAAGCTGCATTTTTTTAAAATTCACCTTTGGTCCCAGAAACACATTTTAACTGCTGATACACACTAGTGTAACTGAAGAAACTCTAGAAACTGTCATTAGTTTACAAAGACATCAGTAACAGTGATTCAATTTTGAAAGGAATTCTACAAGTACATTAAACATGTAAAAGTACAAAATTTCACACTATGTGAATTCAACTCATTAAATGAAACATCACACATTTATCAAAAAAAAATAAGGGCTACAATTCATGCCTCAAATAAAAGAACTTAAAACAAGAATCTAGAACTTAAATGTTTATAAAGTCTCAAGGAACAAAAAAAGATCTGTGGTAGGAAAACATTTCAAATATTTTTGATCACTCAAGCCACTCTTGAACAAATTCTTCGTTATAATTTTTAAGCCTAAGGAAAGAAAGTATATGCAACCTAAGTTTTACTTTTCAATTATTTGAACAAGTTGAATACATCTGCCAGATTCCTGTTTTGTTTTTCTTTTAAAGATTCTTGACGTGGATCATTTTTAAAGTCTTTATTTAATTGGTTACAACATTGCTTCTGTTTTATGTTTTGGTTTTTTTGGCCCCAAGGCATTGTGGGATCTTAGCCCCCCCACCAGGGATGGAGCCTGCACCCCCTGCATTGGAAGGTTAAGTCTTAACCACTGGACCACCAGGGAAATCCCCAGATTCCTATCTGATCCCAAGAAGGAAAAAACAGTGCACCCCTTTTTTATAGAAATTATGTTTAAATTTTTTTTTCCCTCTCTCTCTATGGATGCCACAGAAAATGGGGAACTGAAGTTACAGAATCCTACATGGACAGAACTGGGAAAATAAGCATTTTTCCCCACTTTTTTGAACTAGTTTTTTTTTTTTTTTAACTAGCTTTGATAGGAAGCATCTGTAGATGCTTCAAAGGAGAAACTGGGAGGACGGTGGTTGGTAGGGTAGAAAGCAAGTAAATCAATGTTCCCGATTGCCCCACACGGAGGCAGAATTCCTTAAAAAATCAGCTCCGAATCATCTTGATGGGATAACTTCTGCCACAAATGAAAATTGTTTGGAAATGGACTACTAAAAACCTTTTTTCAAAAAGAAAACTCTGCATGAAAAAATCCCCTTATCCCACCTTTTAAAGCCAGGAGATCTAAAGAGGACCCTTATCACCCAGCCTGCCAACCCCGCCTAGGCCTAAGGGACGAATGGCAGTGCCGGCAACATGGATGGGACACAGGGGAAATGGACTTGCGTGCCCTTGGTGAGCTCTGGCGGCACTGCCCAAGTTAAGGACACTGGCCACAATGGAATGGAGTCTATTGACATTTGCTACTCCGTTTGAACACTAAGCATTTTCTTAGTTCATGAAATACGAACTGACAACCCCCCACCCCCCCCACATACACACACACACACACACTCCAGAGCCAGACCCAGGTCACTGAGACAACGCTGAGCCCTCAGTCTGTACCACAAACCTGGGTCATGGTGGGGAGTGGGGAAGACCAAGCATGTAAACACCCCCATTTCTGCCTTCCGGAACCCCACCGTATCCCCTGCTGCGATTCCTCTCCTCTTGAAATTTATAAATTGGGGCAAGGGTTGAGGAAAAATACACAGCGTGCCCGCGCCCTGCCGCCGCCGCCGCCACCACCCCCTCGGTCCCTAGTCCGGCCCTCGCCCACCACTATTCAAAGGCGCCTTCTCCGCGGCCTCGGAACAGCAATGCGGCTCAGCCACCACCCGCGCCGGAGAGGCCTTGCGGGGGAAGGAGGGAGGCCTGGAGGGGGCCGGGCACTCCCCACCCCTTCCTTAGGTGGGGGAGGGCGGGACGCTGCAGGAGACTGCACTGAGCCCCACGATTTCAGAGCAGCTCCAGAGCCCCCGGCCGCCGCCTTAGACTTAAATGGGGAGGGGTGAGGGGGGTCTCTGTCCACTCACCTCAAACCCGGTCCTTCGATCTCTCCTTGGGCAGGGAAGCGGATGGGTGAGAAGACTGGACAGACCCTAATGATTCCAGATAAGCCCGCGGCTGCCCCTTTAACAGGCCGGGGGTTGGGAGGGGGGACGACGCTGCCCTAACTTTCCCCCCTCCCTCGTTATTCCCAAACGGGGGAGTTGGCAAGTTTCGGCAGATAACCTAAAGAACCTTCCATGTTAACATTTAAAGGGGATGGGAGCTGTGCCCAAGCATCCCCCCCGTTGGGGGCGGAGGAGCCTTAAAGAAGGTGATCAAGGGCTGACAATCGCCGAGACCTGTGAACCCCTCCCAAACACTTAAATGGAGAAGGGGAGGCTGCCCAGTCCTTCCATCTTGACCGTTTGGCGGAAGGGGGTGGGGATGTTCAAAAGCCTGGACATCGCCATTCCCAGAGGGATCCCGCGGCGCCCCCTCACCCGACTCCCCCCCCCGCCCAGGCTCTAGACTGGAGCCCCACCCCCACTGCAGGCCCCCAGTCCCGCCGGTCACGGGGCGGGGACCGCGGTGCGGCCGCGGGGGAGGGGACGTCAGGCCCAAGCTGCTCCAGGCCCCGAGCCGAGGCGGCTGAGGCGCGACACCCACCTGCCCAGGCCCGGCCGCCCGCCGCCTGCGCTAGCCACCGCCACTGAGGAGGAGGAGGAGGAGGAAGCCGCGGCCGAGGACGACGAGACTGAGGACGGCGCGGCGGCCGGCGACGTGAGAAGGCCGCCGCCGCCGCCAGGCTTGCGGGCATTGGCGGCCGCGGGCTGCGGCTGCGGCTGCTGCTGCTGCTGTTGCTGATGAGGCTTCAGCGACATGGTGAGGGGCCCATACACCGGCCCGCACGCCGGGCGGGGACTGCCGGGAGCCGGGCGCGCCGAGGAGAAGCCGGAGCGCGGCGGGGACGCGCGGGCACCGAGCGGGGAGGCGCGGGTTGGCGCGGCCGGGGGGGCGCCCGAGCCGGCGAGGGGGAGCAGGAGGACGACGAACGGGCGGGGAGGCCCGCCGAAACCGAGAAGTCGCCGGGAGCCGGGCCGGGCCGCGCCGCCGCCGTTGCTACCAAAACAGTCTGAGGAGGAGGGAGGCGAGCGCTGCCCGGAGGGAGGGGGGCCGGGGCCGGGCGGGGGAGGGGCGGCGGATGGATACGGTCCCGGAGCCCCGCCGCT
The DNA here is from genome assembly GCF_019320065.1 of Cervus canadensis. Taxonomy (NCBI): domain Eukaryota; kingdom Metazoa; phylum Chordata; class Mammalia; order Artiodactyla; family Cervidae; genus Cervus; species Cervus canadensis. The sequence continues at coordinate 123,054,818 of NC_057386.1, read as the reverse complement.
GCCGCCGCCCCGCCGCGCCGGCCGCGGGAGCGAGCGCCGCCCGGGCCACCTGGCCGCGGCGAAGCGACGAGGCTCGATAGCCGCCGCGGGGCCCCGAGGAGCTGCGGCCGTCGGGCGCATCGGGGGTCGGGCACAGAGGTGCCGCGTGGCGATGCCAGGTGGGCGCGGAGGTATGGAGTGGGGACTCTTTACCGGAAGTCGGAAGGGTCGGACGGAAGCAGAACGTGAGGCGGCCCCGGGGCCGGGAGGGACACGTGAGGAGCGGGCGCCGCGCTGGGCCGCGTTCGCGGGGGTCGGGTGAGGCCCCGACCGCCGGCCCTACCCGGATCCGCCCTCCTCGAGGCGGGTCTGCCCTTCGGAGAGGGCGTGTCTGTCTTCGCCAGAAGGGCCGGCCTAGTATAGAGGACCGAAGCAAAGCGTTTCTGCCCCGCCCCCCTCAAGCGTTCAACGTTCTTAGACTGCTAGGAAAATCCGTGTTTGACCCCACCTGATGCAACCTCGAAAATGGACTGCGAGTGTCTTCAGGACGAGACCGTCTTGCTACATATAAATCAGCTTGGACACAAGCATGCCATAGTTTTCTTTGTATCCCCGGCACCTCACACACGGTAGGCTCTCACTGTGTCAGCCGGGTGTCAAAGACAGGCCGTCCTGTCTTTCCTTGCCAAGACCTACAGGGTTGGAATCGAACAACCTCCCGGGGCCACCCACATCTGGTTACCTTTTCCCCACTTTTTCAACCCCAGCAACACTAACCAGAAAACTCTCTTGGGTATCTGACCTTCATTTGAACCCAGTTTCCCTCACTTGAACTTCTTTTTCCTCATTGATGAGACTCAAAAGGAAATTGTACATGATTGGTAGAACTATGGATAATGGGGTCTCCTTCGGTGTAGACAGAACAGACCTCACAAAAAACGTGCGAACTTTAGACCTTGGCCCCTTCAGAAGTTTTACTTTAACTTAGTCTGGTAGCCAGCACAGTAGTCCCTGTTTCTTTTGTTTCTTTCTTTTTGTTTTCTAATGCGTTTCAATTAAACTGGAAGCAGTAAATAACTTTTAGGGGAGAGTGACTAAAACCTTTTTAGTTTTTTAAGAAGTGAAATTACTTCAGGAAATGGTAGGGAAGAAACACCAAAGTTTACCTCAGTCTTCCAGAATTGTCAGATAAAGGTAAAGATATTAAAAAAAAATTTAGAAAATTATTAAGCCGTGAACTTCCAGTAGCCAAATTGAAATTAATCTCGTAGGTGGGGCAAAAGTGGTTATCATATTCTGCAAACATGTGAAAAGTTGGGATATCAATTTTATCTTCCATCTGAGGTAAAAAGGAGGTTGAGAGAGGAAAGAGCATTCTTTTAAACTAACAGTTGCAAAATCCTTTAAAAATTAAACCAAAGGAAACAGTCAAAAAAGCCGGATTGGGGGGGGGGGGAGTAGACCATAATTGAAATACAGTCAACTTTCTCTGGTTTAAGGATTTGACAGTTAGCCATATCTGAGACCAAGATCCCAAAATTCAATGTTAGGACCAAATTCCAGACATATGGGAGCAAAAAAGAAAGCGGAATAAGAAGACCTGAAGCTGAGATAGCTGAACTTGATTTCATTTATGCTGAGAAAGCTCAGGTTTTCTTCTATTACTATTGAAACTATATCTTAATGGTTTTATTGAAGTGTGATTTACATACTATAAAATTTGCCAATTCAGTGATTCTCAGTAATTTACACAGTTATACCACCGTCACAGTTAATTTCGAAGCATTTCCATCTCCCAAGGGTCCTTTATACTGGGTACTCCTGGTTTCCATTCTCAGCACAAGCAACCACTAATCTACTTTCTGTCTTTATCTACTGTGTACATTTCATATAAAGGGAATTTTACAGAAAGTGTTTTTTGCCTTCTTTCACTTGACAATGTTTTTGAGGCTTATCCACGTCATAGCATATCAGGGTTTTTATTCTTTATTATCACTGAGTTGTATTCCATGGTATGGATATACAGTTGGCCCTCCATATCCACAGGATTCATGCATCCTTGGATTCAATCAACCATGGATTGAAAGAAATTTTTTTTTACAGGTTTTGTTTTGGTTTTGGTTTTTTTGGCTGTGCCATGTGGCTTGTGGGATCTTAGTTCCCTGACCAGGCCCTGGCAGTGAAAGGGCCAAGCCCTTACCATTGGATTGCTAGGGAATCCCCCCTCCAACCAGAAAAAAAAAATTTTTTTTAACTCCTGAGAGTTCCAAAAAGCAAAACTTGAATTGGCCAACTCTGGCAACTATTGCCTTAACATTCACATTGTATTAGGTATTATAAGTAATCAAAAGGTGATTTAAAGTATACAGAAGTCTGTATTATAGGTTATATGCAGTGCTCGCTTCGGCAGCACATATACTATAGGTTATATGCAAATACCACAGCATTTTATATAGGGGACTCGAGCATGCTTGGGTTTTGATATCCATATGGTTCCTGGAACCAGTCCCCTGAGGATACTGAAGGATGATTGTACCACATTTTGTGTATCTACTCACCAGTTGGTGGACATTTTGATTGTTTCAAGTTTGGGGCTATTATAAATAATGCTGCTATGAACATTTGTAAACATATGTCTTCATGTGGACATATGTTTTTACTTCTCTTGAGCAGATGCCTAGTAATGCAATGTTGGGTGAAATAATAAATTTAAATTTTTAAACTTATTTTTTTAAAGGTAACTGTCAAACTCTTCCTCAAAGTGACTGTGCCATTTTACATCCACATCTGCAATGTTTGAGAGTTCATCATGAAAATTTGATTTCTTGGGCGTTCCCTGGTAGCCTAGTGGTTAGAATTCCCGGCTTTCTCTGCCATGGGCTGGGTTCAATTCCTGATCGGGGAACTGAGATCCTAAGGAACTGAGATCCTAAAAGCCATGAGGCGAGGCCAGAAAAATTTTTTTTAATTTCTGCTTTTGTATTAAAATAGAAACCAAGGGAACCTCTATTGTTGATTCTGTTCTACACAATTTCCTTTTTTTCCTTTGTGGAAGGAGGCTCGCCATCCAAAATGAAGGACTATGCTTATTGCAAACCCTTTGTCTGAATTCTGGATCTCTGAAGACATGGTTATTTAACAACAACTGTGATGTCAGAGGGCTTTAGCTTTAGAAGAAAATGCCAGGATAATGCACCTTAAGGCAAACTGGTATGTGGAACTTCCCTGGTGGTCCAGTGGTTACGACTCCATGCTTCCACTGCAGGGTACTTGGGTTTGATCCCTGGTCCGAGGACTAATCTTGGGGGAGAAAAAGAAGGATAAAATAGTGTGGCAGGCAGCTGTTAAGGTGACCTCCTATAATCATGTATTCCTGGTTTTCAGACCCTACGAAATCCCCTTCACTTGAATATGAAGGAGATTTAGTGGCTTCCTTCTAACAAAAAGTTGGAGAAAAATTAGGGCTTTTCAGTTCCAGGTTAGGTTACAAAAACTGTGGCTTTTGTATTGGATTGCCCACTTTCACTTACTTTGAAGAAGGCTAGCTGCCATGTTGTGAGCTGCCCTATGGAGAGGCCTACATGGCAGGGAACTGATGGCTCCAGCCACACGGAGAACCTCATGGCCACCAATGAGCCTTGTGAGTGAGCTTGGAAGAGGATCATCCTCCAGTCAAGCCTTGATATGACTGTAGCCCTGGTCAGTCTACCTTATTAGACATTGTTAGAAACCCTGTGCTTGAGACACTCGGTTAAACTGTACCAGACTCCTTTAACTCTTTTGTTGTTTAAGTCACTAAGTTTTTCAATAATTTGTTATGCAGCAATAGCTAACTAATACACATGACCCCCCCCCCCCAGAAAAAAAATACATTTCTCATTTCCGGTGATTTCCATGTGCATTCAGAATTCTTTAAAGACAAATGCTGAAGTCAGGAACTAGTAGTATATTCAATAGAAGTTGAATTTTTAAATGCTTCCCCCTCCCCAGATGATTTTCAGGCAGCCATTTAAACAAAACCAAGTGTCATTGAGGAGCTGTCATCAAAGACAATGAAGAATGTCATCCTGAAAGAGTTCAGGTATAGAGAAATATTGCTCAAATATTTCAAAAATAGCTATGGCCATTTCAACCACTACTTCAGAAATGAAAGAAGGGGACTTCCCTAGTGGTCCAATGGTTAAGAATCCACCTTGAAGTGTAGGGAACACAGTTTCAATCCCTGGTGGGGAAACTAAGATCCCACATGCCTCTGGGCTACTGAGCCCACGTGCCACAGCTAGAGAGCCCACATGACACAACTAAGACCTGATGCAGCCAAATAAATAAGTTTAAAAGAAATGAAAGAAGTATCAAGTGAAAACCATATAAAGACTTTCAAACTTGGGAATCTAGTCCTGTGGATTCTATACTTGCTTTCTGATTTTCAGTGACCCTTCAGTGAGCCACATGGCCCTTTAATTTTCAACATAGCAATGATTAATCAAGTCTGAGGATTTGGAGATGAAAAAGTGATGTAGCCATGCAAACCAGAAATGAGAAGAGTGATTTGTGATCACTCAGTATAGCAGCACACATCAGATGATCCAGTATTTCCAGCAATTCATTTCCCTGCAATCATTTCTTTTCAGCTCTCTTCATTTGAACATGTTTAATGTATGATGATACATTATTCACTCAATTCTCTTGATTTCACTTTCAAAAGCAGGAAGATTAATTCAAATCAAAACTAATGTGCACCCCCAAAATCCATCCTCTTCAAGTTTTTGCATAGACCAACCCTCATTTTAAAAAAAAGGAAAAAAAGAGCAGATGTAATTTCAAAAATAGGACCATGGCTAATTAAACCAGTGTTTTTTCCTAACCATGGTTACTCAGAATTCTTAGAGGCTAATCTATTTGTAGACACTCCAGGAATCCCAAAAGACTAAAGGCAATTAAAAAAGGAAAAAGTGCATGGTGTGATGCTTCCAGGAGGGCATTATTTACACACCTTGTGTGCAAAGTAACGACTTTCCCATAGGTTTGAAAAAACTGAGAGGGGTGTGACAAAATAGTAGGGAACACAGCAACATTATTTGAAAAGCTTTTAAATGAGCCATTTCCTCCACACAAGCACACTTCTGCTTGTTAAGTTGCTCGTTTTGTTTTACCTTGTGGGACAGAATAATGATGCAGTGACATTATTCACAAGGCAAGAGCTGAATGCCAGCTGAAATAGACAAGAAGAAAGAATTCTTTATTTTTCACTGGAAATGCTTGTGCTATGCAGAGCCAGAAATTTAAAGAAACTCAGCCTTTGGTTTTTTCTGGTTCTCCCTTTTTCTTTTCATTTACCCTCCTTTGTGGAGGTGAGTTTTGTGGACAGCCTGTTATTTCAGGGGCCACAGATTTATGGAAGGCCAAAGATGTGAGGTATGCACCATTTGGAGAACGCAGGAGGGGATTTAAAATGGATGCATGCAGCACCGGTGACAGCTGAGCTGGCCATTAGCATGCAGTCGTCTTAGTTTGCTACAGGATACTGTGAGCCCTACAATGGAACCCTAGAGGGATCAAACTATAATTAATACTGACATTGCTGACCTATGATCTTAGAAGAGGGACTTGGATTCTCATTTGGAAGTAGAACAGATACTCACTGTCTTCCTTAAGCCCCCATATTTTCAAAACCATTTCTTTTCCATAAGGTAAGCTGGGGCTTGAGAATGATAACGATGTTAATAAATGCGGTCCCTTCTATAGCACATACCATGTCCCAGCTCTGTTCTAGGTTCTTTCTATACAATAACTTACTTAATCCTCACAGCGATCCATTGATTCTCATTGGGAGGGGGGAATTTTGCTTCACCCCCTAGAGGACACTGGTATTTTTGGATATCACAATTGAAGGGGAAATGCTACTGGCATCTTGTGGGTAGTGACCAGGGATGCTGCTAAACACCCTACAATGCACAGGCCAGCCCCAACCAGAGAATTATCCAGCCCTAAATATCAATAGCGCTGAGGTTGGTTGACAAACCCTGCAGTCACCCTATGAAGTAGACAGGATTATTATATTCCCATTTGATAGATGAGAAGACTGAGGTATGGAGAATTTAAGTCACTTTGCCTGAAGTCAGACTCATTAAATGACAGACCTGGGATTTAAAACCAGGCAGTGTGTCTCCCAACATCTGGACTCTAAACCACTTTGCTATTTGAAATAGTGATGGCCCAAGCTGGCTGTCTTGGAAAAATAAACTAATCTCCTTGGTTTCATCAAATACAAACTTCTAGAGAGTTGGCACCACAGATTACTGTTTCTTGATTGGAGAAATAACTGGCTATTGTAAAAGTCACCATCTGCAGGAGACAAGCTGGCAGTGCCTATCAAAACTGAAACTGCACCTTCCTCTTGACCCAACAAGGGTGAAAAGATGAATGTACAAGGATAATCACTGCAGTGTTGTTTGGAACAAAAAGTAGAAACTCCATCAGTGGCAGACAGTTAAATGCCTTGTAGCGTATCCCAAATACAGTGGAATACAGAACATTCGCAGCTGTTCAATGAAAGACGTAGATCTTTGCATTGATCTGAAAGGATCTTTAAGATCTATTGTTAAAAAAAAAGAAAAAAGGCAACTATGTGAGGTGATGGATATGTTAATACACTGAACTGTACTAATCACTTTGGAAAGTCTACATATATAAAGTCATCTTGTTGTACACTTTAATTATATACAATTTTATTTGTCAATTATATCTCAAAAAAGCTGAGGGGAAGCCAAAGCCGGTTGTTAAGCCAAAAAGCAGAAAATTAAAAAATGAAACAAAATAACAAAACATAAATGTGTAAGATATTTTGTATGATGTAGAAGGGGAAAGATATAAGCATCTGAATGCAGAGTTCCAAAGAACAGCAAGGAGAGATAAGAAAGCCTTCCTCAGTGATCAATGCAAAAGAAATAGAGGAAAACAGTAGAATGGGAAAGACTAGAGATCTCTTCAAGAAAATCAGAGATTCCAAGGGAACATTTCATGCAAAAATGGGCTCAATAAAGGACAGAAATGGTATGGACCTAACAGAAGCAGAAGATATTAAGAAGAGTTGGCAAGAATACACAGAAGAACTGTACAAAAAAGAAAGATCTTCACGACCCAGATAATCACAATGGTGTGATCACTCACCTAGAGCCAGACATCCTGGAATGTGAGTTCAAGTGGGCCTTAGGAAGCATCACTCTGAACAAAGCTAGTGGAGGTGATGGAATTCCAGTTGAGCTATTTCAAATCCTAAAAGATGATGCTGTGGAAGTAAGTGCTGCACTCAATATGTCAGCAAATTTGGAAAACTCAGCAGTGGCCACAGGACTGGAGAAGGTCAGTTTAAATTCCAATCCCAAAGAAAGGCAATGCCAAAGAACACTCAAACTACTGTACAATTGCACTCGTCTCACATGCTAGTAAAGTAATGCTCAAAATTCTCCAAGCCAAAAAAAAAAAAATTCTCCAAGCCAGGCTTCAGCAATACGTGAACCGTGAACTTCCAGATGTTCAAGCTGGTTTTAGAAAAGGCAGAGGAAACAGAGATCAAATTGCCAACATCCACTGGATCATCGAAAAAGCAAAAGAGTTCCAGAAAAACATCTATTTCTGCTTTATTGACTATGCCAAAGCCTTTGACTGTGTGGGTCACAATAAACTGGAAAATTCTGAAAGAGATGGGAATACCAGGTCACCTGACCTGCCTCTTGAGAAACCTGTGTGCAGGTCAGGAAGCAACAGTTAGAACTGGACATGCAACAACAGACTCAAAGGAAAAGGAGTACGTCAAGGCTGTATATTGTCACCCTGCTTATTTAACTTATATGCAGAGTACATCATGAGAAACACTGGGCTGGAGGAAGCACAAGCTAGAATCAAGATTGCCGGGAGAAATATCAATAACCTCAGATATGCAGATGACACCACCCTTATGGCAGAAAGTGAAGAAGAACTAAAGAACCTCTAATGAAAGTGAAAGAGGAGAGTAAAAAGTTGGCTTAAAGCTCAACATTCAGAAAACTAAGATCACAGCATCTGGTCCCATCACTTCATGGCAACTAGATGGGGAAACAGTGGCTGACTTTATTTTTGGGGGTTCCAAAATCACTGCAGATGGTGACTGCAACCATGAAATTAAAAGACTCTTACTCCTTGGAAGGAAAGTTATGACCAACCTAGATAGCATATTAAAAAGCAGAGACATTACTTTGCCAACAAAGGTCCGTCTAGTCAAGGCTATGGTTTTTCCAGTAGTCATGTATGGATGTGAGAGTTGGACTATAAAGAAAGCTGAGCACCAAAGGATTGATGCTTTTGAACTGTGGTGTTGGAAAAGACCCTTAAGAGTCCCTTGGACTGCAAGGAGATCCAGCCAGTCCATCCTAAAAATTAGTCCTGAATATTCATTGGAAGGACTGATGTTGAAGCTGAAAACTCCAATACTTTGGCCACCCGATGGAAGAGCTGACTCATTTGAAAAGACCCTGATGCTGGGAAAGATTGAAGGCCAGAGAAGAAGGGGATGACAGAGGATGAGATGATTGGATGGCATTACCAACTCAATGGACATGAGTTTGAGTAAACTCCAGGAGTTGGTGATGGACTGGAAGGCCTGGTGAGCTGCAGTCCATGGGGTCACAAAGAGTCAGACACAACTGAGTGACTGAACTGAGCTGATCCCTTTTTGCCATGTGTGTACTATTTTCTGCTGAAGTGCCATATTAGTCAAACATAGGAGCTGCAGAAGCAGGTAGAACCTTTACTCCTGCCACCTGTACAGAGTCCATCTGTATGTGGCAGGAACTTAATAAACCTAAGTTGATTTATTTTGATAGAGACTTATTCTCAGTTTATTCATGTTTGCTTCTTTGAACCTGAAATGGCATATGCTTCCTATTCATACCTGCTGATGGCTACCAGCCATGGGCCATACTGATGGCCTTTAATGACCAAGGTCACCACATAATGACCTAAGCATTTCTAGGCAGTGAGGGGGGACCACTGATGGAACAGCCAGCCTTCCTTACCCACATATCTCCATCATATGTGGTTTGCACAGTTTGCATTCACTCACTGAATAAAGCTAACTTCTCTTCCAGTTAATAGCTTGATGTGGTCTTATAAGCACTGGAGCCAAGAAACCATGAGGGAGGGACCTTTTGGGGAACTATTCTAAGTCACCAGCCTTCTGCAGGCTTGAAGGAGGTCAGAGCTGAGGCCCTATGAGAATTGGTTTCACTCTCCTTTGATCAGGGTTCTCTTACATTGCACGTGGGCTCATTTCTGTCATCGGAGAGTCAATAAAGGACAAATCTTCATGCAGCAATAAGCAATTGATAGGCTTCTGGTATCCTGGAAATGACTCAGAAATCCTGTTACTGCAATTTCTGATGATCTAGACACATGATTTTTTTTTTTAAAGTTACATAATCCTTTTAAAGACATCTTGAGTATTTGTGTATCAGTCAGTATTCCCTGTGTAACAAACCACTCCCAACATAGTGTCTTGAACAATAAACTTTTAGAAATTTCTTAAGATTGTATGGGTAGATGGACTTGCCTAGAGGTGTTGGTATAGTGGATAGGAATCTGCCTGCCAGTGCAGGGGATATGGGTTCGATCTCTGGTCCAGGAAGATTCCACATGCCATGGGCAACTAGGGCCCATGAGCCACAACTACTGAGCCAGCACACCGCCACTGCAACTACTGAAGGTCAAGCGTCTAGAGCCCATGTTCCGCAGCAAGAGAAACCACCACAATGAGAAGCCCAAGCAACACAACTAGAGAGTAGCCCCCGCTCACAGCAACTAGAGAAAGCCCTCGCTCGCCCAGCAACAAAGAGCCAATGCAATCAAAAACTAAAATTAAAAAAAGATTGTACAGTTGACTGAATAATTCTTCCATTCTGGGCTGGCTTGACTGGGGTTGGATGGTATAGGAGGGCCTCACTGACATGTCTGGCAGTTGGCTCTATGTCAGCTGCAGATGATAAGGACAACTGGCCACGTGTCTGTCAACTGTACTTCAATTAAAAGAAGAAAAGTGAAATCATACAGATAAATAAAAATAAATGCATAAAGTATGTGCAGTTCATTGGTTTTTAGTATATACAGAGTTGTATAACCATCACTAGAGTATAATTTTTGAACATTTCATTGTCCCCCAAAGAAATCTAATACACATTAGCAATCACTCCATCCCCCCACTTACCCCAGTCTCTAGCAACCACTAGTTTATGTTCTGATATTTGGGCTGTTTCTTTTTTATTGTGGTAAAATATATATAACATAAAATTTGCCCCTTTAACCATTAAAAAAAATGTATTTGGCTGCACCAAGTTTTAGTTGCAGCACATGCAATCGTTGTTGCAGCATGTGGATTCTTAGTTCTCTGACCAGGGATCAAACCCAGGCCCTGTGTATTGGGAGCACAGAGTCTTAACCACTGGAGGGAAGTCCCCATTTTAACCATTTTTAAATGTGCAATTCAGTGGCATCAGGTACACTCACATTATTGTCCAACCATCACCGCCATTTAACTCCAGCACTTTTGCATCATCCCAAAATGAACTCTGCCCATTTAACACTAACTCTCCATTTCCTCCTCCCCTGGCCCCTGGTAACCACCAGTCTACTTTCTGTCTCTGATTTTGACTACTTTAATACTTCATATAAGTGGAATAATACAGTATTTGTCCTTTCATGTCTGGCTTCTTTTAGTGTCTTCAAGGTTCATACATGTTATAGAGGTGTCAGAATTTCCTTCTCTCTGTCGCTCTCTCTCTTTTTTTTCCCTTTGGTCACACTGCAAGGTAGGGATTGAACCCACACCCCCTGCATTGGAAACAGAGTCTCAACCACCAGACTGCCAGGGAAGTCCCTTTCCTTCTCTTTTGAGGCTGAATAGTCCCCTAATGTGTGGATAGATTATATTTTAACTAAGGCTATCTTATGCCAAGCTTTGAGAGTGGTTTTTCTAGACTGACCTCTAGTAATTAAGTACTAGACTCATTCACACATCTCCATCTCCTTCCAAACAAATAATAAGACTTAGTCTGAGCTTACCCGCTTTGTATCCTACGTGACTCGGGGAGAGCAAGGCAGGAGAGGTTCCAGGGAAGGGAGGGGTGACGGGGTGTGAAGTGGCCTGTTCCTGCATGTCTCCTTCAGGGCCAGGCCCTCTGACCTTTGCCACTTTGGGCCAGAGAGGCTGTGGGTGTCCTGGCTTTCAAAATATTTTGTTCCATGTTCTACATGCAGATAGGAGTGGCTCAGGTGAGAGGCCCGCTCCCAGTGGCCGTTTGGCCACAGGCATGGCTGGTGCCAACTGGGGCTCTTGAGAAAACCCTCCATAGCCAGGAACTGAGGAGGCAGGTTCAAAACTCTCAACCCCCAACGAAAGCCTGGCATTCGTGAGCTGCTTTTGAATAGGCTGACCTGAGGATTGTGCAAGGAGGTTCACATGTTGTTGATTGTTCTTTGTAATAGTGACACCCTCATTTGCTTCCACTGGGTGCTGCTCACACTCACCTCTACCCCCTTTATTCTGCACTAGTGTTGGAGCAGAATGACCAAAAATATACAAACCATAACTTGCCTTTCTCATTGCAAAGGATAAGGGAGCATGAAATAACAGAACCATCCTCTACTAGGAATTCATCCAACAAATAACAAGGGTTGATCTTTTGATCTGTATTGATATGCTCTGACAAGCTCTCTTCTAAGTACTTCAGATAAATGATATCATTTAATCTTCACAATCCACTCTTTTTATTTTTTATTGTATAAAGTTTACCAAAAAAAATTGACCTTCCTTTTTTTGGCAGTACTGTGTGGCATTCGAGATCCTAGTTCCTTGACCAGTGGAAGCATGCAGTCTTAACCATGGGGTGTTGGACCACCAAGGAAATCCCTCCAAATTAACCATTTTAACCATATTTAAGTGTCCAGTTCATTGGCATCAAGTCCATTCACATTGTTTTATAACCATCAGTACTATCTGTTTACAGGGCTTTTTCATCATCCCAAACTGATACCTGGTACCCATTTCCCCTCCCCCAAGCCCTTAACACCTACCACTCTTTCTGTCTCTATAAATTTGCCTGCTCTAGGGACCTCACCATGCAGTTTGTAACTTTCTACATGCTTCTTTCACTTAGATGATGTCTTTAAGGTTCATTCACATTGTAGCATGTGTCAGAACTTCATTCCTTTTGAAGCCAAATAATATTCCATTGTGTATATATCATAGCCCACTCTTCCCCCATATTTCAGAGGAGAAAACTCAGTCACAAAGGTTAAGTAACTCACTCAAGGGGACAGCCAGCAAATAGTATAGTCTTGGTGTGAACACGGGTTGCTGAGTTTCAGATCTGAGCTCCTCTGTACCCATGTTACAAAGAGACATTTGCACCAAGATATTCCTTGCAGCATTGCAATAACTAAAACCGGGCACCACCTCAGTGCTCATCAGCAGAGGACCAGTTAGACACAGTGTAAGATGCCCCAACAGCCAAATAGGATGCACACATGGCAAATGATGCAACAGCTCTATTTGGATAAATAAGGAAGGATCTCCAAGACGTTATCAAGAGGAAAAAAAATAAGATACAAGACAATGAGTGTGTACTGCTGACATTAAGGTTTTTCAAAAGATGGGGCAGGAAATAACATAAACATGCAGAGTACATCATGCAAAATGCTGGGCTAGATGACTCACAAGCTGGAATCAAGATTGCAGGGAGAAATATCAACAACCTCAGATATGCAGATGATACCACTCTAATGGCAGAAAGGGAAGAGGAACTAAAGAGCCTCTTGAGGAAGATGAAAGAGAAGAGTGAAAAAGCTGGCTTAAAATTCAACATTCAAAAACTAAGATAATGGCATCCAATTCCATTACTTCATGGCAAATAGATGGGAAAAAAGTGAAAAGAGTGACAGATTTTATTTTCCTGGGCTCCAAAATCACTGTGGACAGTGACTGCAGCCATGAAATTAAAAGACGCTTGCTCCTTGGAAGAAAAGCTATGACAAACCTAGACAGTATATTAAACAGCAGAGACATCTTTGCGACAAAGGTCCATATAGTCAAAGCTATGGTTTTTCCAGTAGTCATGTATGGATGTGAGAGTTGGACCATAAAGAAAGCTGAGCACTGAAGAATTGGTGCTTTTGAATTGTAGTGCTGGAGAAGACTTGAGAATCCCTTGGACTTCAGGGAGATCAAACCAGTCAATCCTAAAGGATATCAACCCTGAATATTCACCAGAAGGACTGATGCTGAAACTGAAACTCCAATACTTTGGCCACCTGATTCGAAGAACTGACTCATTGGAAAAGACTCTGATGCTGGGAAAGATTGAAGGCAGGAGGAGAAGGGGATGACAGAGGATGAGATGGTTGGATGGCATCATCTACTCAAGGGGCATGAATTTTAGCAAACTCTGGTAGATAGTGAAGGACAGGGAAGCCTGGCATGCTGCAGTCCATGGGGTTGCGAAGAGTTGGACCCAATTTAGCGACTGAACAACAACAACAAACTCACATGTGCCTAGACTACCTCTGGAAAGCAACAGGCTGATCACAGTGGTTGCTCCCTGGGAAAGAAGATTGGAAATTAGAAAAGAGGAGACCTATAATTTACAGGGCACCCCTTGGAACTATTTGAATTACTTAAATATTGCCTTTCCTTACAGGTTTATTGAGGTGTAACTGACGTATAACAGACTGCATATATTTAAAGTGTTTCATTTGACGACTTCTGGTACATATGCATCCGTAAAACATTGCCTCAATCCAGATGTGAACATATTCACCAGCCTTTAAAGTTTTCTTGTGCCCTTTGTAATCCATCCCACAGCCCACATATTACTTTTTTTTTAAGTGAAAAAAGTAGAAATAACAACCCAAATGTCCATCAATGGATGAGTGGATAGACACAATGAGGTCTATCCATGTAACAGAATAATATTCAGTCTTTAAAAGGGAGAAGGTTCTGACACATGGATGAATTTTTTCTTAATTTATTAAGGTATAATTGGTTTATTATATGTTTGAGTTGTACAACATAGTGATTCACAATTTTAAAGGTCATACTCCATTTATAGTTACTATAAAATACCAGCTGTATTCCTTGTGCTGTACTATATATCTTTGTATCTTATTTATTTTATATATTAGTCAACATGGATGAAACTTGAGGGCATCATGCTAACTGAAAGAAGCCAGACCCCAAAGGACAAATACTGTGTGATTCCACTTATGTGAAATAAGTAAAGCAGTCAGATTCACAGAGGCAGAAAGTAGAATGGTGGGACTTCCCTGATGGTCCAATGGTTAAAAATCTGCCTTGCAATGCAGGAGGTTTGGGTTCAGTCCTTAGTTGGGGAAGATCCCACGTGCTTCAGAGCAACTAAGACTGTGCACCCCAGCGACTGAGCCCACGTCCTCTGAAGCCCGTGTGCCACAACCAGAGAGCCTGTGCGCTGTAACGAAAATCCCTCATACTGCAACTAAGACCTGACACAGCCAAAGAAAGAAATATTAAAAAAAAAAAAAAATAGAATGATGGTTGCCAGGTGCTGAGGAGAGCAGGAAATGGGGAATTAGAGTTCAGTGGGTGCAGAGTTTCTATTTGGAGTGATGAAAAATTTTTGGAACTAGTCATGATGGTTGTACAAAATTTTGCATGTAATTAATGCCAATGAACTCTGCACTTAAGTGGTTAAAAATGGAAGTTTTACTATACATTTTATCACAATTTTAAAAGTAGCTATAAATAATGAACTACTGTCAGAAGACCTTGGGGCTGAGAGAATATGGGAAATGCTCTTAGATTATTATACAAACCCCAAGGGGTTCAAAGTCAAAGTTCAGTAGCCAGCCCATTCACAGGAAAATTATTTGTGCTTGTAAGTGTCCACTGTGGTAATAGACGGTCTGCCTGTGTTGCATCTATATCCTGCCATCTCTAATCCACATAAGTCCTCTTCTGGCAATTAACATGCTGCAGTACCTCTCATCTCCACAAAGGCAATCCTCTCTTGACGGCTCCCTTCCTGCCACCACCTCCTTTGTGCCTACACTGCTCTTCACTGGGTGGACGATTGTCTGCCCCCTCGCACCCCTTCCTCCATTCCCCTTCTTTCTGAGCCCCACTGCTTCAAAGAAATGCTTTCACCAAGCATTTGGTGAAATGGCTGCCGCATTGCAAAAGCCAACAGCCGATTCTCACTCATCATCTGACTGGACTTACCAGCAGTTTTGTCCCAGTTGATCACTGCCTCCTTCTGGAGACACTTTGGTCACCAGGCTCCTTGGCCTTGACTCTCACGTGATCCTCTCAATCCCTCACTGGTGGCTCCTGCTCCATCTTCTTCACGAGTCCTTCCTCCCCTCCCTGACCCCTCAGCATGGACACACCCTCAGTTCAGCCCCTACACTCCCTTGATCATATCTCATCCAATCACACTCAAGGCCTAAAGTACCACAAAATCCCTGTAGATTCCTGTGTTGTTTCCTCCAGCCCTGACTCCTCATGAACTCTGGGCTGCCTACCTGACATCTCCCACTGAGATTCCTAACGGATTTCTCAAACTCAGCATGTTGCCAGAGCTCAGCCCCAGTTCCCCCACCTCCTGAAACTCTGCCTCCAATCTTCGGCTGCTCAGACATACCACCACCACCACCAACAGTGGACTGTCCTTGGCTCCTCTTTTCCTCACTCCCCATCTCCAATGCATCTGTAGATCCTTTTGGCTCCTCCTTCAGAGCCTGCTATTTCTTCCACCTGCATCACTCATATCCTAATCCAAGCCACCATTATCTCTCATCCTCGTGGTTGCTGGGGTCTCCTGACGTGTTTCCTTGCTTCCACTTCTGTTAACTCTATTTTCCAAATAATGTCCAGAGCAATACTTTAAAAACCCAAGCCAGAAAAAAAAAAAAAAAAAAAACCCAAATGGCATGTGGCTCCCCTGCCAAAAATCTTCAATTGGCTCCCATGTCAGAGTAAATGCCACATGGTTCACCTTCACTTCCAAGGACTCAAATTTCCAAACATTCACTACCTCCTCCATCTTCCACTCCTTCCACTCTTCCTCTTGCTTACCCCAGTCCAGACACTCTGGCCTCCTTGAGTGTCTTCCAACCTGCCAAGGTCACCTCCGCCTTGGCATGTGCCTCTCCCTCTGGTTAGAATGCCCTTCCCTTGGGTATACACATGGCTAAGCCCTTCATTCAGATCTTTGACCTCACTTTGGCTGCTGCTTCTTGGAGAAGTCTTCCCTGAGCACCTGTTAAATACAATTGCACCTGCCTCATTGTGCTATACCCCCTTAACCTGCTACAGTGTTCTTCATACCACTTATCACTGTTAAATATATATTAGGTCCTTTCTTTATCATTTGCTGCCTCCCGCTAGAAAGTAAGCCCAGCAAGGGCAGGAACTTTCCTGCATCCAGTTCCAGATACTGGAATACTGCCTGACACTTTCCAGATGCTCAACAAATATTTTAGCGAGTTAATGAATGCTTCATTGTGGATTTTAAATGCAGTTGTGTGTGTGTGGTGTGTGTATGTGGGTTGTGCTTTGTGAATGCACCTCCAGAGAACCAGAGAAATGCTTGACAAGGTTAAAAAAAAAAGTATATTTCTGTATCCTTATCTACATACATCTATCTATCAGTATAAATACAGAGAACACAGAGAGATTAATGGAAATGGAACCAGATACAGCTATACCTGAATCTGCATCTATATCTATAGCTATCCATATTTATATAGATAAGCAGATAAATATATACTTTAGATACATCTGAGTCCATTTCCATTAAACTCTTCTGATCATGGTCAAATTAATACAAATACATGTAACAGGTTGGCTTCTGGATTTTTTTTTTTTCCTCCTGCTTTGTTCAGTTGTAACAAGATCACAGTTCTTTCCACTTTTCTGATAGTATTTAGGAACCTGGTTCAGAACTGTCAGTATAGGTTTCCACTGTTTCTTTTTTTGGTTTTGTTTTTAAGCACATTGAAGTGAATTTAACCTTATAAGGGAATTTATTAAGCTATTTCCAACCTCAAATTATTCAAAACCCAAGTTTTATTGGAATGGATGAAAAATAGAAGTCTTGGTTTTTCTTCCTTGCATTTTTTTTTCTTTTCAGAAAATGAAATGCAAGATTTTGACCCTGTTGAAATAGATAATTAGGAAATTGATCATCATGCGTGCATGCTCAGTTGTGTTCGACTCTTTGTGACCCCTGGACTGTAGCCCGCCAGACTCCTCTGTCCATGGGATTTCCCAGGCAAGAATACTGGAGTGGGTTGCCATTTTCTACTCCAGGGGATTTCCCAACCCAGGGATCAAATCCATATTTCCTGAGTCTCTTGCACTGCAAGCAGATTTTTTACCACCTGAGCCATGGGCACCTCTAAAATCTATCTTGTCACTCTGCACTCACTAGGGTGACCACATTCAAAACAATGGAAAATAACAAGCATTGGCAAGGATATGGAGAAATTGGGACCCTTATTCATTGCTAAGAATTGGTAAGAATGTAAGATGGTGGAGCTGTTTTAGAAAACAGCTTGACAGTTCCTCAAAAAATTAAACATAGAATTACCATATGATCCAGCAATTTTGTTCCTAGGTATAAACCCCCAAAATTGAAAACAGGAACTCAAAATAATATGTGTTCATGCATGTTCATAACAGCACTCTTCACAATAACCAAAAGGTAGAAACATCTCAAAAGTCCATAATTGGGTGAATGGATAAACAAAATGTAATATATTCATGCAATGGAATATTATTCTGTTATTAAGAACAATGAAGTTCTGATACATACCACCATGAATGAACCTCAAAAACATTATGCTAAGGAAAGAACTGAGACACAAAAGGCCATAGACTATATGATTCCACATATATGAAATACCCAGAATAGACAGATCCATAGAGACAGAAAGCAGATTGGTGGTTGCCAGGGACCGGGGGCGGGGGAAGGTTGGGTGGGGGTGACAGCTAATGGGCACTGGGTTTTCTTTTGAGATAACAAATATGGTTTAGAATGAGACAGAGGTAGAAGTTTTACAGCATTATAAATGTACTAAATGCCACTGAACTGTTCACTTAAAATGGTTAATTTTAGGACTTTCCTGGTGGTCCAGTGGTTACGACTCTGAGCTACTACTGCAGGGGGCATGGGTTCTATCCCTGGCTGGGGAACTATGATCCCTGCACAGAGCATGGTGTGGCCAAAAAAAAGGTTAACTTTATGTTTTGTGAATTTCACTTAAATTAAAAAAAAAAACAAACCTGTCTTGGCTTCATGTTAGATCCTTTAATTTGCATAACCTTGACTTTCATTATGAAACAGTTAGCATTTTTGCAAAGACCTAGGATGAAAAGGATTGCGTGTCTCTGTAGAGAACACAGATCATAAAATTTCTAGGGCAGAGGGGACAAAACAGAGTTCCAAGTCAGAAAGGAAACTCCATTCATCTTATTCTCCTCCTTCTGGTAAATATATACTACTAAAGAATCTGGGACTTAATTAAGTATTAAATTTAGCTCCTCTTTCTTTGAAACATCTTCCCTTCCTATCACAGTTATTTACCACCAGGGGACTGCCTGCAACACTCACTGTTGGTTCCTCACCAGCATCTATTCTTTCCTTTCTCCCAGATTTCATTCAGGCATCTCCCTTCCCCCACACAGCTCTGAGCCTCCAGGAAGCTGTCCTCAACCCCAGAAATGATTAATCTTACAATAATCCATTCCCCTTACCAGTGATTAGTTCAAATATAACCATGTGACCCAAATCTCTTGAATGATATGTCAAGGGAAAGTTTACCAATGGTCTAGTGGTTTAAAAAATATGTCTACATACTCTCTGACATGCCTCCCTTAAGTGGAGCTTGATTCTAGTCCCCTTGTAACTGGGCTGGACCTAATGACGAACTTCATGGACATGATGAAAATGATGATATGTCACTTTCAAGATGTAGTTATTTAAAAGACTGCAGCTTCTATCTTGAGTTGTCTCTTCTTCAGACAACTTACTTGGTGGAAAGCCAGCTGCCATGGCAAGAGGGCACTCAGAAAACTTGTGGAGATACCCACACGGGAAGGAACCAAAGCCTCCTGCAACAGCCAGTGAGAAACTGAGGCCAACAAACACGTGAGTGAGCTTGAGAACAGGTGTCACTCCAGTGCAGTACAACTCATACACCTTCTTCCCTAGTGAAGGCAGGACTCGCTTTTAAGTGGCACAGAAATCGAGAACAAACTGGCATTTGTTGTTCAGATGCTAAGTCGCGTCCAACTCTTTGCAACCCCATGGACTGCAGCACGCCAGGAGTCCCTGTCCTTCACTGTCTCTCGGAATTTGCTCCAACTCATGTCCATTAAAGTCAGTGATGTCATCCAACCATCTCATCCTTTCCTTCTCCTCCTGCCCTCAATCTTCCCCAGCATCAGGGTCTTTTCCAATGAATCAGCTGTTTGCATCAGGTGGCCAAAGTATTGGAGCTTCAGCTTCAGCATCAGTCCTTCCAATGAATACTCAAGGTTGATTTCCTTTAGGGCTGACTGGTTTGATCTCCTTGTTGTCCAAGGGACTCTCAAGAGTCTTCTCCAGCACCACAATTTGAAAGCATCCATTCTTTGGTGCTCAGCCTCTTTATGGTCCAACTCTCACATCTGTACATGACTACTGGAAAAAACCACAGCTTTGACTATACAGACCTTTAGACTTGGGGACTCAAACAATGTCACTGGGACTTAGTCCCTCTCCATTTCTCAGCTCTGTTATCATCTGTGTTGACTCTACTCCCAGGCAGGTCCTCTTTCCATGGTAGCAAAGATGACCCCTTGTAGATCTAGGTTTTCATTCTGACCAGCTTGGCAATCCCCAAAGACAGGATTCCAGCAAAAGTCCTGGGGCTGAGATTCCTTAAAAAACTAGGAATAAAACCACAATATTACCCAGCAATCCTACTCCTAGGCATATACCCTGAGGAAACCAAAATTGAAAAAGACACATGTATCCCATTGTTCATTGCAGCACTATTTACAATAGCTAGAACATAAAAGCAACCTAGATGTCCATCGACAGATTAATGGATAAAGAAGTTGTGGTACATATACACAATGGAATATTATTCAGCCATAAAAAGGAATGCATTTGAGTCAGTTCTAATGAGGTGGATGAACCTAGAACCTCTTATACAGAGTGAACTAAGTCACAAAGAGAAAGATAAATATCATATTCTAGAATCTTGAAAAAGGTACTGAAGAATTCATATACAGGGCAGCAATGGAGAAACAGACATAGCGAATACACTTATGGACATGGGGAGAGGGGAGGAGACGGTGAGATGTATGGAAAGAGTACCATGGAAACTTACATTACCACATGTAAAATAGATAGCCAACGGGAATTTGCTGCATGGCTCAGGAAACTCAATCAGGGGCTCTGTATCAACCTAGAGGGGTGGGATGGGGAGGGAGATGGGAGGGAGCTTCAAAAGGGAGGGGATATATGTATACCTATGGCTGATTCATAGGTATACAGAAAACAACAAAATTCTGTAAAGCGATTATCCTTCAATAAAAAAATTAATTAATTAAAAAAGTCCCAGGGCCAATGCTCATCAGGCAGAACTGAGTCACGTGTTCTCTCATGAACCTGTCACTGTGGCTGGGGGATTAGAACATCCTGACTGGCCAGACCTGAGTCACGTGACTACTTCCAGAGTAGGAGCAGGCTATGGATCAAGAAGTGAGGGAAATACAGTTCCCCAAAGGAAAACTGCACTTAGGAGAAGAAAGTGAAAGCAACATACCTCCACCTAACTTTCCACATCTCTTGCTGCTTCCTGTAAACATGTCCAAGTCTCCTCCAACCTACAAACACGACAAAACATTCTCATCTCCCTTGAGCTTCTGCAGATCACCCTCCTTCCTCTGGTTGCCAGAATTCTAGTCTACATGGCCTGCTCCACTTCCTGACTTTTTGTACCCTCCTCAGTCCTGGATAACCAAGCCTCCAGCCCTGCCAGTCCATTCAAAGGGCTCCAGTGGCCATCAATGCCCCAATGCCCAGTGTAATGGCCTTCCTCCTGTCCCTGTCCAAATTTTTGGCCTCTTGCCTACACACTATACCACTGACCACAATTTCCTGTTCCTCTGATAAGAGTGGTTTCTGGACATCTACCCAACAGGGCCTCTTCTGACCTCTCAGGATCTTCTTTTCCTGTTTCTTTCATTCCTGCCCAACTGCCACTGTTATCCAGGCTCTGTCTTAAGCCTTCATGTCATCTCACATCTACATTCTCTTCCGGGCATTCTTTTTTACACTCATTGTGGTTGTCGTTCAGTCACTCAGTTGTGTCTGACTCTTGGCGACCCCATGGATTGCAGCACGCCAGGCTTCCCTGTCCTTCACCATCTCTCAGAGCTTGCTCAAACTCATGTCCAATGAGTCATTGATGCCATCCAACCATCTTGTTCTCTGTCATCCCCTTCTCCTTCCACCTTCAATCTTTCCCAGCATCAGGGTCTTTTCAAATGAGTCAGCTCTTCTCATCAGGTGGCCAAAGTATTGGAGCTTCAGTTTCAGCATCAGTCCTTCCAAAGAAGATTCAGGGTTGATATCCTTTAGGGTTGACTGGTTTGATCTCCTTGCAGTCCAAGGGAGTCTCAAGAGTCTTCTCTAACACCACAGTTTTATACCCATAGCTTTGGCCACACGTGTACAGTGAGGAATCCCCAAATCTTTCCTGCTCTGAGCTCAGGGCTCATCCCATCAGCTGCCTGCCACTCATTTCTACTAGAATTCCTACAGAACCTTCAGAGCTGCATGTCCTCTTGGCCAGCATCACTTCATTCCCAAGTCCAGGTTGCCTGTGTTGAATGCCAGTTTTACTCTTTGATAGCCAGGTGATCATGGACAAATTATCTCATTTTTCTTTATTATATATTTTTGACCCTACCATGTGGCATGTGGGATCTAGTTCCCTGACCAGGGATCTAATCCATGCCCCCTGGATGGAAAGCACTAGTCTTAACCACTGGACCACTGACAGGGAGCTCCTCACTCTTCTATTTCTCAGTTACCTCATCTATAAAATGAAGATGATAACAGTACCTAACAAATAAGGTAACTTACACAGGTTCAGAGGGTTAGATTATGGACATCTTTTAGGGCCCACTACTCTACATGTCACCCAAACACATGGCACCCATGCTCTATGCAGCTGGGCATCCCCTGCTGTTCTTAGGATCTACCAGGCACTTCCTCCCCTCTCTTCCTTTGCTCTCTGCTGAATGACCCCAGCCGACCCCTTTCCACCTGCCAATCTCTTCACTTTAACGTCAAGGCTTGTCTCAAATTGCACTTCTTTTTTGTAGCTTCCCTTCACCCCCAAAACAAGTAGAATGAAGCACACCCTTTTTCCTGTCCCCATAGCATAGCATTTTATGACAGTGAATCACAGTAGTTAGTTTATATTATCAGATCACTTGTTTGATCACTTGATCAGATCACTTGAAGTCTTTGAAGACTTTTGTTTGATCATTTTTATTGCCAACACATAGTTATCAACACATAACTTGTGGGCATTTAATCAAGTGCAAAAAATAATATTTGCTGAATCCAACAACTGCTACTGAAATGCATTAAGATTTCTTAAGTTCCAGTTTGTAGAGGGATGGCTTTATGATGGATGTCAGCTGTTTCGTCTACCCAGTGGACATTCCTGACCCTTTTGTTTGCATAACAGCTCCCAGCCAGCCTTCCCTTGGGAAACTCCCTTTCCCCACACAAGGTGGTTACAAGGCCCCACAGACCACAGCACACTGGCGCATGGCATACGTCTGGCCAGTCAAAGCCAGAGTGATCATCTCAGATAGGGGCGTGTGGTCCAGCCCAGGCTAAAGAGAATGAACTCCTGGGATTTTTCATGGAGGCTGGAGAGAGAAGGAGCCCAAGAGTTGATGTGAGCAGCGCCTGGGGCTCTCCGGGGCCCTGGGGCTCCCATCCCCCTCCACCTGCAGGCAGAAAGCTGTGGGCAGTCAGTGAGATGGTGGTTGTGGAACAACAGTCCCGAAGGTCCGCCCCTAAACTTGGCCTTGGGCTTCCCTGGTGGCTCTGACGGTAAAGAATCTGCCTGCAGTGCGGAAGACCTGGGTTCAATCCTTGGGTTGGGAATATCCCCTGGAGAAGGGAATGGCAACCCATTCAAGTATTCTTGCCTGGAGAATCCCATGGACAGAGGAGCCTGGTGGGCTACAGTCCATGGGGTCACAAAGAGTTGGACACAACTGAGCGACTAACGCTTTTCAATGCTGGTTTTACCTCTGTAAAGCTTCATGATGTAATACTCCTCATGCTGTGGAAACCCAGCAAGGTGACTTCTCACTGCCCTGAAGTGCCAGGCATCTCCTCCTTCCAGCTCTCCTGCCCTACTTTTGAGGAGGCGATACTGATGATACTGACGGGGGTAGCATTCAGAAGTCTGTAAAGCAGGGATGAGGAGAGAAAGTAGTGAATTCATCTCCCTGACAAATACTTTATGATCATCTGTGATGTGAGGGAAGGCCCTGAAGTGGCACTTCAGGGCACTGTATATTAATCTAGACTCTTTCAGTGACAGAAAATCAAGAGAACCTGGATTGAGAGAATAAATAAATAAGGGAATGGAATTTATTGGCTTATGTAACTGCGAAGTCCAGGAGTAGGGCTGACTTCAGGCACGGCTGATCCAGAGGCTCAGACAATGACATCAGGGACTGGCCCCTCTCTATCTCTCCCCTTTGCTTTTTTCTGCATTGATATTATTCTCAGGTGGTCTCTTTCCACATGGGAGAAAAGATGGTCACCACCAGCCCCAAATGTATTTATTACCAGCAAAGAAGGAATGTGTGATATATAGAGGGCAGTAAGTTTAGACAGAGAGTTGGAGACTCTTATCTATTAGAAATGCATTAGTCTATAAGTAATAGAACACCCTACCAGTGGGACTTAAAAGATCAAAGTTTGTTTATTGTATATATTAGCTGTCTAAAGATAAGTAATTCCAAGCTTGGTTCTCCCTGCATGCCAGGGGCCCAGGTTTTTTCTCTCATTCTGCTCTGCCATCCTCAGCATGTCAGCAACATTGTCCCTCTGGGTCATAAAGTGGCTGCTGTGAAACCAAGTGTCATATCCTCACACAGAGGCATTCTCAGAAGGAAGGAAGGAAAGAAGGAAGAGGGTAGGAGCAAAAACAGCTTTCTCATTTTCATGCTTTTCATTTCAGAGGGTAAAATCTTTTCCAGAAATCGCGAGCAAATTTTCTTCTCCATCTCACTGGCCGAAATCAAGTCACATGACCATCTCTGACCAGTCTCTTGCACAGGGGAATAGGATTGATACCATCAACTAGGAGCAATCATGATTCATCTCTTTGCTAAGAGAGCAGCACAATTATCCAGATATTCACCCTGTTGGAGTTTCTGGGCTGGTGAGGCCTACCCCCAATCTTGGGAGGTAAATCAAGATTGTCCTCAAGGAGTATGGGGGAGTCTCTTGGGAGGGCTTCTGTACCAGTTCTTTGGTGAGGTTGTTGAGCTGCTCATTAACCAATCCAGAACTTGACCTGCCTCCATCCTTGTTCTGTGAAATAATTAATCTCTTATTGTGTAAGCCATTTTGAGTTGAGATAGGCATCCTCATTCTCCTCTAACTCAGGCAGAATTTGCTCAAGACAACACTTTCCATACTGGTCTTAGAGCTCCAAGGACAGAGGGTGCAGGGTAGGCCGGCTCTGTCCTTCCAAGGTCCATCTCAACTAAGGCCTTGTCCCTATAGCCTTTCCATGCCCAGTCACAGTTATCCTGCCCTCTTCTGAATCCCGCAGCATTTCTGTGTCTTCTTATTGCCTTTCCCAATTCATCTTCCTTTTTAAAAAAATTTAGTTTTTATTTTTATTTATTTGGCTGCCTTGGGTCTTAGTTGTGACATATGGGATCTAGTTCCCTGAACAGGGATTGAACTTGCGCCCCCTGCATTGGGAGCACAGAGTCTTAGCCACTGGACCACCAGGGAAGCCCCCCACTTGTGTATTTTATTTTATTTTATTTTATTTTTTGTTTGTTTTTTTTTTTACTTTTTTTTTTTTTTCACTTGTGTATTTTAAAAGAGAATGCTCTTACTATTGTTTTATAGCACTTAGAATATATAATTGTAAATAGGATAAGTAGAAATAAGTGGAGATGTGAGTTACATAACAAAAATTGGTATTGAATCTTTCAAATTTGACTTGTAATAATACAAAAGAAGAAATAAAGTTGGATATAGAATAAACAACAAGGTCCTATTGTATATAGTATTACACAGAGAACTATATTTGATACCTTGAGATAAACCATAATGGAAAAGAATATTAAAAAATGCATATATGTATAACTGGATCACTTTGCTGAACAGCAGAAATTAACACACCATGGTAAATCAACTATATTTCAATTAAAAAAAAAACAGAAAAAGCTTTTGGAAGACATTTGTACACACATCAGTCTATGCTTGCCAAATTAACACTGCTTTATAATATCCCTCAGTAGTTTATAAAAATCTTGTTCCAGGTTTTCTCTCTCTCCTGTTTATTCTGTAATAAATTGAAGCCACAAATTAAGCTGATCCCTCCAGAATCTAAAGTTTCCAGTTAGCCTGTTTATGCCTGTCTGACTGTGCCTTTGGGGGCAGTAACTGAGTCTACACACTGAAAGAAAGGACTCCTTAGGGTCTAGATAGTTTTGTTCCAGAAGCAACTTTTCCAGCTAGGGAAGCTCCATGTAAATGAACTGAGATGTCAGCTTACTTGCTTGGTGTGGCCTGGGCCCTGGGCCCCCTGGATGAAGAGGGCCACGAGAGGCAATTTCCCAGAGTCTGCCCTTGGGTGGAGTCGGGGGGAAGTACTGGTGAAGTTTCTTTCTCCTTTATCAGCTCTGGCTCAGGCCCGGCCTGAGTGGGAGAGAGCCAGAGAGAAGCCAGACAGTTCCAGGAGGAGAGGGCAAGGCTTGCAGAGGGTGGGCCGACAGAACTACAGTCCTCACACAAAAGTAGTCTTAAGTCAATACTCCGCTCTTTTCCCAAGGCAACCACATAACAGGAATTGGGGGCCGTGTCCTTTGTCCCCAAGTTCCAACATTAGGGGAGCAGTGGAGAGGAATGGCAAGGAGCCCAGATTTGGGGGTCAAACAGTGCTGAGATGGGGAGCTGCCCTTATCACGTGTATCAGCTATGTGACCTCATGTCAATGCTGAAATGTCCCCCGCTGAGCCCTGGTTTCCTGATTTGTAAAATGGGGTAACTACCTACCTTACAGGCGGGCGCTGAGTACATGGGAAGCACTCAACACAGCAACTGTAATTTGGTACACGGTTTGGAATTCAACAAATGCGAGCTTGCCTTGGAAACAAACACCTCAGCAAAGACAGGACTTTCTTCCGCTTCTAATTCTTGGCAAGAGCAAGGTGACTCTGTCAGCTCTGAGTCCTACCAAAGAAAACAGATTTGGGGTCTGCTCCTCTGGATTGTCTACTTGGGGTAACCAGGGCTGGAAAAGATGTCTCTCAGTGGGGTGTTGTTTTAGGTTTTTCCCTGTCTACTTGGGTTCACAGGAGCCAACAATAATCCAATCAGGGTTCTTTGACATTAATTACCTCCCTTTGTACAAGAATATTATCTCAGCAGGTGAAAAGTGTTTGAACAGAGTTCACCAAAAAGACAGCCCTTTCCTGAGGACTGCGTGGTGTGGGTTATCTTTGGGGGGATTATTCTGGTTTTGAAAAGCAGCAGGACATCCTTATTTACATAAAACTGTGAGAGGCAGTGGGATTGCAGGGAGAGGAGGTCCCGGCATACAGGAAGAAAAGGAGCAGGACAGAGCCTTAGCCTGACTCTGGTCAAACAGCCAGGAATCTGGCCAAACAGAAAGTGCAGGATTGGCAGCGACCGAGCGATCCTGCAGAGACTTTTAGGAAAGATTCTGGGCCACAGCACAGGGCCTCCTAGGCTGGGCCAGGAGAATCTGGCGGCAGCCCCCGGCCCCGGGCCCGTTCCCACGTAATTGAAGTTGAATGTGCTGGGGGTGGGGAGGGCCGCCAGAGGCTGCAGAAATCTCAGTGTCCGCAGTTGGCCCTGTTTGGGATCAAAGCCAGTCAGTGTTGATTTTGCGCAGCATAGAAACAAATGCAACTGAAAGGCTGTTTTCCTGAGGCGTGCGTTTCGAAAGCAGGCTTTTCATTTGTTTCCCCAAGGACAGGTGGAGCGGGGAGGTGGGGGAGTCATGACGTGGCTCTTCTGTTGTGGTCACTTTGGCAAGTGGTTTTAGGCTCAGAGTTTCCAAGCATGCATAAACTAATCAGGATGTGTGAGTGGGCACAGCTACGACGAGGGCTAGTTTCTTCACAAAAGATTAATTCCTGGAGGATACTGCCACAGGACCTGCTGGCTTTGTGCGATAAGTTCCAATTTGCTGTCCGCTGGAGTGTCTCTAAGCCAGCAACTCTCCTGATTCCTTCTGAAATTTTCCATTTCTTCTTTACTTCTAGGTCTTTCTCCGTGATCTGTTCTGCCCAGAAATTAGTTTACGTTCCTTCTTTTCCATTTAGCGCCTCAGCCTGCTGGTGTTAAGCACAGCAGTAATGATGTAAGTGATACAAGCAAGTTTCTCAAGTGGTGGAAACACCTTCTCTTAATGGCACTCGCCTTCTCTCGCCCTCCAGGGAAAAGTCTGAACTTTTAGCCCGTTGGGCCACAACCAAAGAATGGAGAATTTAGAATCAGGAATCCATATAGCTGGAGGGGTCTCAGTTCTTTTTAAATGAGGAAACAAATCAACTAGAAGGTTTGTTCTGGGACTTGCTGCTTCTTCCCAGCAGAAGACGGCAAAAGACATCTCCACAGAGGGCAAGTCAGAACTGTTTTTCCTATTCAGTGCCATAGACTCTTTTTTTTTTTTTCTCTGCACGGGAACTTGTTGCAGCAAGTGGGATCTTTTAGTTGTGGCTTGTGGGACCTAGTTCCCTGACCAGGGATCAAACCCAGGCCCCTGCATTTAGAGTGCAGAGTCTTAGCCACTGGACCACCAGGGAAGCCCCTCACTTTGATTTTTTTTTAGAGTCAGTCGTGTTGTACTAGGGTAGATTCATCCTAGGTGTCAAACACCTTCATGGCCCAAGATCTTGCTGGTGATTTCACCCTTTGATGGACCCTCCCTTTCCCCAGCCCCAGACAAACCTCTCTTCATTTATTTCAAGATCTGCTGGATCTGAAAGGAGTTTTGGGTCGGGGATTTAGAACAGAGTCTGAAAAGAAGCAAAGCTGATTTAGTTCATGTTGTGTGCTTGGTAATTAGCCTTGTGAGGTGAACTTGATAACCACTCCACTACAGAAACGGTAATCAGCCTCAGAGTAACAAATGCTGTCTGCACCAGCGCAGCTCCCTGCCCAGTGCCAAAACCACATTTTGCTGCTGATTCCAGTGAGAAGTTTCTGCCCCGGAGAAGTTCAATATTAGGCCCCCAAGGCCACAGTCATTGTGTATAACACGACAGACTGTTCATCTCTTCCTGGCCTTCTTTAAGGCAGAAAGAATTCAAAATCCAGACTAAAAACCAACTGCAGACCACCTTTCAGGCTCTTATAAGCTTCCAGAATTACAGTGAGAGACTGCTCAATGTCCAGGAAAGGTACACTAGCTAAAATGGTTCTGAAATAGTTTTCGCCTCTGGAAGTCCAGCTTTCAAAATTCATGTCTGACAGAAACCGTGTCCTAAATGACAGCATTCTGGGGAGGGCACGTAAGTTTCAGGGAAGCAAGAAGAAGGGTTACCATCAGGTGGTAAATGGTTACCACTGCCTTCAGAAAATGAAAGTGAAGTTGCTCAGCCATGTCCAACTCTTTGAGACCCCATGGACTGTATGTAGCCCACCAGGCTCCTCTGTCCATAGGATTCTCCAGGCAAGAATACTGGAGTGGGTTGCCATTTCCTTCTCCAGGGAATCTTCCCGACCAAGGGATCAAACCCAGGTCTCCTGCATTGCAGGCAGACGCTTTAACCTCTGAGCCACCAGGGAAGCCCCTTTAGAAAATGAGAAGAGGGTATAAAAGAATTATGACATTAATCAGGATAAAGAGACCACTCTCTCTCTCCCCGACCCCCCGAAAAAGTAAAAAGTCTGATATAACTTCCCTGAAGTGTCCTAATGCACAAATGCAAAGCATGCTTTTTGCCTGCTGCAGGCTGAATTGCAGTACTGCCTTGGGGGGAGATAACCACATCGCAGAGGAGATTGGGCTTTGGCTCTGGGGTAGAACTCAGGGTTCCTCAGAGGACAGGCTATTATGACTTTACTCTGTCATTTAAAAAATCTTAACTTTAAAAGCTGCATCTGTTGGTGTAGCCACTACAGAGAATTCTAGGACTCCCATTTAAGAAATTTTCACAGGCAGGAATGAAGACTGGCCAGCAGCAGAGGCCTGCCAGAGAACACTTGGTGGCTTCCTAACCCTGCTTCAGATGCTGGCCAGGTCTCTGGGTGGTTTAGATGTACCCCCCAGCGCCATTAAAGAACAGGAGCTAGATCTCAAGAAAAGTTCCTGAAAATTTTCCCTTCTGCTGCCAAGAGGGAAGTAACACAGCAGAATCACTGCAACAGAGTTAAATCAGCTTTATCCTGGAGGAAACAAAATAGCTTTCCTCAAATGTTGTAAGAGTGACTTTTCTTTTCCAGATTAGCCCATGGACTTTATCACAACGAGCCAAAATCTGCCACCAGCCCAAGCAATGTGGCATCATGCACGGCAGCCAAATCTTACGGGTAGTATCTGTAGCTTGTGTACCCTGACTGCACCAGGAGAGGGGTTTCCAAGTAGTGACAGAAGGTTGTTCATTTGTGATTTGCCAAGTTCTCCACATTCTTACTGACTTGCTGTTTAAATCCCTTTTTCAGCCCAGAGCAACTTCACTGAGCAAGCAGGGAGCAGGGAGTTGCTTCAGTGCTTTATCTTACACGGTGGATCCTGAACGAGTCACATTTATGACAGTTTTCAAAAACAAAACCACCCTATCTCTGTAGAGGGCCTGGGAAAAAGTCCTGGGTGTAGAAACTGTTTTTTTTTTTTTTTTTTACTATAGTTTGCAAGAGAATGGTGCATCTGGGTCTTCTCTTAACCCAAGCCTCCCAATTCAGAGAACCTTCTTCTCTATCTGGGTCAGTTACTTTTTCTTAGATGATTCAGGTACAAGCTCCCAAGCAAAATAACCACCAGAGAGACACAGATTTCACACATGGCAGAATCATTTCAAAGTTTGGTTATTTTAATGCAATTTCACTGTTCAAGGTAGTATGGATATGTTAAGTGGTTCATTTTCATCCTGCAGAAAACACTAAGAGTTTCTACCTTATGTAATTTTGTCAAATTCAAACATGACTCGTTGACTGTTTTTTTGTTTTTTTTTTTAAACATTTTCTTTACATAGCTTGACAAGATTTTTTTCTGGAACATTTTTTTTTAAACCTTCAAGTAGTTTGGAAACATTTGCCTATTTGCTCCTTCCTCTGGGCACAGCCTTTCAGAGTGTTTATCTCACCTGTACTGAGAAAAATCTCTGTTCTCCCAGTGGTGGCAGAGCTGCTTGACAAGAGGTGATCACAGAGAAAAGAGGAGCAAGCAAGCTTTGTCAACTACTTCTAATTCTCTTAATTAGTATGCTACGATCCACCCCAGCTTCTGCAAGGTCAGACATGCACAACAAGTACTTGGCCAAAAAAGCAGGATTCTAACTAGTGTAAAAATAGATTTTAAATAAAATAGAATCTCTATAGGAAAGAGAATTAGGTTAGCTTCCCATTCCCACTTTTGCTTTAAGATACCTGTATATATATATATATAAGTCCAAGGGGGACTTGTGGAATTGGTTTGCCCTAAGAAAGAATTGAGAATGTCTGAGTACATTCATGTTGCAGAGTTACAGAGAAGGTTCTTTGGGAAATGCTGTGGCAGACCCCACAGAAACGCATCGTGATTAGCCATACAGTTGGTGTGTGAAGAGGTGACACGGAAGACTTTTGGAGGATGAGGCCTAATCATAGGCTAAAAACCAGGTCTGAAGTGTGATCATTTGAAAACTTTGTCTAATTATAAAAACAGAAAAGAAAACCCATCATTTAACAGTGTGTCTTGTTAACCTATATAGCTACCTCTTTTGGAAGCTAAATTCCAACACGGGTCTTACTTTAATTTTGCTTAATTACCACATATTGCGAGGGTTTTTTTTGGACATTTCTGTTTCTAGAAAAAGTACACAGACCCTCTGTTGGCCCATATAAGCATTACATGACTGTTTTAAAGGGGCCTCTGTTAAAATTCTAATTTTTGAATTTAGCAACAGCCTTTTGGATATATCTTGAAAGCGTAACTGCAGATCTGCCTAAGCTCCTCTAGTCACAATCGAAACACGTAGCCCAATTTTCTGTAAACACTCAGGAAATACTGATCCCAACAAAATACAGTCAGCCAGTCAGTGGCCTTGCTCATACCTTTTCACATGGATGATAAATCTGCCTGCTTCTTCTTGCTGGATGCTAGGAAATCCACTGAGATTTGAATCTTAGAGCAAAAATTAAGCCTCCTTCTCTGAGGTTCATAATGAGCTGTGGAGGCATCAAAAATAAACAAAGTGGGGACGTCACCAGTTTTCCTACACTGGGTCCACTCAGTATGCCCGGGGGCTGTTTGTTTTTCCTGGTGAGGCCTAGAGCAAGAGGAGATGGCTGCTGGTGACAAGCCAGTGCTGGGTTTACACACCTAGCCTCTTTTCATTTAACATTTAACCATTTCTTCAATTCCCCAGAGGCAAGGAGTGATGCCAATGATATGAGACTAATGCTAGGGCGTTTTCATAAATCCTTAGTGGCCAACGGGAGCCTCTCTCTCAAGCAACTGCTGTGACTTCTGGCAAGTTTGGTGCCTTAGAGCGAGGTAACATTACCTTTCAGGGGACACAAAAAAATCCGAGCTCTTAAACTGACCCCAGAACTGGAAGTCAAATACACCAACTCAATAAATACAACGGAAAAATGCACAGCAGCGTTGGGGCATCTATCAAGTAGGAAGGCAAAATGGTCATCAGAACGTCTGAGGTTAGTGAACTATCATGGTTGAGAAAAGCAGCCACCTTTGAAAACACTGCCTGTTTCCCTCAGCTCTCCTGGTCGTCAGCCTTCTATGGTCGTTACACCACACGCTAGCAAATGAAAGATCCAAACAACTGTGGCTTGATCCTGACTTATACTTATTCAGGGTCCACCCTCACAGTTAGCTGAAGGCCCCAGCACGCCCTCGCTGTGCCAGGGAGAACAGTCCTGGGGAAGTGCACCTCTCTGAAGATCACTTGCCCCTCTTGCTGCGGCCCTTCCTGGAGGACAGCTTCCCACTGCCCCCAGAAGATGGGGGGCTGGAGGCTGAGGCCATGGCGATGTTGATCTGTCCCTCCTGGATTTCCTGCCGGGTCTCAGCCGGCAGGTGGTTGATTTTCTGCTGCGTTTCCAGGTAGAACATGACATCCCGCAGCTGCTCCTGGATCTCGGTGATCTGCAGGTCCTTCTGGTCACAGGTCTCTTTTAATACCCTCTCCTCCTCCTTTAGCTTGTTCTGCAGGAGGACTTGATTGGCTCGCAAACACTTGTTCATTTCCTGCTCCTCTTTGAGCTCCGTGGTGAGTTTGGCCACTTTAGTGTTTAGCTGAGTGCACCTTTCACAAAAACAAAGGAAGACAATGCATGTTTTCCATTTGCTGACAGAGTCCCCTTTCTGCTCTGGGATTGAACAGAGAACATGACCTCAGAATCCACTTATGGCAGACCACTCCCTCCCATGGCCAAGGGGTCTGCTGCCACTGCAACAGCCATCTGAAATCAGAATTCTGCTTCGGTTAACTCAAGTGTAGCTTCAGGACAATATTTCAGGATCAGAGATTTTTCAATAGCAGAAACTATTCTGTGACTCATGGTAAAATGTCTACTGCTTCTCTGAATTGTTTACATGAGTGGCTTAGAGATGATAACTGTGATAAAGAAGTTATGAGGAAAAGTGACATTCTTAAAGAGTCAAGTGCTCTGACCTCACTGCATTTGCTGGAGAAGAGTCTTCAAGAAGAGGGAGTGCCTTATTGATGCTCAATCTTACTCACAAGTAAAGAATGACAAATTAAAACACCACTTGAAATACCATTTTTATGTATCAGAATGCCAGAGAGCTCAGATGTGGGAAAACGGGGCACTCCCACATGGTGGCACTGGAGTGTGAACTGCTACACACTCAATGGAAATCAACTTGGCAACATCTATGAAAATCAAAATTTCACCTGCCCTCTGACATAGCTATTCTACTTCCAAGAATTTATCCTATAAAATAAATATATTCAGGGTTGCACTAAATGACATATGGACAAAGATGCTTATTGCAACATTGTTTATAGTAGTAAAACATGTCCATCAAGGGGAACTAGTTAAAATTATGATTTTCATACATGTTACAGGATATAGATCTAGGTGTACCAGTCCAAAGGAAAAAAAAAAACCTCCAAAACAGAATATTTTACCAAATAGAATACCTAATATTATTCAATTTTTGTAGAAAAAAGATGTATGTGAGATGTTTATACAGGTACAGTAAAAGAGCTCGAACAAGAAGTATTCACTGGTGCCATTAAGAACCTCTAGATCAGTGGTCCCCAACCTGTTTGGCACCAGGGACTGATTTCATGGAAGACAGTTTTTCCATGAACCAGGAAGTGAGGAGGGGTGGAGGGGACTGTTTCAGGATGATTCAAGCGCATTACATTTATTGTGCACTTTTTGTATTATTATTACATCAGGTCTACCTCAGATCATCAGGCATTAGATTCTACAGGTTGGGTATCCATGCAGGATTTGGGAGTGAAAGAAAACTTTTAGTTTTAACTTTTAAATTCTTTGGAACAGTTCAATTAGTTAGGGCACTGAAAGTAAAAGAGACTTTTTATTTTTATTTCTATTTATGGTGTAGTGTTGTTTTCACAACAGTTAACCCCTTTGGTAAAGTTTCTGTTGGAGTGATGAAAAATTCTGGAATCATAGTTGCACACTGTGAAGGCACCTCATGTCACTGACTGATATACTTAAAATGATTAATATGGCAAAATCTATGTAATACAGATTTTACCACACACACACACCCCCACACCACTAAAAATATCCAGTTATTTGCTAGGGGGAAAACAGGTGAAAGGTGTATGGAAATTCTTAGAACTATCGTTGCAACCTTTTTGTAAACCTTAATTTATTCCAAAATAAAAGATTAAAAAAAAAAACAAAAAACCTTCTTAAGGGACAATTATCCCCTTTATTTTTTATCCATTTGTCTGGAGGCAAAAAATCCAATTATTTTTGTGAGTCTAACTTACGCTAGAAAAGTAGTTTCATTTAGTAGCAATTATCTTCCCAAATAACAGTAGTAGAGAACTACTGTTCTACAGTAGTAGAGAACAGTAGTTCTTGCCATGTTGTTAATGAGTTTTTCGCTCCATATTCAGTATCTTTGCCTTTAATTCCCAAGCAAAGCCAGAAGACACACCATCTCCAGTTTAGATGTAAATATCTTTCCTAACTGCCATTTCTCAGTCACCATGGCTCAGAGAGGCTCTGGGCAAAGGGAGATAGCTTTCTACAGGCAAAAATAGGAGACACTTGTGCACAGTGTAAGCACAGTCATCAGGAGAGAGCCCTGTATTCCACATGGCATCCATCTGGCATGAAACACTGAATTTTTTACTGAACAGGAAGTCACAGTAGATCTGCTCCATATATAGGGAGACCCTTGAAAACTTGGTGATACACACACACTTGACAATAATGAGTGCGTGTCCATGGGAATAAAGGAGATTCTCTGTTTATGGAGCCTGTTAGAATAAAATAGCTAATTAAAAGAATAGATCAGTTATACCTACTTTCTTTCCACAGACTGCTTTTCTTTCAGGAGATCATTTAGTCTGTGCTCTAGATTATCACATTTCTCAATTGTTTCTTTAAATTTGGTCTTCATGTTGTTAATCTGAAAGAGTAAAAAGAGATCAGTTTTATTTCAAAGACAAAGCTGTGTGGCCTTTGGGGCTAACTTTACAATTTTCACCCCCTGACTACTTGTCTTTAACTTTGACAAACCAAACTTAGAAAAGGTGAGACCATTATCGGAAAGAATTTCTGCAACAAGAGTAAGTATTTTGAGAACTCCCTTTTTTCTTTTTCTTTTTTTTCTTTTTTCTCTTTTAAAAAATATGGAACGCTTCACGAATTTGCGTGTCATCCTTGCGCAGGGGCCATGCTAATCTTCTCTGTATCGTTCCAATTTCAGTATATGTGCTGCCGAAGCGAGCACGAGAACTCCCTTTTTTCTTACCATTTCTCTCAACCAGGATGAAGAGGGATCAAAAGCTACTGAATGTTGAGTGAAACTGCTAGAAGGTAGAGCTTCAGGCTGCAGAGCAGGAGATGGTTTTGTCAGAAGCCAGACCAGAACCTCCCATTCTTTTTTTTCTTTTAATTGAAGTGTAGCTTATTTGTAGTATTATGGTAGTTTCATGTGTACAGCAAAGTGATCCAGTCATACATATATTTTTTCAGATTATTTTCCATTATAGGTTATTATAAGATATTTAATATGATTCCCTGTGTTATACAGTACATCCTTCTTGCTTATGTATTTCAAATATAGTAGTGTGTATCAGTTAATTCCACACTCCCCTTCCTATCCTCTTTGGTAAATATAAATTTGTTTTCCATATCTGTGAGCCTGTTTCTGTTTTGTAAATAGATTCATTTGTATTATTTTTTAAGATTTGGATGTAACTGATAATCATATAATCTTTGTCTTTCTTTGACTTACTTTATTTAATATGATAATCTCTAAGTCCATTCATATTACTGCAAATGGCATTATTTCATTCTTTTTTTATGGCTAAGTAGTATTCCATTGTATATATGTACCACATCTTCATCTATTTATCTGTTGATGGACATTTAGGTTTCTTCTATTTGTACTGGATATTATAAATAGTGCTGCTATGAACAGTGGGGTGCATTTATCTTTTCCGATTAGAGTTTACGTCTTTTCCAGATATATGTTTAAGAATGGGATTGCACGATCGTATGGTAGCTCTATTTTTAATTTTTTTAAGGAACCTCCATTCTGTCTTTCATAGTGACTGCACCAATTTACATTCCTATCAATAATGTAGGAGGACAAGAATCTCCCATTTTTAACTCACTACTGTTTTTTACCTCTTGAGATCATATTCTAAAATTACACTTGACCCTTGAACGATGTGGGGGTTAGGGATCTCAACCCTCCTTAAAATTGAAAATCCGAGTATAACTTTATCATCAGTGCTCTGAGGTTCTGCATCTGCAGATTTAACCATCTGTGGTTCCTGTAGTACTATAGTAGGCATCCGTTGAAAAAAATCCACATGTAAGTGCAGTTCAAACCCATGCTGTTTAAGGGTCA